>NC_090439.1:474621752-475246752 GCF_031143425.1 Pleurodeles waltl
CTGTTTGGTAGTTTGACATGAGGCACTACTGAGAGGTCTAGTAGTGTTGAGTACCAAGGTTGTCTTGCCCATGTTGGCGCTATTAGTATGAGTCTGAGTTTGTTTTGACTCAACTTGTTTACCAGATATGGAAGGAGTGGGAGAGGGGGAAAAGCGTAAGCAAATATCCCTGACCAACTCATCCATAACGCATTGCCCTGAGACTGATCTTGTGGGTACCTGGATGCGAAGTTTTAGCATTTTGCGTTTTCCTTTGTTGCAAATAGATCTATTTGTGGTGTTCCCCAACTCTGGAAGTAAGTATTCAGTATTTGGGGGTGAATCTCCCATTCGTGGATCTGTTGGTGATCCTGAGAGAGATTGTCTGCTAACGGATTCTGAATTCCTGGAATAAATTGTGCTATTAGGTGAATGTGGTTGTGAATCGCCCAATGCCATATTTTCTGTGCCAGGAGACACAACTGTGTTGAGTGTGTCCCTCCCTGTTTGTTTAGGTAATACATTGTTGTCATGTTGTCTGTTTTGACAAGAATGTGTTTGTGGCTTATTATGGGTTGAAATGCCTTTAGCGCTAGAAATACTGCCAGTAGTTCTAAGTGATTTATGTGAAACTGTTTTTGCTGAGTGTCCCATTGTCCCTGGATGCTGTGTTGATTGAGGTGTGCTCCCCACCCTATCATGGAGGTATCTGTCATTATTACATATTGTGGCACTGGGTCTTGGAAAGGCCGCCCTTGGTTTAAATGTATACTGTTCCACCATTATAGCGAGGTGTATGTTTGGCGGTCTATCAACACCAGATCTTGAAGTTGACCCTGTGCTTGTGACCACTGTGATGCTAGGCACTGTTGTAAGGGCCGCATGTGCAACCTTGCGTTTGGGACAATGGCTATGCATGATGACATCATGCCTAGGAGTTTCATCACCGTTTTGACTTGTATTTTTTGTTCTGGATACATGGCCTGTATTACATTGTGAAATGCCTGAACCCTTTGTGGACTTGGAGTGGCAATCCCTTTTGCTGTGTTGATTGTCGCCCCTAAGTATTGCTGGGTTTGACACGGCAGAAGGTGTGACTTTGTGTAGTTGATTGAGAAACCTAGTTTGTGGAGGGTTTCTATGACATACTTTGTGTGTTGTGAACACCTTTCTAGCGTGTTGGTTTTGATTAACCAATCGTCTAGGTACGGGAACACATGTATTTGCTGCCTGCTGATATGTGCAGCTACGACTGCCAGACACTTTGTAAAAACTCTTGGCGCAGTTGTTATTCCGAATGGCAACACCTTGAATTGGTAATGTATCCCTTGGAATACAAACCTTAAGTATTTTCTGTGTGAAGGATGTATCGGTATATGGAAATATGCATCCTTTAGGTCTAGTGTTGTCATGTAATCTTGTTGTTTGAGCAGTGGGATTACGTCTTGTAATGTCACCATGTGAAAGTGATCTGACTTGATGTAGGTATTTAATTTTCTGAGATCTAATATAGGTCTCAGACTCTTGTCTTTTTGGGTATGAGAAAGTACAGAGAGTAAACTCCTGTTCCCTTTTGTTATTTTCGTACTAATTCTATTGCTTCTTTTCGTAGCAATGTTTGAACTTCTAGTCCTAGAAGATCTATATGTTGTTTTGACATATTGTGTGTTTTCGGTTGGACGTTTGGAGGGAATTTGAGAAATTCTATGCAATAACCATGCTGGATAATTGCCAGTACCCAATTGTCTGTTGTTATCTCCTCCCAATGTTTGTAAAATTGACTTAGTCTCCCCCCCACAGGTGTTATGTGTTGGGGATGTGTGACTTGGAAGTCACTGCTTGTTTTGAGGTGTTTTGGGGCTTTGGAACTTCCCTCTATTCTTTTGGAATTGGCCCCCTCTATATTGCCCCCGAAAACTTCCCCGCTGATATTGGCTTTGATAAGTGGGCCTTGCTTGTGAGGTTGTGGCTTCTGTAGGTCGACCTCGAAACCCTCCCCTAAATTGAGTCTTGCGAAATGTGCCTCTTCTCTGTGGGGAGTAGAGTGCGCCCATGGCTTTTGCCGTATCAGTATCTTTTTTGAGTTTCTCAATAGCAGTGTCGACTTCCGGTCCAAACAACTGCTGTTCATTAAAGGGCATATTCAGCACGGCTTGTTGTATTTCCGGCTTGAATCCTGACGTTCGCAACCATGCTTGTCTCCTTATTGTTTTCGCAGTATTTACTGTCCTTGCAGCCATATCTGCTGCATCCATTGCTGACCGTATCTGATTATTGGAGATACTTTGTCCTTCTTCCACCACTTGTTGTGCCCTTTTCTGGAACTCTTTGGGTAAGTGTTCAATGAAATGCTGGATTTCGTCCCAATGAGCTCTATCGTATCTTGCCAAAAGTGCTTGTGAGTTGGCAATGCGCCATTGGTTTGCTGCTTGTGCTGCAACCCTTTTACCCGCAGCATCGAATTTGCGACTCTCCTTGTCTGGAGGTGGTGCGTCTCCCGAGGTATGAGAGTTTGCTCTCTTGCGAGCTGCCCCTACAACCACAGAGTCTGGTGTTAATTGCTGCGTAATATAAACAGGGTCTGTTGGCGGTGGCTTGTACTTCTTCTCCACCCTTGGAGTTATGGCTCTGCCTTTTACAGGATCCTGAAATATCTGTTTGGAATGTTTTAGCATTCCCGGGAGCATAGGTAAGCTTTGGTATTGGCTATGAGTGGAGGATAGTGTATTAAACAAAAAGTCATCCTCAATTGGTTCTGCATGTAAGGTGACTTTATGAAAAGCAGCTGCCCTCGAGACCACCTGCGTGTAGGATGTACTGTCTTCAGGTGGCGACGTCCTCGCAGGATAACAGTCTGGGCTGTTATCTGATACAGGAGCATCATAAAGGTCCCATGCGTCGGGATTATCTTGACTCATTGCAGTATGAGTCGGGGATTGCATCAGTGGTGGAGTGCCTACCGGTGATGTGTGCATTGATCGTGGTGGAGATGGTGGTGGAGTTGTTTGTCTTGCCACCTTTGCCTGTGGCTACTTATCCTTTTCTTGAAAGGCAAGTCTTCTTTTCATTTTAATTGGGGGAAGAGTGCTTATCTTCCCTGTGTCGTTTTGAATGTGGAGCCTTCTTTGAGTGTAATCTGGCTCTACTGATTCAAGTTCTTCTCCGAACTTATGTCTTTGCATCTGGGAGGACAATCCCTGTTCCTCTGTGTAGGAACCTGTTTTCGGTTCCGAGGCTGGATGTTTCGGAATCGAAACCTTTTCGGTCACCTTTTTGGGCTCCGAGGAAACCTTCTTTATTTTCGGCGTCGTGGTGTCTCGGTGCCGAACCATTTCGGTGCCGCTGTCTCGATGCCGAATCTGCTCGGAGCCACTATCTCGGGCCCGAGATTGCTGTGTGGCGGTATCTCGACCGGAGTCGGATGACTTCGCCACAAGCGTGCCCTTTTTCGGTGCTGATGATCGGTCACCTATTTTTCGGGTTAAGTCATGGCCTGTTGGCGGTGGCGTCCCCTGGGCTTTTGTTGTCTTCTCGTGAATTTTATGTTTCGACGTCTTACTCACGGTTTTCGGCGTTTCTTCAGGATCGAGCTCGTCCGAGTCAGATTCCTGGACGGAGAAGGTTTCTTCTTCCTCCTCGAAACGTCCTTATCCTGTCGGCGCCGACGCCATTTGCAGTCTTCTCGCTCTTCGGTCTCTTAATGTCTTCCTCGACCGAAACGCTCGACAGGCTTCACAGGTATCCTCCTTGTGCTCTGGGGACAGACAAGTTACAGACCAGATGCTGATCTGTATATGGATACTTGTTATGACATTTTGGGCAGAAGCGGAATGGGGTCCGTTCCATCAGCCTTGAAGAGACACGTGGCCGGGCCGACCAGGCCCCGACGGGGGATCGAAAAAACCCCGACGGGCCACCGGAGCTCTTCCAAAGTCGGTGTCGAACTGTTGTAACTAACCCGATACGGAACGCAAACAATACCGACGATTTTTCCGAGATTCTAACTAACTTTCTGACCCGAAACACAGAGCAAAAAGGAACACGCCCGAACCCGATGGCGGAAAAAAAACAATCTAAGATGGAGTCGACGCCCATGCGCAAAGGAGTCGAAATGGGAAGAGTCCCTCGAGCTCGTGACTCGAAAAGACTTATTTGAAGGAAAAACAACTTGTAACACTCCGAGCCCAACACCAGATGGCGGGATGTGCACAACATGTGTATCTGCAGCTACACATGCCATCGAATATATATATATATATATATACATATATATATATATATATATATGTATATATATATATATATATATATATATATATATATATATGTACCTACCTCCCAGTTGGGGTACTGCAATAAGTAATTTAGTTCTAATAAAGTACCCTTATTTTTGTAAAACTTTGTGGTTACTTTCAGGTGTGAAAAGTTACTGTGTGACTGTTATGGTATTGCAAGTGCTTTACACTCCTCCTAGGTAAGTCTTGGCTGCTCATCCACAGCTACCTCTAGAGAGCTCTGACTTTCTAGTGTGAGAGGGGACCTCTTATTGACATGGTTATCCCCCCACTTTTTGCCTGATATTGATATGTTCTAGAAATTGTAGTGCCCAAGGCCCCTACTATCCAGGTTCCCTGGGCCTGAACTCTTTCCCTAAATCTGTTGTGATGCATTGGTACACCTAGGTGCCCAGGGCATGGAGTACTATGGGTAGGCCCCTGAGGGCAGCAGCACCGATTGTGCCACCCTCTAGGGCTATGCATCCAGATGCACCCAGCACTCCAAGTGCAGTCTGTGTGTTCTGGTGCAAACCTAAAACTCAAACTGGACAGGGCACACTGTGTCCACCAGACACTACATTTACTATGGGTAAGCTACCCCTCTGACAGGCCTTATAGCCCTAAGGCAGGGTGCTCCATATTATATATGAGGGCATAGCTGCATGAGCAATGTGCCCCCACTGTGTCTTTGCCAAACCTGGGACATAATGAGTGAACAGAGCAGCCATTTTAATGCATGTATTGGACACTGGTCAACATGAGTTTCCCAGCGACATGATGGGCACTCTGAGCCCTGGGTTGTTTGGCATCAAACCCCTCACAATGATAAGTCCAAACTGGTGCCAGTATTGGATTTCTCCCCAAATGTATCCAGGGGCCAGCATAGAGGTGGCCCCTGCAAAAGCTAACTATTGTGGCATGGTTGCTGACTGCTCTTATCCAACTGCCACCTCCAGACAGCGAGTATACAAACCTTGGGGGACAGACCTGCCTCTCCGGTTTGTAAGACAATGCCCTTCCTGGGTGGAGGCACTAACACCCCCTTCCTCAGGAATGTGCACTGTCCTGGCGGCGTGCTTCAAAGGGCTACCGCCCTCAAAACTCGACCCCAAGCCTGCTGCTAGCAGCAGATGGCATCCCCCTTTGCAAACCCCCACTTTTTGCAGGAGAAAAGGCGGGAAACCTAACAAAGGGTAAGAAGAGTTGCCTCCCCTGGCATGCACCACCCCTAAAGGTGTTGCATGCGAGGTGGACCCTCTTTTTCAGTTTCCTCCATCTTGGGATAGAGGAAAATAGCCATTGAGGTTTAGGGTAGTGACACCTCCCACAGGATGTGGCCACTATAGTGGGTGTAGCCACCCAAAGGTAAGTGTCCCACTGGAAACCACCAGGTTCCCCCCAAAACGCACACTAAATTCAGTATTTAGTGGACACCTCTAGACCAAGAAATCAGATTTGAGAGGACGGAGAAGACCAGCACAAAAGAAGATCCAAAGTAAGAGAAAGGTAGACCTGCTGCATGAAGAAAAGGCGCTAAAACCTGCCTGCTGCACCCAGGATCCGACCATCGCCGCTGTGGAGGAGCTGGATACTGGACTGACCCCAAGAAACCCAGAGGACCTCCAAGCTTCAAAAATCGCCCCAGATCTCCCTTATGAGTGGGGAACACCACTCAACAGCAAAGCAAGAACCAACAAGCCTTTACTGGCCGGCCGATATCTCCGCAAACAGAAGTCGCAGCCGGACCCGACGACAGCCCGGACGAGACCTACAAGTGTGCCAACTTTGGTGGCACGGCATACTCCAGTGGCCGAGTCATGCCAATGCCCCTGGTACTGGCCAGTGCACATTGGACTCCAAAAAGAACAGCTCCCCCAGAGCTGCAACTGGACCAGGAGGAAGCCCCAGTAGAGGGACTTCAGGAAAACCTTGGACCTCCCGCCAGCATGACACCATTGTCCTTTGAGCCGCCCTCAAAGAAACTTACCTCCAGCTCCAAAGGGCTCCATTGCGCACAGCTCCTGGATCACCAACTTGCCCTGCATCCGGCCACCCTGTGCCCCGCAACGAGGAACCAGCTGTGCTCTACGGGTCCCTAACCCCATGCAACCTTGACAGCCCAAAGGGACCCCCAAGGCACCCCCTTTAAATTTGCAAGCCATCTTCTTTTCCAGGTGGCCCCTCCAAGTGGCCCTGTGCCATGAGACTTTTCAGCTCTGCTCCTGCCGGAACCGGGAGCTGCCTGTGGCTCTCCAGATGGCACAAGGTGCCCACCGACTGCTTCGACTATCCTGCAAAAGAAGAGACTGGTCAGCCAACTGAACGATTTTTAATGCATTTTTAAAAGTGAATGCCTATTGATTCCTATGGTGCATAATTACGCACAGAAAGACTAACTTTATTAAAACTTTGAAAAATCATAACTCAAAAAGTACTTAACGTATCTTGACCATCTTGGTCTTAAACATTATATAAAAATCTTAAATATTTTTATAAAATTGGTCTAGAGTTATTCCTTGAGTGTGTGTGATGCATGACTGATATTGTAAGTACAACAAATGCTTTGCACTTCTCAAAGATTAACCTAACTGCTCGACAAAGCTACCTCAAAATTAGAGCATCAGGTGATCTATTTTTTTTGCCTCTGGAAACCAACGTATGGTTACCCGAACCCCCTACACCGTGTACCTAGTTTTGTGCACTACATAGAGGGCCAGGCTCCTACACCTAGACACTGTCTTCATTCACTAATAGGAGTTGCCTGGACCTCGTATAAGGTGTCAACACCATAGGCGTTCTCCACACCCAGGCCAGCTTCCTACAGCAGATATAAACACCTCACAGATAACCTAAAACAGCACACAGATGCTAACAGATCTGGCATAACAATACCTTTACTAGACACACTATTTAGTGAGTACTGCCACTATTGAACAAGCTACTTCCCTTCGGTAACAATTTATGTGGTAGAGATATAATTTAGTTGCCTTAGAATTTCCCCCAGGTGTCAGGCTCGACCTGGAGATTGTTTTCTTCTAGCAGTACCCTTGCTTGCAGTTAGGTGGCGTTGGTTGACTCTGCGTGCTTCATTGGCGTTGTAGCGTTAGTTTGCTGGGAAGGGGCTGGTGTACTCATGTACTGCGCCCCAGGGTGTACCTGGATGTCCTCCTCTAAATCTCAGTCAGAGTCTCTAATGGAGACTGCCATCTGTGCCTGTTCCTCACCAAAGATGTCAGGCGTCTGCTCTGTGGACTTCCACGCCATCTCCAACCGCCTTGCTCTTTGATCTTGTAAGATCTTCTTCGATCAGAAGGACGGACACGCCTCGCAGGTCTCTTATTGGTGGTTTAGAGAAAGGCAGGGGTTACACACCGAATGCTGGTCAGTGTAGGGGAACTTGGCGTGGCACCAAGGACAGAATCCGAATGGAGTCCAATCCATGAGCCTGTGATGCAGTAGGGCCGAAGAGGCCCGAAAAGGGCGCCGACACCCGAAAGGTGTTTAATCGAACCCAACGCTACAATGGGATTGAGTGTAGTCAGAAACCGCGTTCAAAAACTATACCGATCTTAAGATAAAAGATAGAAAAGTTCAGATAATACCGAACCAAAAGTACCGGAGCGAGAGGGAACACGTCTGAATCCGACGGCGGAAAGAAAACAATCTAACAAAGTAGTCGATGCCCAAGTGCACTATCACGAAGAGGAGGAGTCACTCGATCTCATGTCTCGAAAAAAGCTTCTTCAAAGATAAACAACTTTTAACACTCCAAGCCCAACACTAGATGGCGATATATGCACAGCATGTGTATCTGCAGCTACACATGCCATTGAACGAACGAACACACACACACACACATACATATAAACCACTGTGTGGTTCTTTCATGTGGGGTATGTTGCTGTGTGACTATTGTGGTATAGCATAAGATTTGTATGTCTCCTACGTAAGTCTTGGCTGCTCATCAACAGCTACCTCTAGGGAGCCCTGGCTTCCTAGACACTGCCTTCACTTCACTAATAGTGGTTGCCTGGACTTGGTATTAGGTGCCAACACCATAGGTGTTCACCACACACCAGGCCAGCTTCCTACAGCAGACAAACACCTCACAGATAACCTAAAACAGCATACAGATGCTTGCCTTAACAATGCCTTTACTAGACACACTATTTCTTTCATAAGTACTGGCACTATTGAACAAGCTACTTACCTTCGGTAATGATTTATCTGGTAGAGACACATTTGAGTCCAGATTCCTTACCTTAGAATTTCTCCCAGGCATCAGACTGGATCTGGAGATTTTTTTTTCTTCGAGCAGTACCCTTGCTCACCATCGATGGCATCAGTCAACTCCGTGTGCGTCGTTGGCGTTGTGGTCGTATATAGGCGCCACCCCAGCATGCTGACGTCAGTTTCTCTTCAAGACTTTCCACACCAGAAGCATGGAACCATGAATCACACTGAGAATGGTGTACCAGAACTAGGGCCTTGAAAAGGGAATCCCAGTCCCTAAAATCAGTTCACATTGCAGGGAGGATGGGCAGGACTGTAAGGAATCTGCAACTAGATTATGTCTCTACCAGATAAATTGTTACAATAGGTAAGTAACTTGTTCATCTGATAGAGACTTCTAGTTGCAGATTTCTTATCTTAGAACAGATATCCAAGCAATACCATCGTCGGTGGTGGGCTGCGATTCAAGATCCTACTAGAAATCCCGTAGGACCAAATGTACAAAGTAGACATCTCTGCAGACCGGACTGTCCAGGCAGTAATGTCTTGTGAACGTGTGCAGGGATGACCATGTTGCTACCTGAAGATGTCCAAGACAGAAACTCTGTGTGCTAACGCTGTGGTGACAGCAGTTGTTCTGGCAGAGTGAGCTCACAGGCCCTCAGGTGGCTGCTTCTTTGGCAAAGTGTAGCACAATTTGATGCAGAGCACCACCCATCGCAAGATGGTTTGCATCTGCATCACCCGTCCTTTCATTGCACCCACATATCCCACAAAGAGTTGATTATCCACCCGGATATCTTTGGTAAGATGCTAGCAATCTTTTTGGATACAGGCGGTGGAGTCTCATAAAAAGTAAGCAAAGTAATGGACTGACCTACATGGAAAGGCATAACAACCTTAGGAAGGAAGGAGGCCTTGGTACGAAGCAACACTTTGTCAGGATGGACAGTTAAAAACTGTGGCTTAGACGAAAGAGCTTGAAGCTCACTCACTCTGTGAGCAGAGGTGATGGCAATCAGGAAAGCAGTTTTTAGTGTAAGGAGCCAAAAGGGACAATTATGGAGTGGCTTCAATACCCATCCTGCCTGCAAATAGACGTTACTTGCGATACTTGGTAGGCCACGAGCACTTTCAATTTACTGTGCTCCCCTTTGGCCTTACCAGCGCCCCTGGTGTTCACGAAAGTGATGGGGATGGTCGCAGCTCATCTGCGCAGGTTAGGAGTTTTAGTCTTTCCCAACATCGACGACTGGCTGTTGAAGGGGAGCACTACCCAGACTGTCATCTCCCACCTTCAGACTACGGTGAAACTTCTGAATTCGCTGGGGTTCACTGTGAACATGCAGAAGTCACACCTGACTCTCAGATGCTCCCCTTCATTGGAGATGTACTGGGCACAGTGCAATTTCGGGCTTTCAAAAAAGAGGGTTCAAATCCCACTGGGTCAAGAAGGCGGAGACTGGACAGGTTCGTGTGGAGAACAATCCCCTGCTGCTGCAACAGAAGATACTCCCGAAAGGGGAAGTCTGATCAGGAGATCAGTGGCCATGCTCAGTACCTCGGGATACCATACCCTTCGAGCCCAGTCCAGAGCTACAAGGATTACTTGTGCCCAGTCCTTCTGGACCTTCTACAAAACTCAGGGCAGAAATGGTATTGGCAGGAAGGAGTAATGGAGGCCTGAATTCCACTCAAGGCAAAAAGCATCCGCGCGAGTGCCATCTTCGAAGCTCCAACGAGCAAAACAGCTGACAATGCATGCTCTCTATGGAGGTGAACATATGTAACCAAGGTTCTCCCTACTTCTGAAAGCGTCCTTACGGCATCTCCAGCTGGAGGCGCCATTGTTGATCGACCATGCATCGATGGCCGAGTTCATCTGCTCTGGTGTTTAGAGAGCCCGCCACATGTTGAACCATTAGGGTTATCCCCTGGTGTTCCAGCCACATCCAGAGGAGCAGAGCCTCTTGACAAAAGGTCCACGACCCCACTCCACCCTGCTTTTTGCAGTAGTACATGGCAGTGGTGTTGTCCGTGAACACCTGCACCACTTTCCCTTTGAGAGATAGAATACAAGGAATGATTTCAATACAAGCCTGACTTCTCGGAGCACCAATAGATTGATGTGAAGTCCGGACACCGCTGAAGACCAAAAGCCTCTGATCTCCGCCTCTCTCATGTGGCCACCTTATCCTAGGAGCAACACATCTGTCACTACAGTGAGATCTGGCTGGGGAAGGGAGATAAATCTGCCGTTGACCCAATCCTGACTCAAAAGGCACCACTGAAGATCTTGGGCAGTTCCCCCTGAGAAGTGGACCAAGTCTGAAAGATTCTCTAGATGGTGCGCCCACTGGAACTTCAGGTCCCACTGCAGAGCCTGCATATGCCATCTGGCATGTGTCACTAGCAGAATGCAGGCGGCCATGAGGCCCAGCAGCCTCAGAGACATTATCACCAAAATCCAGGATATAGGCTCAAACATCGGTATCATAGCCTGAATATCCTGGACTCGCTTTTCGGGAGAATATGCCCGAAATTGCACTGTGTCCAGTACAGCTCCAATGAAGGGGAGCATCTGAGAGAGTCAGATGTGACTTCTGCACGTTCACAGTGAACCCCAGCGAATTCAGAAGTTTCACCGTAGTCTGAAGGTGAGAGATGACAGTCTGGGTAGTGCTCCACTTCAACAGCCAGTCGTCGATGTAGGGAAAGACTAAAACTCCTAACCTGCGCAGATGAGCGTCGACTATCCCCATCACTTTCGTGAACACCTGGGGCGCCGGTAAGGCCAAAGGGGAGCACAGTAAATTGAAAGTGCTCGTGGCCTACCACATATCGCAAGTAATGTCTATTTGCAGGCAGGATGGGTATGTGAAAGTAGGCGTCCTGCAAGTCCAACGCTACCATCCATTCTCCAGGATCCAAGGCAGACTGTACCTGAGCCATGGTAAGCACTCTGAACTTCTCCTTCCTGAGGAAGAGATTGAGGGACCGGAGGTGTAGGATAGGGTGAAGGCCCTTGTCCTCCTTGAGCACCAGAAAGTAGAGGGAATAAAAACCACAACCTACTTCTGGCGCAGGGACCCTCTCTCTATGGCTTCCTTGGCCAAGAGAGCCATAACTCCTCATGGAGAAGGGCCAAATGATCCTCCACTAAGCAATCGTAAGATGGTGGCATGGAAAGAGGTGTAGTCTCGAAGGGAGGAAGTAGCCCTATTTGAAAAAACCCACCTGTCCGTCGTGATGGATTCCCAGTGGGGCAGGTGATGGTGGATCTTGCCACCAACTGGTGTGGGATGTTGTTACTGACTAGGAGGGTTTAGAGGCTTCTGCAGGGGGGGACTGGGCAGCCCTCTGGCTTCCTGATCCACAAGCCTGTGGGATTCCGCATCCATGGCCACGAGTAGCATGCCTGGCTTGGTGGCTGATAGGTTAAAGACGCAGGAGGGAGCCCCTTCCGTAGCCACGAAAGGGGTGAAAAGCAGACTGTGCTAGGCGAGAGGCTGCTGTGAGGCCAAGGGACTGGGCCGTAGTGCGGGACTCCTTAAAACGCTAGAGCGCCGAGTCTGCTTTGTTTCCGAAGAGACGGGTGCCATCATGGGCATGTCCATGAGACTGTTGGACATCCCCTGAAAACCCAGAAGTCCTCAGCCAGGCGTAGTGCCATAAGGCCACCGTTGACGCAACCAATTTACCCAATAAGACGGTCTTGTCTAGCCCACAACCGATTGTGAACATGGCTGCATACCTCCCATCAGCAATGGCTTGGGAGATGATGGCCGGGCCTTCTCAGGGACCTGCGGCAACAACTGGGCAACCGTATACCATAAGGAATAGGTGTAGCGGCCCAAGAGGCATGCATTGTTCATGGACCGCAATGCCACACTCGAGGAAGAAAACATCTTCTTCCCAAGCTAATCTATACTTTTTGATTCCCTATCCGGTGTTGTGGATGGGAATGCAGCAGATGAGGAAGAAGTCTGAATGACAAGGCTCTCTGGTGTAGGGTGCTGAGACAGGAATTTAGGATCATTCGGCACAGGCCGATAGCGGCAGCCGACTGTCCTATTGACAAGAGCCCTGTGCTGGGTCTGGCCCAGGTACCCAGAAGGATACCCATGAGGGCTTCACTGAAGGGTAGAAGGGGTTCCTAAGTGGAAGCCCCAGGATGAAGCACCTCAGTCAGGAGGGTTAGTTCTGACCGCCACAGAAGGAAGCTCGAGACCGAGGACCTCAGCCACCCTGCTGATCACCACAGAATATGACGCTCCCTCTGCCATAGACATAGAAGGGGGAGAAAACATACCAGCATCTGGAGAAATATCCAGACCACTTGCCTCACCCAATTCCTGTGCCCAGTCCAATTTAGGGTTGTCTAGCTGGTATTCCAGAGGGTCCAGAGACCCATCCAAACTGTCCCCGTATCCATACCCATAGTAAAAAAGGGTCAGAATCCAACCTACGGTGAGAAGCCCCCATCGAAGATGGCTCTGGCATCGAGCAACGCCGCTACAGCTCTCGGTCGTCTGGGATCACGATTGGGTAGACGTCGACTGTGGGCCCAAACGGCGTCAGGAGCACAGACATCTTTGCCAGCGAAGGTCACGCAGGCACGACCGGGGTCGGCACGGATCCGATAGCAGATCCGGACGAACCCTTACTGGTGGGAGCTGAAGCTGCCGGCACAGAACCCAAGGGGCCCCCATCCAATCCCCTGGGCCCCAAAGGCACCACAGTTGGGTTGGGTTGGTCTGCCCAAAGATCAGGCACATGGCCTCATAAAACTATCACCTGGACAGGGGTGGCTCCAGCTCCCCGGAAGTCATGGAGAAGCAGAGTGGACCCAGACGTAGGCTCCAAGGATGGAGGTGTAGAGTGGTGACGATCTTCACATGTCGCATCAGGGCAAAGTCGCTGAACATCTGGCCTTCTTCGACGACTTTTTTTTACGACCCAAGTGTACCAAAGATTTGAAATAGGAAGACGAAGTGTGGTGATGACTCTGTGAGCGGTCTTGTGACATTCCTCTCGAACGAGACTGGGAGCGATGCAGAGTCGAGCGCCGGGAGCAATGCGGAATTGAGAGCTGGGCCGCCATGAGCTGCAGGGATCGCTCCCTCAAAGCCTTCGAGTTCATGGCCCAGCATTCGAAGCACGACTTCAGGTTGTGGTCGCGCTCCAGACATCCGAAGCACACGAGGTGCGGATCCATCACCGACATCATTCGGTGACAGGAGTCACGCGGTTTGAACACGGTATTCCGTGACATCTCTTGACACATTAAAGAGTCAAAAATACCGACAAAAAGGTCTAAGGGAGTCAAAGATTGACTAAGGGCAGGGCTTCTCCGGATCTACGTTTGGCACGGTGTAGGAAAAAGGCTCCTTGTTGCAGTTAAGCCCCCCACTTTTTGCCTGATATTGATGCTGACTTGACTGAGAAGTGTGCTGGGACCCTGCTAACCAGGCCCCAGCACCAGTGTTCTTTCACTTAAAAATGTACCATTGTTCCACAATTGGCACATTCCTGGCACACAGATAAGTCCCCTGTGAAAGATACCAGTGGTACCAAGGGCCTTGTGACCAAGGAAGGTCCCTAAGAGCTGCAGCACATGTTGTGCCACCCTAAGGGACCACTCACGTAACACATACACACTGCCATTGTAGATTGTGTGTGTTAGTGGGGAGAAAAAGGCAAAGTCGACATGGCATCCCCCTCAGGATGCCATGCACACAAAATACTGCCTGTGGCATAGGTAAGTCACCCCTCTATACCACAGGTGAGGGCATAGCTGCATGAGCAATATGCATCTACAGTGTCTAAGTCTATTCTTAGGCATTGTAAGTACAGTGTGGCCATATTAAGTATACGGTCTGGGAGTTTGTCAAAAACGAACTCCACAGTTCCATAATGGCTGCACTGAATACCAGAAAGTTTGGTATCAAATTTCTCAGAATAATAAACCCACACTGATGCCAGTGTTGGATTTATTACAAAATGCACTCATAGGGCATCTTAGAGATGATCCCTGTATTTTACCCAATCCTTCAGTGCAGGACTGACTGGTCTGTGCCAGCCTGCTGCTGAGAGACTAGTTTCCGACCCCATGGGGTCAGGGCCTTTGTGCCCTCTGAGGCCAGAAACAAAGCCTGCTGTGGGAGGAGGTGCTTCACACCTCCCCCTGCAGGAACTGTAACACCTAGCAGAGAGCCTCAAAGGCTCAGGCTTTGTGTTACAATGCCCCAGGGCACTCCAGCTAGTGGAGAGGCTCGCCCCGTGGACACAGCCCCCACTTTTGGCGGCAAGTCCAGGGGATATAATGAGAAAAACACGGAGGAGTCACCCACCACTCTGGACAGCCCCTAAGGTGTCCTGAACTGAAGTGACCCCTGCCTTTAGAAATCCTCCATCTTGTTTTTGGAGGATTCCCCAATAGGATTAGTGATGTGGCCCCTCCCCCCAGGGAGGAGGCACAAAGAGGGTGTAGCCACCCTTCAGGACAGTAGCCATTGGCTACTGCCTCCCAGACCTAAACACACCCCTAATTTTAATTTTAGTATTTAGGGTCACCCAGGAACCCAGGAAATCAGATTCCTGCAATCTGAACTAAAAAGGACTGCTCACCTACAAGCCTGCAGAGATGACAGAAGACGACAACTGCTTTGGCCCCAGCCCTACCGGCCTGTCTCCTGATTCGAAAACCTGCAACCAGCAACGCAATCAACAGGGACCAGCGAACTCTGAAGCCTCAGAGGACTGCCCTGAATCCCAGGAATAAGACACTCCTGTAAGCAGCGGCTCTGCTCAACAAACAGCAACATTCTTGCAACTTTTCTACAACTTCAAAGACCTCACTCTTCCCGCCTGAAGCGTGAGACTTCATACTCTGCACCCGACGCCCCCGGCTCGAGATCCAGAGAACAAACACTACAGGGAGGACTCCCCGGCGACTGCGACCCCGTGAGCAGCCCGAGAGGACTCCCTTGGGCACCCACAGCGACACCTGCAGAGAGAATCCAGAGGCTAGGCTCCCCCTGACCGTGACTGCCTGGACCAAGCACTGCACCCGCAGCCCCCAGGACCAGAAGAATCTTAACTTCAGTTCAGGAGTAACCCCCAGACGACCCTCTGCCTAGGTCAGGTGGTGGCTGGCCCGAAAAGCCCCCCTGTGCCCTGCCTGCACCGCTAGAGTGACCCCCGGGTCCCTCCATTGAAACCAATACAAAACATGACGCCTGCTTTGCACACTGCACCCGGCCGCCCCTGTGCCGCTGAGGGTGTGTTGTGTGCCTACTTGGGTCACCCACAGTGCTCTACAAAACTCCCCTAGTCTGCCCCCCAAGGACGCGGGTACTTACCTGCTGGCAGACTGGAACCGGAGCACCCCTGTTCTCCATGGGTTTCTATGTGTTTTGGGCACCTCTTTGACCTCTGCACCTGACCAGCCCTGAGCTGCTGGTGTGGTAACTTTGGGGTTGCCTTGAACCCCCAATGGTGGGCTACCTATGCCCAGGAACTGAGACTTGTAAGTGTCTTACTTACCTTGCAATCTAACCAATACTTACCTCCCCCTGGAATTGTTAATTTTTGCACTATTTTTAAAATAGCCTATTGCCATTTTAACAAAAACTGTATATGTTATTGCTCTACTTCAAAGTTCCTAACTTACCTGTGTGGAGTACCTTGCATTTTATGTATTTATTTCAAATCTTGTACTTGTGGTTCTAAAAATAAATTAAGAAAATATATTTTTCTATATAAAACCTACTGGCCTGGAGCAAAGCCTTTGAGTGTGTATTCCTCATTTATTGCCTTTGTGTGTACAACAAATGCTTATCACTACCCTCTGATAAGCCTACTGCTCGACCACACTACCACAAAATAGAGCATTAGAATTCTAATTTTGTCATTATCTTACCTCTAAGGGGAACCCTTGGACTCTGTGCACACTCTCTCTTACTTTGAGATAGTATATACAGAACCAACTTCCTACACACGGGAAAACAATAGCTGACGTAAGCTTGCAGGTATGGTGCCTATATACAACCGCAACGTCATCATGGTGACCACAACGCACGCGGAGCCAAATGACCCCACCTGACTGCATGCAAGGGTACTGCTCGAAGACAAATCTCCAGATCCAGTCTGACACCAGGGGGAAATTCTAAGGTAAGGAATCTTCAACTAGAAGTCTCTATCAGGTGGCATTTTTTTAAAATCTGTTTAACATCCATCTAACAAGGCTGTTTTTCTGACAGCTTTCATTGCCGTGGTCAAAGACTCACAGATTTTGCAGCTTATTGTATCAATCCAGCAACTCATTCATCTGGAGATTTTAAAGGTGTTGTCATTACACTATACTGTTATTAACCAGCAGATTCAATAATGGATCTAGGTGAATGTTCTATTCACAGTAAGGTTGGATTTTGCTCTGAGGTGTTGCACTTTTGATTCTGTGAAGGGTAGCTATCATTCAGAGTAGTCAACAAAGTGAATGTGCCCATTAAGGTAAGCCTGGGAAAAAAGGCATGGGGAGCCATTAGGGCACCCTTTGGTGAAGAGTCTCAAATATTACCAATGATCTCAGTGGAAGGGCTTCAAATGAAGTAATAAGAGTTGGAGCTCTGCTCATGGAGACTTGCTGTAAGGTAAGAATGTCCTTGTAGGAAAGTGCCTCTGTTGGCATGGTTACCTCCCCCACATTTTGCCTAGTGTTGATGCCAACTTTGATTGAAAGTGTTTTGGGACTCTGCTAACCAGGCCCCAGCACCAGTGTTCTTTCCCTAAAACCCTGGCACACAGCTTAGTCCCTTGTAAAAGGTACACATGGTACCAAGGGCCTTGTGGCCAGGGAGGGTTTCTAAGGGCTGCAGCATATACTATGCCACCCTGGGGACCCCTCACCTAGCACATGCACACTGCCTTGCAGCTTGTGTGTGCTGGAGGGGAGAAAAAGACTAAGTCGACATGGCACCCCTCTCAGGGTGCCATGCCCACAAACCACTGCCTGTGGCATGAGTAAGTCACCCCTCTAGCAGGCCTTACAGCCCTAAGGCAGGGTATGCTATACCACAGGTAAGGGCATAACTGCAGGAGCAATATGCCTTTACCTACAGTGTCTAAGTCCATTCGTAGACACTGTAAGTGCAGTGTAGCCACATTGAGTATTTGGTCTGGGAGTCTGTCATTACGAATTCCACAGCACCATAAAGGCTTCACTGAATACTGGGAAGTTTGGTATCAAACTTCTCAGCACAATAAACCCACACTGATGTCAGTGTGGGATTTATTGAAAAATGCACACAGAGGGCATCTTAGATATGCCCCAGTATGTCATCCCAACTGCTAGTTTAAGACTGACCAATCTGTGCCAGCCTGCCACTTTCAGACGAATTTCTAACCACATGGGGTGAGTGCCTTTGTGCACTCTGTGGTCAGAAACAAAGCCTGTCCTGGGTGGAGGTGCTTTACACCTCCCCTGCAGGAACTGTAACAACTGGCGGTGGCCTCAAAGGGTCAACCCTTGGCTTACAGTGCTCCGAGGGCACTCCAGCTAGTGGAGATGCCTGCCCCACAGACATAGCCCCACTTTTGGCTACAAGTCCGGCAGGAAAATTAGGGAAAGCAGGGAGGAGTGACCACCCCAGCCAGGACAACCCCTAAGCTGTCCAGAGCTGAGGTGACCCCCTCCCTGCAGAATCCTCCATCTTGGTTTGGAGGACAGAGAGTAATAGGGTTAGGAATGTGCTCCCCTCCCCACAGGGAGTGGGAACAAGAAGGGGTGTAGCCACCCTCAGGGACAGTAGCCACTGGCTACTGCCCCCAGACCCTAACACGCCCCTAAATCTAGAATTTAAGGGCCTCCCTGAATCCAACTCACCAGATTCCTGGCGACCTACAAAGAAGAAGAAGGACTGCTGAGCTGAAACTCCCACAGAGAAGAAGAAAGATGACAACTGCTTTGGCCCCAGCCACACCGGCCTGCCTCCTGCTTCAGAGAACCTGCAAAAAGAACAGCATCCACGGGGCCCAACGACCTCTGCCAACTCCACAAGACTGCCCTGCACCCCATAAGGAACAAAAACTCCAGAGGACAGCAGCTCTGTCCCAAGGAAACTTTCTACCAAGCACTCCCACCTCACTCCATATGCGCGAGTCCTGACCCCTGTGCACCCGGCGCCCATGGCCAGTGTCCAGGTGGTCCACCCAGCAAGAAAGGGTCCCCAGGCCATTGGGACCAAGAGCCCACCCTTGGTTTACCCCTCCAAGCCCGCACAATGACGCCTGCAGAGAGAATCCAGAGGACCCACCTGACCAAGAGCTCCGGATGAAGATATCCAATGCCTACAGGACATTCGCAGCCCCTAGGCCTTGGAGAATCTGACCCCCAGTGCAGTATCGACCAGCAGGCGGCCCGCTACCCTATCCAACCAGTGGTGTGCCCGAGACCCCCTTCCCCCGGACCTCGCCTGCTGCGTCTGAGTGACCCCCCAGGGTCTCCCATTGATCTACACTACAAACTCGACATCCTGTTTGCACACTGCACCCGGCCGCCCCTGTGCTGCAGGGGGTGGGTGTTTGGTGCCTACTTGGAGCCCCTCCAGTGATCTTTCAATCCCCCTTGGTCTGCCCTCCGAGTCGCAGGTACTTACGTGCTGGCTGACCAAGATCAGAGTATCCCTGTCTCCATAGGAGTCAACGTTAATTTGGTTCCTCTTTGACCCCTGCACCCGGCCGGCCCCATGTTTCTGGTGGTGGGTGTTTGGGGTTAACTTGAACCCCCCAGCAACGGACTACCTAAAACCTGGAGATAGGAACTATAAATCGTGTACTTACCTGTTACACTGTAAGATCTTTTCTTCCCCCAGGAACAGTTGAAAATTGCACTGTCTACTTTTAAAATCGCTTTTTGCCATTTTAAAGAAAACTGTATACATTGTTGATTCCATTCAGTTTTAAGTATTACTATGCAAAGTACCTTTCATTTTATGTACCTACCTGCAAACTGAATCTTGTGGTTCTAGACATAAATTAACAAAACATTTTTCTATATAAAATGTATAAATGTATTGGTCTGGAGTTAAGTCACTGAGTGTGTGTGTGTTTCTTCTATTGTTTGTGTGGGTACAACAAATGCTTAACACTACCCTCTGATAAGCCTAACTGCTCGACCACACTACCACAAATAGAGCATTAGTATTATCTGTTATTGCCCCTGTCAAGCCTCTGGGTAACACCCAGACTCTGTGCACACTATATCTCATTTTGATATAGTATGTACAGAGCCAGCTTCCTACAGTCCTCTACTAGAGAATTTCTTGGGGCTTCAACTGGAATATTGAACATTGTAGCTCTGCTCATGATGACTCACTGCAATGTAAGAATGTCCTATACTAGAGAAATTCTTTCTGGGGACAGTGTACGCGGTGTAAGACAAAACTGATTAATCCTGGGTGTTTCCACCCTGGCTTCTGGAGCCTCTTGTAAGGGCACTGATATAACACTACTCCTTTTGGGGTGCTCTCCTGGCAGAATCAACTTCTTCCAGGCAATGAGTTCTGGTGTGCACAAATACTCTAGCTCTTCATCTGCGTGTATGCTTACCTATGGCACCATGTACAGGTGCTTTAGTAGAATGGGACGTAAGCATTAACATCAACTTGGTGATGAGTGGCTGGACTGCATGTTCTTTGACGCAGGGTGACTGGACATCTAAGTTTTGTTTAGAATCTCCTTGATGTTCGACAGACATCCCTGTTGATGAAGATCTCCTTGGGATTGATGGCAGCGATGTCCTTCACAGTAAGCGTGTAACAAACCTGCCCGAGCACTTTGGCATCAAAGCTGAATAGCATTACTGTTCATGACACAGAGTAAGGGCAGCTCCTTCACAATGGCCTAGGAGCCTCACTCCCCTGGCTAAGACCTAGCTGCTGTAAAATAAAACAATATTTAATTATAATTTTATTTTACAGTTCCTGGCTCAGCCTGCAGCAAGCACAGGTAGGGACGGAGTTGGGCCACGGGAGGGGGGAGTCTGTGCACTTTAAGGGAGCATGTGTGTTTGGCCAGCCGTCTTAGGGCCGTCAAACATACATGAGCACTTAGGTTTCTCCAACCCAGCTGTGTACACAGCTGAGTTGGAGAAACTGCGCAGACTCCCTTGCAGTGTCTGAGCAGCAGGCCAAGCCGCTCAGACCAAACCTGGAGCATCTCTCATGCTAGGTTTAGCATGCCAGCACCAGGATTTCTGGGGAGTCTGTGCTGGTGTCCCAGTGAATGCTGGGACACCAGAGGAGAAGAGGAGCGCGAGGCAGCCGGTGGTTTACAGAAGTCTTGGACAGGGCTAAGATAAAGGAAGTATTCTGCCCAGCACCTCACTTCCTCTTTTTGCTGAGGTATGCCAGCAACCTGGAGGAGGATAGAAAAAGATTCTTACAAGAATGATTCCCTCATGACCTTTCAATATCCTCCTCAACATTATTTGTGAAAAGGGACATTCTTCTACTGTGCAGGTCCCTCGTAGGCAGAGGTTGTCTGAGACATTTCCAATGTTTTTGTCATCACACGACGACGAGAAGAGAAGGCAATGAACTAAAAAATCTTTCTGACAAATGTGTGTGTGGGTGAAACACCTCAAATGGTTATTAATAATGTGGATTTAAATGTGCTATGATTGAAATAATTCTAACTTGAATAATAAATCGGCACAGCTCAGGTTTCAAAAACAAAATCTCTTTTAAATGTGTTCTGGGATTCCTATCATATGCAGAGATCATCATGATCATCAAGGGAGATTCCATGATGGAGGAAAGTCATCACCTTGCTCTACATTAAAAATAAATAGTAAAAGGTAATCCATTTAATTTCAACATACCTAGCCATTTCATCTTCAATATATTTCTTTACCGTGCTGGTTGTCACAGTCCTGTCCAGCTTCGTTATTGGAATACATTTGGTTTCACCGTACAAAGCTTGAGGCTCCTGAATGAATGAAACCCAAATGGCACAACATTTTAAAAAACATAAATTCAGTAAAGTATTACAGTTTTGACTCATTTTTTAACAAGTAATTTCTCAAGCAATGGGTAAAACCAAGAGGACTGAATACTATTTCCGTTATAAGCCATACATTCCTCTGTGCTTTCGAACTTTGTGGGCATTCACAAACATTTGCAAGGCCTCTCTGTTATTCCAGTACATATGTGGCCCTTGTATGTAAAGTATAATTGTTATTACAGTATCCATACAATATTCACCTATTAAAAGATCACTCTGACAGATCACTTATTCCCAAGGTATATAAAGAACAAAAGAGATAAACCTACTTCATCTCTTCACCAAGCTACTGAAAGCCTTGCATTCAGTTGCAGGCCGTTTTATGCCTCAAAGAAGCTTCTGCTTTTCTTAGTCTTGACTAGATTAAAGCACTGACGATGCAGTGGTCATGGTTGTGCATCCCAGAGATCTGCTGTGGTTCAGTTCATGTTTGTCTGTAGGTTTTAGAAATTTCTTCAAGGAATGGACACTCGGAAGATTTCCTTTAAGTGCATGTATTGCAGAGAAAGCAAAACCCTCCCCTTACCTTGTTATGAGGGCTGCATACCTGTGAACCCTTCATGCTTTCTAAGTAGCACCATCATTTTGTCCTGTGCCTATAACTCATCCATCCATTCAGGCAGCATCATCAAACAATCCCTACTTGGGCTTTGTCTGTGAGGAAACAGAGCCTATTTCAGTGCCCCCCCATCATGCTGTATAACCTCTAGCTGCTGCCCCAGCATGCCCTGACCATCTCTGCATCATGACATCTGTCCCTGCGTCACTTGGCTCAGGGTAATGTTCTTGTGAATACAGTGCACATTGAATATCACCGCTTGTGTGAGAAGTGTGTGCTGTATGAAACACTCATTCTCCTAATGACATGTGTTTCTAATGATGCAGTGTCTCTGTATTCTGGGTGCCTGTTTACTTGATAAGGTGCAGTGTAGTTGTCCGGGAGACAACTACCCTATGTCTCTCACTTCAGGTGAAGTTACAATTGCACACGTTAATCTTGCAGCCCCAAACCAATGCATTTGTAAGCTTCTGATTAGACATGAACACTATAACAGGGAAAGCAAGAGTATTAATGAGAAGAACTGAGGCAGCAGTCTAGCTTGTCTATAAGAGCCAAAACAAGAGCAGTGCCAGTAATATTCATCCTCTGCAAATTCTCTTGCTTTCAGTCATTCTCCTTCCTCTCTGCCTCCTGTTTCTTCATCTTTCCAACGCTTAGGATGGCTCCCTTCCTTGCTCTCTATTTCTTACTCATATTTCTTTCTGGCTCCACTTTCTGTCTCTGCTCCCTTGCTTTCTCCCTCCTTGCAGGGAGGTGGGTTCTGCTTGCAGACTCCCCCCACTTTTTGCTTGGCTTTGGATGCACCTTCGACTGAGGTGCACTGGGTTCCTGCTAGCCAGGTCCTCAGTGGAAGTGTTCCTTCCCTAAAACAAAGCCACCTGACCACTTGATCCTCAAGTGACTAGGCCTTTCAGCCACTTACAAGACCCTAGTAAATGGTACCCCTGGTACTGTACTTATGGCATGGGTACTGGAGAGGGCCTCTCAGAGCTGCAGCACAACTTTTGCCACTCTGAGGGACCCAGCACCAACCTTGTACAGACTTCCATTGCAGGCTGCGTGACAAGGTGCTCCCCAAAATTGAAGACATGACATGGAACACAGAGCCTTAGAGGTGCCCCCCTACAAAACCTACCAACTCCTAGTGTAGGCACTGACTGGTCAAAACCAGTACAACCACCGTAGACAAAGTTCTGGCCCACTGAGGTAAGAGCCAGTGCTCTCAAGGGCTTAGAACAAAGGCCTGTTCTGGGCAGAGGTGTGACCTCTCCCAAGTAGAATGGAAGTCCAAGTGGCCCACACTTCCAGTGAAGGTTCCCTGGCTCTTACGATAAGAGTCTACCATGGGCTGACCCCTGCCGGACTCCCCAGCGACACCTACAGCCTAAATCTGAAGGACCCCCCGACCGCGCCCTGCCTGAGAGAGGGACTGCTTTTCAGTTTATGCACAACATGTGTATCTGCAGCTACACATGCCATCAAACAGAAAATGTCACTTACCCAGTGCGCATCTGTTTGTGGCATATGCATCTCATCCGAATGTGCCCTGTCGTACCTAGCTAAAAGGGCTTGGGAATTAGCAATGCGCCACTGATTTGCAGCCTGAGTTGCCACCCTTTTGCCTGCTGCATCGAATTGGCGGCTTTCTTTATCATGGGGAGGAGCATCCCCTGTGGACTGGCTATTTGCACGTTTTCTAGCTGCACTGACTACAATGGTGTCTGGGGGTAACTGCTGTGAAATGACAACTGGATCAGTTCGTGCCGCTTTATATTTTGTATCTATTCTAGGTGTTAACACCCTGGCCTTGATTGGTTCTTTAAAAATGTCATCTGCATGTTTCGGCATACCAGGTAGCATTAGCAAACATTGGTATTGTTTGTGAGTTAAGGAAAGAGTGTTGAATAGAAAATCCTCTTCTAAGGGGTCGGAGTGCATCCGCACACTTTGATAGGCGGCTGTTCTGGAAATGACCTGATTATAGGCTGTGGTACCCTCAGTTGGAGATGGTCTTGTAGGATACAAATCAGGATCACTGGGTGGAATTGGGTCAGTCATAAATGTCCTATGGATCCACGTTATAAATACTATCACCCATAGAGGCCCCATGTGAAGAAGCAGGACACTGTGTGGGTGAAGTTGGTGGTGGAGCGTGAGGTGGTGCAGAAGAGGAAAGAAAAGGCAAATGTGGAGGAGCAAGCTAAATGGTCTTTGGCTTTTCCTTATGTTTAAATATTTTCACCGGTGAAGAGCCAGCATCCAAACTCTCCTGAAATGCTAAACTGGAAGAAGAGAGGCAATAATCTTTCCAGTCTCTTTCTGGATTTGAATCCTCCTTTGTTTTTGGTTCATGACTTCAAGAATGGGTCTAATGTCTGTCTCATCTCCCTACTGTTCTGAAGATGAAGCCTGTTTTCTGCCTCCAAATTAATGCTCTGAAATTTTGGTGGCAGTATGCTTCATACGGGCCGAAAAAGTGGACTGAGCAGCAGGGGAAAATGTTTTCGGCTCCCAAGACGGGCTTTGATGTTTTGGCTCCGAAGAGGAGCGAGGATGTTTCGGCTCCGATGTGGTATGAAGCCGACTTGGTTCCTAAGTGGAAGCCTCCATCTTTCGACTCAACTCAGAGACAGGCGTGACAGTCTGTTGTTGGGAGTGAGTCTTGGCCTTTTTCGGGGCCGAACCCGAGGGTTGGTCGACGGTTTCATGTTTTCGGGTCAAACCATGGCTAGCAAGCGGTGGTATACCCAAGGCCTTCTGTGATTTTTTAGTTTGTTGGGAAGGGGCTGGTGTACTCATGTACTGCGCCCCAGGGTGTACCTGGCTGTCCTCCTCTGAATCTCGGTCGGAGTCAGAGTCTCTAATGGAGACTGCCATCTGTGCCTGTTCCTCACCAAAGAGGTCGGGTGTCTGCTCTGTGGACTTCGACGCCATCTCCCACTGCCTTGCTCGTTGATCTTGTAAGATCTTCGATCGAAAGGACGAACAAGCCTCGCAGGTCTCTTATTGGTGGTCTGGAGAAAGGCAGGGGTTACACACCGAATTCTGGTCGGTGTAGGGGAACTTGGCGTGGCACCAAGGACAGAATCCGAATGGAGTCCAATCCATGAGCCTGTGACACAGTAGGCCCGAAGAGGCCTGAAAAGGGCGCTGACACCCGAAGGGTGTTTAATGGAACCCAATGCTACAATGGGATCGAGTGTAGTCAGAAACCGCGTTCAAAAACTATACTGACGTTAAGATAAAAGATAGAAAAGTTCAGATAGTACCAAACCAAAAGTACCGAAGCCAGAGGGAACACGTTCGAACCAGACAGCGGAAAGAAAACAATCTAACAAAGGAGTCGATGCCCATGCGCACTATCACCGAGAGGAGGAGATGTCACTCGATCCCATGACTCGAAAAAAGCTTCTTCAAAGAAAAACAACTTGGAACACTCCGAGCCCAACACTAGATGGCGACATATGCACAGCATGTGTTTCTGCAGCTACACATGTCATCGAACGAACACACACACACACACACACACACACATATATATAATAAAAAGCACTGTGGTTCTTTCATGTGTGGTAAGTTGCTGTGTGACTATTGTGGTATTGCATAAGCTTTGTATGTCTCCTACATAAGTCTTGGCTTCTCATCAACAGCTACCTCTAGGGAGCCCTGGCTTCCTAGACACTGCCTTCACTTCACTATCAGGGATTGCCTGGACTTGGTATTAGGTGTCAACACCATAAGTGTTCACCACACACCAGGCCAGCTTCCTACAGCAGACATAAACACCTCACAGATAACCTAAAACAGTACAAAGATGCTGACAGATCTGCCTTAACAATGCCTTTACTGGACACAATATTTCTTTCATAAGTACTGCCACTATTGAACAAGATACTTGCCTTCGGTAACGATTTATCTGGTAGAGACATATTCTAGTTGTAGATTCCTTACCTTAGAATTTCCCCCAGGCGTCTGACTGGAACTGGAGATTTTTTTCTTCGAGCAGTACCCTTGCTCACCATCAGGTGGCGTTAGTCAACTACGTGTGCGTCGTTGGCTTTGTGGTCGTATATAGGTGCCACCCCTGCGTGCTGACGTCAGTTTCTCTTCATGACTTTCAACACCAGAAGTATGGAAACATGAATCACACTGAGAATGGTGCGGCAGAACTAGGACCCTGAAAAGGGAATCCCTGTCCCTAGACATCAGTTCACAGCACTAGAAGGATGGGCGGGTCGGTAAGGAAATTGCAACTAGATTATGTCTCTACCAGATAAATTGTTACCATAGCTAAGTAACTTGTTCATCTGATAAGAGACTTCTAGTTGCAGGTTCCTTACCTTAGAACAGACACCCAAGCAATACCATCCTCGGCGATAGGCTGTGAACCAAGATCCTACTAGAAAGTCCTGCAGGACCAAACGGGCAAAGTAGCCACCTCTGAAGACCACACTGTCCAGGCAGTAATGTCTTGTGAACGTGTGCAGGGATGCCCAAATTGCTGCCTGGCAGATGTCCAGGATAGGAACTCCGTGTGCTAACGCTGTGGTGGCAGCAGTTGTACTGGTGGACTGAGCACATAAGGCCTGAAGTGGTTGCTTCTTTGCCAAAGTGTAGCACATTTTGATGCAGAGCACCACCCATCGCAAGATGATTCGCTTCTGAACCACCCGTCCTTTTTTTTGCACCCACATATCCCACAAAGAGTTGATCGTCCACCTGGAAATCTTTGGCATGATAGAGGTGGAGCGCCAGCGATCTTTTTGGATACAGGCAGTGAAGTCTCTCCTCTTCATGAGAGGCATGTGGGGGCACGTAAACAGTAGGCAAAGTGAAGGATTGGCCTACATGAAAAGGCGTAACAACCTTAGGAAGGAAGGAGGCCCTGTACGAAGCATCACTTTGTCAGGATGGACAGATGAAAATGGAGGCTTCAATGAAAGAGCTTGAAGCTCACTCCCTCTGCGAGCAGAGGTGATGGCAATCAGGAAAGCAGTTTTTAGTGTGAGGAGCCAAAAGGGACAATTATGGAGTGTCTCAAAAGGGGCACAAAAAAGGTAGGTAAGGAGCAGGTTCAAATCCATCTAGGGCATTATGAACGGGGTAGGTGGGTACAAATGGGTGAGTCTCCTAAGGAATCACCCAATAATGGGAGACTTGAATAGAGAAGATTGATCTGGCAATCTGACAAAGGCCAAGCCTTTAAGGGTGCCCAAGGTAGAGCCCTACTGGGCAAGAGAGGATGAACAGTATAACCTCAGAGAGAGGTGCAGAAAGGGGATAAATAGATTTGTTGGTACACCATGCCATAAATTTGTGCCAACAACAGGAATATACCGTTTTGGTGGAGGGATACCTGACTACCAAGAAAACATTACAGACTTCAAGCGCAAGATCGAAAGCTCTCAACTGCGCCGCTCAAACTCCCTTTTCTTCTTATTTGCGTTCTACACACCAATAGTTGCTGTCTACTCACCATCTCATCCTGGTTTCACATCAATTAATATAAACTTTGCACACAGTCATTTCTGTAAAATTCTTGTTGACCTTCATTCTTTGAGCATTACTCAGTGGCCCTACTGGTGCT
The DNA here is from genome assembly GCF_031143425.1 of Pleurodeles waltl. NCBI lineage: Eukaryota > Metazoa > Chordata > Amphibia > Caudata > Salamandridae > Pleurodeles > Pleurodeles waltl. The sequence continues at coordinate 474,649,456 of NC_090439.1, forward strand.
CTTCTCTATTGCCTGGTTTAACACCAGGTAAATCTATGGGTGATTGATTATCACCACTAGAATATTCTTTGGTCATATCACTTTCACACACTACTCATAATATATTCTTTACTAAGGAAACCTTACTCTTCTTTTCTTTTTTTTTAATAATCAATTGAATTAAAAAAAAAGTTTCTTCCGGGGTGTACCCCATAAAACAGATAAAATAGTAACACATCACAGTTAAAATAATAGCAATATTTTTGATATTCGAGATAAATGCCATTTATTTAAACAAAGCATAGTTAATAACTGAATATTCATAAATAATCAAAAGTGTTAATATTAGCAACAAATTTCATCCAAGAATCCTGCAATTCATGGCAGTCATTAGTCAGAAAGTAAGCCTTAACTGTTTCCTTTGCAACCATATCATATATATATATAATAATCTTCTTACCCCCAAGTTTAAGAAGTGTATCAGTATTTTATTGTAGGGCTGACTGGTACTGCAGTGTCTAAAACCATAATTGGCACATAGTGTCCAAAATCATTTTTCCATGCAGATAAGAACACTGGGCTAAAGAAAACAACATGTATATGTTTTCCAGTACATTGTTACATACTTTACAGAACCTGACATGAGCCGGGCCAGGTTTCCATTTTATGCGTAAATTGATGACATGCAGGGATTTGATTCTGAATGTAATATACATGGTTTTTGCCTGGTGGGGTAGTATTTTGTCTATATATGGTTCAAAACGCAGGGTAGAAATCTATCTGAGAGAACACCACTTCTAATTTTCAGTTGGCATGTGATCAGCATGAGATGACAATAAGTTGAACCCCACCATGATATCTCCTGCATAGTATCCACCCTCTTGTTCTTCAGCAGATGACTGATGTTCTACAGCCCTTTCCTGGGCTGTCGCCCCTCTGGAATAGCCTATTTTAACACACAGAGCCAGGAATGAGTCTGCCTGCATCAGGGTCTGACATACAATCATACACCACCCCACCAGCCAGCTTCTGCCCTCCCTGGCCTAGAGGCAGACACTCTCCCAGTTACCCAAATACTCTTGTCATCAGATACAAAAGCCACAGGACCTCAGGGCGCATGTTGGTGCAGACCGCCTCCTTCCTGCTGGACCAACAAGACTACAGGTGGGGCCCTGGGAGGAATCAACCCGTGCCTACCATGCCCTCGTCCCATGGGAATGCTGAGACCTTGATATTGCAAAAGGACTGGAGGCTCTATACTGTCGCCTCCCCCCCATTTCAGTGTCACAGATGACACCCCCCACCTACTGAGAGTTCAATGGGCAATTAATACCTGCCGAGAGTCCCACTCTGAACTCTGCATGGCTTGACCATAACCTGCCCTAAACTCCTCCACCTAGCCCATTGATGGGAGTGATCACGTGACACATAGGTCGGGGAAATGGTCTGGTTGCACCCTTGCTGTACACTAAGCAATACCTTTATCTGCGATTACCTGGTAGAAGACAGACATATCTCGGGTGTGCCAAAGGCCAGCAGCAAGGCTTCTCAACAACTTCTCCTTATGAAAGTATTGAGAGGGGGGAACCCCCGAGTTCCTCCCCACAGCCAGAACTATCTAGGGATCTTATACTGAAAGAGATCACAGCAAAAAATAATCAGAGTGGACCTAGGTTCCTTACACTCCAGCCTAGATGGCCTGTAACAATGCATGTCCTTTTTGCTGGTGAAAGGCTGAGCTCCGCAGATTCCTGTAGTCCAGATATCTGGCACCTTAAGCAAAAAGTGGTGGACTTAAGAGACCAGGCCCACAGAGACAATGTCACATTCTATGGAATCCCAAAGAAAATGGAGCAGGGGGGCAAAAGGCATCCAGAGGCTTTTAGGACGTTTACTTCCCTATATGCTGGGCATGACTTTCAATCCTGCATTTGAATCTCAAATAGCTAACAGGATACAAATGCGGCAATTGCCACAGGATGCCACTGCATGTCCCAGAACGATCATTTAATATTTCTTTCAAACGAACAGATTCACCTAGTCCTCACTGCAGCCAAAAAGCATGGTCCTAATGATCTAGAAGGCCACAAGATCCAGATTGCAGCCAATTTCTCAGAGGACACCAATGCAAAATGGGGGGCTTCTCTGACGCAACAACCCCCAGCTGTGCATTTGGAACATTCAATTTACCTCTTCGAACATGAGGCCATGTGGATAACAATGGAGAGCAACTCAAAGGACTACACTGACCCAGTGGACCAGCCCACATCCTTAACAGTACAGAGGACTGCAGAATGGACCTGATCCCTCTGTCCTCCTCAAGCCTCGATAACTGTCCTCACCCTTGGGGAGGGTGACAGGGTTATCTTACAGCAAGGGCCGGGCCTGCACAGACTTCGTCAAACAAACTCAGCGGGATCAGGCTATTTTAAAACATGGTCACAATCACCCAAGACACCTTTTGGGAAAGATCCAGGTCACCCTTGAAGCCGTGAATCTTTCCTCTGTGATCGCTGACTGCAAATTAATGTATACATGTAGGAAAGTACAATCTTGCCTGGCATGTTACCCCCATTTTTTACTTGTGTGTCAGTTTGTTTCTGCCTGTCTCACTGGGATCCTTCTAGCCAGGACACCAGTGCTCACAGTTTATGGCCTGAATGTGTTCCCTGTGTGGTACGTAACTGTCTCTGAGGCTCTGCTAATCAGAACCTCAGTGCTTATGCTCTCTCTGCCTTTAAAATTGCCACTGCAGGCTAGTGAACATTTTTACTAATTCTGATTGGCACAATGGAACACCCTTATAATCCCCTAGTATATGGTACCTAGGTACTCAGGGTATTGGGGTTCCAGGAGATCCCTATGGGCTGCAGCATTTCTTTTGCCACCCCTAGGGAGCTCAGACAATTCTTACACAGGACTGATACTGCAGCCTGAGTGAAATAACGTCCACGTTATTTCACAGCCATTTTACACTGCACTTAAGTAACTTATAAGTCACCTATATGTCTAACCCTCACCTAGTGAAGGTTAGGTGCAAAGTTACTAAGTGTGAGGGCACTCTGGCACTAGCCAGGTGCCCACACATAGATCAGGGCAATATCCCCGGACTTTGTGAGTGTGAGGACACCATTACACATGTGCACTACATATAGGTCAATACCTATATGTAGCTTCACAATGGTAACTCCGAATATGTCCATGTACATGTCTAAGATCATGGAATTGTCTCCCCATGCCAAATGTGGTATTGGGGTATCAATCCCATGCATCCCCGGGGCTTAAGCATGGACCCCGGGTACTGTCAAACCAGCTCTCTGGGATTTTCACTGCAGCTATCGCTGCTGCCAACCCACAGACAGGGTTCTGCCCTCCTGGGGTCTGGGCAGCCCAGTCCCAGGAAGGCAGAACAAAGGATTTCCTCTGAGAGAGGGTGTTACACCCTCTCCCTTTGGAAATAGGTGTTAAGGGCCTGAGAGGAGTAGCCTCTCCTGGCCTCTGGGAATGCTTTGAAGGGCACAGATCGTGCCCGCCTTGCATAAACCAGTCTACACCGGCTCAGGGATCCCCCAGCCCCTGCTCTGGCACGAAACTAGACAAAGGAAAGGGGAGTGACCACTCCCCTGTCCATCACCAGCCCAGGAGTGGTGCCCAGAGCTCCTCCGGTGTGTCCCAGACCTCTGCCATCTTGAATGCAGAGATGTGAGGGCACAATGGAGACCTTGGAGTGGCCAGTGCCAGCAGGTGACGTCAGAGACCCCTCCTGATAGGTGCTTACCTGACTAGGTGGCCAATCCTCCTCTGAGGGCTATTTAGGGTCTCTCCTGTGGGCTTCTCTTCAGATAACGAGTGCAAGAGCTCACCAGAGTACCTCTGCATCTCCCTCTGACTTCTGCCAAGGATCGACCGCTGACTGCTCCAGGATGCCTGTAAAACTGCAACAAAGTAGCAAGAAGACTACCAGCGACATTGTAGCGCCTAATCCTGCCGGCTTTCTCAACTGTTTCCTGGTGGTGCATGCTCTGGGGGCTGTCTACCTTCACCCTGCACTGGAAGCCAAGAAGAAATCTCCAGTGGGTCGATGGAATCTTTCCCCTGCTAATGCCGGCACCAAACTTCTGCTTCACCGGTCCTCTGGGTCCCTTCTCATCTTGACGACCGTGGTCCCTGAAACATAGGAGCTGGATCCAAGTGACCCAGACAGTCCAGTGGTCCATCTGTCCAAATTTGGTGGAGGTAAATCCTTGCCTCCCCACACCAGACAGTAATCCTGTGTACTGCGTGAACTGCAGCTGCTAGGGCTTCTGCGCACTTTTGCAAGGAATCCTTCGTGCACAGCACAGCCCAGGTCCACAGCACTCTGTCCTGCATTGCTCAACTCGCTGAGTAGTGTTGAAACGACCGCCATGCTCAGTTTTCTTGAACCTGTGTTCAAGTTCTTCTGCGGGTGCTGCCTGCTTCTGCGTGGGCTCTCTGTGTTGCTGAGCGCCCCCTCCGTCTCCTCCTCCAAGGGACGACCTCCAGGTTCTTCCTGGGCCCGGGCAGCACCCATTTTCTTCAACCACGACCTTTGCAGCTAAGCAAGGCCTGTTTGCGGTCTTTCTGTGTGAACAACTCTGCATCCTCCAGCACGCCGTGGGACATCATCTGTGCAAAGGAGAAGTTCCTGGCATCTTCTGTTGTTGCAGATGCTTCAGCTTCTTCCACCCGGAGGCAGCCATTTTGCACCTTCATCCGGGGTTTCGTGACTCTTGGACTTGGTCCCCTTCCTTTGCAGGTCCTCAGGTCCAGGAATCCGTCTTCAGTGCTTTGCAATCGGTTGTGGTCTTTGCAGAATCTCCTATCACAACTTTAGTGTGTTTCTGGGGAAGTAGGGTAACTTTACTTCTACTTTCAGGGTCTTGGGGTGGGGTATCTTGGACACCCTTAGTGTTTTCTTACATTCCCAGCGACCCTCTACACACTACACTGGGCCTGGGGTCACTAAGTGGTTCGCATTCTACTTTCTTAGTATATGGTTTGTGTTGCCCCTAGGCCTATTGCATCCTATTGTATTCTACAGTGTTTGCACTACTTTTCTGTTTACATACCTGATTTTGGTTTGTGTGTATATTTTGTGTATTTTACTTATCTCCTAAGGGAGTATATCCTCTGAGATATTTTTGCCACATTGTCACTAAAATAAAGTACCTTTATTTTTAGTAACTCTGAGTATTGTGATTCTTATGATATAGTGCTATATGATATAAGTGGTACAGTAGGAGCTTTCCATGTCTCCTAGTTCAGCCTAAGCTGCTCTGCTATACCTACCTCTATCAGCCTAAGCTGCTAGAACACTACTAATCTACTAATAAGGGATAACTGGACCTGGCACAAGGTGTAAGTATCATCAGGTACCCACTATAAGCCAGGCCAGCCTCCTACAATACCGTGCGCATTATAATATGTTTTCATGTTAGTTCACTGCTGACCTCTCTACCGCCAGCCCTCTTTAGGCCGCCCCCCTTTTTATTCAGGGACGCTCCATAGTATCCTTTACCATATTTCTCCACCTCCCGACAGTTGGCAATCTGCTAGTCCACAACGATGGATACCTGTCCCAGCATCTCCCTTTCGCTGCCTCCCTAGGGTGGGTTTCTACCCTTCTCCATTACCCGTCCTTCCCCACCTATTGCTTACACTGCCCCTGCAGGAAGGCTATAAATGGCCTGGTGATCGTTCTACCTTTCCACAACCTTAGGCCTCCCCTGCCCATGAGGCTGGAATCTCAGCTTGAGGTTTAGTCACGAGACAAAAGTTTGTATCAGCTCTGCAGCTCCTACAGTTGCTCATGGTTACATACTCCTTGTTACCGATTGCCAGAACTCCTGTCAGAGGGCCACAGGGCACACAGGGGTTACTGTGCCCAACTGTGGTGGTTGAGGCCTTTTACTGCTGATGTCACAGGGAACGACCTACTATGCATTCTGATCATCTGGGCAAAGTACCCTTTCAGCACTTGACTCTCAGTGGTAGCCGTGGACAAGCAGTCAAATACTCCTGTGGGAGGGGGAAGTGTAGATACAAGTAAGTGAACACAACTCATAACTCAAAGTGCACATAGTATGAACAATTAATCAAAGACCAGACTAATACTTACTTTTATAAGAAAAAAAGTACTTTTTATTTCTAGCTCTACCCATCCAAAGGAATAACAAATTAATAAGCAATAACAATCCCCTGAGGTCAGGGCTCTGTTAGATGTCAGGCCAATATCTCTCCCGCCCTCTTTTTTATAATGTGGTCGAGGTTATGCCCCATTCACTGGCAACAGCATCCAGGGACTGCTTACAAGTAGCCCGCACGCAAGAGTTGCCCCTTTACGCTCAGTAATTAGTAAATACTGTCTATGGTGCAACAGCACCTTCAGCAGTGCGTCTCCCATGGACCGACAGGCCCAGATCGAGTATTACCCGATCCTGCAGCCCAGAAGCATTCAGATTTTCGGCAGGCATTGAGTGCAGGAACTTACAAGTTTGGAACCTGCTCTGAGAACTTGAGCTGCTCGTGGTAAATGCACCAGTACCAAGCATAGCAGGATCACTCTCCGCAGCGAGGGTGCGACCTACTCTACACCCTCCTGGGCCCTTCGGGTTCAGTCGTGGCATATCTTATGGTGTCTAGGCCAGCTGGTCACAGTCTCACTACAGGCCCAGGCAACAGCCCTGAAGTCTTTAGACATTTGGACCCAGGAGACCCTCCTGGCACACAGGCTGCCATAGTACCTCCGGATGCAATGTAGACTCATCCTGTGCAGTCACTCACACCACTGCAGCTGCTCCTGGCATAAGGGGTCACTGCTAAGGCGTTCACGAGCCCTAGCACAATGATCACACAATTATTTAAATGGTGGCCCCACTCTTGCATACAACTTCAATTCACTGCAATGAGGGAGTGGGGCTTGGTGCCGTGCACACAAGGTCAACTGCAGCCTTCTTTGGGAATACCAGGGTTGCCAAAAACATTCTAACACAGAGGCTACAAACCGATCAGTACACAACTGAATCCTCACAATCTCGAAAAAAGGAGTCCTTGCAGCAGGGCTCCCCACTGGACCTTGCTCTTTCCAACACACTACTCTCTCACACGGCACACTGGTCTCAGCAAGGATGCAGGCACTAGAGTTTCAGGACAAGTGGTCTTGGTTTCCCTGGGCAATGTTACCTCACCCACATGGGAAACTAGCAGGCTTCGGTCGAAAGCAGAAGTCTTGCAGAGCTTCCCCTCCTCATACAACCCATCTGGCTGCATGGCAGATGACAATGTTTGGGGTCTCAAACCTCTCTTCTTATAGTCCATTGCTAGACACCAACATGAGATTTAGAGTCTGAGTCTGTGAAGTTTTATGTTGGGGTCTGTAGGAGGCTGGCCTGGCTTGTAGTGGGTACCAGAGGTACTTACACCTTGTGCCAGGTCCAGTTATCCCTTATTAGTGTAGAAGAGGTGTTTCTAGCATCTTAGGCTGATAGAAGGTAGCTATGGCAAAGCAGCTTAGGCTGAACTAGGAGACATGTAAAGCTCCTACTATACCACTGGTGTCATATGCACAATATCATAAGAAAACAGAATACACAGATATACTAAAAATAAAGGTACTTTATTTTTATGAAAATATGTTAAAAGTATCTGTGAGTACCCTCAGTATGAGGATGAGAAATATACACAAGATGTATGTACACAAACCAAAATTATGCAGATAATAGCAAAAGGAAGTAATGCAAGCAATGTAAAGTTACAGTAGATTGCAGTAGGAGCACATAGGTATAGGGACAACACAAATCAAATACTCCAAAAGTGGAATGCGAACCACGAATGGACCCCAAACCTATGTGAGCTTGCAGAGGGTCGCTGGGACTGTAAGAAAACAGTGAGGGTTAGAAATATAGCCCACCCCAAGACCCTGAAAGGTAGGTGTAAAGTGCACCTACTACCCCCAGAGAGCACAGAAGTCGTGATAGGGGTATTCTGCAGGAAGAACAAACACCAGCAATGCAACAACAGTGGATTTCCGGACCTGAGTACCTGTAAGACAAGGGGACCAAGTCCTTGAGTCGCGACAGTGTCGAGAGTGGGCAGCAGCCCAAGAAATGCCAGCTGATGGTGCAAGGAAGCTGCCACCTGTTGGAAGAAGCTTGGTGTTCTGCAAGAACGAAGAGGACTAGGAACTTCCCCTTTGGAGGATGGATGTCCCACATCATGAAGAAGCTTGCAGAGGTGTTCCCACGCAGAAAGACCGCAAACAAGCCTTGCTAGCTGCAAGGGTCGCAGTTAGGGTTTTTGGATGCTGCTGTGGCCCAGGATGTCACCACTTGGATGAGGAGACAGAGGGGGCGCCCAGCAAGTCAGGGAGCCCTCACAGAAGCAGGTAGCACCAGCAGAAGTACCTGAACAGGCACTTAGAAGAAAAGTGAACCGGAGTCCACCCGAAGTCACAAAAGGGAGTCCCACGACGCCGGAGGACAACTCAGAAGGTTGTGCACTGCAGGTTAGAGTGTCGGGGACCCAGGCTTGGCTGTGCACGAAGGAAATCCTGGAAGAGTGCACAGGAGCCGGAGCAGCTGCAAATCACGCGGTACCCAGCAATGCAGTCTAGCGTGGGGAGGCAAGAACTTACCTCCACCAAACTTGGACTGAAGAGTCACTGGACTGTGGGAGTCACTTGGACAGAGTTGCTGAGTTCCAGGGACCACGCTCGTCATCCTGAGAGGGGACCCAGAGGACCAGTGATGCAGTCTTTTGTTGCCTGCGGTTGCAGGTGGAAGATTCCGTCGACCCACGGGAGATTTCTTCAGAGCTCCTGGTGCAGAAAAGAGGCAGGCTACCCCCAGAGCATGCACCACCTGGAAACAGTAGAGAAAGCCAGCAGGATGAAGCGATACAAGGTTGCTAGTAGTCGTCTTGCTACTTTGTTGCGGTTTTGCAGGCGTCCTGAGCAGTCAGCGGTCGATACTTTGGCAGAAGGTGAAGACGGAGATGCAGAGGAACTCTGGTGAGCTCTTGCATTCGTTATCTGGTGAGATCCCAAAAGCAGAGATCCTAAATAGCAAGAAAAGGAGGTTTGGCTACCTAGGAAGGAGGATTGGCTACCAAGAGAGGTAAGAGCCTATCAGAAGAAGCCTCTGACGTCACCTGCTGGCACTGGCCACTCAAAGCAGTCCAGTGTGCCACAACACCTGTTTCCAAGATGGCAGAGGTCTGGGACACACTGGAGGAGCTCTGGGCACCTCCCCTGGGAGGTGCAGGTCAGGGGAGTGGTCACTCCCCTTTCCTTTGTCCAGTTGCGCGCCAGAGCAGGGCTGGGGGATCCCTGAACCGGTGTAGACTGGCTTATGCAGAGATGGGCACCATCTGTGCCCATCAAAGGATTTCCAGAGGCTGGGGGAGGCTACTCCTCCCCAGCCTTCACACCTATTTCCAAAGGGAGAGGGTGTTACACACTCTCTCAGAGGAAGTCCTTTGTTCTGCCTTCCTGGGCCAGGGCTACCTGGAACCCAGGAGGGCAGAAACCTGTCTAAGGGGTTGGCAGCAGCTGCAGTGGAGACTCCGGAAAGGCAGTTTGGCAGCACCCGGGTTCTGTGCTAGAGACCTGGGGGATCATGGAATTGTCCCCTCAATGCCAAAATGGCATTGGGGGGACAATTCCATGATCTTAGACATGTTACATGGCCATGTTCGGAGTTACCATTGTGACGCTGTACATAGGTAGTGACCACTGTACAGTGCACACGTGTAATGGTTTCCCCCCCACTCACAAAGTCCGGGGAATTTGCCCTTAACGATGTGGGGGCACCTTGGCTAGTGCCAGGGTGCCCTCACACTAAGTAACTTTGCACGCAACCTTCACCAGGTGAAGGTTAGACATATAGGTGACTTATAAGTTACTTAAGTGCAGTGGTAAATGGCTGTGAAATAACGTGGATGTTATTTCACTCAGGCTGCACTGGCAGGCCTGTGTAAGAATTGTCAGAGCTCCCTATGGGTGGCAAAAGAAATGCTGCAGCCCATAGGGATCTCCTGGAACCCCAATACCCTGGGTACCTCAGTACCATATACTAGGGAATTATATGGGTGTACCAGTATGCCAATGTGCATTGGTGAAATTGGTCACTAGCCTGTTAGTGACAAATTTGGAAAGAAGGGGGAGCATAACCGCTCAGGTTGTATTTAGCAGAGCCTCAGTGAGACAGTTAGGCATCACACAGGAAACACATACAGGGCACATACTTATGAGCACTGGGGCCCTGTCTGGCAGGGTCCCAGTGATACATAGACTAAAACAACATATATACAGTGAAATATGGGGGTAACATGCCAGGCAAGATGGTACTTTCCTACAGGGTCTACTTCTTTTGAAGTGTACACTTCTTTTTTCTTCTTTCTCCTTGAAAGGACGTCTGTCAAACCAAGGAAGACTCCAAAGCTGATTGACCCACAACACAATTCAGGGGAGTGACCATAGTTCACATCTGGATGTGAGCCGCATTGAAATGAGCATCAAAAGGTAACCCCAGGCTCCCAGCCCTACTCTTTATGATTCCCTTATCAGCCCCATCTCCTTCCTGACGTGTCCAGGTCCCTTTCTTGTGATCAATCACAGAATTCAAGAGCAAACTTTTGAACCGTAAAGAGAGAGTTCCTTCCCATCAAGCTCATAGGAATGCAGCAATACACAAGTCTGGGGGATTCCTCTTCTCCTCTTGTCTTCACCAGGCACGACTGAGCTTTCTAACATGGAAGCCGGGGTGTGATGTGTCCTCTACAACTATCACATGTCTGAGCACGCCTTGCAAGACATAAAACTCTGGGAGCCAGGAAATATGTGGTTTCGATTCCGATATGAAACGCCCTCCCCTGCACACTCTTGCACTCCTTGACTGATGGAAGATATGTACTAGCCAACGTTAAGGTCAGTGGGACAGTCCTCAATGTAGGCTCTGTCTATGTCTGCAGGAAAGTACCCTTTTAGACATGGTCACCCGCACTTTTTGTTCACTGATAGTTAGGACTTCTTAAAATAGGAGCAGAGGACATAGCCTCAAATCCTCAAAGGCTTTTTAGCATTTAGTTGTCCATAAAGCTTTCTGGACCATCTTTTTGAGGTGAGGTCATTAAGAAGGGCTACAATGGAGCCATAGTTTTAGTGAACCTCCTGTAGTACCCAGTGAGGCCTTATAAGGCTCTAACCTGGGTCTGGGTGGTGCTGGGGGATGGTACAATCAAAAATGGTTTGGATCTTTCCTTGCAGTGCCTGAATCTGACCACCATCTACCAGATGTCCTAGATATACCACCTCCCCATGCCCTATCTGGCACTTAGAGGCCTTGATAGTGAGGCCTGCCCTTTGCAGAGCCTCTAAGACATTCCCCAGGTGGACAAGGTGATCCTCCCAGGAGGAGCTAAGGACAGCTATGTCATCCAGATACGCTGCACTTAAGCTTTCCAACCCTTGGAGGACTTTATCCACCAGCCTCTGGAATGTGGCAGGTGCATTTTCCAACCCAAAAGGCATCACAGTAAAGTGATAGTGGCAAATAGAGGTATAGAATGCTGTTTTTGTTTTAGCATCCTTTGCTAACCAGATCTGCCAGTAGTCAGCAGTTAGGTCAAAGGTGCTGAGAAACTTGGCAGACACCAGTATATCTATAAGCTCATCTGCCCCAGGGATAGGATGACTATGTGCCTTAGTAACAGTGTTAATACCTCTTGTAAGGAAATGCCTCATTGGCATGGTTACCCCCTGACCTTTTGCCTTTGCTGATGCCAAGTTATGATTTGAAAGTGTGCTGGGGCCTGCTAACCAGGCCCCAGCACCAGTGGTCTTTCCCTAACCTGTACTTTTGTTTCCACAATTGGCACACCCTGGCATCCAGGTAAGTCCCTTGTAACTGGTACTCATGGTACCAAGGGCCCTGATGCCAAGGAAGGGCTCTAAGGGCTGCAGCATATCTTATGCCACCCTGGGGACCCCTCACTCAGCACAGACACACTGCTTGCCAGCTTGTGTGTGCTAGTGGGGATAAAATGACTAAGTCAACATGGCACTCCCCTCAGGGTGCCATGCCAACCTCACACTGGCTATAGGTATAGATAAGTCACCCCTCTACCGGCCTTCCAGCTCTAAGGCAGGGTGCACTATACCATAGGTGAGGGCATATGTGCATGAGCACTATGCCCCTACAGTGTCTAAACAAAACCTTAGACATTGTAAGTGCAGGGTAGCCATAAGAGTATATGGTCTGGGAGTCTGTCATGCACGAACTCCACAGCACCATAATGGCTACACTGAAAACTGGGAAGTTTGGTATCAAACTTCTCAGCACAATAAATGCACACTGATGCCAGTGTACATTTTATTGTGAAATACACCCCAGAGGGCATCTTAGAGATGCCCCCTGAAACCTTAACCGACTACCAGTGTGTGCTGACTAGTTTCAGCAGCCTGCCACACACCAGACATGTTGCTGGCCACATGGGGAAGAGTGCCTTTGTCACTCGGTGGCTAGTAACAAAGCCTGTACTGGGTGGAGGTGCTTCTCACCTCCCCCTGCAGGCACTGTAACACCTGGCGGTGAGCCTCAAATGCTCGCCCCCTTTGTTACAGCACCCCAGGGCACTCCAGCTAGTGGAGTTGCCCGCCCCCTCCGGCCACGGCCCCACTTTTGGCGGCAAGGCCGGAGGAGATAATGAGAAAAACAAGGAGGAGTCACTGGCCAGTCAGGACAGCCCCTAAGGTATCCTGAGCTGAGGTGACTCTGACTTAGAAATCCTCCATCTTGCAGATGGAGGATTCCCCCAATAGGATTAGGGATGTGCCCCCCCCCCCCCTTCCCTCAGGGAGGAGGCACAAAGAGGGTGTAGCAACCCTCAGGGCTAGTAGCCATATTAGTAGACCTAAACACACCCCTAAATCGAGTATTTAGGGGCTCCCAGAACACAGCAAGATAGATTCCTGCAACCTAAGACTAAGACGGACTGCTGAGCTGAAAAACCTGCAGAGAAGACGGAGACACCAACTGCTTTGGCCCCAGCTCTACCGGCCTGTCTCCCCACTTCAAAAGAACTGCTCCAGCGACGCTTCCCATAGGGTCCAGCAACCTCTGAAGCCTCGGAGGACTACCCTGCATCTAAAAGGACCAAGAACTCCTGAGGACAGAGGCTCTGCTCCAAGAAAGAAGCATCTTTGCAACAAAGAAGCAACTTTGAAAGAACACACGTTTCCCGCCGGAAGCGTGAGACTTTGCACTCTGCACCCGACACCCCCGGCTCCACTTGTGGAGAACAAACACTACAGGGAGGACTCCCCGGCGACTGCGAGCCCGTGACTAATCAGAGTTGACCCCCCTGGCCCCCCACAGCGACGACTGCAGAGGGAATCCAGAGGCTCCCCCTGACCGCGACTGCCTGCTTCAAAGACCCGACGCATGGTAAGGACACTGCACCCGCAGCCCCCAGGACCTGAAGGATCCGACCTCCAGTGCAGGAGCAACCCCCAGGTGGCCCTCTCCCTTGCCCAGGTGGTGGCTACCCCGAGGAGCCCCCCCCTTGCCTGCCTGCTTCACTGAAGAGACCCCTGGGTCTCCCATTGAACTCCATTGCAAACCCGACGCCTGTTTGCACTCTGCACCCGGCCGCCCCCGTGCCACTGAGGGTGTACTTTTTGTGCTGACTTGTGTCCCCCCCCGGTGCCCTACAAAACCCCCTTGGTCTGCCCTCCGAAGTCGCGGGTACTTACCTGCTGGCAGACTGGAACCGGGGCACCCCCTTCTCCATTGAAGCCTATGCATTTTGGGCACCACTTTGACCTCTGCACCTGACCAGCCCTGAGCTGCTGGTGTGGTAACTTTGGGGTTGCCCTGAACCCCTATTGGTGGGCTACCTTGGACCCAACTTTGAACCCTGTAGGTGGTTTAATTACCTGCAAAACTAACAAACACTTGCCTCCCCCAGGAAATGTTGAAAATTGCACTGTCTAGTTTTAAAATAGCTTATTGCCATGTGTGAAAACTGTATATGCTATTTTGCTAATTCAAAGTTCCTAACGTTCCTGAGTGAAATACCTGTCATTTAAAGTATTGTTTGTAAATCTCGAAACTGTGGTTCTTAAAATAAACTAAGAAAATATTTTTTTCTATATAAAAACCCATTGGCCTGGAATTGTCTTTGAGTGTGGGTTCCTCATTTATTGCCTGTGTGTGTACAACAAATGCTTAACACTACCCTCTGATAAGCCTACTGCTCGACCACACTACCACAAAATAGAGCATTAGAATTATCTCTTTTTGCCACTATCTTACCTCTAAGGGGAACCCTTGGACTCTGTGCATGCTATTTCTTACTTTGAAATAGTACATACAGAGCCAACTTCCTACACCTCTGTAGTCTACACACAACCTCACTTCTCTTTTGAAATCTTGGGAGTGAGTGTTTAGGACAAACACTACAAGGCTAACCCAAGGGCTATCTGAGGGCTCAATTACTTCTAGGTCAACATCTCCTGAACTTCAGATTTGATGCATTCCCTTACATGGTCAGGTTGCCTGTAAATCTTGGTTTAACAGGCAAACTGCCCCCCTGTGCCAATGCTGTGTTCACACCATGTGGTCTGACCATGTGTTATGGAGAACAGTTCTGAGAACTGCCCTTGGAGGTTTCTGCAGTCCTCCTTTTGGGACTCAAGAGAGACAGTCAGCTAGGCCTACCCCATCAACTGAGTTATCAGCTGCATTGTGTGAGAAGAGGTCGGGGAAAGGGACACTCTTCTTCCTGTCCCTCGTCAGCAGCAATGAGCAGAGTCATACCTGACCTGTCATAATAGGGTTTGAGGTGGCTCACATGAAGCACCCTGTGTGTCCTTTAAAGAGTGCAAAGGTCTACCAAGTAGGTAACCTCATCCTTTTTCTCCACAATGGTGTGGGGACCAATCCACTTGTCCTGGAGTGCCCTGGGAGCCACAGGCTTCAGGGCCCACATTTTCTGTCCTGGCTGATAGACAGTTAGGACAGCCTTCTGGTCATGCCATTGTTTATGTAACTCCTGGATGGTCTGAAGGTTTTTACTAGCCCTCTTCATGTACTCAGCCTCCTTGATATGAGGCCAATTACAAAGTCCACTATGTTTTGTATGCGAAACTTGAGAGGTTGTTCCCAGCCTTCTCTAACAAGAGCAAGGGGACCCCTAACAGGGTGCTGTTTTGCTTTTCAGTAATGACCGAGCTGAGATACTCATGTGTTGACAATGAATCTCTGGAATGCAGTTCTTAGCCCAAAGAAGACATTATTTCACTACGCAAGGATCCTAAAAAGAGATTAGCATGTTGAAAGCACACGTTTAAAAATAGTCACAACAATGAATGAAAACATGTACAAATAATTCTCCACTGCAATATACACAGCAAATATATGCATCTATATTATAATGCAAAGCAAATAATGAATTAAAAATGCATCACTGTGGGACTTGTCAGGTGCTTCATCTTTCTCCTGCCAGCAAGCCAATAACCCAGTTTGACTGCGAAAGAGTGAGAGAGATCTCTACCCTCACGGGAAATCTATATCAGGCATCAGAAGTCTAAATCCTGATTAAGGTCTCTGAATCTCCTACTGTCGCACTGGGTCTGTTTTAGATCTTAAAAATAACCAAAGAAGGAGCTTTATGGAAAAACCCCTCCTGTTGCGAAAGAAGTAATCAAACATGCCGGCTACTTTAGGTATGCTTTGAAAATAAAACGTTGGGATTTGGCCACAATCCCAAGATGTCAAGTCAAAGCAATGCCGGTCCCTGCCGTCTGAGTACATTCTTATCAACCAAAGCCCTTGGTGAGAAAAAGCACGAAAACAACTTGGAAAATCACTGGCAGCCTTTAACATGGCAGTGTCTAATGCTACAATAAAGTCAATAGGCAGAATGAAGCTAAGACTAAACTGAATACAAAATGGAGTTTGTAACAGGTGAACACTGGACAGCTAAGCTAGTTGTAAAGTGGTGCAACACAAATTCTGTGGTCAAAAAACATATTTCACTACAGGTGCCCAAACAGAAGTTCAAAGGGACTGTAGCCCACACCCTTCTGAGGGACCTCCCTATAGGTGAAGAGAAGGCAAGGCAGTAGGACATCCCATCTCCTTCTGAGTTGTTCCAGAGAGTCCCATGATCATGCCCTTGAGTGTTTTGTTTAATGCCTCCCCTAAGCCATTTGTTTGGTGGTGGTAAGGAGTGGTGAACTTGTAAGTCACACCACATTCCTTCCATATGGCTTTCAGGTTTGCAGGCATGAAGTTGGTACCTCGGTCTGATACCGCCACTTTAGCAAAGACCACTCTTGAGACGATCCCAAAAAGGACATTCACCACTGCAGGAGCTGTAGTAGTCCTAAGAGGAATGGCCTCTGGGTACCTGGTGGCATGGTCCACTACCACCAGTATAAACCTGTTCCCAGACGCTGTTGGAGAGTCCAGGAGTCCAACAATATCCACCCCAACCCTCTCAAAGGAACCCCAACCCCAGGAAGGGGAATTAAGGGGGCCTTTGAGGTGACACCTGTTTTGTCAGTGGCATGACAGGTGACACAGGAGCTACAAAACTCCTTTGTGGGAGTGAAAGGGTCAGTGAAAGTGCAGGACAAGCCTGTCCCAGGTTTTGCTCTGCCCCAAGTGACCTGCCAGGGGAATGTCATGTGCTAAGGTCAACAGGAACTCCCTAAACTTCAGAGGGATAGCCAACCTCCTGGCTGTCCCCTGCCCTATGGCCTTTGATTTTGCTAACATAGCACTAAGGCTTTTTGTAACCGGAGGAAGAGGAGGATTTGTTCCCACCCCCAGAGGAGGTTTTTGGGCCAGATGAAGACTTTAAAAAAAAATCTTTGTCCCCACCCTTATCCTGAGACTTACCTGCTTCCTTCTTTTTGTGGTCACCCCGGTGTGAGCTTTCCTACTCACCCTGGAGCAGACCCATTTGTCTGCCTTCTTTCCCAATTCTGGGGGAGAGGTCAGATCAGAGTCCACCAGGTATTGATGCAGCTGATCAGATACACAATTATTCAAAATGTACTCTATTAAATGAGGATATAAAAGCCCTGGTAGTCACTAACTTTGTTCCCATGCAACCAGCCTTCCAGAGACTTCACAGAGCAGTTCACAAAATTAACTAATTTTTGGGAGGACTTTCTCCTGGTCTCTCTGAACCTGATCCTTTACTGTTCAGTAGTCAGACCAAACCCATCTAACAGTGCATATTTTAAAACTGTATAATTGTCTTCATCATCTCTCTGACAGTGAGGAGTCTATATCTACCCTTGTCAGTGAAGGAGAGCCACAATATAGCTGCCCTCTACCTCTGAGGGACCCATTTAACCGTATAGGCCCCTCTGCAGAGCAGTGAACCACTTATAGAGGTCATCACTCGCCTTGTAAGGAGGGATTATCTTGTTCCAGTTCCTAGAGTCAAAAGGTTCCTCCCTGACCCTGGTGTCTCTGAAACTAGACCTGCTGCCACCATGGGGCACTAACCCCAAACCCTGCCTTTCTATCTCCACTGCCAAGGCCTCCCTATCTGGGGCCAGCTGTTGCTGCTGCAGTCTCAGCTTGGCCTCCTCAAGTCTCAGTTCCCGGAGTTCCCTGTCTAGGGAAATCTTCACCTGAACTTGAGCAGTGGGATCCCTCAGAGACAGAAGAGATATGAGAATGGGCAGAGGAGGATCTATTCCTATTCTTGGAAACCCTCTCAACTGGACTTCTAGGGACAAGGGTGGACCTACTTGTGTGACCCCCATTTCCACTACCAGTAGTGCTCCTAGTAGGACTGAGGGTGCTTCTAGGATCCTCCCTGGGTACTTCTTGACCCACCCCAGAGTCTAATTCTACTCTCTCTTGCACTGGGGGGGTCAGACTCTACTTCTTCCTCCTCCTCCTGGCTACCAGCATGGTCCTGGTCATGCTGGAGGAGCAGGCCCAGAAGCAGATTTTTTCAGGGATTTCTCCCAGTCTTCAGTTTCCTATCAGCACACATCTCCCTTAACTCCTGGAAAGTTCAACCTTCATACTGAGAGTTCAGGACCTGAGATGTGAGCTCAACTGAAGACATAGGGGGTGATTCCAACCCTGGCGGTCGGTGTTAAAGCGGCGGCCAACCCGCCAACAGGCTGGCGGTCCAAAAAATGGAATTCTGACCCTGGCGGGAACCGCCAACACAGCCCGCCACTTTACCACTCTGACCGCCACGGCGGGACACACAAACAGCGCGGCGGTCACGCCAACAGGCAGGCGGCAGACAATGTACCGCCCACACTATCACAACTCACCAATCCGCCACCTTTTCCGGGGCGGGAGCACCGCCGATAAAAACACGGCGGAAACAGACTACGAACGGGAAAACGCTCACCTCTACGCACTCCACGAGGACGGAGGACAGCATGGAGCCCGAATTAAACATCCTACCAGCTATTGTCTACCTGCTCATCTACCACGAGTACGAACTCCGGCGCAGAAGACAACGGTGAGTACTGCACCTACGACACAGGGGAGGGGGGAGGACGAAAGGTTACGGGCACACACATACGCGCCCCCTCCCCCCCCCCCCAACCATCAACACACCAATGCAGAGCAACAACTGGGTGACACCCCCCAAACCCCCCCAGAAAAATGCAAAGACATAATAAAAATGTTACGTTAAATTTATGTAAAAATTAGGTTCATTGAAGTCATGGAAAATTTACGAAATGAAAAATCAAACCATAAATAATGATCAGTGCGAAAGCTATGTACAAAGTCAATAAGTCCAGCTCAGTTTTTCGAATATCCACAGTCCGTGGGCCAATGTCCACCAAACACATGGGCAAAGCCCACACAGGAGACCTGAGTCCGTTGGAGAGAACACTGCTGGGGCATCAGATGACAAAACGACAGGCACCTCAGGGGGAAGGGAAGGGGGGGCATCTCAGCCACATGAGTCCACGACGCCAGAACCACGAAGGGGCCACCATGCCCACTGTGCCATCCTGGGGAGTGCAAAGCCACAGTCTCTCAAGTCTCTACAGTGGGTGGATTGCCCACTGTTCCATTCTGGGGAGTGCAAAGCCACAGTCTCTCAAGTCTATACAGTGGGTGAGTGGCCCACTGTGCCATCCTGGGGAGTGCAAAGCCATAGTCCATCAGGTGGATTACAGACTCCACTGGTTATGGAGGAGGCAGGGTGCCCAGAGTGCAGCGTGAACACTAGCTCGAGACAGAACCGGCACTGTCAATGGGCCAGCGGTGCTTGAGACGGCGGGGCTCAGCGGAGCGGTGCTTGAGATGAAGGGCCCAGCGGAGCGGTGCTTGACAGGAAGGGCCCAGCGGAGCGGTGCTTGAGACGGCGGGGCCCAGCGGAGCGGTGCTTGAGACGGCGGGGCCCAGCGGAGCGGTGCTTGAGACGGCGGGGCCCAGCGGAGCGGTGCTTGAGACGGCGGGGCCCAGCGGAGCGGTGCTTGAGACGGCGGGGCCCAGCGGAGCGGTGCTTGAGACGGCGGGGCCCAGCGGAGCGGTGCTTGAGACGGCGGGGCCCAGCGGAGCGGTGCTTGAGACGGCGGGGCCCAGCGGAGCGGTGCTTGACAGGAAGGGCCCAGCGGAGCGGTGCTTGACAGGAAGGGCCCAGCGGAGCGGTGCTTGACAGGAAGGGCCCAGCGGAGCGGTGCTTGACAGGAAGGGCCCAGCGGAGCGGTGCTTGACAGGAAGGGCCCAGCGGAGCGGTGCTTGAGACGGCGGGGCCCTCTTCAGCGGTGCCTTTCAGCACGGTGGGGCCCTCTTCAGCGGTGCCTTTCAGCACGGCGGGGCCCTCTTCAGCGGTGCCTTTCAGCACGGCGGGGCCCTCTTCAGCGGTGCCTTTCAGCACGGCGGGGCCCTCTTCAGCGGTGCCTTTCAGCACGGCGGGGCCCTCTTCAGCGGTGCCTTTCAGCACGGCGGGGCCCTCTTCAGCGGTGCCTTTCAGCACGGCGGGGCCCTCTTCAGCGGTGCCTTTCAGCACGGCGGGGCCCTCTTCAGCGGTGCCTTTCAGCACGGCGGGGCCCTCTTCAGCGGTGCCTTTCTTCACGGCGGGGCCCTCTTCAGCGGTGCCTTTCAGCACGGCAGGGACCTCTTCAGCGGTGCTTGTCCAGTCATTCAAGGGAGCCAGACCTGGCCAGGACTCCCTGCTCAGTCGCCCTCCGACCGTGCAGTTGCTGGACCCTTCTGTAACGGAGTCCTGGGCCCGTGGGTGTCCTCGGTCACACCCGGGATGGGGCTTGTGGGGCCTTCCTGGTCCGCGCACCTGCTGGCTGACTTCTCCGCCCTGTTGCCCTTGCCCTCCTTCGATGAGGCTCTCTGGCCCTTGCCTCCCCTGGATGTTGTGGCAGGTGACGGCCCAGGACTTTGCTCCTTGGGGGCAGCCGTGTCAGTCTTCTCGCGGCGGCCCTTGATTTTACGGGTCCTCTTTCCAGGGGGGGGGGGGGCTGGCTGTCCCCTTGCTGCTGGCCGATGTATCAGTGCTGGGAAAGGGGGGACTCCAAAACCCGTGCACAATGCTGACACTTGAAGCAGGGCTGGTGGTGGCTGAGGTGCTCTTGGGACTCTTAGCAGATGGAGGGGGTGGGTCAGGTGGGTCAAAGAGGTTAAGTTTGGAGAGGTAAAGTTTTTTAGGACCAATGTAAAGGGTAGGTGCAGTGGGAATGGGAGTGGAGGAAGAGGATGTGGTTGTAGGAGAGTCAGGTGTGCTGTCTTTGGGTGCAGGTGCTTGTGACGTAGGCTGTCGTGAGGTGGTTGGCTGTTGGGTGGGTGGCTGCCTGCGTTTGTGTGTCTTGGAAGAGGGGGTGACAGACACAGTGGGAGAGGACACAGGGGACGTGTACATGGCAGTGGGGGTGGTGACTGCACGTGTGCGGACTGTACTGGAGGGTGTGCTGGTGATGGAAGTACTGGCTGATGGTGGTGTGCATGCAGGTGTGAGTGGAGACGTCACAGGGAGGGAGGAGGGAGACGAGGAAGAGGGGGACACAGAGGTGGTAGTGACTGTTGCCATGTCTGCATCTGGGTGTTGCTTGGGTGAATGCTTGTGTGATCTGTGGTGCTTATGTCCGGATGAGCTGCCCTTGGGTGTTGAGGTGTGTGCAGGCTGGTCTGATGGTGTGGATGGGATAGGCTGAGGAACAGGAGACAGAGACAGGGTGGAGGCAGTTAGAAGAGGGAGGCTGGAAACAGGGACAATGACTGCCGTCAGTGCTGAGGCCAGAGTATTGAACGATCGTTGATGGGCAGCCTGACCCGAATGAATGCCCTCCAGGTATGCATTGCTCCGATGCACCTCCCTCTCTACCCCCTGGAGGGCATTCAAAAGGGTAGACTGCCCAACAATGATGGTCTGTAGGAGGTCAATGACCTCCTCACTGAGGGCAGCAGGGGTAACTGGGGCAGGGCCTGAGGTGCCTGGGGCGAAGGAGATGCCCGCATTCTTGGGCGAGCAGGCACGGAGCGTAGGCTGAGGGGCTGCTGGGAGGGCGGAGCTGGTGCGCTGGGTGGCGGCTGTACCTGTAGAGGCGGGGGCCCGGATGTTGCCGCCACCGCTAGGGAGCTCCCTTCCGAGGACGTGTCGGTGTCGCTGGTGTCACCACGGGTCCCCGTTGTGGTTCTCCCCTCGCCCTCCGTATCACTGGTGACCTCGGTGTCTGTACCATGGCCCACCGGGGCCTTGTGAGTTGCAGCTCCCTTGTGCTCCGATGCCAATTCTCCTCCGCCTGATGATGCTAATGCACACATGCACAAGAAGATAAAGAAAAAGGGTGGGGGGAGAAATAAAAACAGGTTGAGTGCATGCATTGTCAACACCGTTGGCGGAGAGGACAGACACAGGAGCCTCATGCACTACGCCGCGCAATCGGGGGACACTACTCAGTACTTGTCACTAGGCCAACAGGTCTATGGATAACAAATGCGCACATGGGTGATGCTGGACCATCGATTGCTGTACTTGGCACCCTACAGAGGTGGGGGGCGGGGGCACAGGGCAATGCCTAAAGAAGGGGACTACACTACAGAAAGCGCCCTGGCCTAATGTCACCCACAGCCCTCCTCCCCCACCCAGACGCCTCCACTGCGTGTAAAGATAGCAGAATGTGCTTGTACTCACCCCCTTGTGTCTGCTGTGATGTCCTCACGTGCCCATCCAAATCGGGGTAGGCCACCGCCAGGATCCGGGACATCAGGGGGGTCAAGGTACGACTGGCACCCCTCCTACGTTGAGAGGCCATCCCCAGCAGTGACTCGGCGGTCTTCCTGGTCCCGCGGCGGATGTCCTCCCACCTCTTTCGGCAGTGGGTGCCCCGTCTGTTGTGGACCCCCAGGGCCCGGACTTCCTTGGCGATGGCACGCCAAATGTCGACTTTCTGATGGGCGCTGACCTATTTGACATGTACAGGGTGGAATAGGAAATATCATCATTTTCTGCATGTTAGATGTGATTGGCCCCCCTTCCCCAACCTTGCCATGTGGCACATGCTCTCATCTGTCGTGCCTTGCACTCCTCATTCTCTCCCCACCCCACCATCTTACATCCACCATACACAACCCAGGCATAGCCCATTCAACGTGCACCCAGTGTACTTACCTGTTGGTCTGGAGGACCGTAGAGTAGCGCATACTGGGGGAGGACCCCATCCACAAGTTTCTCCAACTCTTCAGAAGTGAAGGCGGGGGCCCTTTCCCCAGTCACAGCAGCCATTGTCTCTTCCAGACCGAGGTCACAGCAGCACTTGCAGTATAGGTCCTCTCCTGTGGATGATCAGGTCTCGAGTGATTAAGCAGATAGAAAATGGCGGTCACGCCCGCGGCGGTGCGTGCGCCGCGGTGCGTACCGCCGGCGCACCTCGTCATTGGCTCCTGAAACCCATAGGGTTCAATGTTAACCAATGCGGCTTCGCACAGCGGTCTTCGACCGCCTACCGCCACGGTGTGCCACGCCAGCGCATTGACCTCACATCCCACTGTCACACTTCTCAGGTCAGGCAGCCGCCATTTCAAGGGCCCACATGGCTTAATTTCTACTGCGTCACACAGGCCTAGGCCTTGCATTGCCACTCATACAAGCCATTCAATGCATAGCGATTCGTGTACTGTGCAAGCTGTGGTTACGTACCTGTGGGTTGCTTGACTCTGTACTCCATGTTGTCCTTCCTAGGCACCGTCCGCTGGGACTTGCGAGGAGAAGGAGGAATCCTCCCGTGTACCGACCGCTGGTGGACCTGTCGACAATGGAAGAACGACATATTATACTTCGATACCGACTTGACCGAGCCACTATACATGAACTGTGTGCCCAGCTGGAGCCAGCCCTGATGTCCCCCATCCGCCAACCCACAGGAATTCCCCCTCTGGTGCAGGGTCTGTCAGTCCTCCATTTTTTGGCAAGTGGGTCTTTTCAGACAACAGTGGCCATGTCATCAGAGATGTCTCAGCCTATGTTTTCTAAGATTTTGTCCAGAGTGTTGTCTGCCCTGATGAAATACATGCGGAGCTACATTGTTTTCCCTGAGGAGGGTGATTTGGCCACTGTGAAGGGTGATTTCTATGCCCTTGGACATATCCCCAACATCATTGGTGCCATTGATGGGACCCATGTGGCTTTAGTACCCCCAAAAGACAATGAGCAGGTGTACAGAAACAGGAAAAATTACCATTCGATGAATGTGCAGGTGGTCTGTTTGGCTGACCAGTACATCTCCCATGTAAATGCCAAGTTCCCTGGGTCAGTGCATGACGCGTACATCATGCGAAATAGCAGCATCCCTTATGTGATGGAACAGCTACAGAGACACCGTGTGTGGCTAATAGGTGACTCTGGTTACCCCAACCTGCCTTGGCTATTGACCCCAGTGAGGAATCCCAGGACCAGGTCAGAGGAACGGTACAATGAGGCCCATGGGCGAACTAGGAGGATCATAGAAAGGACCTTCGGGCTCCTGAAGGCCAGGTTCAGGTGCCTGCATATGACAGGTGGATCCCTAATGTACTCACCAAAGAAGGTATGTCATATCATCGTGGCCTGCTGTATGCTTCACAATCTTGCATTGCGACGCCAGGTGCCTTTCCTGCAGGAGGATGGTCCAGATGGTGGTGTTGTAGCAGCGGTGGAACCTGTGGAGAGTGAAGAGGAGGAAGACGACGGGGACGACACGGACAACAGGGATACAGTTATACAACAGTATTTTCAGTAGCACACAGGTAAGAATCACCCACGCCATTTTACATTTACTTCTGGCCTCCTGCATTTCAACTTTCTGTGTTCCCCACCATTTCCTTTTCACTGAATTGTGACTTTCCATTCACTTTTCAGAGCTGTTTGACCAACTGCGTGACTTCTGCTTTGTTTGCCCATGGACTAAAGCTCATTGACATTGGTATGTTGTCAACACAATGTAACTGAACATTATTGAACCGTTATGTGTAATACATTTGTTAAGAATACAAGCAGACTCCTGATTTTTTAAGTGCAATTAGTGATTTATTTTTAGTGCTACATATAGGTCCATGATAGTAAAACGGTGATGGGTGGGGGTGGAGTAATGTCCATGGCAGAGTCCAGTTCTCCGTTTCACAGGTGCATTGTCCATATGCCTGTGGAAGGATGGACCAGGGGCTGTTTAAGGTTGGACAGGGTGACAATGTGGGACAGTGGGATGACATCAGGGGGTATCTTATGCTGGCGGGGGTCTTGGCATCCTACTCTGTCTTCTTTTGTGATCTCAGGTTCCTCTTGCGGGGTGGTTGTTCTTCAGCAGGAGGTGGGGTTCTGGTGGCCTGTCGTTGTGTGGGGGCCTCCTATCCACTAGCACCGGCGGAGGTGGTAGGCTGTTCCTGGTCCAGGCTAGTGACAGGGGCCCTTTGGGGTGCCACATGGTCCCGCAATGTGGCGACGATCTGGGTAAGGGCCAGGACTATGGTCCCCATTGCAGAACCGATGATCCTGAGTTCGTCTCTGAACCCCATGTACCGTTCCTCCTGCTGTGCCTGGATCTCCTGGAACCTGGCCAGTACCGTCGCCATCGTCTCCTGGGAGTGGTGGTATGCTCCCATGATGGTGGTGAGGGCCTCTTGGAGAGTGGGTTCCCTGGGCCTGTCCTCCCCCCCTGTCGCACAGCAGCCCTCCCAGTTCCCCTGTTTCCCCGGGCCTCTGTCCCCTGGACGGTGTGCCCACTACCACTGCCCCCAGGTCCCTGTTGTTGTTGGGGTGGTGGGTCAGCCTGGGTGCCCTGTAGTGGCAGACACACCGCTGATTGACGCGTCCTGGAGACAGAGGCATGGGCCCGCTGGGTGGGAGCTGTGCTGATATTCCCAGAGGGGGTTGAGTCTGCTGTGGCCTGTGTCTGTGTGTGGGGAACCGACTGTCCAGAGGTCCCCGATGGTCCGGGCTGGTCATCAGGTTCTAGGTCGACAGAGCTGCTGTCATCACTGGGTGCCTGTTCTGGGGGTGGGATGGACAAATCTGGACCCTCCTGGCCGGTGTGTTGGCGTTCGGGCCCTGCAGGGGTAAAGGAGTATGGTTATTGCTTCTCTGTGTGCCATGGCGTGCGATTTGTGGGTGCCCTTGTCCCCCAGTGCTGGCATTCCCTTGTGGGAGGAGTTGTGAGGGTGGTTTGTGGGGGGGGATGAGTATGTGCAGTGGTCATGCATAGGTGATGGGTGTCCATGGTTTGTGTTGGCATTCAGGGTTTGGTGTTGGGTTGGGTGGGTTGTGCTGGTGAGACATTGGCAGGGAGGATGTGTGCTGGGGGGTTGGGGGTGAGGGTGGGGGTGTGGGTTGGCATGCTGGTGGTTGGGGGGGGGGGGGGGTGAAGTAGTTGAGATTAGACTTACCAGAGTCCATTCCTCCGGCTACTCCAGCGAGGCCGTCAGGATGCAGGATGTTAAAGACTTCTTGCTCCCATGCTGTGAATTCGGGTGGAGTTGGGGGGGGGGGCAGGGGGGGGGTCTGCCGCCAGTCTTCTGCTCAGCGATGTTGTGTCTTGACACCATCGAGCGCACCTTCCCCCGTAGGTCGTTCCAGCGCTTTCGGATGTCTTCCCGATTTCTGGGATGCTGTCCCACAGCGTTGACCCTGTCGACGATCCTTTGCCATAGCTCCGCCTTCCTGGCTATTGTGGTGTGCTGCACCTGTGTGCCGAAGAGCTGGGGCTCTACCCTTATTATTTCCTCCACCATGACCCTGAGTTCTTGGTCTGAGAACCTGGGGTGTCTTTGGGGTGCCATGGGGTGGTGTGGATGAGGTGTGGGGTGCTGTTTGTGGTGATGTGAGTGGTGGTGTGTGGTGATGTGTGGTGATGTGTGCGTAGATGTGATGTGGGTGATGATGTTGGGTTCCTGTATGTGTTGTGGTTTGCGTTCCCTGTGCTCTCTCTCTGTGTATTGCGCCTTGTCTCTGAATTTCGATTTGTGGGGGTTTGTGGGTGATGTGGGTGTGTGTTTTATATGGTGATGGGTGTGTGGGAGTGGTGTGTGTATGTGTATCAGGTGTGTGTATTTGTAATTGTCCAATGTGGCTGTGTTTTGTATGTGTGTGTGTATTTTGAGCGCGGCGGTGTGTACCGCCAATGGAATACCGCGGTTGAAAGACCGCTGCGTGGATTCGTGGGTCGTAATGGCATGGGCGTGTTTGTGTTGGCGTGACGGTGGAGGTTTGGTCATCTCCAGTTTATCGCTGCCCGCTGATGAGGCGGCCTTCCGTGGATGTCGGGTTTTTGGCGGTTTGCCAGTTGGAGGTCAGAATGACCGTGGCGGTTTACCGCGGCCGCGGCGGTATAATGGCGGGCTTCTGACCGGCGGTAAGGGCCTTTTACCGCCGAGGTCAGAATGACCCCCATAATGTCTAGCTAGAGTGGTGTAGGAGTCCCCAACTATTCTAACTCTAGGCTCCCAAAGAAGTTTAGAGCAAGACTATGCCAGACTCTAGCTTACCCAAACGCAGGAGATGAGATTCCTAACACTAAGTGCGTAGTGTATCTAACAGTTAGCAAATGGTTCTTCCTGTGTCAAGTACTCAGAGACAGAGTGGTAAGGCAATTGCAAGTGCTTATCCCACTACCACACGATCAATGTAGGAAGCAGGCCTGGTGTGTGGCGAGTACCTATGGTATTATCACACTATACCAGGTCCAAGTATCCCCCATTAGTTAGCAGTAGTTAGTGTCTAGATAAGCCTTGGCTGCTTATCCACAGCTACCTCTAGAGAGCCTCACTTCCTAGACACTGAAAACACCTAACTAATACGGAATACCTGGCATAGGGTGATAATACCATAGGTACTCACCACACAAGGCCAACATCCTACACTGAGCAACCCACCATAATGCCTATTAGCAATTGATCTTATGACCGCAAAGATCGGCACTCTATGTCACTGGCATTCCCCCCGAGAAGCCGACCCATATGGAACGGTAGACTGAAATGTACAATACTGCTTCCTATGAACTGCTAATACTCACTGTAGGACAGGATTGGGGGGGGGGGGGGATCATGTTTAATTCTCTACTAGCCAGTACCTTACGGTATACATTTAATGTTCTGCTTTTTACCATAAATTCCATGGAGGAAGCTTTGTAGGTTGTACTTTGTTGCAGGGGTGTGGGGGCACTTGCAGACTTGCATTGTATCTTTGTTCGCCCACTAAGGTTGGTTTTGTGTTTGTACAACCATGAATGTAGACACTGTGGCTATGTATCCCCTGACATCCCCAAACTTTTTGTTTTCTCTATAAAGAATTAAAACACAAAAAAAGAGGTCCTTGAAGTTGTTCAACACTTTTTTTTTTATTTTAAGTCCAAGGGGGTTCTTCGGATAAGCAGGATATCAACTGCAAAGAGGGGAGCTGGAACTGGAGAACCGTTCATTATCGAGGCATTATGAAAACATTCCTAAAGAAAATCAATTACGTCATTGATGTACAGGTAGAATACTGTAGGGGCAAGCACACACCCCTGGGGTACACCTCTGTGGACAGAAATACTATCAGTGAGCTCTTCCTGTTTGCCCCCATTGCACAGGGGTGTAGATGTGTTTGTGAAGCCTTATCTCAAGACATAACAATTCACTCTGAGAATTGAAGGTTTCTCTCAGGCTTTGCATGGGAACAGGGTTAAAGGATGTCGTCAAATCTACAAAGGTAATACAGAGATGTCCTTTTTTATATCTTGGTGTGTTTCCACATAAGAAAGTCAGAATGCATGATTTATAGTGCTGACTTCTGATCTTAAACCAGCCTGAAATGGACATACAGAATGTGTCATGCTAATCCATATGTGAAGCTTAGCAAGTAACTGTTTGAAGCACACCGTCTGCAGGTAATCTAACAAGCCTGTAGTTATTCAGAATTTATAGATGGGAAATGCTTTCTCCACATGCCAGGATTCTGGAATAACAGCTCCATTCATAAAAGAAATAAAATAATAGACTGATATATGGATCTTAAACTGTAATTTCAGAGATGTAGAGTTCCCCTGGGATCTCAGCTGGGTGAGGCACTTTTTCACCTGTCAGGAACTCCATCATTTCTCTGGACCAAAAACACAGAAAGCACATTTAACAGGCTGCAACAGAGTAGGGACTCAAAGGTTCTGGAACTTTGCTGGAGCCTGGTTGTTCTTAAGGCTATATGTAGAGAATGTGTGTAGGAAGCTGGCCTGGTCTGTGGTGGGTACCTAAGGTACTTACACCTTATATCAGGTATCCCCTATTAGTGTACTATAGGCAGTGTCTAGAAACCAGGTTCTCTAGAGGTAGCTGTGGATGAGCAGCCAAGGCTTATCTAAGAGACATACAAAGCTCATGCAATACCACTGTAGTCATACAGCACTTACACACATGAAAGAAAACACGCAGTGTTACAAAAATAAAGGTATTTTAGGAACATAAAACACACTAGAAAGGGAACCCTCCAATAGGTTACACTAGTTATCAGAAATAGACATAGAAAGTGATAGAGAACAGTGCAAATGTAGTTAGACAACAATCACCCTAGGGAAAGCCCAAAACATATACTAACAAAATAAGACCCCCAACTAGGTCCCCAGCTGTGCATCCTCTGAGGGCAGCTAGTCTTCAGTCTACACCAGAAAAAGAAGGAATCTCCCTTGGAGTGAAGGAGTCACTCTGCTGCATCCGCAGGCACCAACTGCAACGACGACTGGCTGCATGGATCTCCTCTCATCCTGAGCTGCATCGATCCTGTATCACGGGTGGTGGTCCGGAGTAGTCCGCCTGGTCCTCTCTGCCAGCTGTCCAACTGTGGAGTTAAGCCTTTGCCTTTCCACATGGGACAATACCCCCTGCACTGCGTCCCTTGAAGCTGCCATGGCTTGTTTGCATCTCCTCCAAGGGATCCTCAGGCAACGTATACCTCCAGCCCCCAGCACTCCTTCCTGCGATGCACAACCGTCTGCGTGGTTCTCTTTCGGCGTGGGACCTTTCTCCAGTTGTGCTGGGTGGGCTCTTCTGCGACTACTGTGTCCCCATCCTGTGGGACTCCTGTGGGTGCTGCCTTTGCTCCTGTGGGCTCTCTGTGTCGTTGAGGGTCTCCTCTGACTCTACCTCCTGGGCTGAGTCTTCCTGGGCCTTGCTGGTCCCCAGCAGCCCCATTTTCCGCAAACCACATTTGCCTTAGCCAAGGTTTATTGATAGAATTCCTGCACCAACTCTCGACTGCAATTCATCCAGCGTGGGACTTCGTCTGCATCCCTCAGGAACTCTTAACCAACTCCAGGGATGCAGTGCTGACCTTCTTCACATCACCGTCGACCAACTCCTGCACCCACATCTAGGCGGATAGAAGCTCCTACTCCTCCTGGATTCTTCTGTGACTTCTGGACTTGGTCCCCTTCTTCTTCAACAGGTCTTCCTCTTCAGGAATCCACAGCTGGTTTCTTGCAGTCTTGTCTGGCTGTTGCATTCTCTTCATTTTCTTCCTTTTGCGTGGTTTGGGGAAAATCAAGTAATTTACTCTGTGGTCCTTACATTGTTTTTTTTTTTTTTTTTTTTTTTTAACTACCCCCAGCTCCCCTCTACACATTCCACTTGCCCAGGTGAAGGTCCTGTGTTTGCATTCCATATTTTTAATATATGGTTTAGGCTCCCCCTAGGGTCACTACTGTCTAACTGCATTTGCACTATTTTCTATCACTTTCTATGCCTATTGCTGATAACTAGTGTATATATTTCATGTGTTACTTCCATCCTATTGGAGGGTTGCCTCTCTAGTACCTTTTGGTATTGTGTCACTAAATAAAAGTACCTTCATTTTTGTAACACTGAGTATTTTCTTTCATGTGGGTAAGTGCTGTATGACTACAATGGTTCTGCATGAGCTTTGCATGTCTCCTAAATAAGCCTTGGCTGCTCATCCACAGCTAACTCTAGAGAGCCTGGCTTCTAGACACTGCCTACACTATACTAATAGGGGATATACCTGGCCCTGGTATAAGGTGTAAGTACCTTATGTACCCACCACACACCAGGCCAGCTTTCTACAATGACTATTTCCTAAATAACTGCACCTTTGTTCACAGTGCCATTATATTGTTTATGTACCTGCATATTTAAAAGATACAGCCCACAATACTATACATAATATGGAGCGGTCAGCTGTGACTTTTAATTTATACCTCTTACATTTATATAAGACTAATCCGCTACGAGTATTGTCCACCACCAGCACTCACCAGCTACAAAAAAACATGCACTAAATAAATGAATGAACAGGCATGTCATAACCTGACATACAATTCGGAGGACTTGAATACAGCCCACCACTGCAGATCCCAAACATCTGCACAGCCTGACCGCTTCTTTACATTTCATAATGACACTCAGATATGGGACGACAATAATGCCTATCCCAACATACCTCTCCCTTCTCTCTCTCCAACCATGCCAGCTAAAGACAACTGTACACAAAATCCCAGACTGGACGATCCTGTACATTAAGGAGCTGGGCAGACTAGAATCATGAGAAATACCGTAAGGGGACCTGCAGGAGGCTTGGATGAAGAACCTGCTCCTCCCACTAAGAGAGGTGGTCTGCCCTGGACAGTACAGGCACAGCATGCCCGAATGTTACACACACCTTAACTGTTTTAGAGGCACTCAAAGACATCTATATTTAGTCCTGCACAGCTTCCTCAGAACGCAAGGAATAGGAATGGGCAAAAATGTGAAATAACACACCAGAAACTGGAGGGCGCTGAAAAGAGGAAAGTAATTCCCATGAGTGGCGAAAAGGTCCTCAAGGGGAGTGTCCCAGTGGGGAGAAGGTGAATTGGACCACATCCAGATAAAGACTCCACTCTTCCTCAGCACTATGACGTCAAGGAGTAAGTCAAGTGGTTGACTGTCAGCCAAATACTGTGAGCCTAGGCCCTCAGATAGTCACAAAGCTTCCACTCACAGGAGATGTGATCCCCCCACGCTGTCCTGCTTGTTTGCACACTGCACTGCAATGTTGCGATCCTTGAGGACTGGAGCAAGCTAACCGTGAATGAAAGGCAGCACAAAGCTTGAGCAGAATTATGTGATGGTCCTGCTCTGCAATCAATAACAGGAATATGATCTTCATGGAGTTGAGATGGGCATTCCAACCGTGGAATAAGCCTACTGATAGCAGAAGGAAAAATGACTTACCGCAAGCCAGGTGTTTCAGCACCAACCACCATCTGTCAGGGTAGAAGGTTGTTTCTTTCAAGATTCATCGCGATTATATACTAAATGAGCATTGTGACAAGCTCAGCTTCAATAAAGAGGAGATATTGAACCGGACAGAAGATACATTTGGACTGCAGTAACCTGGTCTGGTGTGTACCTATGGTACTTACACTTTATACCAGGTCCAGGTTCCCCTATTAATGAAGCGTAGGCAGTGTCTAGAAGTCAGGCTTTGAGTTGGTCGATGGTATTGAAGAACAGGTCAGCACTGGAGCCCAGGAGCCAGATAAGAGTTCCAGATGGATGCAGAAGATGTCCCACGCCGGAAGGAAGATTACAGACGGGTGTCGGTGCAGGATTTCCACCAACAAGCCTTGGCAAAGGCAAACTTGTTGTTAGTGGAAAAGAGGTGCTGCCGGGACCAGCAAGGTCCAGGAGGACTCAACCCAGGAGGGGGGGGGAGTCACAGGGGGCCCTCAGCGTCACAGAGAGTCCAAAGTAGCAGAGGCAGCACCCACAGGACGGGGACACAGGAGTAGCAGAAGGAGCCCACGCAGCACTACTAAAGTGGATCCCACACCGCAGGAGGTTGTGCTTTGCAGGATGGAGTGCTGGGGGCTGGAGATACACATCGCCTGAAGATCCCTTGGAGGATATGCAAACAAGCCTTGGCAGCTGCAAGACACATAGTGCACGGGGGTACTGTCCTGCATGGAAAGACAAAGGCTTACCTCCACCAAAGTTGGGCAGCTGGCAGAGAGGACCAAGAGGACTACTCCGGACCACCACCCATGATGCAGGATCCAGGCAGCTAAGCAGTGGAGGAGATCCACCCAGTCGGTTGTCACTTCTCGTAGGTGTCTGCGCTTGCAGGGGAGTGTCTCCTTCACTTCAAGTGAGATTCCTTCTTTTTCTTCTGCAAGCTGAAGAGTTGCAGTCTTCTGAGGATGCATGGCGAGGGAATTGTTGCAAAGCTGGCAGGAGCCCTGGAAACAATGTTGCTGAAGAGTCCTTTCTTCTTGGAAGCAGCTTGTTGGGTTCTGGAGGTTCCAGTCGCGGTCCCGGGGGCCAGAAGTCGAACCAGAGTTTGCAGAGGAGTCCTGATGGAATATTGCAAGCCAAATCTGAGGACCTACCCAAGAGAGAGACCCTAATTAGCCCTAAAAGGGGGATTGGTCACCTAACCAGGTAAGCACCTATCAGGAGGGGGCTCTGACATCACCTGCCTAGCCTGTCCACTCAGATGCTCCCAGAGTTCCCTGACAACCTTAGAATCAAGATGGCAGATCCTAGGGATCATCTGGAGGATCTCTGGGCACCACCCCTGGGGCGGTGATGGACAGAGGAGTAGTCATGCCTCTTCCCATTGTCCTGTTTCGCACCAGAGGAGGGACTGGGGGTCCCTGAACCGGTGTGGACTGGTTTATGCACAGAGGGCACCAGTTGTGCCCTTCAAAGCAAATCAGTGGCTTGGGTA
The DNA here is from genome assembly GCF_031143425.1 of Pleurodeles waltl. Lineage (NCBI taxonomy): Eukaryota > Metazoa > Chordata > Amphibia > Caudata > Salamandridae > Pleurodeles > Pleurodeles waltl. Next base: position 474,682,633 of record NC_090439.1, read on the forward strand.
GACTACCCCTCTGTAAGGAAATGCCTCCTTTGCATGGTTACCCCCTGAATTTTTGCCTTCGCTGATGCCAAGTTATGATTTGAAACTGTGCTGAGGTCTGCTAACCAGGCCCCAGCACCAGTGTTCTTTCCTTAACCTGTACCTTTGTTTCCACAATTGGCACACTCTGGCATCCAAGTAAGTCCATTGTAACTGGTACCACTGGTACCAAGGGCCCTGATGCCAGGGAATGCCCCTAAGGGCTGCAGCATGTCCTATGCCACCCTGGGGACCTCTCACTCAGCACAGAAACACAGCTTGCCAGCTTGTGTGTGCTGGTGAGGAGAAAATGACTAAGTCGACATGGCACTCCCCTCATAGTGCCACGCCAACCTCACACTGCCTATGGCATAGGTAAGCCACCCCTCTAGCAGGCCTTACAGCCCTAAGGCAGGGTGCACTATACCCTAGGTGAGGGCATAGGTGCATGAGCACTATATGCCTCTGCAGTGTCTAAACAAAACCTTAGACATTGCAAGTGCAGGGTAGCCATAAGAGTATATGGTCTGGGAGTCTGTCAAACACGAACTCCACAGCACCATAATGGCTACACTGAAAACTGGGAAGTTTGGTATCAAACTTCTCAGCACAATATATGCACACTGATGCCAGTGTACATTTTATTGTAAAATACACCACAGAGGGCATCTTAGAGATGCCCCTGAAAACATACCAGACTTCTAGTGTGGGCTGACTAGTTTTACTAGCCTGCCACACACCAGACATGTTGCTGGCCACATGGGGAGAGTGCCTTTGTCACTTTGTGGCTAGTAACAAAGCCTGTACTGGGTGGAGGTGCTTCTCACCTCCCCCTGCAGGAACTGTAACACCTGGCGGTGAGCCTCAAAGGCTCACCCCCTTTGTTACAGTGCCCCAGGGCACTCCAGCTAGTGGGGATTCCGCCCCCTCCGGCCACGGCCCCACTTTTGGCAGCAAGGCCAGAGGAGATAATGAGAAAAACAAGGAGTCACTGGCCAGTCAGGACTGCCCCTAAGGTGTCCTGAGCTGAGGTGACTGACTTTTAGAAATCATCCATCTTGCAGATGGAGGATTCCCCCAATAGGATTAGGGATGTGCCCCCCTTCTCTCAGGGAGGAGGCACAAAGAGGGTGTAGCCACCCTCAGGGCTAGTAGCCATTGGCTACTAACCCCCCAGACCTAAACACCCCCCTAAATCGAGTATTTCGGGGCTCCCAGAACGCAGCAAGATAGATTCCTGCAACCTAAGACAAAGAAGGACTGCTGAGCTGAAAAACCTGCAGAGAAGACAGAGACACCAACTGCTTTGGCCCCAGCTCTACCGGCCTGTCTCCCCACTTCAAAAGAACTGCTCCAACGACTCGTTCCACAGGGTCCAGCGACCTCTGAAGCCTCAGAGGCCTACCCTGAATCTAAAAGGACCAAGAACTCCCGAGGACAGCGGCTCTGCTCCAAGAAAGAAGCATCTTTGCAACAAAGAAGCAACTTTGAAAGAACACACGTTTCCCGCTGGAAGCGTGAGACTTTGCACTCTGCACCCGACGCCCCCGGCTCGACTTGTGGAGAACAAACACTACAGGGAGGACTCCCCGGCGACTGTGAGCCTGTGAGTAGCCAGAGTTGACCCCCCTGAGTCCCCACAGCCACGCCTGCAGAGGGAATCCAGAGGCTCCCCCCTGACCGCGACTGCCTGCTTCAAAGACCCGACGCCTGGTAAGGACACTGCACCCGCAGCCCCCAGGACCTGAAGGATCTGCCCTCCAGTGCAGGAGGACCCCCAGGTGGCCCTCTCCCTTGCCCAGGTGTTAGCTACCCCGAGGAGCACCCCCCTTGCCGGCATCGCTGAAGAGACCCCTGGGTCTCCCATTGAACTCCATTGCAAACCAGACGCCTGTTTGCACACTGCACCCGGCCGCCCCCGTGCCGCTGAGGGTGTACGTTTTGTGCTGACTTGTGTCCCCCCCGGTGCCCTACAAAACCCCCCTGGTCTGCCCTCCGAAGTCGCGGGTACTTACCTGCTGGCAGACTGGAACCAGGGCACCCCCTTCTCCATTCAAGCCTATGCGTTTTGGGCACCACTTTGACCTCTGCACCTGACCAGCCCTGAGCTGCTGGTGTGGTAACTTTGGGGTTGCCCTGAACCCCTAACGGAGGGCTACCTTGGACCCAACTTTGAACCCTGTAGGTGGTTTACTTACCTGCAAAACTAACAAACACTTACCTCCCCAGGAGCTGTTGAAAATTGCACTGTCTAGTTTTAAAATAGCTTATTGCCATTTGTGTGAAAACTGTATATGCTATTTTGCTAATTCAAAGTTCCTAATGTTCCTGAGTGAAATACCTGTCATTTAAAGTATTGTTTGTAAATCTTGAACCTGTGGTTCTTAAAATAAACTAAGAAAATATATTTTTCTATATAAAAACCCATTGGCCTGGAATTGTCTTTGAGTGTGTGTTCCTCATTTATTGCCTGTGTGTGTACAACAAATGCTTAACACTACCCTCTGATAAGCCTACTGCTCGACCACACTACCACAAAATAGAGCATTAGAATGATCTCTTTTTGCCACTATCTTACCTCTAAGGGGAACCCTTGGACTCTGTGCATGCTATTTCTTACTTTGAAATAGTACATACAGAGCCAACTTCCTACAGTCACCCCAGCCCACTCACAGTCTACCACAGAGCCTCCCCCACCAGTATCCAACACCACAGCACCCACCCAGCGTCCCCACACCTCTGTCCCTAGGACACATCAATCAGCAGTGTGCCCACCTGTACAGGGACCCCAGGACACACCTCGTCCCCAAGACAATCAGGGACCTGGGGTCAGTGGCAGTGGGCACACCGTTCAGGGGACACAGCCACAGGGCAACAGGGACACTGGGAGGACCACTGTGCACCAGGGGGAGGACAGGCCCAGGGAACCAACTCTCCAGAAGGCACTCACTAATGTCCTGGGGGCTTACCAACATTCCCATGACATGAAGGGCCAGATCCTGAACAACATGCTGGAGAACAAGCAGCTGCAGGAGGAACACCATCAGGAGATCAGGGAGGACTTGCAGGCCCTCAACACCACCATGATCTCCATAGCAGGGGTGTTGGCAGACATGGCCAACATCATGAGGAATGGACAGCACAGCAGCGGGCCCCTAACACTAGCCAGTCTATTGACCAGCCCACCACTTCCGCTGCAGCTAGTAGACAGGAGGCCCCGCCACAGGGCCCACAGGCCACTAGCACCCCTTCCCCTGCAGAAGGTGAACCGCCCCACAAACGTTGCCTGAGACCCAGACAGAAGCCAGAGACACTTGCCAAGACCACCGCCAGGAAATGTGACCCTCCTGATTGTCCCCCTTGTGTCCCAACCTGTCACCTTGTCCACTTTGAACTGCCTTTGCTCCCCTTCCTATGGCCCCTCGGACACTGGACCTGTGCTACAGACAGACTGGAACAATACCCTGGACTTTCCTCCACCATCACCCCATTCCGTAGCACTTTTCTGTCAATTATTTGCACTACAATAAACACCTTTGAACACAATTTGAGTGACAGTTTTGTGTGTTGAAAATGTGCATTTTTGGCAACAGTCACATCTAGTGCAAATGATCTGAACACTGTGATAGCATACAATTAATTACCTGTAACTGTCTGCAGTGATCACATCAGGACATTGTTGTCATGTCACCAACATATGGAAAATGAGAAGCCATAGGTAACAGTAAGTTGGGATGCGAAGGAAGTGAATACCATCATGCTACAGTCACACAGATGAAATCAATGGTCAGAGAAATGATCAGCTCCACTGTCTCACCTGTGTATCTTTGGAAGTATTGACGTTCTGTTGTCCACATCCTCATCCTCTGCCTCCTCTTCCTCACTGTCCTCAGGGTTCACTGCTGCCACAGGGGCATCTCCAGTCTCCTCCTCCTGCAGAAAAGGCACATGTCGTCTGAGGCCCAGGTTGTGCAACATGCAGCATGCCACTACTATCTGGCAGACGTTTTCGGGTGAGCAGCACAGGGATCCACCTGTCAGATGGAGGCACCTGAACCTGGCCTTCAGGAGGCCGAAGGTCCTCTCGATTATTCTGGTTCCCCGTGTGCCCCATTTTAATGGTTCTCAGCCCCTGTCCTGGCATTCCTCACAGGGGTCAGGAGCCACAATAGATTTGGGTAGTCAGAGTCACCTGCAAGTATTGAGGGATAACATTTAGCCTTACAAAATGCTTTGGGGATAACACCGGAAGGCATACACTGACATACAGTGGGTGGAGACTCTGGCTCACCTATTAGCCACACACTGTGCCCTCTGTAGTTGGGCCATCACATTTGGGATGCTGCTATTACTCAGGACAAAGGGTCATGCGCCGACCCAAGATACTTGGCAGTGGCGTGGGAGATGTACTGGTCCGCCAGGCACACCATTTGCACTTTCAGTGAGTGGAAACTCTTACAATTCCTGAACACCTGTTCATTCTGGAGGGGGGACAAACGCACTATGTGTACTGTCAATCGCACCAGTAATATTGGGGATATGCCCCATTGCATAATATCCTGTCTTCACAGTGGACAAATCTTCCACCTGGGGGAAGGCAATGTAGCTGCACGTGTTTCACCAAGGCAGACAAAATCCTTACCAGCACGATTGAGAACATTGTCTCTGACATTCCTGCTGCCAAGCCTACTGTCACTTAGAAAGAAACCAGTTGCCAGAAAATGGAGCACTGATAGCACTTGCACAAGAGGGGAATCCCAGTGGGATGACGGATAGCTGATATCAGGTCAGGCTCCAATTGAGCACACAGCTCTGTGAATGTGGCCCTGTCCAGTCTACAAGTCAGTATAATGTGCTTGTCCTCCAGAGTAGCCAAGTCCACAAGGGGTCTGTACACGAGGGTTTGTCTTCTCCTCCCATTCATCTGTAGAGGTAGGTATCCAAGGGACACAAGTATAAGTAGGCTTTTCACAATTTGAACAATGGAACCCCCACCTCAGTGTACATAGTGCATTTATGTGATGGGACCGTGGGAATGGCAAGGTATGTGCAAATCTAGGCAGTGACGCAGTTAAGGGTAATCTGATCGTTGTCCACCACCATGAAATGGCGACCACCTGTCCTGTATGTAGGGAGCGGTAGAAGTGAGGTAACTTCACTGACGTTGGGCATTGTGGCAGAAGGAGGTCTTGCACCGCCGTGCAATTCCTCATTGGATAATATGGGGCTCTATGGAGTACAATGGCCAATGGGGATCTGCGCTGGCGGTGAAGGTGTACACTGCCGCGGACGTGACCGCCATTTTCTATCTGAAGCCTCACTTGTTTCCTGACCTTCAACAGGAGAACACTTACACTGCGTGTGCTGCTGTGACCTGTGTCTGGAACCTACCATGGCCCGTGTGACCGGGGAAAGGGCCCCTGCCTCCACTGCGGAGGAGTTGGAGCAATTTGGTGAATGGGGTCCCACCCCAGTACGGACTGCGGTTTGGACCTCCAGACCAACAGGTGATTAACACCTTGAGCACGATGCATGTGTGAAGGATGCATGGAGATGTGTGTGCAAGCATCTTTTCATCAGGGGGCAGATGTCTTCTGGTGTATATGGTGTGCGCCGGGCGAAGTGTGTGCCAATGGTGATGGACACAGGATTGGTGGGCCATATGTGTGACCGGCTGGATTCTATGTGTAATGGTGTCCTCCCGTCTGTATTGCCTCTGCAGGTCAGCGCCCATCAAAAGAAGGGATTATGCAGTGCCATCGTCAAGCACGTGTGGACCCTGGGGGTCTATGGCAGGCGGAGCACCCACTGCAGGTGGGAGGACCTGAGCCGCTGGGCAAGGAAGACCGCAGAGGCCCAGCTGGGGATGACCTCCCAACGAGGAAGGGGTGCCTGTCGGAACCTGGCACCCTCTCCCCCACCAATGGCCTGCATTCTGTCCGTGCCCTACCCAGAGCTGGATGGGCGCTTGAGGGCATCACAGCAGTCACAAGGGGGTGAGTACAGTGTCCGTTACAACAATAATTGGTAGGTGGCATGGGATCCGGGTGGTGGGTATTAGTTAGTGGGTGCCCCTTAATGGCAGGCCAGACATTGCAGCGCGATCCAGCTCACGGGTAATGGTTGAAAGGGAAATAAAGGTTACCTAGCTAGGTTGCATTCCATGTCAGACAGGGCTTAGTGGGTCCCAGGAGGGGTGCAGTTGGCGATGGTTGGCCCTCATCTTGCTGTGGCATCTAGCAAATTGTTTGAAAGTGCAATGCATAGTGCTCAATCCTGATCGCTGTGTGTTACGATACTGTGGTACTGGTGCAGTAATTGACCTTGTGCTCCCTTTCTCTCTCCTCCCCTTTTTTCTTGTCATCCTGTCCATGTGTGCATTAGCATCATCTGGAGGAGGAGCAGGGGCACCGCCGACAAAGGGAGCTGCATCCCACAGGACCCAGGAGGCAGAGTCCACCGACGCCGAGGGAACCAGTGGGATGGAGGGTGAGGGGAGCACCACGACAGAGACAGGAGGATACCTCCTCTGATGGAAGCTCCCTGGTCAGCAAGGTGCCCGTGCCCGCTCACCCTGGAGGGTTGACATCTTCTTCACCCCAGGCCCTGCCCGAGTGAGCCCTGCTGCCCTGAGTGAGGATGCTATTGTCCTCCTGAGATCCATCTCTGTAGGGCAGTCAACCATTGTGAATGTCATCCAGGGGCAGACATCCCAGATGCAGCAAAGCAATGCATTTCTGGAGGGCATCCACGGTGGACTGGCGGCCCAACAGAGATCGATTCAGGCTCTGGCCTCCTCTCTGACGACAGCCATTGTCCCTTTCCCTCCAACTACCACTTCCCAGTCCCAGTCTCCTCAACCCCAACCCATCCTATGCACACATACAGACGAGCATGCACACAAGACATCACACAAGAGTGGCACAGTCTAACACAGGCACCACACTTCAGCCCACAAGCACTCATGCAAACAACAGACAGTTGCATACACAACCACATCCACTGCCTCCAATGTCTCCCCCTCCTCCTCCTCCTCCTCCTCCTCCCCCCTCACAGTCACGTCCACACTCACACCAGCATACACTGCATTAACATCCAGCACCACCACACCAAGCAGCACACACGCCTCACTAGCAGACACCTCCACATCCATCCATCCATCCATGCGTCCCCTGTGTCCTCTCCCACCATGTCTGTCCTCCCCCCTCCTAAAGGGCACAAACGCAAGCACTCAGACACCCAACAGCCATCCAGCTCACACACGCACACTGCCCATGCACCCGCACCCAAGTCCAGCAGACCTACACCAACAACCACTCCCTCAGCCTCCACTCCCATCCCTCCTCCCTCTTTCCACCCCACCGTCCCTAAGAACCTTTTCCTTGCCCAACTCGACCTCTTCCCTCCCCCCAAACCCATAAGAGCAGGGTCCCAATGACCCAGCCCAGCGCCTCAGCCAAACAGTCCACGGGGACAGTGGAGGCATCTCCTCGTCGTGGAGGCAAGACAGTGAAGGATCCCACTCCACCAGCTAATAAGAGGAAGGAGCCCACTCCACCAGCTAGTAAGAGGAAGGAGCCCTCGACTCCTGCCATGAAGGGGAAGGAGCCCTCGACTCCTGCCATGAAGGGGAAGGAGCCCTCGACTCCTGCCATGAAGGGGAAGGAGCCCTCGACTCCTGCCATGAAGGGGAAGGAGCCCTCGACTCCTGCCATGAAGGGGAAGGAGCCCTCGACTCCTGCCATGAAGGGGAAGGAGCCCTCGACTCCTGCCATGAAGGGGAAGGAGCCCTCGACTCCTGCCATGAAGGGGAAGGAGCCCTCGACTCCTGCCATGAAGGGGAAGGAGCCCTCGACTCCTGCCATGAAGGGGAAGGAGCCCTCGACTCCAGCAGAGGCTGGCAGAATGACACCACCACCAATGGTCACGGAGCCCTCACCTCCAGCTGAGGCAGTGCAGCCCTCACCTCCAGCAGAGGCTGGCTGGGTGACACCACCACCACCAGTGGTCACGAAGCCCTCACCTCCAGCTGAGGCAGTGCAGCTCACTCCTCCTGCAGAGGCTGCCCAGGGGGCACCTTCACCTGCAGTGCAGCCCTCACCTCCAGATGAGACAGTGCAGCCCTTACCTCCAGCAGAGGGCATGTAGGTCACCCTCCAGGGACTGCTGTGCAAGGAGCCCCCTCCAGAACAAGTGGGCAAGTCATCCACCTTAGAGACTGTGACCTTGCACTCCCCAGCAAAGATAATGGGCATGGTGCCTCCTCCAGAACCAGTGGGCAAGTTCCCGACTTTGGCTTAGGTGCCCCCAACTGCCCATCCCCCTGAGGTGCCTGCCCACTTGCAAAATGTTGCCCCCACAGAGTTTTGTACGGATGATATCAGGAAACAAGTTGGGCCTTGGACTGTGCCCTGTGGCCTCGTGGGCCCTTAGTACTTTGGACTGGGCATTGGCCCTTTGTGGACCTTAGTACTTTTCTCTTTGTTATCCAATTGGTTCATTTGGTGGCTCTTCCCATTCAAAACATTCTCATTACTGCCTTCTTGTTGTCCCTGCATTATTATGCCGTGTGTCGTGTGCCATTGTTTTTCGTCTGCAGCTGGTTGTATGTTGTGTGTGTGTCTGGTGTGTGTGTCACTCTTCCTCCCTCCCTCACTTGTGTGCTAAGCAGCTTTTGATGGTGTTGGTTCCACCCCAGAAATCGTGGCGGTGTGCTGTGTCGTGATATGGTGGGCGGTACTTTGTCTTCCGCCTGGCTGTTAATGGCTACCGCTGTCGTGTGTGGTGTTACCGCCCTGGCGTATGGTGTGGTACATTGGCTATATCTGGGAGTTGTCACCACCATGGTCATAATTTGGCCGTAATTACCGCTGGTCTGTTGGCGGTATTTCTGCCACTTTATGACTCACCGTCAATGTCATAATGACCACCATAGTCTCTACCAGATAAGGTTTTACCAAAGGTAAGTAACTTGTTCATCTGATAAGAGACGTCTAGCTGCAGATTCCTTACCTTAAAACAGATATCCAAGCAATATCATCCCCGCAGGAGGGTCTGCAGATTAATTTCTGACGAGGAAGTCATGTAGGATGGAACAGGCAAAGTGCCCATTGCGGCGGACCTGACTGTCCAGGTAGCCAAATTTCGTAAACATGTGTAATGAAGCCCACGATGCTGAGTGGCAGATGTACAGGACTAGAACGCTGTGTGGTTAAGCAGTGGCCGCAGCTTTAGCTATGGTGGAATGAGCTCACAAACCCTCACGCGGCTGCTTCTTTGGCAATGTATACCATATCTTTAGGCAGAGTACGATCCATCTGTAGATGGACTGCTTCTACACAGCCCATCCTTTCTTCGCGCCTACATACTCCACAAAGAGCTAGTTATCCACCTGGAACTGTTGTGTTCTGTCAAGGTAGAATAACAATGCTCTTTTTGAGTCCAGATGGTGGAGTCACTCCTCTTCCTTGGAGCGATGAGGCGGAGCATGAAACGTAGGCAAAGTGATGAATTGGCCTACGTGAAAAGGAGTGATAATTTTCAGGAGAAAGGAGGCCCACATATGAGGCACTCGTTGGTCAGTATAAATGTGAGGTAAGGACCCTTGGATGATAAAGCCTACAGTTCGCTGATCCTCCAGGCAGATGTTACTTCCACAATGAAGTCCGTCTTAATACTCAGTAACCTGCAAGGGCAATTATGCAGTGGCTCAAAGGGAGCGCACATCAGAAAAGTCAAGCCAAGTTTAAGGTCCCACTGAGGCATGATAAATGGAGAAGGTGGGTAAAGATGCTGGAGATGTTTAAAAAATCTATGTATAACAGGAGACATGAAAAAGGATAGCTGCTCAGGTAACCGCAAACTTAGTAATAGCAGAAGGATAGCCCTTCAATCAATCAATCAAAGAGATTTATAGAGCACGCTACTCACTCAGGTCCTGGGTCTTGCGGAGGTGGGTGGGGAGGGAGTTCCAGGCTTTGGGGGCCAGATAGGAGAAGGATCTGCCCCCGTGGTGTGTTTGATATGGGGGACTGTGGCGAGGGAGAGGTCGGCGGAGCGGAGGTGGCGTATGGGAGTGTGGAAGGGCACTCTCTTGTTGAGGTAGGTTGGGCCGGTGTTGTGGAGGGATTTGTGCTCGCGGATGAGGATCTTAAAGGTGATCCTTTTGTCTATGGGGAGCCAGTGGAGGGATTTGAGGTGTGGTGAGATGTGTTCATGTCGGGGCAGGTCGAGGATGAGTCGTGCTGCTGAGTTCTGGATTCGTTGTAGTTTGCGTTTGAGTTTTTGTGTGGTGCCGGCGTAGAGGGCGTTGCCGTAGTCAAGCCTGCTGCTGGTGAGTGTGTGGGTGACTGTCTTTCTGGTCTCTGTGGGGATCCATTTGAATGTTTTCATCAGTGTGCGGAGTGTGTTGAAACATGAGGAGGTGAGTTCATTGATTTGTTGGGTCATAGAGAGGGAGGGGTCCAAGATGATGCTGAGGTTGCGTGCGTAGTTTGCGGGGGTGGGTGTGGGCCTAATGTGGTGGGCCACCAAGAGACCAAGAGCCCTTAAGAGTTACCACGGCACGGACCTACTGGACAAGGGAGACAATGAAAAAGACTTGAAAATAAGGGACAGAAACTAAATCAGGTAAACACCCTGGCGTCCCAGACATGTCTCGAGATGTAGAGCCTCTTGATAAAGGGTCCCCAACCCCACCCTGCCCACTTTGTTGCAGTACCATATAGCATTGGTGTTGTCCGTGAACACCTGCACTAGACGTTGCTTGATTGAGGATAGAAAGGCTTTCAATGCCAGTCAGATCGCTCAGAGCTCAAAGAAGTTGATGTGGTGTCTGGATTCACTGAGACCAGAGGCCTGTCATCTCCACCTCTTCTAGATGGCCGCCGTAGGAGGCTGGCTCAGTATATGGTGTAAACCTACATGTGAGGCACACTTTATGAGTCCAGCCAACCCTCAATATTAGTATTAGTACTTTCAAATAACCAAAGCTCCCATAGGGTAGCTGTGGAGAGCAGCTAAGGCTGATCTGAGAGGGTGTGAAGCAATTGAAAATATCACAAAAGTCAGTCAGTGATGTTCACACAAGAAAGAACCACACCAGTGTTAGAAAAATAATGTATTATTTATTAAACATAGGCATTAACCTAACTTTGGTATATCTCCTAACTGGAGATATATACACACAAAAATATACTTAGGAACAGGCAAGTAAAAGCATAAAAGAAGATTGGCCCCTGCTGAGGGGGACAAACCATGTACTAAAAAATTAAGATGAGAAAGTCACAAATAACCAAGACTGACACCCAAGGATTTTCAGGCTTAAAAGTACTAAAACACCAGAGGTAAGTGTAGGAAAGTGGCATCTTTCTGACATAGTTACCCCACTATTTGCCTGGTGTCAGTGTACACTGGGATCCTGCTAATCAGGACTGTAGTGTCAGTGCTCTTGCCTCGAAATTTGGTTGTATGATAATTTTTACACCCTACAATTGGCATACTGGTGCACCTGTATAGGTCCTTAGTATATGGTACTTAGGAACCCAAGGAATTGGTACACCAGGGGTCTCCATTGCAGCCTGCATGAAGTGGGGCATGCACCCTTCACTTTAGAGATAAGGCTTGCCTGATATCACAGTCACTGCACTTGGACACATTAAGTCACCCCTATGGTAGGCCCTTCAGTCCAAGGGCAGGGTGCATGGTTATAAGTGTGAGGGCACCCCTGCATGCCCCTACAACAACCAGACTCAATGTCCTTGGCTTTGTACAGGAAAGTCATCTTAAGGTATGTAGTGGACACTGGTCAACATGAGTTGTCCAACTACATAATGGCTTCAACGAACCTAGACGTGTTTTGTATCAAACATGCCGCAATAATGCAACTACACCAATTCCAGTGTTATTTGCAGGATACTGTGTACTCTGGGGGTTCCTTAGGGGATCCTACTGATCTGCCTGTACAGCACTGTAGGGTCTGCATGCATGCAAGCCCACATTACCGCCAACCCTGACACTGTTCTACTCTCCTGCTGATGAGCCTAACTGAAGCAGGGGAAGGTAGAACAAAGTCCACCTCACCCTTTGAAATGAGTGTCTCTGGGCTGGGGTGGGGTGGGGTAGCCTCTGAGCGCCACCAGATTGATGGGAATGGCACATTTGGTGTTCTTATTGCATAAGCCGGTTCGCAACAGTGCAGGAAACCCCTACTTCTCGCTCTGGCACGAAACCACCCAAATGACAGGGGAGTGATTCCCAACAACCACCCCCCCACTCCCGTCCAGCTCCTCCCCTAGGGAGGTGCACAGTGCTCTGCCAGGTGGCCGCTTTATTCTGCCATCTTGGAAACAAGATGTGCAGAGGCCCCTGGGGGCATCTGACTGGTTAGGCCAAGTGGGTAACCTCCCTGACACATTGGTGGGTCACAGCAGACTGACTCCATCCACCTTTCTGGGTTAGTTAAGGGCTCCCCTGGGGTGGGTTCCTAGATTCACTGAGCAAGACTCAACCATGGCTTCCGGAAATGCTCCCGGTCTGCCTTAGGAACTTAAACAAGACTGTATCCAGTTGGGAGGGTTCCCACTGCAACATTGCTTCTCCAGCGCCTGCAAGATTTCTGCAATATTCGTGGCTGTGCATCCTCCTGGGTCACAAGGACTCTGTTTGCACGAGGAAGCAAAAAGAAATCCCCCTTGGAGTTAAGGTAGTGCATCCGCAGGCACCTCACGGACAATGACTGGCTGGAGGACCCTGCTGTCCCACGGACAACGAGAAGGCTCTGCAACAAAGGTGCTGGTTCTGTGGTCCCATCCAGGTGTCCAACTTGTCTTCTATCCAACTTGGGAGATGGTGGGCCTTTGCTGTGGCCACTGGGACGGGATTCCCTTTCCACTGCGTAGGCTGCTGTTACCAAGGATTGTTGACTCTTCCTCCACCAGAGGTTCAAGCTCCAAGAAGCTCTAGCCTTCAGCACTCTAACTCCAACAGCATCCACTCTGCAACTCCTGCGGCGTGGGACTTCTCCTTTGCTGTGCTGTAGAGGCCTCCCTGTGACTCCCTGTGTCTGTTGCCAGTGGGACCTCGTTGGGGCTCCAACAATTCCTGCTGGCTCTCCTGCGTGCTGAGGGTCAGCCCTGATGCCAAGGGTCGAGTCACTAGGATCTTACTGGTTCCCAAAATCCTGCAAAAATCCCTGCAGCTTCTTCTTACATTTGCCACTGTTTGTTTGTTCGTCTGACTGCTGACCCTCTTGCAATTTGGTGACCGAAGTGGGACAGCTTGTGCGTGACTCCAAGGATCTTTCTGCAGCACCTGGACTCCACAGATGGACTTCTTTCTTTACTGACCTGTTGGACATCTCCCTGATAAGGGTGGGCATTGCCTACGTTCACCGCCTGGACATCTCCAAGTGGTCTGGACACTGTCGACTTCTGTTTTTATTTAGGTTCTTCTCATCCGGAATCCACCTTTGGGTTCCACCCATCTGGTCCACGGGTCGGGACAGCAGGTGGACAAACAGGGATACCACTGACTCCAATTAAGGTTTCCAATGTCACATCACACCTAGGCTCCTTGGTGTAGGTACTCCTCTGTCCTGGGTCTCCATGGGTGGGGCACTATCTAACCTTCCTTGTGGCAAATGGTATCCTCAGCGTCCTCTGGGAAGGCTGCTGAATCCTGAAAATTCCAACCTCAACAGTCCTATGTTAGCCTAAGGGACACCAGTCTAGATAATGCACACAGGCGCCTGGGGGATTTCAATTACTTACCTTGGGTGATTTTGTACTTCGTACTCCCTCAGCCACGGTGACTGTAACACACTTACCTTGGTTGGGCACATCCATTCTTATACCACTCCAACCGCCACACCCCCCCCCCCCACACCCTAATGTACTTCTATGCTTTTACTTCTTGTTTCTAAGTATTTTTTCCTGTGTGTAGTCATCTCCAAGTGTAGTTATACCAACGTTAGGAAAGTAGTAGTTTAAAATGAAGAATACTTTCTTGTTGTGTCACTTGAGGTGGTTCTTTCTTGTGTGACTATTGTAAGTGCTTTACACTCCTCCCTGAGCTTCTCTCCACAGCAACCCCTAGAGAGCTTTGGTTATCTAGGCACCAAAACACTATCAGTAAGGGTTGCCTGGACTCAGTCTAGGATGCCACACCATAACTGTACACCATAAACTGAGTCACCATCCTACAGTAAGTAACTATGTTTCCCCGGCACCCCTGTGCAGAGAAGTCAGGTGTCCATAGCATAACATGGGGAAGTTGCGATTAGATTTTGTGGTTAGGACCCTTCTCAGAGGACCCAGAGGTAACTCGTTGAGACAAGGAAGTTTTAAGAGTGCCCCCACCCTTGAATACCCAGAGAAATGGATTCCGGACAAGGCGTACCTGTGGAGAGAGGGGACAGAGCCCAAGCCATCCGGTGTAACCCAGGGGGTGAAGCAGGGCAATGCCCACCCTTCTCGAGGGTACTTCACTGTAGGACGGAAGTCTTGAAGATTTAACTGTGGAGTCCAGGCGATGCAGAAGGATCCCAGGAGTCGTCCACTAGCTGGTCCACATCAGTTGTTTAATTGCAGAGGCTAGCAGGACCACCAAAAAGCATTGTTAAATGCAAAAGACGTGTTCAAAGGAGAGTGAAGTAGGTGATGAGCAGAAATGTCCAAGGGACTCAACCTTTACAGGTAAGTCAGGGCTACCCTTTAGCAAGGAGAGAAAGCAGGAATCGATGGAGACCCCAGAAGGACCCTCTGGCAGCATGCACGGGGAGTCGCGAGGAGGCCTCAACCACACAAAGAATATGGGTGCACACATTGAAGGAGTTGTAGGGAGGACGTTGGTCTTGGAGCTGTGCGATGCCTCAGGCTGGGGCTTCTTAGAGCTAGGAGGTCTTCGGACTGAAGAGCCAACAAGCCTTTGCAATGACAAACAGACAGGGTGCAAAGGGATTCAGTTCAAGCAGCTTCAATAAGGGACTACAATCTTACCATTTGAAAAGACCACAAGTCAGACCTCTGCAAAGCCATAGAAGCACCATCTGTGTTGCAGGGCCTCGAAGAGTACGTGGGACAGCAGGATCCAGTAAGCGCTCATCAATGTTGAGGTGCCTCCAGATGTAGAGAAGTGACACCTTCACTGAAAGGGTGATTCCTTCTTGCTGTCCTGACTACAGAGAGTCCTTGTGACTCTGGAGGATGCACGGCCTAGGAGGCTGCAGAGTGCTTGCAAAACCTGGGGACAAAGTTGCAGTAGGAGCCTTCCTACCAGTTGCAGTCTTGTCTTGGTTCCTAGTGAAGTCCAGCACCAGAATCCACTGTCCAGGATGCAAAAGCATCTTGAAGAAGAATATTGCAGACAGATCTAGGTCCCATCCTGAGGGGAGCTCTTCAGTAACCCAGGAAGTGGGTTGGACAACTTCTGCAGTGACCCACCAATTGGGGGGGAAGGGGAGGTGGGGCTACTCTGCTGGACTGACCACTCAGATGCTCCCAGGGGTCTCTACTCATCTTATTTCCATGATGGCAGAATCAGGTGGCCACCTGGCAGGGCTCTGGGCACCTCCATAGAAGAGGAGCTGGATAGGGGTGTGGTCACTCCATGCGAGAACAGGGGCTGGGGGCCAGGGGACTGAAGGAAACCGGTTTATACAAGAAGGGCACCAAATGTGCCCATCAAAGCAGTCTGAAGCACCCCCTTTCTAGCCCAGTGACACATATTTCTAAAGGAGAGGTGGGAACACTTCTCCTCTACAGGAAATTCTTTGTTCTGCCTTCCCCTGTCCAAGTTAAGATCAATAGCAGGAGGGCAGAACAGTGTCTGGGGTTGGCAGCAGCACTGGCTTGTACGCAGACCCTGCAAAGCTGCACAGGCAGATATAGGGGATCCTCCAGGCAACCCTCAGAGTACAGGATATCATGCATTTAACACTGGAATCTGTGTAGTTGCATGATTCCAACATGTTTGATACCAAACATGACTAGGTTCGGTGAAACCATTATGTAGTTTGACAGTCTGTGTTGACCAGTGTCCACTAATTACCTTCATACTTTAAAACGGCTTTCCCACACAAACCCGGAAAATGGAGTCTGGGGTTTGTAGTGGTATGTCTGCTCATGCAGGCTTCACACTTGGAGCCATGCATCCTGCCCTTGGGCAAAAGGCCCTACCTTATGGGTGACTTACATTGTCAAAGTGCAGTGACCGTGATATCAGGTAAACCTTATATATGGGGTGAAAGTTGCAGAAGTTTTAGATTTTCACCTTTATCTGTTCAAGTCATAAGAGGGGCCTGTGGTCTGTCTGATCAATGAAGTGAGTGCCAAACGGGTACCCTCCAGGGTCACAAGGACTCTGTTTGCACAAGGAAGCAAAAAGAAATCTCCCTTGGAGGGAAGGAGCCACAGGCATCTCAACCACAATGACTGGCTGGAGGACCCTGCTGTCCCATGGACAACAAGAAGGCTCTGCAACACAGGTGGTGGTTCTGAGGTCCCCTCCAGGTCCAACTTGTCTTCTATCCAACTTGGGAGACGGTGGGCCTTTGATGTGGCCACTGTCCGAGCTGTGGGAGCAACCCAACCCACAATGGTTTGGATCTTGCTCTCTAAAGGATGAACTTGGGCCCCCATCTACGAGGTGGCCCAAGTATACAACTTTGCTCTGCCCTATCTTGCACTTACTGGCCTTGGTAGTGAGGCCTGCTTTTTTCCAGTCCTTAAGAACACTCACTTCTGAGGTGGACCAGGTAATCTTGCAAGGTGGAGCTATGGTGAAGGCAATATTATCTAAATATGCTACGCAGAATTCTTCCAGGCCTGCCAGAACTTGATTTACCAACCATTAGAATTTGGCAGGTGCACTTTTCAACCCAAAGGGCATCACAGTGAACTGGAATGGCACACCAGGGGTTGAAATGCAGTTCTGGGTTTGGCAGCATCTGTAAGCCTGATCTGCCAATAACTTGCTATCAGGTCAAAAGTGCTGAGAACAGCCAAAGTATCAATAGGTTCATCTTCCCTGGGGATGGGATGGGTATCAGTCTTAGCGACTGCATTGAGACCTCTGTAGTCTACACAGAATCTCATCTTTTTTCCCACCATGGGAATGAGGTCTGGGTACAAAGACTAGCCCAAGGGCTGCCTGAAGGTTCAATAACTCCCAATTCTAGCATCTTGGAGACTTCTGCTCTGATGCAGTCTCTAAAATGGTCAGGCTGCCTGTAGATTTTACTCTTGACAGGCAGACTGTCACCTGTGCAAACATCATGGGTACGCTGTTGGAAAGCACAATCTTTTTAGCAAGGTGACCAAAACCTTTTGCCAGCTATCAGTATGCTTACATTGTTTTCACTGGGATTCTGGTAACCAGGACCTCAGGTATTGTGCTCTCGCCCTCTAAATTTGGTTGCCTAGGACTTCGTACACTCCACAATTGGCACACTGGTGCCCCCCTAAGAAGTCCCTAGTATATGGTACTTAGGTACCCAGGGTATTGGGGCACCTGGGGTTCCTCATGGGCTGCAGCACGTATTGAGCCACCTATGGGAGCCCAATGTCCTCTCTGCCAGCTGTCCAACTTGGGAGACGCTGAGCCCTTGCCTCTCCTCGCAGGACAGTACCCCTGTGCACTGTGTCTCTTGCAGCTACCAAGGCTTGATGTCTCCTCGTTCAAGGGATCTTCAGGCTCAGAGTAGTCCTGACCCACAGCACTTCATCCTACCACCCACATTCTCGTCTCTGCTGGTCCAGCGATGTGGGACTCCTCTTTAGGTGTGCTGACTGGGCCTCACTGCGACTTACTGTGTCTGCTGCCAGTGAGTTGCCTGCGGGGACTACAAATGCTTCTGCTGCCTCTCCTGACTGCTGAGGGTCAGTGTGGCCTCCCATGGACCTTACAGGTCCTCTTCAGCCTTGCAACTCTTCTTTTGCTCCTCTTGCATGTGCCAAGGCTTTTGGTGGTTCTCCTACACCACTGACCATCTGCAACCAAACAACCGACGAGGGATACCATCTGCAGCGCTCCAATGACTTTTCAGCTCATGGGCTCCACAGATGATCGTCTTCTTCCCCTGTCAACCTGGTTTGTTATCCACAGAAGGGTGAGTTGTAACTCCTACCCCCACTGGACACTCCGTCCTGGACTGGCCTCTCCCCTTCCGTTTCAGGTCCTCTTCTTTTAGAATCCACTGTTGGTTTCTTCTAGACTGGTCTTGTTCTTGCACAATCCCTTTCCTATGTCCGCCTGTTAGTCCTTGGGAAGACCAGGTACTTACCTTTGCTCTCCTATTCGCTGGGGGTCACTCAGGTACTGTCTTCTTGGGGTTCCTAATTCTTCCAGCTCCCCTCTAACAACTCCATATCCTTGGGTGGGGGAATACACTTCACATTCCACTTTTAGTATATAGTTTGGCCCTTACTACCTTCTACCATTATTGGAAATCTTTGTTGTTTATATGCTAATTTCTAATTGCTTTTGTATATATAGTGTGTACTTACCTCCAGTTGGGGGGGCTCCCTATAAGTAATCTAGTGTTGTGTTACTATAATAAAGTACCTTTATTTTTGTAACACTGTGTGGTTCTTTCACGTGTGGTAAGTTGCTGTGCAACTATAGTGGTATTGCATAAGCTTTGCATGTCTCATAGATTAATCTTGGCTGCTCATTAACAGCTACCTTTAGAGAGCCCTGGCTTCCTAAATACTGCCTACATTTCATTAACAGGGATTTGCCTGGACCTGATGTAAGGAAATGCCTCCTTGGCATGGTTACCCTCAGACTTTTAGCCTTTTGTTGATGCAAGTTATGATTGAAAGTGTGCTTGGACCCTGCTTACCAGGCCCCAGCACCAGTGTTCTTTCCCTAAACTGTACCTTTGCTCCCACAATTGGCACAGCCCTGGCACACAGATAAGCCCCTTATAAATGGTACCCCTGGTACCAGGGGCCCTGTTGCCATGGTAGGTCTCTAAGGGCTGCAGCAAGTCTTATGCCACCCCGGGGACCCCTCACTCAGCACATGCCTCACAGCTTGTGTGTGCTGGTTGGGAGAAGATGACTAAGTCGACATGGCACTCCCCTCAGAGTCCCATGCCCACCTCTCACTGCCTGTGGCATAGGTAAGTCACCCCTCTAGAAGGCCTTATAGCCCTAAGGCAGGGTGCACTATACCACAGGTGAGGGCATAGTTGCATGAGCACTATGCCACTACAGTGTCTAAGCAAAACCTTAGACATTGTAAGTGCAGGGTAGCCATAAAGAGTATATGGTCTGGGAGTCTGATAAAAGTGTGGGATTTATTGTAAAATATACCCAGAGGGCATCTTAGAGATTTCCCCCTGAATACCAGTCCAACTCCTAGTGCTAGGCTGACCATTTCTGCCAGCCTGCCACAACCAGATGAGTTTCTGGCCACATGGGGAGAGTGCCTTTGTCACTCTGTGGCCAGGAACAAAGCCTGTACTAGGTGGAGGTGCTTCTCACCTCCCCCTGCAGGAACTGTAACACCTGGCGGTGAGCCTCAAAGGCTCATGCCTTTTGTTACAGCACCCCAGGGCATCCAGGTTAGTGGAGATGCCTGCCCCTCCGGCCACTGCCCCTACTTTTGGCGGCAAGGATGGTGGAGATAATGAGGAAAACAAGGAGGAGCCACCCACCAGTCAGGACAGCCCCTAAGGTGTCCTGAGCTGAGGTGACACCAGCCTTTAGAAATCCTCCATCTTGAGATTGTAGGATTCCCCCAATGGGATTAGGGATCTGCCTCCCTCGACTAAGGGAGGAGGCACAAAGAGGGTGTAGCCACCCTCCAGGACAGTAGCCATTGGCTACTGCCCCACAGACCTAAACTCCTAATTTTAGTATTTAGGGGCAACCCAGAACCCAAGAAATCAGATTCCTGCAACCTCCACAAAGAAGGAGGACTGCTGACCTGAAAGCCCCGCAGAAACAACGGAGATGACAATTAACTTGGCCCCAGTCCTACTGGCCTGTCTCCAGACTCAAAGAACCTGCAGAGCAACCCATCCAACAGGGACCAGCAACCTCTGTAGACTCAGAGGACTGCCCTTAACCCGAAGGACCAAGAAACTCCCAAGAACAGCAGCACTGTTCAACAGCAACATCTTTGCAACAAAGAAGCAACTTTTAAAGAACTCACTCTTCCCGCCGGAAGCGTGAGACTTCACACTCTTCACCCAAAGCCCCCTGCTCGAGCTCCAGAGAACAAACACTGCAGAGAGGACTCCCAGGCGACTGCGACGCCATAAGTAACCTGAGTCGACCCCCCTGCACCCCACAGCGACACCTGCAGAGAGGATTCAGAGGCTCCCCCTGACTGCAACTGCCTGGTAACAAAGAACCAGACGCCTGGACCAAGCACTGCTCCCGCAGCCCCCAGGACCGAGAAGAACCAACCTCCAGTGCAGGAGTGACCAGCAGGCAGCCCTCTTCCTAGCCCAGTCGGTGGCTGGCCCAAGAGGCCCCCCTGTGCCCTGCCTGCATCGACTAAGTGACCCCCGGTTCCTACACTGCTTCCTATAGCAACCCCAACACCAGATTTGTACACTACACACGGCCGCCCCTGTGCCGCTAAGTGTGTGTTTTGTGCGCCTGTTTGTGTGTCCCCCCTCCCCCCCCCAAAAAAAATGCTCTACAAACCCCCCCTGGTCTGCCAGCAGAACGGAGCCGGAGCACCCCTGTTCTCCATAGGCGCTTATGTGTTTTGGGCCCTCCTTTGCACCTGACCGGTCCTGTGTTGCTAGTGCGGTAACTTTGGGGTTGCCTTGAACCCCCAACGGTGGGCTGCCTATGCCCAGAAGACTGACTGTGTAAGTCCTTTACTTACCTGAGAAAGCAAACAATACTTACCTCCCCCACGAACTGTTGATTTTTGCACTGTGTCCACTTTCAAAATTGCTTATTGCCATTTTAACCTATAATGTGTATATTACTGCTTTAATTCAAAGTTCCCTACTTACCTATGTGGAGTACCTTGCATTTTATGTATTTACTTCAAATCTTGTGGTTCTAAAATAAATTAAGAACATTATTTTTCTATATAAAAACTATTGGCCTGGAGTTAAGTCTGAATGTGTGTTCCTCATTTATTGCCTCTGTGTGTACAACAAATGCTTAACACTACACTCTGATAAGCCTACTGCTCGACCACACTACCATAAAATAGAGCATTAGAATTATCTAATTTTGCCACCATCAACCTCTAAGGGCAACCCTTGGACTCTGTGCACATTATCTCTCACTTTGAGATAGTATATACAGAGCCAACGTCCTACACCTGGTATAAGGTGCCAACACCATAGGTGTCCAACACACACCAGGCCACTTTCTTACATACACCAGGGAGTTTGGCTGGGTGTCAGAGAGAACAGGTCTGGCAACTGACTGAGCACCTGTCTGCAATCAGTTTGCTGCTGGTCAGTGAGGCTATCAGCAACGACCACTCCATCTACTGAACCATCAACAGGGTTGTGTGAGAGGAGATCAGGGAGAGGAACACTTGCTTCCTCCTGTCCCTCATCAGTCGCCATGACCAAACTCATGTTAGACCTGTCAAAGTAAGGCTTTATGCGGTTCACATGAAGCACACTATGGGGGCTTCTTTTGAGTACCCACGTCCACTAAATAGTTGAACTCACCTTTCTTTCTAAGTGTGCCCAAGCAGGATTTCCTCAGGTGACAACAGTTTTTCAGCCACCGCAGTGACACTTGCACCTGTATTCCTGTACGCCTCTGCCTCAAAACCATTAATAAGGGGGTGCTGCCTGTATTTCCTCATATTAGAAGGCCAGGCAGCCAAAGTGGCAAGGTCAATGTCACCCTCTGATACTGGGACAGACTCAGTGATTTCTGTGACTATACCAGAGTCCACTGCAGTACAAAGGTGAACCCAGCCCGTTGTGCTCCTATTACTAGTGCTACTGCTAGGGGCATGAGGGAAAGTAGTAGTAGTACTGGTGCTTTTCCTAGGGCAACTGGGGTCAGCTGGCCTATGCCCTTTTGCCTTACAGGCAAAGCACCAAGGTTTCCTATCAAAGGAAGGGGAGGATTTTGACCCAACCCCAGAGGAAGATGTCTGTGGACTTGAAGAAGACTCTTTTTATCATTATGTTTCTCGCAATCGTTTCCTTGGGATTTTTAAGTATTTCCTTTCTTAAGGTCACCCCCACTATGCGTTTTCTTACTCACCCTGGTGTGGACCCATTTGCCTGTCTTATTTTCCAATTCTTGGGGAGAGGTCAGCTCAGAGTCCACCAGGTATTGGTACAGTTTGTCAGACACAGTTATTAAGGATGTGCTCTCTCGTGATCAGATTGTACAGCCCTTCATAGTCATGTACATTACTACAATGTAACCAGCCTTCCAGAGCCTTAACTGCACAGTCTACAAAATCAACCCAGTCTTGAGAGTACTCTTTCTGAGTTTCTCTAAACTTAATTCTATATTCTTCAGTAGTAAGCACAAACCCATCAATCAGTGCATCCTTCAAGACCAGGTAGTTATCTGCATCTTCCCTGCCTGACAAAAGTTTGTCTCATTGTCAGCAAAGGAGAGCTACAGGATAGCTGCCCACTGCCTCATGGGGACCTTTTGGACTTTACAGGTCCTCTCCAGAGTAGTAACCCATTTGCGATGTCATCCCCAGACTTCTAAAGGGGGTTTATCCTGCTGAGATTTCTGGAGTCAAAGTATTCCTCCCTGACCCTAGAGTCTGCCACCATGGGGTTTTAACCACAAATTCTTCCTCCCTCCGTCTCCACCTCTAGGACTTCCATTTCAAGGGCCTGATGCTCCCTCTTCAATATGAGCTTTGCCGTCTCACATTTGAGCAAGATGTACCCTCTATCTAAAGTTACCTCTGCTGTGCTAGAGTGGGTGGACTCAGCATACAATGATAAGAAAAGTGAGGATGAGGAAGACCTATTTCACCTTCGGACCATTTGTACCAATACAGTGAGAGTAAAAGTGGGCCTACGAGTGTGACCACCACCCCTGTACTATCAATACCTCCCTCTATAGGCCCAGGATTGTCCTCAAGGATCTCCTCTTAATACTCATGGACATGTCCAGAGTGAGAGCCTGAAGTCCAAGGAACTTCCTTCTCCAACTCTGGAGGGTCACCCCACTCATCCCCATCTCCCAGCCCTTCCTGCCTCTCAGGCTTCTGGAGGTCATCCTGGATGAGCATCTCTAGGAAAAAAAGATTTGCTAGGATGACTACCAGTCTTCAGTTTTCTAGCTCTACACATGGTCCTACGTTCATGAAACCTAAGGGTACTATACCCAGACTCCTTAGTCTGTCTAGATTCTTCAACAGAAGACATGGTACTAGTGTAGTGTGTGTGTATCTACAGCTACTCTAGTGTTCCAAATGTTTAAGGGATTGGAGAAAAGGCTTAACCCTAGAAAACTCCATCCAAAATTATTTGAAAAATACCAGTTTATTAAAAAGTACATTATGAAACTAACTCAGTAGTGATTACTTGTGGAAAATCTCTTATGACCAAGTGGTAAAGTAAAAGCAAGTCTGTATCACAACCACAGTACCACTAATGCGAGAGGCTGGCTCGGTGTAAGGGGTACACCTATAGGTGAGGCACCCTATACTGAGTTCAGGCAACCCTTAGTGATAGTGTTAGTGGTTCCATATATCCAAAGCTCTCATAGGGTAGCTGGGGAGAGCAACTAATGCTTATGGGAGAGGATGTAAAGCAATTACAAATACCACAAATGTCACTCAGTAATGCTCACACAAGAAAGACCGCTTTTAGGATTTTTTTTAATTATTTATTAAAACATAGGCACTAAACTAACTTTGGCATATCTCCTACCGGAGAGATATACAAACAAATATACATTTAGAAACAGGTAAGTAAAAGCATCAAATAACATAGGCTTTTTTTTTTTGGGGGGGGGGGGGATTATATGCTAACAAAATGGGATAAAAAATTCGCAACTAACCAAGACTGACACCCAAGAATCTTCAAGATTGGGGAAGTACTAAAACACCAGAGGTAAGCAAGTAGGTTTCCCCAGGCGCCTGTGTGCAGAGATGTTACCCCGGGCCGGTGTCCATAGGATAACCTGGGCAAGTTGCGGTTAGAGTTTTCTTGTTTCAGGACCCTTTCCAGAGGATCCAGGTGAAACCCCGCTGGTACAAGGAAGGTTCAAGAGTGCTCCAACCCATGGAAACCCAGAAAAGTGGAGTACCTACACCAGGGAGCCAAGGTGCATAGGGGTAAAGTCGTGTTGGGATCTCCAGTTGAATTCAATGGGGACTTCGGCTGTCCAGCTGCTACAGTGACCTGTGGACCAGGTTGGTAAAACCTAGGTGTGGATTCCAGACCAGGAGTATCTCTGAAGAGAGGGGACACAGTCCAAGCCACCCAAGGTGGCCAGGGGGTGCAGGATGGCAATCCTACCATTCTTGTAGATACTTCACTGTAGGACGGAGGTCTTGAAGATGCAGCTGTGGAGTCCAGGCGATGCAGAAGGATCCCAGGAGTTGTCTACAAGTGTCTCATGCCTGTTGCCGAACTGCAGTGGGGTCAGTGGCCAGCAGCACCACCAACAAGCCTTGGCAAATGCAAAAGACATGAAGCAAAAAGAATTGTAGAAGTGGGGACCAGCAAGGTCCAAGGGACTCAGCTTTACAGGTAAGTCAGGGCCAGCCCTCACCAAGGAGGAGAGGCTAGAGGAATCAATGGAGACCGGGGAAGGACCCTCTGGCAGCAGGTACAGAAGATGGATGCCCATGTTGCAGGAGTTTCAGGGAGGACGGCAGTCTATGAGCTTGAAGCTGGGGCATCTTTAAGCTAGGTCGTCTTCGGACTGAATAGCCAACAAGCCTTCTCAATGACAGACGTGGTGCACAGGCGCTCCATCCAAGCACCTCCAACGAGGGACCACAATCTTCCCCGTCACAAAGATGACAGCCACAGAACCATCACCTGTGTTGCAGAGCTTTGAAGAATCCATGGGTCAGAACGATCCACAAACCAGTCACCAACGTTGCAGTGTCTGCGGATGAAGGGGAGTGACTTCTTCACTCAAAGGGAGATTCTTTCTTGCTGTCCTTAGTACAGGTAGAGTCCTTTTGACTCTGGAGGATGCACGGTCACTGAGGTTGCAGAGTCCTTCCAATTCCCAGGGGACAAAATTGCAGTAGGAGCCCTCCTACCAGTTGCAGTCTTGTCTTGGTGCCCAGTGAAGTCCAGCAGCAGAATCCTGTGTCCTTGTTGCAGTAGTGTCTGGAGGAAGAATCTTGCAGACAAATCTAGGGTCCCACCCTTAGGGGAGCACTTAAGTAACCCAGGAAGGGGATTGGATAACCTTTCCAGTAACCCACCAAAGGGGTGTGTGGAGGGGCTTTGGGGGAAGAGACGGTCAGTACTCTGCTGGACTAACCAGTCAGATGCCCCCAGGGGCCTCTGCTCATCATATTTCCAAGATGGCAAAATCAAGTGGTCACCTGGTAGAGCTCTGGGCACCTACTGAGGGGAGGAGATGGACAGGGGCAATTCCCCTTACCTTTGTGTGGCATCGTGCCAGAGCGGAAACCAGGGGCTCCTGCACTGGAGTTAAACAGTTTAGGGAAGGAGGGTGCCAAATGTGCCCTTCAAAGCAGTCTGGTGGTTCTCCTGAGCACCCCCACCCCAGCCCATTGACGCATATTTCTAATGGAGAGGTGGGAACACCTCTCCTCTACAGAAAATTATTTGTTCTGCCTTCCCGAGTTAAGCTCAGCAGCAGGAGGGCAGAACGGTGTCTTGGGTCAGCGGCCGCACTGGCTTGCATGCAGACTCTGTAAGGCTACACAGACAGACATGGGGGATCCTCTAGGGATTCCCAAAGAACATTGTATTATGCATCAAACACTGGAATCGGTGTAGTTGCATGATTCCAACATGTTTGATACCACACATGACTAGGTTTGGTGACACCATTATAAAGTTGAACATCTCGTGTTGACCAGTGTCCACTACATACCTTTAAAATGGCTGCCCCCATTTACAAAGCCCAAAAAATGGGGTCTGGGATTTGTGGGGGTACCTCTGCTCATGCATGGGCATCCTCACACTTAGGGCCATGCACCCTGCCCTCGGGCTGAAGGACCTACCTTAGAGGTGACTTTCAGTTTCAAAGTGGAGTGACCACAATATTAGGTAAACCTTATATCTGGGGTGAAAGGTGTAAGCACCATTTCACACAGGGTGCAATGGCAGGCTTGTAGACACAGTTTGTATGGGCTCCCATGTGTGGCATAATACATGCTGCAGCCCAAGGGGACCCCCTGGTGTACCAATACCCTGGGTACCTAAGTACCATATAGTAGGGACTTACAGGGGTATACCAGTATGCCAATAGTGGGGTGTGTGAAGTACTTACCAACCAAATTTAGGGGAGAGAACACTGACACTGGGGTCCTGGTTAGCAGGATCCCAGTGTATTACACTGACACCAGACAAAAGGTGGGGGCAACCATGTCAGAAAGATCCTACTTTCCTACAGCCGCACATCCCAGGAGTGACTTATCAGTCACTACAGTCAGAGCTGCTTGTAGACAGGAGAGGGGTCTACTTCTGACATAATCGCAATTTGTAAGCCACCACTGCAGGTCTTTCGCAGTTAATTCCAAGATCTCGAACATGTCTGAGAGATTGCCCTGATACTGCATCAACTAGAACTTCAGGTCCCACTGCAAAGCCTGCATATACCAGCATGCTTGTGTTACCGTCAGAATGCATGAAGCCATGAGCCACAAGAGCCTCAGAGTCAGTTTCAATGAAATTCGGGATAAAGGCTGAAATATCAGTATCATTGCTTGAATATCCTAAACTTGATGTTCGAATGGATAAGCCCGGAACTTCTCTGTGTCTAGAACAACTTTGATGAAGGGGAGCATCTGAGAGGCAGTCAGAGGTGTGACTTCGGCATGTTGATAGTGAACTCCAGCAAGTGCAGGAGGTCCATCTCAGTGTAGAAATGGGAGACAACAGACTGAGGCCAGCCTGCATTCAGCCAGTCGTTGAGATACGGAAAGTCTGGCACTACTGATCTCCACAAATGAGCTGCAACCAGCTCCATCAACTTGTTGAACACTAGAGTAGCACTGGTAAGGCCAAAGGGTAGCACAGTGAACTGAAATTGCTTGTGCCCTACCACACACCGCAGGTAACGTCTGTGGTCAGGCAGGACGGGGATGTGGAAATAGGCATCCTGCAATTCCAACCCTACTATCCAGTATCCAAGGTCCAGGGCAGACATGACCTGAGGTAACGTGAGCATTTTAACTACTTCTTGAGGAATAACTTGAAAGGGAACATGTCTAGGATAGGATAAAGGCCTCCGTCATTTTAGGTACCAGAAAGTAGCAAAATCGCAACCATGACCTACTTCTGGCGGAGCCACCTTCTCTTTGATTTCCTTGGCCAAATGAGCCGTCACTTCCTGGCAGAGAAGGGATAGGTGATCCTTCATCAGCCTGTAATAAGTTGGTGGCATGGAGGGAGGGACATTCACGAAGGGGAAGGAGTAGCCCCTTTGAATAATCTGCAAAACCCACCTGCTGTATTAAGGACTAGCAGTGAGGGGGGTTGATGGCGAATCCTGCTGCCAACTGGGTGCCCACAATGGTATGATGGCAGATTAGAGGGGATTAGAGGCTGTGGCTGCAGGGGCTGGTGGGAGGTGGGCTGCCCGAGCCCTGGATGTATGACCCACGGAGTCTGTGAGTACCGTGCCCTCTGGCACACACAGGCTGGCGAAGCATGTGCTGTAGCTTGGAGGGTAAAGGTGCAGTTGGAAACCCCTTCTGTGGCAATGAAAGGAGCAAAATGCAGATGGTGGGTGACGAGGGGCAATTAAAAGTCCCAAGGACCTGACTGTAGTCCGGTCTTTAAAGCGATCCAGCACTGAATCTGACTCGTCTCCGAAGAGATGGGGAGCTATCAACGTACATGTCCATAAGTGATTATTGGACATCCCTGGAAAAACCAGCCCTCCTCAACCAGGCTTGGGGTCTGAAGACCACCATCAACAAAACCGCTCTACCCAATGAGTAGGCAGTATCCAGCCCACAACGGACAGTGAACTTGGTGCATCTCTCCTGTCGGCAACTACCTGGAGGGTACTGCCCGGACCTCCTCCAGGACCGATGCAGCACCTGCTCAACCATACCCTACAGAGCTTAAGAATAGAGTCCCAAAAGGTATGCAGTGTTTACGGACCGCAATGCCAGGCAAGGAGGAAAATATATTCTTTCCTAAAGCGTCCAGCGTCTTGGATTTCCTATCCAGGGGTGCGGTGGAGAATGTGGCACAATTTACATAGGACGTACAGGCTTTGACTACCAGGCTTTCTGGGTAGGGTATTGTATGAGTAGGTTTGGCTTCCCTGGAGTGGGGTGTGGTGGTGGGCAACTGTCCTATTCGCAGGAGCCTCTGTGCTAGATTTGGACCATGTCTGAAGAGACGTATGATGCAAGCGGACATCAATTTCTTTTGGGCCTATTTCCTTGCTACTTTGGAGCCCAGTTCAAAGAATGGGCGGATGGGAGGGTCCGTTAAATATCTGTGGTCAGATAGTCTCTCTACCAGAAAAGGAGATACCAAAGGGAAGTAACTTGTTCTTCTGATAGAGATTTCTAACCATAGATTTTCTGCCTTAGGAAAAGATACCCAAGCAACCCAGAAGTTGATCTGCGAACAGGCTCAAACTAGGAAATCCTGGAAGACTAAATGGGCAAAATACCAGTCCTGATGGACTTGAATGGCCAAGAAGTAGTGCTCTGTGAACAGGTGGAGGAAGTTCACAAAGCAGCTTGGCAGATATCAAGGACAGGTACCCCGCTATAATGCTGTAGTAGAAGCCCTGGCGGAGTGGTGCTGCAAACCTTCAGGATGCTGCTTCTTAGCTAGTATGTAGCAGATCTTAATACAAAGTACAATCCATCGGGAGATGTTTCTCTTCAGCCCTGCCTTTCCTTTATTCACTCCTGTGAATCAGATAAAGAGTTGATCGTCCCCCCTTAGGTCTTTGGTTCGATCGATGTAAAAGGAAAGAACTCTTTTTGGATCCTACGCAGAAGCTTTTCCAGATGAGGTGGAGCTAAAAAAAAGTCGCCAGCATGATGTTTTGGCTGTCGTGGAATAGAGTCATCACCTTCAGTGGAAAGAAGCACAATTCAGAAGAACCAGTTTGTCCGAATAGAAGTTGGTGTATGGCAGATTTACTGAAAAAGTTTAAAGGTCACTGAACTAATGGCCACAAAGAAGACCACCTTAAGACTCAGAAGTCTCAGAGAACAGCTATGTAGGGGCTAAAATGAGGAACCCATAAGAAACATCAGGACCAAATTCAGGTCCCTTTGGGCTTGATGAAAGGTGTAGAGGGAAACAAATGCTGCAAATACTTATGGAAACATGTCACAACAGGTGACTTAAACAGCAAGGGCTGATCTCGCATCTGCGAAAAAGCTGAGATGCCAGAAAGATAAGGCTTAATGTTGCCTATGGCAAGACTTTGACAGGCTTATGACAACACACACAACAAAAACTCCGAAAAGGAGGCAGAAAGTAGATCAACATGATGTGAAGAACACCAAGCCACAAATTTGTCCCAAGGGCAGACATATACAGATTTGTTGAGGGATGCATGGCTGCCAAACATCACACATCTCGGGTGGAAGATTAAGGCCATTCAACTGTCAACGCTCAATCTGTACTCTTAAAGTTGGAGTATGTGCTGGTTCGGGTGCAATGACAGAAGATCCTCTCAAAGGGGCAGACTGATTAAGGGACAGATGTTCATGCTTAGGCGTTTCAGATACCAAACTCTCACTGAACAGTCAGGAGCACTAAGATGACTTAGGCCTGGTCGGTCCTGATCTTTTTGAGAACTTGGGGATGGAGCGGTATTGGCCGAAAGGCATGCAGGAGTTCTGGGATCAAGTCTAGCTGGAAACCATCTGCAAGTGAGAGCTACTTTGGAAACTCTAGCTCAAAGAAGTCCTGCCATTACACTTTCTTAGCAGTGGTGAATAGATCGAGCCAAGGTTCTTCAAATTCTAAGAAGAGATCTTGCATCACCTCCAGAAGTAGACGCCATTCTTGATCCGTAGGGCGTCAATGGCTGAGTTAGTCTGCCCTGGCTTTCAGAGATCCTGTCAAGTAATTTACAATCAAATAGATGTCCTGTCACTACAGCCAAGATAAAAGGTGCTAGGCCACCTAGAACAGAGTTCAAAGTCTCACTCTGCCCTGTTTGTTGCAATACCACATGGCTGTGGTGCATGACGTGAATAACTGAACCAACCCTTACTTTGATGGATGGGAGAAAAGCTTTCAGTGCCAAGTGGATAGCCCTCTGTTCCAGGAGGGGGAGATGGCGCTGCGATTATGCTGGAACTGGAGCCCTCTGACTCAATCCAGAAGTGAAGCATCAGTCACTATTGTTAGTTATAGATGGGGAACGGGAAAGGGCTCTGCCAGTGGTCCAATTGCGGTTTGTCAACCACCAATGAAAATTTTTCGCAGTCTTCACCGAAATTCAGACAAGGTTGAAGTTTCCGTGGAGTTGCGTCCACTGGGACTTTAGATCCCACTGCAGAGACAGCATATGTCATTGAGTGGGGTTCAACAGCAGAATACAGAAAACCATTGGTTCCTGCAGCCTCAGAATCACCCACCTACATTCAGGACTAAGACTGAAACATCAGGATAGGAGCCGGAATATCTTGGACTCTCCTCTCGAGAGGGCAGAAGCAGAACTATAAAGTGTCCAGAATGGCTGATAGCGGACCTCAGCAAGTGCAGAAGATTTGTCTTGGTCTGGAGGTGGGTGATGACTGCTTGGGGTGAGCCCATCTTCAACAGTCCGTCGTCGAGGTGGGGAAAGGGTGGGATCCTTGATCTTTGCAGGTGTGCTGCAATCACTGCCGTCATATTTCCGAACACCCAAGGGGCACAGGTGAGGCCACAGAGGAGCACAGCAAACTGGAAATGATCTTGGCCTCCTGTGAACCACAGGTAATGCAGGACAGGAATGTAGCAATACACATCCTGGAGGTCCAAAGCTACCATCCAGTCTCTGGGGTCCAAGGCAGACAGAACCTGAACAACTGAAATGTTTCTTTCTGTAGAAAGGCATTGACAGGGCAAAGATCTCATAGGACTAAGGCTTCATCCTTTTCAGCACCAGAAGGTGGCAGGAATAGCAACCACATTTTACTTTTGATGCTGGCATGCTCTTGATGGCTCCACTGGCCAACAGGGACTGCACTTCCTGACAGAGAAAAAGAGATAGATAGTCCTCAATCAGTCATCCAGGAACAGTGGAAAGGGTGGTGGTGGTCTCCCAGAAGGGTAGGAAATAACCATTTTGAATAATCTGTAGCACCCTCTTGTCTTGTCGGAAATTATTGCTTGCCACTGGGACAAGTAGTACCTGATCCTGCCACCACGGGATGGGTGTGCTGCATGGAGGGCCCATTAAACAGTTTTTAAGGCTGCGGGAGCCTGCGGGGTCGATCAGTACACTGGGTGTAGGCCTCTCATCGTCTATGGGAATCCGTGTCCCTGATCATTAAAGATCTGGGAAGCTTACTAGCCAGGGGGATTAGATGGGTATTGTGGTAGCCCTTGGGAGCCCTAGCTGTGGCCACAGAAGGGGTGAAAGGAATTATGTTGTTGGCAGGAGCCCAGAGAAGGGCCCAGGGATCTGGCGGTGATTTTGCTCTCTTTGAATCAAGCGTTACATGTTGGCATTGTCGCCAAAGAGGCTGGAGATGTTAAAGAGCACGTTTATCAAAAACAATTGCCTATTCCCTGAAAGCCCAGTGGACCGCAACGAGGTGTGGCGGCAGAGTGGCACTGCAGAGGTCATGGCCCTGCCTAATGCACCAGTGTGTCCGCATCGAATGGTGAAACACGCTGCGTCGATGCCTGGTTGAGGATGACCCAGCCCTCCTTGGGAAGCATGAGTAGCAGCTGCGCAACAGAATCACTCAAGCCATCGGAGTATCTGACAAAGACGCATACAGTGGTTACAAACTGAAATGTCAAACTGGTGGAAGAAAAAATTATTTTCTAAAGTTAGCCAGCCTCTTGGATTCCCTATCAGATGGGATGGTAGGGAACACACATGCATTTATTCTGGCTATTAAGGTCAGCATCACCTGGTTCTTAAGAAAGAGATGCTGGAACATGAAGGCTGGGCTCCTGGGTCGGGCAGTGGCGTCAGTCAAACGTTCTGTGCGCTGCAGCACCTGTGCAGGATTTGGCACAGGCATGAGACGAACATCTGTGAGGGTATCATTAAAGAGGAGCAGGGGTTCTGCAGAGTTAATTAGGCCTGGTTTAACCACCTCTGTCAAGATGCTGGTCTTGACCACAACAGAGGACAGCTCAGGGGAAGGATCTCCACTGACTTTTGCATCATAATCACAAAACATGCACCTACCTCCGAGGCAGGGGCCTGGGGCAGAAATCAGACCACTGTCTATAAGTGTCCAGAAAACGGCAGAAAGAAAGTAACTGATGTCAGCATGCTATGGTGATGCATATTTAGGTATTGAGCACATCATTTTTGACTGGAATGACAGTTGTGGAGCTCATCGCCCCCACCTACTGAAGCGCACAGGGTCTGCTCAAGATTTTCCAGATCCAGTCAGATGTCTGGCAGAATATTCTAGAGTGAGGAATATGTGATCAGAAGTCTTTATCAGAGTAGTTTGAAAATATATTGAATCGACAGAAAGTTAAGTCCAACCTCCAGAAGATATTGAATCAACAGCAAGTTAAGTCCAATCTCCAACCAATATAGACCACTAATATATTAACTATAAATGGTATTCTACAGTCTCTGTGTTAAGGTGGTATTGGTTGCTACAAGTGCAAGATGGCAACTTCAGCTGGAGCTCCTGCTGGTGGATCACCCATTATGGGCCGTAACAGGCAGGAAGGAGTGAGAGATGCATAATCAGTGGCAGTGAGGCTTCAAGCAGCAATCTACTTACTGTAGGGTTTGCCCAAAAGGAGTGAAGAGGCATCCTCCATGCCATACCCTTTGTCCCCCTTCTTTGGCACTAAAATATTTGATAGCAGCCAATGCTGTCAGAAGAGCAGCATGAGCTCGGACCTTGCTGGAAGGAGGCCCAGAGGAAGGTGGGAGACCCAGTAAACAAACACTTGCTGTTTAGGAAAGGGAACAAACCAAGACAGATGGACAATCTACAAGTGATAAATTACTGAGATTGGAAGCACGGTTAATCGAAAAATATCAAACTGCCCGTCAAGTACTAAATGACATTGATGAAATCTGGGCACTAATCTAAAACTGTACTTGGTTGTTCTCTCTTTCCTCCTCTTCTCTTCCCCCCCCCCCCCCATAATTGTGAGTTTGTACATTTAGGTGACACTGTATTTTTGCAGGTGCCCCCACTTTTGTAGGCAGAAATGTGTGGACACAGCCTCATTCTCCTGTAGGGGTTGGTCCACATAAGATTCCAGAGCTTTTGTACTGGAATCAATACATTTAGCGATGAGTCAATGACCATTATTTTCTTGTCAGTGCACCACTAGGTATGCCAGGTGGTTTTTCAGCAATTAGTTAGGTGCATTGTCAGGCAACAGATGCACTGAAGGAGTAGTCTTTTTTTTACATTCCCGCACGTCCTGCTGCTCCTTCCCTCCCCTTTTTTTAGTACTGCACAAATTTAAGAACAGGATTACGCTACCTGATTAAATTTGGTCTTCCACCCGCCCTCCCTAGCCGCCTAGTGCCACTCTAAGATGGCCGATCCTTTAGGGATGCTCCGCCCCTTCTTGCCTACACGGTGAGCCAATGTTTCGGCTTTATAAGCGCTGAGCCTCACAGTTCGGCCGAGCAAGGTATTTCCCGAGGACCGCCGGCCGTCCAAGACTCCCCGATTCCCAAAAAAGAATGAGATGGTACTCTAGCACTGGGTAGAGGCTTCCCGCATTACTGAGGCGCGAGACGGTCGTATGACCCTGCATATTTAATGTGCACAGTAAGTGTAACAGACCTTTCAGTTTTTCCCCGTTCCCACTCAACTTTGCCCTTTTAGTGGGTTTGTGTAATGCTAGTTATAACTTGGCTTATTCCTGTATATAGGTTCTCTTTGAACGAGGAACCCCTTGACTGCCACAAGTCTCATGAATGGTCAAGGTAATTACTCCCTATTTTAGTATCACACGTACCATAAATTGTACTTTCTGCCACAATGGGAATCTGCACAGGAGTGTTACAGGAGCTGTTTCAGCCAGTGCTTAGTTTTTCATAAGTACTATGAAATAAGCATGATGACGCAGACTGACACATTGGGATATTAAGACTCGTTTTGGCCACATAGCCTGCACCGGGTGTTCAATTGTTTAGCAATTTTTCACGTTTTAAAGTGTTTTTAGCTTATCTTGTCTTTTTTGGTTTTATCATTAGGCAATGTTGTCCCTCTGTAGTCCTGATGAGGCCCAGAATTGAAGGGGCCGAAACGCGTCAACACCTTTGTTGATTGTGGCGAGGTTGGGTAAAAAGTGTACTTGCCTCTTTAAAATTAGATCACACAGTGCCAAGACCCCTAAGAAGAAATTGTTAAGGGTCCGGCGCTTGTGGGTTCAGTTACCGACAACCATCGCTCTTTAGTGGATCACGACTAAGCCATTTTCGTACCACCACCTCTTTTGGAGGAGATTTATTTGGGACAATTGTCAAACAATGTATTCTTTTCACTTTTGTGATTATTCTTCATATGTTCCATAGTTGTTGATGTTGTGTAAATGTTCTTTGAGGTGCTATGTTTTGGTTAAATTGGGACATTCTGGGGGTCATTCTGACCCTGGTGGTCGGTGTTAAAGTGGCGGCCAACCCGCCAACAGGCAGGCGGTAAAAAAAATGGAATTCTGACCCTGGCGGAAACCGCCAACACAGCCCGCCACCTTAACACTCCGACCGTCACGGCGGAAAAAACAAACAGCTCGGCGGTGACCGCCAACAGACAGGCGGCAGACAATGTACCGCCCACCCTATCACAACTCACGAATCCGCCACCTTTTCCGGGGCGGGAGCCCCGCCGATAAAAACACGGCGGAAACAGACTACGAACGGGAAAACGCTCACCTCTACACACTCCACGAGCAATCTGGACAGCATGGAACCAGAACTACACATCCTACCAGCAATTGTCTACCTGCTCCTCTACCAGGAGCACGAACGCCGGCGCAGAAGACACCGGTGAGTACTGCACCTACGACACAGGGGAGGGGGGAGGGAAATTATTACGGGCACACACACGCGCGACGCAACACCCCCTCCCCACCCCCCCCCCAACTACCTACACACCAATGCAGAGCAACAACTCAGAGTGACACCCCCAAACCCTCCGGAAGAATGCAAAGACAAAATAATATGATATCGAAATCCAAATATATTGTAAGGCTACGTAAATAAGTAAATCGAACATCCCATAACTATATACACAAATGTCAATTGTCCGGTCAAAATTGGCTTACAGTCCATGTACGTGGGCCAATGGTCCTCAACACATGGGCAAAGCCCACACAGGAGACCCGAATCCATTGGAGAGAACACTGCAGGGTCATCAGATAGGAAAACTAAAGGCACCTCAGGGGGAAGGGAAGGTGGGGCACCTCAGCCAGATGAGTCCACGACGCCAGATCCACGAGGGGCCTCCATGGCCACTGGCCCTTCCTGGGGAGTGCAAAGCCACAGTCTCTCAAGTCTCTACAGTGGGTGGCCTGCCCACTGTGCCATCCTGGGGAGTGCAAAGCCACAGTCTCTCAAGTCTCTACAGTGGGTGGGTTGCCCACTGTGCCATCCTGGGGAGTGCAAATCCACAGTCTCACAAGTCTCTACAGTGGGTGGCTTGCCCACTGTTCCATCCTGGGGAGTGCAAAGCCACAGACTCTCAAGTCTCTACAGTGGGTGGGTTGCCCACTGTGCCATCCTGGGGAGTGCAAAGCCACAGTCTCTCAAGTGGATTACAGACTCCACTGGTACTGGAGGAGTCTTGGTGGCCAGAGTGTATCGAGCAGCCCTGCCCGACTCTGATCCGGGCCGGCCCCTTCTGCCAACCAATGGGCCAGCGGTGCTTGAGATGAAGGGCCCAGCGGAGCGGTGCTTGAGAGGAAGGGCCCAGCGGAGCGGTGCTTGAGAGGAAGGGCCCAGCGGAGCGGTGCTTGAGAGGAAGGGCCCAGCGGAGCGGTGCTTGAGAGGAAGGGCCCAGCGGAGCGGAGCGGTGCTTGAGAGGAAGGGCCCAGCGGAGCAGTGCTTGAGATGAAGGGCCCAGCGGAGCAGTGCTTGAGATGAAGGGCCCAGCGGAGCAGTGCTTGAGATGAAGGGCCCAGCGGAACAGATGCAGAGACGGCGGGGCCCAGCGGAGCGGTGCTTGAGAGGAAGGGCCCAGCGGAGCGGTGCTTGAGAGGAAGGGCCCAGCGGAGCGGTGACGGTCTTGAAGGGCCCTGTTCAGCGGTGACGGTCTTGAAGGGCCCTGTTCAGCGGTCCATGAGACAGCAGTGCCCTGTTCAGCGGTGCTGGTCCTGAAGGGCCCTGTTCAGCGGTGACGGTCTTGAAGGGCCCTGTTCAGCGGTCCATGAGACAGCGGTGCCCTGTTCAGCGGTGCTGGTCCTGAAGGGCCCTGTTCAGCGGTGACGGTCTTGAAGGGCCCTGTTCAGCGGTCCATGAGACGGCGGTGCCCTGTTCAGAGGTGCTGGTCCTGAAGGGCCCTGTTCAGCGGTCCATGAGACGGCAGTGCCCTGTTCAGCGGTGCTTCACATGTGTCTCCAGGGCACCAGATCCGGCCAATAGATGGTGTTCACTCGCCATCCGACTTCTCACTTGCGGGGCCCTCCTGTGCTGGTGTCCCGTGCCCGTGGGTGTCCGCCTTCACCCCAGGCATGGGGCTGGTTGGGCCCTCCTGGGCTGCTCGCCTGCTGCCGGACTTGTCGGCCGTGCTGCCATTGCCCTCCTTGAGTCTCTGTGGCCCTTGCCTCCCTTTGAAGATGTGCCAGGTGGCACCTCACTTCCTGACGGTGCCAGGGTGGTGGCTGTGGAGGCTGCCGTTCCTGTCCTCTCGCGCCGGGCCTTCCCTTTTTTAGATTTCTTCCCAGGGGGTGGGCTGGCTGTCCCTTTGCTGCTGGCCGATGTAGCTGCCCTCGAAGGTGGTGGACTCCAATATCCCTGGACTATGGTCCTTGTAGGTCCAGGGGTTGTGGTGGCTGAGGTGCTGATTGGACTTTTACGAGATGGAGGGGGTGGGTCAGGTGATGGAAAGAGGTTAATTTTGGAGAGGAAAAACTTTTTAGGAGCAATGGGAAGGGTAGGTGGAGTGGGTATGGGAGTGGAGGAAGAGGATGTGGTTGTAGGAGAGTCAAGTGTGCTGTCTTTGGGTGCAGGTGCTTGTGACGGAGGCTGTCGTGAGGTGGATGGCTGTTGGGTGGGTGTCTGCCTGCGTTTGTGTGGTTTGGATGAGGGGGTGACAGACACAGTGGGAGAGGACACAGGGGACGTGTAAATGGCAGTGGGGGTGGTGACTGCACGTGTGCGGAGTGTTCTGGTGGGTGTGCTGGTGATGGACGTCGTGGATGATGATGTTGTGCATGCATGTGTGAGTGGAGACGTCACAGGGAGGGAGGAGGGAGACGAGGAGGAGGGGGACACAGAGGAAGCAGTGGCTGTTGGCATGTCTGCATGTGGATGTTGCTTGTGTGAATGCTTGTGTGATGTGTGGTGCTTATGTCTGGATGAGCTTCCCTTGGGTGTTGAGGTGTGTGCAGGCTGGTCTGATGGTGTGTCTGGGATAGGCAGAGGAACAGGGGACTGGGACTGGGTGGAGGGAGTTGGAGGAGGGAGGCTGGAGACAGGGACAATGGCTGCCGTCAGTGCTGAGGCCAGAGCGTTGAACGATCGCTGATGGGCAGCCTGACCCGAATGAATGCCCTCCAGGTATGCATTGCTCCGATGCACCTCCCTTTCTACCCCCTGGATGGCATTCAAAAGGGTAGACTGCCCAACAATGAGCGTCCGGAGGAGGTCAATGACCTCCTCACTGAGGGCAGCAGGGGTAACTGGGGCAGGGCCTGAGGTGCCTGGGGCGAAGGAGATGCCCGCCTTGGTGTGCGAGCGGGCACGGGGCGAACGCTGAGGGGCTGTTGGGAGGGCGGAGCTGGTGCGCTGGGTGGCGGCTGTACCTGGTGTTGCGGTGGGCACGGATGTTGCCGCCACCACAAGGGAGCTCCCTTCCGAGGACGTGTCGGTGTCGCTGACGTCTCCACGTGTCCCCGTTGTAGAGCCCCCCTCCCCCTCCGTCTCACTGGTGAAATCAGAGTCCGTTTCATGGCCCTCCGGGGCCATGTGAGATGCAGCTCCCTCGTGCTCCAATGCCACTTCTCCTCCGCCAGATGATGCTAATGCACACATGAACAGGAAGAGCAGAAAAAAAAGGGGGGGGGGTGGAGAAAATAAAGACATGTTGAGTGCATGCATTGGCAACACAGTTGGCGGAGAGGACAGACACAGAAGCCCCCTGCACTACGCCGTGCACTTGGGGTACACTACTCAATCAGCGAGACCTGGCCTACAGGCCAATGGATGACAACTGCACACATAGGTGACACAAGGCCACGGCTAGCTGTACTTGGCACCCTACAGAGGTGGAGGGCGGGGACACAGGGCCATGCCTTACGGAGGGAACTAGCCTACAGAAAGCGCCCTGGCCTAGGGAAACCCACAGCCCTCCTCCCCCACCCAGACACCTCCACTGCGCGCTAAGATATCAGAATGTGCCGGTACTCACCCCCTTGTGTCTGCTGTGATGTCCTCATGCGCCCATCCAAATCTGGGTAGGCCACCGCCAGGATCCGGGACATCAGGGGGGTCAATTGACGACTGGCACCCCTCCTACGTTGGGAGGCCATCCCCAGCAGAGCCTCCGCGGTCTTTCTGGTCCCGCGGCGGATGTCCTCCCACCTCTTGCGGCAGTGGGTGCCCCGTCTGTTGTGGACCCCCAGAGTCCGGACGTCCTTGGCGATGGCACGCCAAATGTCGAGTTTCTAATGGGCGCTGACCTATGTGACACGTACAGGGAGAGAAAATAATATATCATCAGTTTCTGCATGCTCGATGTGAGTGGCCCCCCCTCCCCACCCTTGCCATGTGGCACATGCTCTCATCTGTTGTTTGATGCATGCCTCATTCGCTCCCCACCGCACCATCGTTCATTCACCCCACTCAACCCAGGCATTGGCCACAATGCATGGTCCCAGTGTACTAACCTGTTGTCTGGAGGACCGTAGAGTAGCACATACTGGGGGAGGACCCCATCCACGAGTTTCTCTAATTCCTCAGAAGTGATGGCAGGGGCCCTTTCCCCAGTCGCAGCAGTCACTGTCTCTTCCAGACCGAGGTCACAGCAGCACTTGCAGTATAGGTCCTCTCCTGTGGATGATCAGGTCTCGAGTGATTAAGCAGATAGAAAATGGCGGTCACGCCCGCGGCGGTGCGTACCACGACAGCCGGCGCACTTCCTCATTGGCTCCTGTAACCCATAGGGTTCAATGTTAACCAATGCGGCTTTGCACCGCGTTCTTCGACCGCCTACCGCCACGGTGTGCCACGCCAGCGCATTGACCTCACATCCCATTGTCACACTTCACAGGTCAGGCAGCCACCATTTCAAGGGCCCACATGGCTTAATTTCTACTGCGTCACACAGGCCTAGGCCTTGCATTGCCACTCATACAAGCCATTCAATGCATAGAGATTTGTGTACTGTGCAAGCTGTGGGAACGTACCTGTGGGTTGCTTGACTCTGTGCTCCATGTTGTCCTTCCTAGGCACCGTCCGCTGGGACTTGGGAGGAGATGGAGGAATCCTCCCGTGTACAGACCGCTGGTGGACCTGTCGACAATGGAAGAAAGACATGTCATACTGACATACAGACTTGACCGAGCCACTATACAGGAACTATGTGCCCAGCTGGAGCCCGACCTGATGTCACCCACCCGCCAACCCACAGGGATCCCACCTCTAGTGCAGGTTCTGTCAGTACTCCATTTTTTGGCAAGTGGGTCATTTCAATGTACAGTGGCCATTTCATCAGGGATGTCTCCGCCTATGTTTTCCAAGGTGTTGTCCAGAGTGTTGTCTGCCCTGCTGAAATACATGCGGAGCTACATTGTTTTCCCTGAGGTGGGCGATTTGGCTACAGTGAAGGGTGATTTCTATGCCCTTGGACATATTCCTAACATCATTGGTGCCATTGATGGGACCCATGTGGCTTTGGTTCCCCCCAGAGAAAGTGAACAGGTGTACAGGAACAGAAAAAGTTTTCATTCGATGAATGTCCAGATGGTCTGTTTGGCTGACCAGTACATCTCCCATGTAAATGCCAAGTTCCCTGGGTCAGTCCACGACGCGTACATCATGCGAAATAGCAGCATCCCTTATGTGATGGAACAGCTACAGAGACAACGTGTGTGGCTAATAGGTGACTCTGGTTACCCCAACCTGTCGTGGCTACTGACCCCAGTAAGGAATCCCAGGACCAGGGCAGAGGAACGGTACAATGAGGCCCATGGGCGTACTAGGAGGGTGATCGAGCGGACCTTCGGCCTCCTGAAGGCCAGGTTTAGGTGCCTGCATATGACAGGTGGATCCCTAATGTACTCACCGAAGAAGGTGTGTCATATCATCGTGGCCTGCTGTATGCTTCACACCCTGGCTTTGAGACGGCAGGTGCCTTTCCTGCAGGAGGATGGTCCAGATGGTGGTGTTGTGGCAGCTGTGGAGAGTGAAGATGAAGAAGACAACGGGGACGACACAGACAACAGGGACACAGTGATACTACAGTATTTTCAATAACACACAGGTAAGAATCAACACAGGCATTTTACAATTACTTACAGTCTCCTGCCTCTCTACTGTCTTTCCTATTCCCTGAGTGTATGTTAACTGAGTTGTGACTTTCCCTTCCAATTTCAGAGATGTGGTCCCCACTGCGTGACCTCAGCTTTGTTTCCCCATGGACTACAGCTGTGTGACAGTGGTATGTTATCATCACTATGTAACTGGACATTTTTGCAGCGTTATGTCTAATACATTTGTTCACAATACAGGCAGACTCCTGATTATTTTTGTGCAATAAGTGATTTTATTAAAGTGCTGAATTTAGGGACATGGTTGAAAATCTGTGATGGGTGAGGGTGGTGGAATGTCCATGGCAGAGTCCATATTTTCAGTCTCACAGGTGCACTGTCCATATGCGTGTGGAAGGATGGAGCAGGGGCAGTTTAAGGTTGGACAGGGTGACAATGTGGGACAGTGGGATGACATCATGGGGTATCCTTTGCTGGCGGGGGTCTTGGCATCCTACTCTGTCTTCTTCCGAGATCTCAGGCCCCGCTTGCAGGGGGTTCTCCTTCTGCAGGGGGTGGGGTTCTGGTGGCCTGTTGTTGTGTGGGGGCCTCCTGTCCACTAGCACCGGCGGAGATGGTAGCCTGTTCTTGGTCCATGCTAGTGACAGGGGCCCTTTGTGGTGCCACATGGTCCCGCAATGTGGTGACAATCTGGTTGAGTGCCCCGACGATGGTGCCCATTGCGGAACTGATGCTTCGGAGCTCTTCCCTGAACCCATGTATTGTTGCTCCTGCATGACCTGGATCTCCTGGAACCTGGCCAGTACCGTCGCCATCGTCTCCT
The DNA here is from genome assembly GCF_031143425.1 of Pleurodeles waltl. Classification (NCBI taxonomy): domain Eukaryota; kingdom Metazoa; phylum Chordata; class Amphibia; order Caudata; family Salamandridae; genus Pleurodeles; species Pleurodeles waltl. The sequence continues at coordinate 474,724,404 of NC_090439.1, forward strand.
GGGAGTGGTGGTATGCTCCCATGATGGAGGAGAGGGCCTCGTGGAGAGTGGGTTCCCTGGGCCTGTCCCCCCCCGGTCGCACACCAGCCCTCCCAGTTCCCCTGTGCCTCTGTCCCCTGGACCGTGTGCCCACTACCACTGCCCCCAGGTCCCTGTTGTTGTTGGGGTGGTGGGTTAACCTGGGTGCCCTGTAGTGGTGGACACACCGCTGATTGACATGTCCTGGAGACAGAGGCATGGGCCCGCTGGGTGGGAGCTGTGCTGGTGTTCCCAGAGGGGGGTAGGTCTGCTGTGGCCTGTGGCTGTCTGAGGGGAACCGACTGTCCCGATGGGCCCGGCTGGTCGTCTGGGTCCAGGGAGACAGAGCTGCTGTCATCACTGGTGGCCTCTTCTGGGGGTGGGATGGACATTTCTGGACCCTCCTGGGCGGAGTGGTGGCGTTCGGGTCCTGCAGGGGTATAAGGGTATGGTTATTGCTTCTGTGTGTGCCATATCGTGCAATGGGTGGGTGCCAGTGTACCCCAGGGCTGGCATTCCTGTGTGGGGGCTTTTGTGAGGGTGGCTTGTGGGTGAGATTTGGATGTGCAGTGGGCATGCTTTGTTGATGGGTGTCCATGCTTTGTGGACGCATGCAGGGCTAGGTGTTGTGATGGGTGGGTTGTGATGGAGAGCCATTTGCAAGGATTTGGGGTGATGGGGGTGGGGGTATGATTTGGCATGCAGGTGTGGTGGGGGGGATGTAGTAGTGAAGATTTCACTTACCAGAGTCCATTCCTCCAGCTACTCCTGAGAGTCCTTCAGGATGCAGGATGTGCAAGACTTCCTCCTCCCATGCTGTAAATTCTGGGGGTTGAGGTGGGGGTCCGCCGCCAGTCTTCTGCACCGCGATGTTGTGCCTTGATACCATGGAACGCACCTTCCCCCGTAGGTCGTTCCACCGCTTCCTGATGTCGTCCCTATTTCGTGAATGCTGTCCCACAGCGTTGACCCTGTCGACTATTCTTTGCCATAGCTCCATCTTCCTGGCAATGCTGGTGTGCTGCACCTGTGTCCCGAAGAGCTGGGGCTCTACCCGAACTATTTCCTCCACCATGACCCGGAGTTCAGCGTCTGAAAACCGGGGGTGTCTTTGGGGGGCCATGGGGTGGTGTGGATGAGGTGTGGGGTGGTGTATGTGTTGTAGAGTGTGGTGAGTGTGGTGATGTGTGGTGTTTTGTGCGTGGATTTTTGTGTGGGTGATGGTGTGGTTTGCCTATGTGTGATGGTGTTCTCTATTCTGTGCTGTCTCTCTCTGTCTTTCTGTTGGTTTGTTTGGTCGTAAGGGTATGTGGGTGATGTGGGTGTGTGTTTTATATAGTTTTGGGTGTGTGGGAGTGTTGTGTGTATGTGTATCAGGTGTGTGTATTTCAAATTGTCCAATGTGGCTGTGTTTTGGAGATGGGTGTGTATTTTGACCGCGGCGGTGTGTACTGCCAATGGAATACCGCGGTTGAAAGACCGCTGCGTGGATTCGTGGGTTGGAATGGAATGGGCGTATTTCTGTTGGCGTGACGGTGGAGGTTTGGTCATCGCCAGTTTTACGCTGGCCTTTGGCGTGGCGGACTTTTGTGGATGTCGGGTTTCTGGCGGTTTGCCAGTTGCGGGTCAGAATGACCGTGGCGGTTTCCCGCGGCGGTGTTATGGCGGTCTTCTGACCGGCGGTAAGTGCCTTTTACCGCCGACGTCAGAATGACCCCCTCTGTCTTCATGTATGGTTTGTTTGTACTGTTAAACCACGTATTAATACATTTCTAAAAGAAATTATTTTTCAAAGAGAGTACTTATCACTTCTCTTTATAGAAAATAGGGCAATTTATCCCAACCTTATGACCAACTTTGTGTTATAATGCTTAGGAAAGGGTAGGCAGACAGACTCCACTGAGAACAGACACAGGGGACCATCTGGAGAACGAAAGTATGAAGCGGCCTCTAGGCTCTGGAAGGAAGACAAGTGAGGAGCAAGGGTGCCCGATCTGGAAGCATTGCCACCATTTTAGCTACCATACCTTAATTTATCTTATAGGGTCACTGGTTAACTGCAATCCAGAGGGCCTGAAAGGGCAATGAAAAACTGTGAAACTATCCTGAAGGGGTCCGCCTGAGAGAGACTGTAAGGTTAAGTGACGCCCAGAAATCGAGTGGAGCCGACCCACAGAAGGCCGTCTGGGCACATTTGGCAGGCGGCAGCACCCCACTGGCAGCCTTGACTGGGCAGTTAGCACAAGTAAACAGCAGCACACAGAGCAGCAAAGAGACAGATGAGACAAGAGGCCCTACAGTTGGGCCTGACAAGACATTGACTGTGTGTAAAACCGCATGGGAGATCACATAGGAACTCAGACTGGGGAAAACATGGAGGGGATTTCAACACTGCCTGTGGTTCAGCCACGCTCAAAAGCTCACATGTCCTTATTTGTCTTTGAAGAGGTTTGATTGGTAAATCTGAGCTAACCTCGTGGGGCTCAAAGTAATTGGGACAACAACTGCTACCTTGGGGTGGCTATACCATTTTATATGCTGCCTTTAAACTATGTCACTAAACATGCTCTCCTGTGGCAATGTGGGTCGTGACAGATCTGCCCACTGGGTAGAACAAAATAATATGCCTTTCTCAAGGAATCCCCACATGGGTAAGCAGACAGACCCTCTTGATGCAGAGGGACCGTCTGCCTACCCATGTAGGGAATTAGAAATTTCTGACCTGTTTGGCTTCGGTTGAGATTCCATAATAGAGTGGCGCACAAGATAGATAAAGTGACACTCAATGTCATCCTTCTTGTGGCCCACCTATGAAAAGTATTGGGGAGAGTGGGGTCTCTTTTTTTTAAAATGTCGTATGACACACTGAATATACCAAAGCCACGAAAAAGAACAAAGTATTTTAAGGCTCACACGCAACAACATACTGTGAGAGCTAAAGATGCAGAGGGACGCTCAGCTAGGTACAATGTTTGCATTATAGGAGAGCCAACTGATCAGTAGCATTGTCTCTTCAATTATTCGTTAAGTAACTCAACCCTGATGTACTTCTACACAACGGACTATTCAAAAGTTGCACATGGAGCCTCAGTGCCGCTGCCAACATCAGGAGTCGATACAGAGCATTATTAAGCAGCATCTGTCATTCTGGGGACAGAAATGTCATTCAGCAGACCATGAGACTGAAGCATCTCTTGTGATATGATCAGTCTACCGTCCTCTTCTTTATGGTTCATGAAAGCCATTGAGAACCAAAACACAACCTTAAACAAGGTCAAATTAGAAAAGGAGAAAAGTGATCTGAAATACCTAGTCCTTTTTTCTGCTAAGCTGTGTCTTTTGCCGCAAGGAAAATCATGGCACTTCACTTCACCAGAATATGCCTGGGATTGGTTTGTTGGCAGCATCCGGCCAGCTTTCCAGGGGGAAAGATTCATCAAGAGCTGCTGTGGGAGTATACTGTAGATAGGGAAAGGTTTGCTGAAGACATTGTGAAACAAAATGGTTAACTAGCTTAGGCAGTCTTGAGGAGAGGAAATGCATGCAGAAAACCTACGTACTGAGCTTAGCCCATGATACTTGTTTTTGACATTCCACAGGTGCAACCATTGGTCAAAATATTCAGTTTATCATATCAGGCTGCACTGAGTTTGGGATACTGGTTTTCAACATTTCATAGACATCATTATTTATTAAGATTCTTTATTTACTGCACCTGGCAGCCATGTGAATCATGGGAGAGATGTACTGTTGAGAGTGCACTGAACCTGAGAAGGCCTGGGAGTGTGATTGATGAGTACCAGTAAGAACAAGGTTATAAATTCTGATAATAGTGGAACAACTTGTGAGAAGGGAACAGAATGCCATGCAAGCCAATTGTTAGGATATATAAGGAGGAGTGGCGGCTGGCTTGTGAAAGCTCACAGATGGAATTGTGCAGAGATGCCATCGCCCACCGCTGCCGTGACCCTGTCACACCATTTCAGAGTGGTTAGAGAAGTGGTCGAAGCGGGCTTCTCCGTTTTAAATTCCAGGGAAGAATGGCCACATTATTATGCTTCGTCTTGGACTACAGAACTGTTTTTTAAAATCATTTTCACAGACAAATAATTAACAAAAAAAAACACATGGAAGTCTCATTCCGCCAGTTGCCGATCAGTCAACACATCTACAGAATTGTAACGTTGCTTTGATTTATTACATTGTGAATTATTCAAGACTGTTTCTTTCTCATGCTATCCTTGTGCCAGCACTGCGCTATGAATAGACATGCCACAGTTCTGCTACTGTTTATCTGTTATTGAATCTAGTGTTATTCAAAGTGTAGGAAGCAGGCTCTGCATGTACTATCTCAAAGTGAAAGATAGTGTGAACAGACTCCAAGGATTCCCCTTAGAGGCTGATAGTGGCAAAATTAGATAATTCTAATGCTCTATTTTGTGGTAGTGTGGTCGAGTAGTAGGCTTATCAGAGAGTAGTGTTAAGCATTTGTTGTACACACACAGGCAATAAATGAGGAACAAATACTCAAAGGCTTTACTCCAGGACAGTAGGTTTTATATAGGAAAATATATTTTCTTAATTTATTTTAGAATCACAAGATTCAAGATTTGAAGTAAATACATAAAATGCAAGGTAGTCCACACAGGTAAGTAGGGAACTTTGAATTAAAGCAGTAAATATACACAGTATAGGTTAAAATTGCAAAAAAGCAATTTTAAAAGTGGACACTGTGCAAAAAATCAACTGTCCCTGGGGGAGGTAAGTATTGTTAGGTTTCTCAGGTAAGTAAAGCACTTGCACAGTCAGTCTCCTGGGCATAGGCAGCCCACTGTTGGGGGTTCAAGGCAACCCCAAAGTTACCGCACCAGCAACACCGGGCCTGACAGGGGCAGAGGTCAAAGGAGGGCCCAAAACACATAGGTGCCTATGGAGAACAGGGGTGCTCCAGTACCTGCATCCTCGGAGAGCAGACTAGGGGGGTTTTGTAGAGCACTGGGGGAGAGGGGACACAAACAGGCACACAAAACACACCCTCAGCAGCACAGGGGCGGCCGGGTGTATTGTGCAAAGTTGGCATCTGGTTTGCTATTGAAAGCAATCGAGGGACCTGGGGGTCACTTAGGCAATGCAGGCAGGGCACAGGGGGGGCTTCTCGGGCCAGCCACCAACTGGGCAAGGAAGAGGGCTGCCTGCTGGTTACTCCTGCACTGGAGGTTGGTTCTTCTCGGTCCTGGGGGCTGTGGGTGCAGTGCTTGGTCCAGGCGTCGGGTTCCTTGTTAACAGGCAGTCGCAGTCAGGGGGAGCCTCTGGATCCTCTCTGCAGGCGTTGCTGTGAGGGTGCAAGGGGGTCATCTCAGGTTACTCACGTATTCGCCTGGGAGTCCTCTCTGCAGTGTTGGTTCTCTGGAGCTCGAGCTGGGGGCGTCGGGTGCAGAGTGTGAAGTCTCAAGCTTCCGGCGGAAAGAGTGAGTTCTTTAAAAGTTGCTACTTTGTTGCAAGGATGTTGCTGTTCTTGGGAGTTTCTTGGTCCTTCGGTTCAGGGCAGTCCTCTGAATCCTCAGAAGTCGCTGGTCCCTGTTGGATGCATCGCTGTGCAGGTTCTTTGAGTCTGGAGACAGGCCAGTAGGGCTGGGGCCAAGTCAGTTGTTGTCTCAGTCATCTCTGCAGGGCTTTCAGGTAAGCAGTCCTTCTTAGTTCAGGTTGCAGGAATCTGATTTCCTGGGTTCTGGTTCGCCACTAAATACTAAATTTAGGGGTGTGTTTAGGTCAGGAGGACAGTAGCAAATGCCTACTGTCCTGGAGGGTGGCTACACCCTCTTTGTGCCTCCCTCCCTGAGGAGGTGGGGGAGGTGGGGGGGGGGGGTACATCCCTAATCCTATTGGGGGAATCCTCCAAACTCAAGCTGGAGGATTTCTAAAGGCAGGGGTCACCTCAGCTCAGGACACCTTAAGGGCTGTCCTGACTGGTGGGTGACTCCTTGTTTTTCTCATTATCCTCTCCTGCCTTGCCGCCAAAAGTGGGGGCAGTGGCTGGAGGGGCGGGCACCTCCACTAGCTGGGATGCCCTGGGGTGCTGTAACAAAAGGCATGAGCCTTTGAGGCTCACCGCCAGGTGTTACAGTTCCTGCAGGGGGAGGTAAGAAGCACCTCCACCCAGTACAGGCTTTGTTCCTGGCCACAGAGTGACAAAGGCACTCACCCCATGTGGCCAGAAACTCGTCTGGTTGTGGCAGGCTGGCAGAAACTGGTCAGCCTTGCACCAGGAGTCAGACTGGTATTCAGGGGGCATCTCTAAGATGCCCTCTGGGTGCACTTTACAATAAATCCCACATTGGCATCAGTATGCATTTATTGTGCTGAGAAGTGTGATACCAAACTTCCCAGATTTCAGTGTAGCCATTATGGAACTGTGGAGTTCGTGTTTGACAAACTCCCAGACCATATACTCTTTATGGCTACCATGCATTTACAATGTCTAAGGTTTTGCTTAGACACTGTAGGGGCATAGTGTTCATGCACTTATGCCCTCACCTGTGGCATAGTGCACCCTGCCTTAGGGCTGTAAGGCCTGCTAGAGGGGTGACTTACATATGCCACATGCAGTGTGAGGTGGACATGGCACTCTGAGGGGAGTGTCATGTCGACTTAGTCATTTTCTCCCCACCAGCACACACAAGCTGTGAGGCAGTGTTCATGTCCCCAGGGTGGCATAAGGCATGCTTGCAGGGCTTAGAGACCTTCCTTGGCAACAGGGCCCTTGGTACCAGGGGTACCATTTACAAGGGACCTATCTGTGTGCCAGGGCTGTGCCAATTGTGGGAACAAAGATACAGTTTAGAGAAGGAACACTGGTGCTGGGGCCTATTTAGCAGGGTCCCAGCACACTTTCAATCATAACTGGCATCAACAAAAGGCAAAAAGTCAGAGGGTAACCATGCCAAGGAGGCATTTCCTTACACAAAGTCATATTCATTTTTGTATCTCTGATTAACTGCCTTGCAACTGATTTGAGACTGTGTGTTTCACTACTATTGTGCTAGTAGTGCACTGCAGGCTTGTATATCCTTCTGTAACCATTTTGAGTCTAATCCTTAACACAGCTGTTGTGTCTTACAGTAAAGCTTCCAGTTCTATATGGCTGCAGCCTTATCCTGCACTTCCCATTTTGGCTATTGGCTTCAGTATCTAGGGTGAAAGGCTGGATTCTTCTGTGTTAGTCTAAGTGACAGAATGACTTTTGTGCCTTAATTCACTGCGTCATCGGTGGTTATAGCCAGCTTATGACCAACCTCTAACCATGCTGCTACTGTATAATTATCATTGAAAATAAATATATATTTGTACTAGAATTCATGCAACTAGTATGCTGTTTAACTATTATCACCCAATATATGTGCTTGTGCTAGTGTTTTAGTAAAGTCATACTATATCAGGTATGGGTGTGTTTTGCTCCTTACTGAGTGTCTTTACTTGTACCTGATTGACATCGTTTGGGTGTTGGTTGCCAGCAGCCAGTCCAATACAGCGAGTAACAGTGGTGGGCAACAGGTAGGCCCTTCACAAAACTAACCACATGCAAGGATGATGGCACATTATGGGAGGAGCAGGAGGCACTGCCAGGAAGCGCCAGTGCAACTGAAATGCACTCCTCCTTCCTGAGATACATGACCATATGTTGCTGATGAAATAAAAACAATGTGCTATATGTAAACTGTGTGCTAATGTTGATGAACTGCTCAGTTTGAGTGGAGAAAGATGGGTCTGTTGAGCTTCACGGTGGAGTCATTTTGTTATACAGAACTTTAAATATAGTGAGGATTGCTTTGTTTTGAGTTCAAGCCAAGGTTGGGTTCTTCATTTTGTAAGAGGTCAGGTAGTGTTAAGGCCTCTTGACATACCATACAGGGAGGTGCCCATAGTCTACTTACACTTGCTAGAGCACTTGCTAGAGCAATACGATGCTGCAAAATGGGGATAGGAGCAGTTTTGAGACCATGGAATGAACGTGCATGGTGCAGAGGGTAGCTGTTGTACAGGGAAGTGCAGGATAAGGCTGCAGCCATATAGAACTAGAAGCTTTACTGTAAGACACAACAGCTGTGTTAAGGATTAGACTCAGAATGGAAACTCATGAGGGAAATTTATTAAGTTTCACTTAAAATCCCTTGCTGAAATTTGAATGATATGAGAGATGAGATTAAACAATTAATCATCACCCACTGGCTGCATTCTGAGTAAAGGTCGATACAGTTCCTGTATACAAACGTTTCGAAATAGGACCAAGTGCAGTTGCTATACTATAAAAATATCCACACCCATTTTCAATAGACAACATGTCAGATTGAAACGGATGTTGTGCTGCAACACCTGGCACCTGTGCATGAAACACACCAATGTACCTCCCTTTAGTATTACAGGGTGAAGCCATGTAAAAGCTAGTATCCATGATACTCTAGTTCACTAATGGCATGGTGATCATCGTACAGAGTATGAACATGATGATGCTGGTAGGGTGGATTGGTAAGGAAATAGAGGAGGGTTTTTTTCTCGGACCAACATGTATACATCAGTTTGCAAGGGCACTAGGTTTGGTGGATGTGTGTAGGATAGACAATCTAAAGAAAGGCAATATGTTTGTTATTCTTGGGCACACAACCTCTTGACTTGTACAACAGTTTAAAAATTGGCAGGTGTACAGTAGTTTGCAGGACACTGGGCTAGTCGTCTTTGTGCATGGTACTTCACAGCAATCAAAGTCGCTTTTCTCCATAATGAAGGCTGGGTGCCTGAGACATGAAATAAACAACCCTAGAGGAAAAAAAAAAAAATCAATGGGCACCAAATATGACTTAAAAGAAAAATCAGGTGTAGTACACTCCGGTGTAACATCATGGGAAACATATACATGGTCAAGCCACGTCTAGTTTAGGGAGAAAAAAGAAGAGTTAGAATGGGTGTCTAAACCTGCCAAGAAGGGGGCGTGGCTTTGGGCGTCAAGATGGCGGTCGCACTCAGAGTGCTCTGGACCGCTCCGTCATCCGCCATTAATTAACGCGGTCCGAAGGAGCAGAAAGACGTCGACTTAGACTCCCCTGTGATCCTGGGGCCCGAGAGAGGTCGACTGGCACGAACGAACGGGGATCGGACACCTCGCGCTTGTGCGGCGATCCGGCCGATTCCGGGAGAGGAAACAAAGATGGCGGCCGCAGCAAGAAATGCCCGGCCGGGCTGAGATTGCGGCAGGCCGGGGAGGCAGCGTGAGGCCCTGGGGGGGCCTGGACCGTGCCCCACCCGCGGATCCCTGTATCTGAAGGACCGGCGGGACCCCGAACAGGGCAGGAAGCACCAGGTGAGAGGCGCTGCCCCTGTGTGAGGTGACGCGGGCGCGGCCGGAGAGGCCGAGACTTCCCCCCGTCCGCCCAGCCGGCCCGCAGGTCTGAGTTGAAGCGGCGGGGCAAGAAGAAGACGTAAGGACCGCCGACGTGGCTGGGGCCCCTTCCCCCCACGGCCCCCACTGGCGGAGAGCAGGCACTGGGGCCGCGCGGGAGGTCGGGACCCGGCTGGGAGCCGAGTGGAGCCCTGGGAGGGCGAAGACGAGGCTAGAGGACTTAGGAGAGGAAGGGGGGGGCAGCGACTGGTGATACCCCCCCCTCCCGCCGCAGATACAACAGGGGAGGGACCCGGTGGCCCGATTCCGGCCCTCCCTTGGGCCCTCGCCCAGACGGGGCTCAGGTTGGCCCATGGCAGGAGCTGGGAGCAGGCTGGGAGCCGAGAGGTGGAGGAAAGCACCCCGGGCGGTGTCAAATTTTTAAATCGGGGGCCCACTTGAGGCGGAGTGGGACCTGCTGTTGGAGTACCGGACCCTGAAGGTGGAGGGGCCTGGGCAGTGACCGTGAGAGGATCCCTCCCATCTCAATGGAGGGAGCGAGGAGGGGAACTGGCGGAGAGAAACCGACGACCCGGCCCCTCGCGGTGCCGACAAATGATGCCCCCATAGGGCCCGGGAGAGAGTAAAAGAGACTAGAAGAAGCCCCTGAGACAGTGACCTCCTGCCGTCCTTGCACGGAGCGGCACGTTGGAATCTTCCTCGGTCCAAAGCACTTGATAGTACACTGAAGCCTCGGGCTTGAAAAAGCAATAAAGAGTTTGTGAGGTGCCTGACCCCCCCCCCCTTCCCAGGTGCCGCGATGGGAAAAGACCAAACGAACAAGCAACCTCCGCCCTCCCAACAAAAAATCGATCAGTTCACGACTGCAACGGGCCAACGGGGAGGGGGAGACACGGCTAGCGGAGGACCAGCCCCGGACGGAGTGAGTGCCATTCTCCAAGCTATTCAATCATCGCAGACGGCCGTAGAGACTAAAATCGGAGAGGTGCGAGTTGATATGGGCCTCATCAGACAAGACCTGAGAAACGCAGTGAACCGAATTACTGAAGTGGAATCCAGAGTCTCGCAAAACGAAAACGATTTATCACACCTTAAAACTAAAGTGGCCCAACTACAAACCCGAACCAGCGAGCTTCACCGCCGTACAGAGGACGCGGAAAATCGGGCAAGGCGCAATAACCTGCGATTCATAGGTTTCCCAGAAGGCATAGAGGATGACAAGGCCGCCGAATTCCTAGAGAAGTGGATCAAAACTTGAATGCCGGACCAGTCCCTTTCACCCTTGTTTGCTGTTGAACGAGCCCATAGGGCGCTCGCAGCTCGCCCCCCTCCAGGCGGCCCGAGACGTCCGATGATCGCACGATTTCTTAACTTCAAAGACAGAGACAATATCCTCAAGGAAGCGAGGCGGCTGGAAGATCTTCAATGGGAAAACCACAAAATCCTAATTTTTCCGGACTAAACCAGAGAGGTCCAAACCCACCGCAGGTCATATGAGCGTGTTAAACAAAAACTTAGGGCAATGCAACTCTCGTACATGCTCCTTTTTCCTGCACGCCTCAAAGTTCTCATGGCTGAGAAAGCTTACTTTTTTGAATCACCAGAGGAGGCATGGGATTGGCTGACGGAGGAGGGCGTCGGAGCCCGAAGGGGTCCCCCTAAAACTAATGGGAAAACCCCGCGTATCGAACCCTCCTCAGCGGAGGGACCCCAGAGGAGCCGGAGGCGCACCAGATCCCGGAGAGGCAGGCGGAAAGACTCGAACACTCCTGCAGATGATGAGACGACCCAGGACCCTAATCCTCAGGCCAAGATTACCACTGATGCCCTCCCGGGGCCTCGGACACCATCCCAGATAGCGGAGAACGACTGCTTGAGTCAATCTCCGGTACTCGGCTGACAAGATATGAGTGGTCCCATTGCTGGACGCGAGAGGAGATTTGCCACGCTTGGTTTGCTCGAGCAGTCCACAGTGGGGCTGCCATTGATGGCACCGGAGACTTCCAAATGTATGACGTTGGGTGCTCGATTTGTGACCGTTAATTGCAACTGATCCGAATGAAAGGAGGGGTCCACCACTCCACCCCAATGACAGCTCTACTGGCTGTCTGGTTCTGGTTGGGTATTTGGGCGACAGATGCTGTTAGCCTGGTTTGTAATTTTAAGGCTTCGGTGACATGTTTGAAATGGTCATTCCTGGGCTCGCACCCACACACCCAATCTTGTATAATACCTACACATCTCACGCTTGGCCCTCAATGACCCATGTTCTCTCCTGGAATGTAAACAGCCTATTAGACAAGATCAAAAGGTCAGAAGTATTTAACACTCTCCGCAGATACTCCCCCTCAGTAGTCCTCCTGCAAGAGACCCACCTCCTTGGGTCCAGGTGCCCTATGCTTGCGCGAGGAGGGTATGACAGGGTATACCATGCGGGATTCACCAGAGGCTCCAGAGGAGTAGCTATTCTGCTCCACCGATCTCTACCCTTGGTGATCACAGCTACACAGTCCGATCCACAGGGTAGATTTGTAGTAGTCACAGGGACTCTTCAAGGGCACCCATTAAACCTGGTGTGCGCCTATGCTCCTCCAGCAGGGCTTGACGCCTTTCTACGTTCGCTCCACCAAGTGACCTCAGGACTTCCCCAAGGGACCACCCTACTGGGAGGTGACTTCAACGCAGTTCTTGACCCAACTCTGGAAGTCTCTGGGGGGATCACCATTAGTAGAGCTAAGCGAGCTTCAACCCTAAGCGACTGGGCGGAAAGCCTCGGTCTGTGCGATGTGTGGTGCACCTGGCACCCCAGAGAGCGCCTGTACACGCACACATCGGCGGCCCACCAGACGCAATCCAGAATAGACCTGGTGTTTATGCCCGCCCTAGACTTCTTAAACGTTGCGGGGGCAGAGATTCTCCCCCGTGGGGTCTTGGATCATGCGCCAAGACGTATCCGAATGGGAGGAACGGACCCCACCAGACGGCCTATGTGGCGCCTGAACGCCTGGCACCTACAAGACAAAGATTACACCCAGGAGATCAGGAAGCATCTTGGTCAATATTTTGAGTTAAATGAAGGCTCGGTTCGATCCCCAGGAATAATATGGGCCGCTTGTAAAGCCACTATTAGAGGACATGCCAAAAGCATCCTTCGGTCCCATGAACGAGACCAAAATTCCCAGATCTCTTAGCTGGAGAACAAGGCCCTAAGACTGGAACGCCAGCAAGTAAATCAAACACATAATGCTGGAGTCGGCCAAGCACATTTGGAGAGCCTCAGCAGTCCGAATCTATGGATGGGGGGATAAAAACGGGAAGCTGCTGCACTGGCTAGCCACCCGCCCCATGGCGAACAGAATTATACCTGAGATCTTAGCGGACTCGGGCTCCCTTATCAAAACATCTGTGGAAATTGCACAGTGTTTCGCCTCCTACTACACTAGTCTATATGCCAAGCACCCACGCCCTGCTATTGAAAGAGAGGCCCCCCTACTAAACGACATTACCCTTCCTGGGGTGTCCCCGGAGACGAGAGACAGACTGGAGGAGGCCATTAGCCTTGCAGAGATTTGCAGTGCAATATCTAACTTGGCATCAGGCAAAACCCCAGGCCCTGACGGCTTTCCAGCGGAGTTATATAGTAAATGCAGCGATATCCTGGGTCCCCATCTGCTTAACATGTACGATGAAGCAGAAAATCTAGGCCGCTTCCCTACTGAGATTGATCAAGCGACTATTGTGGTGATCCCCAAAACCCAACCTCCGTCACGACACTGTTCAGCGTACCGGCCCATCTCACTCCTAAACATTGAAATCAAGGTGCTCTCCTCGATCCTTGCCTCCAGGCTGAAGGAGGTAATGCCCACGCTGGTACACCATGACCAGTGTGGTTTCATGCCTACCCGTAGCACTAGGCACTGCATCAGACGGTTACATCTGGCCCTGGCGCACCACAAAACCCTATCACATACGCACTTGGCACTACTCTTACTTGATTTTGAGAAGGCCTTTGACACAGTAGATTGGTCTTACCTCGAACAGGTCCTACATAAGAACGGGCTCAGACCTAAATTTCGAGGACTAGTGAAACTCCTGTACTCTAACCCGACTGCCCGAATCAGGGTGAACGGAGTAGTCTCCGACCCATTCCCCATTGGCCGTGGAACTCGACAGGGATGCCCGCTATCCCCCCTATTCTTTGCACTAGTAATAGAACCATTGGCGATATTACTGAGAAATGACCCACTGATTGAGGGCTGGCGCTGGCCCTCTGGTTCGGAGGACCGAGTGGCGTTGTACGCAGATGATGTGCTCCTGTACATCTCTAACCCACCCAAAAGCAGCCCACGTGTCCTAGAGATCCTGAGACTTTTCGCGGAAGCCTCGGGACTGGTCCTGAATCCAGCCAAGTCCTCGCTAATTCCCCTACATCGCTCTCGTGACTGTATAGATTGGCAATGAAACATCCCAGTACGGAGAAACAGCTTCAAATACCTGGGAATATACATTTCACTTCTGCCCGAGTTAGCATGGGAACTTAATGTCACGCCGCTAACAAAGAGAATCAAGTCCGATCTCCTGCGCTGGAGAGCCCTCCCCCTGAATGTACTTGGCAGAATTGCACTGTACAAGATGATGATCCTTCCCAGGCTCCTATACCTCCTGCAGAACTTTCCACTTCCCGTTCCCATGAGATGGTTCAAGGAGATGGATTCCTTAGCGCGCCAATTCATTTGGAGCGGCACTCGCACTCGACTGTCGCTCAAAACATGCCAGAGGGACATATATGAGGGTGGCTTGGGCATGTCTAACATCCAATACTACTATCTAGCGATGCACGCACTCGTAATCAACGACTGGGTGGGAGGTGGGTGGACAGACCCTGCATACCAACTAGAATTACAGACAATGGGCTACCCACGGATCTTTGGCACACTATACGGGAGCCCGATCCCCCGAGAGACCCCAGACGTGACCAAAGTGGTACTACAGGGATGGCGGACGGCCCAGAAAGTGACGGGGTGGTGGAGACGTCTTACCCAACAAACCCGCTATGGCATGGGAGGCAGCTGGCACAGGTAGCAGGTCTGGAAGGCTTTCAGAACTGGGACAACATAGGTATCTCCACGATGGGTGATGTCTGGCGAGGGTCACACATACGGTCCTTTCAAGACCTTCAGACATAATACTCTTTAAACAAGACACAGTTCCATCGATATCTTCAGCTACGCCATGCCCTACTAGTTCATCTACAGGCAGGGGACACCATACCCGAGCACAGCCCCATGGAAGCCAAAGCATTGATGGGAGACCTGGGCAAGGGAGGGGTTTCCCAGATATATCGCACCCTGATTACAACCGCAGGGGGCCCCCTGAGAGAGCGTCGTCAGAGGTGGGAGGATTGGATGGGACCCATGGAGGAAATGGACTGGACAGAAGCACTGATGGCCCCACGCTCCCTTACAATAGCCACACGTCTCCGGTTAATACAAACATACTTTCTTCATACCGCATATCTCACACCTGCCAAATTACATAAAGCGGGCCTCCGCCCCTCGGCGGAATGCCCCCGCTGCAGGAGTCACACAGCCGATTTCTTCCACATGGTATGGGCATGCCCGACCATAGTGGCTTATTGGGAAGCGGTGGTGCAGGAGATCACTGGGGTCTTACCAGTAGAGGTAAAGAGGTTGCCGTTGCCCCTCCTTCTGGGGGTCATGGGAGACACAGGGCTGCGAAGAACAGATCGGTCCTTCTTAGGGGTGGCATGCCTAGTGGCCAAGAGAGACATAATGGCAGAGTTGAAGGCCAGACTTGCTCCGACACTAAGTGGAGACGGGGGTGGATTGGTGTGCGCAGCGGGAGAGACTTGTATATGAGACCAGAGGTTGCTTAAACAAACATAATAAAATATGGGGGAAGTGGGAGAGCATAGCGGGCTTCTAAGCTCTAGACTATGCGTAATGTTTTCACAGTGTATAGCGGGGGCCTAGGGCTTGGCCATTATTGTTTGATGCCCGTTGGCATCATGTTGAAGTGTATACACTATTGTTTCATGCAAAATCAATAAATTTTCTTTATAAAAAAAAAAAACCTGCCAAGAAAACTATCTAAACGCTAGAGAAACTAAATTTGGCAGATTTAGATCTCCTGACAGCTGAACAGATTCAAACATTTGAGTTGTATAGGCCAAAATTTAAACCACAGTTCTCATAGAAGTTTTTGAGAACCATCTCCATGTGGCTGTACAATCATGGTTGATGCAGACCAATCTGACTTAAAGCCTCACAGAAGCAGCAGACATAACCTCAGCCACCATTGCGAATGCAGGGAATATACGGATAATATTTTGCATGCAAAGATGGTCCCACCAATAGATGCCACCAAGGCCTTCAAGAGGTCATTTGTGCAAGCAGTTATGGAAAAGAGCTTCGGGATACAATTTTAATATGGATCACGCTACAGTATACAGTTCCTGGGGCTAGGAGAAGGATGTAAGATAGCTATCTTCTTAGTGGTGGGGTGCAGAGGGTACGAGGCTGGGTTGTCCTCTCTCGCCTTTGTTTTTTGGGCTGGAGTCACTGGAGTGCTTGGTTTTGCAGGATGCCACATTTCAAGGTCTCAGATAGGATCCTCAACATGAGAGAATATAATTAGCATTAAATACCATACTTCAGTGGTGTACCTTGTATCAGCATGAAATCAGATAGCGAGGTACATCTCTCCCTTCATGAATGCATCTGCAGGCTTTACATATCCTAGCACATATCACGTAGTAGGCTATGAGAGAATTCCTCAAATGCTCTCTCTACAGGTCTTGAAAGATTTTCAGAAAACTGTAGCAACACTGGAGGCCGATGGCCCTTTGGCAGTTGGGGTAGACTAAACTCTAAAATGTCTAGGTATTTAAAATTCTTCTGTTGTCTTCACAACATACCTTAATGGGCACCAGAGAATACGCTCCAGAAAGAACATGTTGCTTTGTGTAGTCTTGTAATGGTTAATGACAGTCTTTTCATCCCATCACGATCATCGATTTGAGTTTACAGACATGCTATGGGCAATCCAGATTACCCAAAAGTGTTATATGGATTTAGGTTAAATGCCTATCAAAATGTATACTGATAGCAATTATGGCCTGGAACTTGAACACAAGGAAAATGGGATGAGAGAATGTCTTGATTGTTCATACCCCCTTGTGGACTAGCAATGGACTAAAGAAAATGGGGCAAATACATGATTCAGTAGAGGGGACTTAATTGTTATTGCCATGTTGGGAAATGTATGCAATTTGGAAAGACTAAAACCCTTAGAAGAACTTAGACTGGGATTTAGTCGTACCAACTGGAATATTCAGATAATTCCAGTTTACATATACACTGCGCGATCCTATCAATGGAGATACCGCGTGCACAGCTGGTACATGACTCTGGAAAATAGAGTGTTCTCAAAGTCTCTGTCAAAAGGTTGTTTGTCTGATTTATTAAAATGTAATTAATAATACTCCAGATGCTTGAAACAGGTTGATGTACAAATGGATGGTGGATCTGTGGAACTGAGAATAGTGAATATGAGGAGGTGTGGCTGAAACCTCTTTCTGGTGGTTAAGTCCAATTTTTTTTCTTTCAGACTACTTCCCATTCAGAATACATCAGTGGCTTCTCAGAGATTACTGTCTGCCAGTGGTTCTAGCAAGTTTGTTGCAACTGGCCATTCGCAAATGGAACAATGCTGTTAGCTCAGATCATGTAAGCAAACGTAAAGAAGCCAGGATGAATGTACCCTTTAAAAAAGTAGACTGGTATGAAAAATTAATGGCAGATGAGAGGTGAAGGGATCACTGCTCATACATGACAGCTGAGCCTGATCAAAAGGATTTAAAGTCTGACACGAGGCTGTATTTGTGGTGTCAATAAACCTATCATGTTAACACATCACTTCATATCGGTTTCTAACTGAATTTTATATCAGGTACTTAGGCAAGATACTACATAAATGGATGCAATATCTCAACACATACACCTAGCAGATCTTCGAAAACTACGTGTGAGCCGAGTAAACAGCAATCTTTTTGCATAATTTGTATCATTTTTGTTATTTCACATACCGGATTGAAGGACAAGAAAATGAGTTACTTACCTGTAACTGTGGTTCTCCAGTATTGGTATCTTTCATAGATTCACATGCTTGAATCATTCCCCGTCGTCGAAGTGGGAGTCCCACGGTACATAGAAAGCAGTAAATAGAGAATTTTTTTTTTTGTTTTTTACTGAAATGCATAGGAAAAAACACATTCAATTATAGAGCTATCAGCCTCTTTATAAAGAGCCCAAACTTCAACCAATCAGGTGTGACCACCCCTTAGAACCCTCAGCACAGAGGCTCAAGTCTGTCAGATTTCTCTGCACTAGAGTACCCAGGAAAAAATCCCAGAAGGTGAGCCTCTCTGGGGAGGAGGGTGGGTCGCATGTGAATCTATGAAAGATACCAATACTGGAGAACCACAGTTACAGGTAAGTAACTCATTTTCTTCTCCAGTATTGGGGTATCTTTCATAGATTCACATGCTTGAATCAGAATAGCCAGCAGTAAGAACAAATTATTACTTTTTTGTAGTACCAATAGAATGCATAAACATAATGCATGTTGTCTGAATGTATATAAGAAATTAACATCTGTAAAATTAAGTGCTAACCATATTAAGTACATATAGAGTTCATCTATTATATATATATATACATATATATACATACACCTCTACCTAATAAAAAACAAATGTATCAATAACTGCACATATGCAAGCATATACGTTAAATTATACCTTAAACAATACACAGAGGACGGAGGGTAAAGATTATAGGCTCACCTCATGTGAACAAATTGTGCAAAACTGCTTGTCCTACCGCAGCATCCACCTTGTCAGAAGCTTCTAGGCAGTAATGCTGGGTGAAAGTATGAGCACGTGTCCATGTCGCCGCCCTGCAGATCTGGTCCAGAGGGATTCCAGCGAACAGAACTGTGGAAGTGGATACTGCTCTAGTGGAATGCGCCCGGACATTAGATGATAATGGCTTCCCCGCTAACTGGTGGGTCAACTGAATGGCAGAAGAGATCCAGCGGGCTATAGTTTGTTTAGTAACTGCGTTACCGTGATTGATCTTTCCATAGCTGATAAATAATTGTTCAGATTTACGGAAACCACTTGTTCTTTCTATATAGAACTTTAAACAGCGTTTAATGTCTAACGAATGCAGTGCTCGTTCCGCTGCCGTTTGAGGATTTGGAAAAAATGTTCGTAAAACTACTGGTTCGTTTAAGTGAAAAGATGATGGAACTTTAGGAATAAACCTTGGATTTGTTCTCAAAATGACCACCTCTGGCTTGAATTGAAGGAAAGGTGGAGAAATTGTAAAGGCCTGAATATCGCTGACTCTCCTTGCCGATGTCAAGGCTAAAAGAAGGGCCGTTTTAAAAGAAACGAACTTTAGATCCACTCTATGAATAGGCTCGAACGGATGTTTCATTAATTGGGCGAGAACAATGTTCAAATGCCATTGTGGTGCAGGACGATGAATTGGTGGAAACTTTCTGAACAAACCTTTAAGAAACTGTTTTATTATTCTGGATGACCATAGTGAAGGTGACTGAGACGTTCGTCGGTAACGTGATATGGCAGCCAAATGCACCTTAATCGATGAATGCGAAAGACCGGATTTAGCCAAATGCAATAAATATGGCAAAATTTGTTCAGGAGATGATGTTAGAGGATGGATGCTAGAAGTTGCGTACCACAAACAAAACCTCTTCCACTTGAATTTGTATGTGCGATTTGTAGACTGAGCTCTGGCGCAGGCAAGCACCTCTCTGCAATCCGGAGGGATATTTAATCCATCGAATTCATAGAATTCAGGAGCCAGGCTGATAAACGAAGAGATGTCGGGTTGGGATGACGAACCTGACCCTGGCTCATTGTCAACAGATCCGGTATTGCCTTCAGCCGAATGTGAGGTTGTTCCGATAGCAATAGAAGTTCTGTGAACCAGAACTTGCGTGGCAACCTGGGAGCGATTAGAAGAATCCTGCATTGTTCCCTCTTCATTTTTAGCAGAAGTCTCGGGATGAGAGGAAGCGGGGGAAAAGCGTATGCATAAATCCCTGACCATCTGATCAAAAACGCATTCCCCTTCGAACCCCTCTGCGGACGCCAGCTTGCGAAGTGTCGGTATTTCTTGTTGTCTTTGGTCGCGAACAGATCTAGAGTGGGTTTGCCCCAAAGACGAAAGAGACTGTCGAGAACCGATTGATTGAGTTCCCACTCGTGGCAGCTGGTTCGATTCCTGCTCAAGGCATCTGCCCAGGTGTTGGTGATCCCAGGGAGATGTTCTGCTCGGATGGAGATTCGATGCTGAATCACCCAATGCCACAGCTTCTGCGCCTCCAGAGATAATGCCCGAGATCTTGTCCCTCCCTGCTTGTTGATGTAATGCATAACCGTGGTGTTGTCCGTCCTTATCAAAACTGACGAGTCTCTGATGTTCGTGAGGAAGGACTTGAGTGCCAAAGCCACCGCTCTTAACTCTAGTACATTTATGTGGAGAGTTGATTCTTGAGTGGACCATTTTCCACTCACGGAAAGATCCTGTAAATGAGCACCCCATCCCTCCAGGGATGCGTCTGTTGTTACTATGTGCATGGTCCTGTCCTTCAGAAATGACAGTCCGTCTGGGACAAGGGGAGTTTCCCTCCACCACCTGAAAGCCTGTTTCGCTGTAGGGGTGATTTGTACTAGCTCGTCGAAAGAGCCTTCTGTCTGTTTCCAACGGTTGTCTAGTTGTTGCTGAAGAGTCCTCATGTGCAGACGACAGTTCCTTATCAACGGAATGCAAGACAATAGTATCCCTAGAAAAGACTTGTAAGTTCGCACTGAAACGGACCTTTTTCTGCTGAGCCGTGTTGCTAAGTTTCGGTCTTCTGTCCTGCGAAGCAAAGGCTTTCGCTTGTAAAGTGTCTAAGATGGCTCCTAGAAACGTGATGTTCTGAGTGGGCTCTATGTGAGACTTGGGGTAATTGACTGTCAAACCCAAAGCCCCGAAAAGGGAGAGACATCTTTCCGTGTCCCTGGCAGCCTTCGACGCTGTACGTGCCTTTATTAGCCAGTCGTCTAGGTACGGGAACACCTGTACCCCTAATTGCCTGAGGTGGGCTGCCACTGGCGCCAAAACCTTGGTGAACACTCTTGGAGCCGACTTGAGGCCAAACGGAAGCACTCTGAACTGGTAGTGAATGCCTGGGACCCTGAACCGCAAGTATTTCCGATGATTGGGGTGAATTGGAATGTGGAAATATGCGTCCTGAAGATCTAACGAGGTCATAAAGTCCCCTCGGTTGAGCAGGCTCAGAACGTCTTGAAGAGAGATCATGCGAAAAGATTGCTTCTTGAGGTATCTGTTGAGCGAACGAAGATCGAGAATAGGCCTCCAGTCACCGGTTTTCTTCCTGATAAGGAAAAAACAGGAGTAAAAACCTGTTCCCCTCTGGTTTCTTGGCACAATCTCTATTGCTCCCTTGCTCATTAAGATAGCAATCTGTTCCATAAGCTCGTTGAGATGGGCTGGCGGGGGGCCTCTTGGTGGTACCTGAGGAGGAGGTTGGTTGAATTCTAGTGTATGCCCCCGATTGATAATATCCAAAACCCATCTGTCTGTTGTTATGCTGGACCATTGGTGTAGAAATTCGGAAATTGTGCCCCCTATACGAGTGTTGATATAGGGGCTGGGTGCAGACACTTGATGAGGGTCACTGCTTTCTAGCTGTTTCCTTGGTTCTGAAAGCAGACTTTCCTCTCGGTTGTTGTCTGAAGCGAGCTGATGATTGTTGACAAAAGGAATGCGGCTGTTGCTGGCCATAGGTTGAGCGAAATTGCCCTTGGTAAGAGGAGTAAGGTCGATATTGTTGAAAACCTCCTCTATGTGAAAAGGTTCCTCTCCCTCTCGCTCCCCGAAAGGGTTGCCTTTTGTACTGAAGCGTTGCAAGGGACCTGGCTGTTTCAGTGTCCGCCTTAATAGACTGCAATGCATCGTCGACATGTTTGCCAAACAAAAGCTCGCCATCATATGGCATATCCAGAACCTTCAACTGAACTTCCGGCCTAAAAGAGGTAGCCTTTAGCCACCCTTGGCGTCTGAGTACCGCCGCCCCGGCCAATTGTCGAAAACCTGTGGAGGAAACATCAATGGCAGAGTCTATGATTTCAGCCAAAATCTTTTCTCCTTCTTGCAGAATTCTGCGTGCCTCTGCTCTACTGGCCTCAGGTATCATATCAATAAATTGTGACATGTCAGACCACATCTGACGATCGTATCTCCCAAGTATTGCTAGAGAGTTAGCCGCTCTAACAGTGGTGGTAGCCATAGTTGAAATTTTTTTACCTATGGAGTCCAACCGCCTTCCTTCCTTGTCTGGAGGGGCAGTCAGAGAAGCCGACGGATTCCTGGATCTTCTCTGAGCTGCTTGTGAAATAACCGAATCCGGTTTAGGATGGCTGATTAGACATGCTGGGGAGTTGTCAGGTGCCTTATATTTCTTTTCTAGCCTGGGCAAGACTGCAGGAATGGAGGACGGAGTCTGCATGACTTTTAGGCCTTCTTCCCAGATGAAATCTACAATGGGAATGGCCCTCATCGATTTTCTAGTGTCTTCTTTAAAATCATAAAGAAAGCAATCTGATTGTTTTGACGTAATCGGTAGCTGGAATCTCTTTGCAGCTCTTTCCATGACACTATGGAAACCCCCAATGTCCTGCGGTGGAGAGTCTACTGGCGGTGGTGTAGATGGAGATGGAGTCTGGATCTGATACTCATCCCACTCCTGTATTAGAGAGTCTGAGTCCTGTATCTCCCCTTCCTCCTGTTCCTCTTCGGATGACGGTGACGCAATACCCTGAACCGATGGAGGTGCTGTGGTAGGGTCTGGGAATCCGGAAGGCCTAGCTGGAGTGGACACTGGTGTCTGTGGAGGCTGTACCGGTGTAGAAGAACCAGGCGGGGGAAACCTCGCATAGTAGTCCTGCATCATTTGTTGAAGGTTGTTAATCAATGATACCGGCATTTGTACTGTCTGTTCTTGTTGCTCGAAATGCCCCTGATCCTGCTGGTGCGGAAAAGGCTGAAGATCCTCCTCTTCATCTTCCTCCTGGCATTTTATACGTAGTTCGGACGGACTACGCGCTACCGGAAAAAATCCGTCATCAGAGTAACCATCGCCATCATCATCATCAAAAAGATGCTGCGGAGGAACGGGTGCAACCTTGCTGGGCGATGTATGCGATGGCAGCAATAAAGACGACCTGCTCTGCACAGGCAAAATCCTTTGCGGTGGGTAAGGAGATGTTCCAGGATAATGAACCGTCGACGGAACTGTCGTCGACGGAGCACTCGTCGACGGGGCCGTCGGTGTAGTTGGTGCCGGTGGTACTAGTGTCGACGAAGGTCTCGTCGACGAAGTTAATGTCAGTACGCCACCCGTCGACGGTGTTGTCGTCGACGGAGTTTTCACTATCAGGCGCGTCGATGGAATCTTCGTCGGCGAAACAGACGGCGACCTCCTGAATTTCTTCGTCGATGAATGCGTCGACGGCAAAGATTTTAGCTTCTTACCCGTCGACGGCTTCTTAGTGATCTTCAAAGTGTGCGACGACGACGGACCATACTTTAGACTCACCGATGTTATCGTCGTAGACGACAGAGGAGACAAAGTCACTATCATCGGTGATGGAGGAGCTGTAAATGTAGCCGTCACTGTAGTCGTCGTCACAGGTAGACCTGTCGTCGACGGAACGCTCGTCGACGGTGTCGATTTTTTGGATGTCGACGGAGGCAGTGAACTTGAAGGCTTTTTAGGCTTCTTTGAAGAAGAAGCAGGTGTTGATGGCTCTGAGTGAACCCTGCCACATGCTACCTTGGATGTTGAAGGTAGATCCCCGGTGTCCTTAAAAGCATGCAGCTTCTTGGCTGACTTACTGCTTGAAGGGGATAGGCTCTCCACAGACCTCTTTCTTTTCTTCGAGGCCACTGAAGTGTCACTCTCCTCTTCAGAAAGAGCTTCTCTTGCCTTCTTTTTCTGGAGCCAAAGTAGGAGCCTGGCTTCTCTGTCCCTCAGAGTCTTGTTAGGAAAGTCCTGCCGATCTTACAGTCCTTGACCTTATGCTCTGGATGTAAGCAATAGATACATTCTTTGTGAGGGTCCTCACAGTGAAGTCTCAATTTGCCACAGGTCCCACAAGGCCTAAAAAGACCTTTTCTTGTAGACATGATGGAAAAAGTCTTGTAGAAAAAAGTCAAGTGAAAAATTCTAAGGATTTCTCTTGAAGAGAAAGAAAACTGAGCAAAGCTCAGGGAGACTCCCTTACACACGACGTGCGGTAGAAAATCTGACAGACTGAGCCTCTGTGCTGAGGGTTCTAAGGAGGTGGTCACACCTGATTGGTTGAAGTTTGGGCTCTTTATAAAGAGGCTGATAGCTCTATAATTGAATGTGTTTTTTCCTATGCATTTCAGTAAAAAAAAAAAAAAAAAAAAAAAAAAGTTTTTTCTCTATTTACTGCTTTCTATGTACCGTGGGACTCCCACTTCGACGACGGGGAATGATTCAAGCATGTGAATCTATGAAAGATACCCCAATACTGGAGAACTATGATATCAATCTACAGTTATAAAGTAAAATGTGCTGAGATACAGACGCTCTTAAATGTTAAAAAAAGAGAAAGAGGAAAGGCCAGTCTGGGGGTATCTGGAATCATTTTATTGACTAACAGAGTGGTCTTCAATTAATCTCAGATTCTGTATATATTTCAAGACATCAGCATCTTGACTTTTTGAAAGATTCTTCATTTCTTACTGAGTAGGTGACCCTTCTTATGGCTGTCAATTTGCACATCTCAATCCAATACTTAATCTTTCTCTTTCCTGAAGCCAACTCGTTCTTAATCCATAATTTATACCTTAGATTCTGTGATCTAGGTAGCTACAATTAGTAATAATTAACTCCCCAGTAACTATATAAATCTTTAGCAGAATTTCATTTCAAAACAGGTCAACCACTAGGGATGTCTGAAGTAGAAGGCTACTTTGTTGAAGACATATTTCCTGCACATCATTTACTATCAGGTTTAATTTCTACAGATGGGAAGTACACCCGTAGGATGAAAGATCAATCCATTGCTATATAAGCCCATGTTAATATTTACTTTCTGTATATTCTGCAGTATTTCACAGAATTTGAGACCATGTCCCTTTTTAAATTGCTACGATTTGTTTAGTCTCCAAATCTATTTCACATTTATCTTACAGCTGCATGTTATCCTTTAGAATTATTTTGTACCTTAATGAGGACTTCAGACTTCCTTCTGTGCCACAAAGTGCTTTACTTAGAACTGAGTCTCTTATGTCCTGATCAAATTCGTGCTCTCATTAGGCTACAAGAGCAACCCTTAAATCCATGGGAACCAGAATAATACACAATTTGTATGCAACAACGGTTCTCGTTTACACCATTTGATATGGAATATTACATACCTACATATTTACTTGCAATATCAAGGCTGATATCAAATAGTTTACTTTGTTATTCCTGTAGGGTTGTGCCTCTTCCACTGTGATGCGCAGTGACTGTATCCCTGTTCGTGTTGAGGCTTAAAGCGCATGGCACATTTCAAGCCTCATTCTAGAGCAAACTTTTATGCTCCTCTCAACCGCTTCATTACTGACACTGACAGTTCCACCCCACTATCAGCTGCCTTATTAGAGCATTGACTCCTCGTAGTAGGCTTCCATCAGGTGGAGCCTGCCCTGCCTACTAAGGTTCTGCAACTTCCCACTCACTGTTTGTCACGGCTCCTGTCCATTTAAGTTTAAGTCTCATCTTAATTTAATGAGTCTATCGGGATAGCCCCAGTTTATTTATTTATTTTTGTGGAATGCTCACCTATACCTGTGATTTTCATACTTACAGGCAAATGCTACATTGAGTAAGTGCTCTTTTTCCATATTCACTAGGGTACATGTGTTATTTTAATGGGGCACACTTGTAACAGCGGTTACAAATTCCTGCCCTCTATTATTTGGGTGGATCAGTTCAACTCGTCACATACGCTAATGTTGCACGACACAGACCACTGCTTTTTCTTAACTGTGTTTTATTAATGATTACAGACGTTCCCATATTTCATTAGTCCTCATAAGATCCTTGTATCCCAAATAAGGGTCCAAACGACACAGATGAGAAACAAACAAACACAGGGACTGTTAATTTTGTCAAATGAACTAAATCAAGAATTCTAAGTGGTTGTAAATACATCAGAATTTCCATATACCATAACTCTTATATTTGGTTGTGCTGGGTTGTACACTGGGTCTCTCGATACACTGCATCATTTTTCACGGATATACTATAGGTATGTTGAGTTTGAAGAGATAACATTGTTTTTTTGCTTTACTTTAATTGTGGTGGTCCTCTTTGATGATCAAATATTAATATGACAGCATTGAATGAATTAGGTTATTTAGCCTCCTGATTTAACACTCTGTATCAAATGATACCAATGAGAGCCATTGTTGCATAAAGATTAATCTGATGTATTCAGTGTTACGTTTCCAGTGTTTTATTACAACTAAATAATTCCATACCTAAGAGGTGGGCAAATACTTTTCATTTAGATATGCCTGAGTAAACAGTTACAGTATACAGTTTTACATTCTAGCTCACTAACCTACCCAGTTAGTCAGGGTCGTGGTGGGCAATACTTCTACTCCAAATATGTGGTTGGTCAGATTTACCAATGTCAAATACTACTGCTCTTTTTACTTCCATAAACAATTTGTGGATGAGTAGCAGTTAAGTTAAACAGTTAAGTTGTGAACTAGCTTTGTCCTGATTCGCATCTCTGCAGTTTGCTTTACTGTGGTGCATTTCCATATTGATACCTATATTGGAACTTGTACAGCCTGCACCAAGACCTGACGTCTACAGTAATTTCAAATAACTGGGAGACTAAATATTCTTGCAGCTCTGCGATCTCAAAGCGATGCAAGGAGAACACTAATTTCCTCCTCTTTAAAATGAATTATCAAGCAATCTGTCAATTTCAAAGTTCTTTGAAAGGATGCTAGGTTGGATGTTTCTTAATACATACAGGAGGTTTGTAAGTCTACTCATAGTACTTATATTTGTTCCAAAACCGGTCAAATTCAAGGCCCACCCTCTATACAAGTCCTCTTGGATTTCATTTATGAGTGACATCAAGTGCTTCACAATTAAACGAATTTCCTTGGTGTGTTAATACCCAAAGGTAGACTGACCCATCATCTCTACCCTCCAAACATCACTAGTGGGAGCAAGCATTTCGTCTTCCACCGCCATTCATACTCATCATTTCATATTTATTCCAGCTGATAGACTCCTGAGTAGTCTGTAATTGTTAACTGGTAGCTCAGATTACTTACTAGAGCACGTCAGCATACAAAATCACTTTATATTTTCTCCTAAATATTGATAGTCCTCAACAGTTTTCCACCTTTTTCAATGTCTCAATTGCTATCATACATACCACCACATCTTTGTTTACGCCAAAGATAGTGTTACATTAACAAAAAACAGGTTTAAGTGCCTCTGCGTAATCTCAGGCTAGCCTGGCTGAAGAAGGGTGATACCCTGAAACCGGTCCCAGGATGCTTGTTCCCGGTCCAGGGAGGACCTGGCTTGGCAGTTCGGGCTGGACTGTTCCCATGAGGGAACAAGGTCAAGACTGATTTGCATATGGCTGGGTCCAAACTGGGGTGGCATGGTGAGCAAAAGAACGATGGATTAAACCCAGATCTGTGATTGGGGGTGAGTGTTTGCATTGTCAGAACTCCGTCCATCATCCTTTTGTGTTGCTTAAGTTGTCCTAAGTGGGAAGGGTATGCCCAGACGTGGGTCCCTTGCTCACTGTGCCACTGGAATCAAGCTAGCCTGGCTGAAGAAGGGTGATACCCTGAAACCGGTCCCAGGATGCTTGTTTCCGGTCCCGGGAGGACCTGGCTTGGCAGTTCGGGCTGGACTGTTCCCATGAGGGAACAGGGTCCCGACTGATTTGCATATGGCTGGGTCCAAACTGGGGTGGCATGGTGAGCAAAAGAACGATGGATTAAACCCAGATCTGTGATTGGGGGTGAGTGTTTGCATTGTCAGAACTCCGTCCATCATCCTTTTGTGTTGCTTAAGTTGTCCTAAGTGGGAAGGGTATGCCCAGACATGGGTCCCTTGCTCACTGTGCCACTGGAATCAAGCTAGCCTGGCTGAAGAAGGGTGATACCCTGAAACCGGTCCCAGGATGCTCGTTTCCGGTCCCGGGAGGACCTGGCTTGGCAGTTCGGGCTGGACTATTCCCATGAGGGAACAGGGTCCAGACTGATTTGCATATGGCTGGGTCCAAACTGGGGTGGCATGGTGAGCAAAAGAACGATGGATTAAACCCAGATCTGTTATTGGGGGTGAGTGTTTGCATTGTCAGCACTCCGTCCATCATCCTTTTGTTTTGCTTAAGTTGCCCCAAGTGGGAAGGGTATGCCCAGACGTGGGTCCCTTGCTCACTGTGCCACTGGAATCAAACTAGCCTGGCTGAAGAAGGGTGATACCCTGAAACCGGTCCCAGGATGCTTGTTTCCGGTCCAGTGAGGACCTGGCTTGGCAGTTCGGTCTGGACTGTTCCCATGAGGTACAGGGTCGAGACTGATTTGCATATGGCTGGGTCCAAACTGGGGTGGCATGGTGAGCAAAAGAACGATGGATTAAACCCAGATCTGTGATTGGGGGTGAGTGTTTGCATTGTCAGCACTCCGTCCATCATCCTTTTGTGTTGCTTAGATATTAACACACGCCATAGGTTAATTTGTTCCATCATTGTGAAGTATACTCTTACACTAAAATGCTAAAGGTCATAGATATATTACAAACACTTGTCTACGTCTACAGCAATTTACATATGCTTCATTTGAAGAATGTTCACTATTTTTCCAAAACAGAATGTTGCACAAAGCACAGCTAGCGCCCAGCTATGTCTTGAAGGCTTACTGACTGAACACCACTGGGATTTTCATAGACTCACCAAAGTAATTTGAACCTCTCCTCCAGTTGCATACACATCACCATCGTGATCTCCATGAAGAAGGAACTGCACAATGCTTCCATGATATAAGGGAACAGTTTTAATCGATTTCACCTAAAGATGCAAAATGAACAAAAAGAAAATAACAAAAATGTGTAAATTAAATCATATGTAAAAATAAAACAAAAGTGCAACCAACGAAAACAAACACTAAATTACATTAATCATTGTCTGTCACCTTTTGCCAATGATGGCAAGCACCATACCTTTGTGCTGAAAAAGAGGGTCATTAAATACTATAAAATTAAAAAGCATGCAGCTTGTAAAAAGCTTGTATCACTCGACGTGGTTTGCTCTACCGCTTCCCATATGGCACATCAACCTAAGCTCTAAGAGGTAAGACCACTACCAGCCCTTGTTGCTTTAACAGCCATGATGGAAAGTGGGTCTCTTTAATGAGGCTAGGAAATTAACCAAACAAATACAACATACAGGTATTGTTTCTTTGCTCCTTCCAATTCCAGCTAACTAAAATGGGTCTATCTAACAATTTGTTTTCAGAGATGAAAAACACATGTGTGCTACAGTTCAGTTAAGCACATAAACAGGTTTTTGTTAAACCCAGACATCAGCCAAGAAAAAGGCATTTGGGAACTAACATTTCCAGAATAAATGCAGAGCATCCAAAAACATTGTTACTTAGATTCAGACTTGTTTATCAAAAGTGACAGAGGTTGTCATGGATTTGGTGGAGTAGGCATGAAGTACAAGTTAGGTACCTTCGTAGCCACCTTTCTGGTGGATACTCTATTTTTTTCTGAAGATTTCTTCACCTCTAAAAACAAACTGACTAATGAAAGCTTAAACAGCTCTCCTGTGCTGCTATAAGCCACCACACCCCAGTACACTGTTAGTTCTCCATCCTTGTGTACCACAGGCCTACAGTGGTAGAGACAAGGCTGACATGTTTGACAGACATTGCAGTCTTAAAAAACTAAATTGGGACCCTATTGAGGGTTGCAATGCTCTTACAACCCACTCCTTAGGATGGGGAGGTGGATGGGATTAGTGAAGAATCTGTAGGTAGAGTATCCAAAAGAACGTTTGCCACAGAAGGAAAGTAACATTCTTCTGATGGATACTTCTACCTGCTGATTCCCCAACTCTTAAATCAAAACCTAAGCAATACTTAACAGGTGGTAGATCTCAGGTGATGTCTATGTGTAGTTATACTTAGGTCAGAACTTCTACAGAAATATTTTTTTTGGTTCTTTAATAACTATGACATAATTTGAAGAATCCACACAGAATATTTCCAAAAACCTTCATCCATTTAGGCTCTTTCTTGGAAAGTTTTGCACTCACATGACAAGCTGGGAGAAAGAAGAAACTCGTGTCCCAAATGCGTGAATTCCAATGTTAATTTCCATGTTTTTTTTAGCCCAGAAAAGCTCATGATTGAGGAGGGCTTGAAGGCGCCATGAAGTCTGAAGAGACTCCTAGTGACTAGAACAGGTCAACAGGAATGACCCCAAAAGTGTCCAAAATGGCCCAGCAGGGAACAAGAAAAAGCCGAAGAAAGCTTTGTTCCCCAGGGGGACGGGATTGGGAACGGCCTTGAGGAGCGTTCTGCTCCTGAAGCTTCCTGAAAAACCCGGGCATGGCCACGTCCTCGGAGGTCGGTGCAAGAAAATTAAATAACATATACAGTGATGCAGTGGGTGTGCATTTAAGCCCCCCTCCCATGGCTCTACTCTTCCTGGAGGCCCTCATCACCCAGGATGAAGAGAGAGAAATAAGCACCAACATGCTCTTTAATTATCTGTCCCCAGTGCCCCCATCGCCCAGGAACCAAAAGGATGGAAAACAGCCAGAGTTCCTCCCACAGCTATTACCTGTGAGACAGAAGCATGTGGGCCTGTAGTCCGCAGTGTGTTTTATTCCTGCTCCCTCCAGCAGTCAGCGCAGGCAGAAGTAGAGAAGGATGCTGGCTTCCATGCAGTGCGTAACAGTTTTGCCTTACATGTAGGGAGCAGGCAGGGACCACTGGGCCTTTACGATCCTTCTGCTGTCTCCAAGGAAAAACAAATCTTGAGTGTGCTCAGGCTGGGCCATGTGATGCTCACAAAGCTCTGATAAGATGGGGCCTGGATCACCCCATAAGCCCTTGCAAGGGCGATTAATAAACTGCATATTGTGCTTGTGGTGTCTCAGAGAGCGCAAGCCCCACAAAAAAGATTGTAAATATCTGTGTGGCTGCCAGGAGTGTGGTAGTCCCAAAACGAGCCACAGTAAAGCTTTTGAAGCTTTTTTTTAGGTTACAAATAGGTCTCCTACAGGGTACAATTGGTGACATTGGGAGAGTTTTTAGACAATTTCAAACCCTTAGACCTTGGGCCTTTGCTAAGAGGCTCCGGGTTGGTAGTGATCTCTGTTGGTGGGTCCTAAGGCAATACTTGAAGCATGCTGAAAGTAAAAAATGACTTGTGCATATTTGATTGAAACTGTAATGCTTTAGTGATAATGAAACAATTATCTTTTATGTGACGTAATGAGGGTTATTACAATGTTTTATTGAGTATTGGAAGGTTTACAGTGAGTCATTCTGAGTGCTAATGAATGTCACTGAATTGTGTTATCATCCCCAGCAGTTTCAATTATATTTTATTGGTTTGTTATGATGTGTTTCTGCTTTTATGAATGTGGTGACACAAAGAAAAAGTCAGTTGGTCTGCCTTTTGTTAACTGCCCCCCCTTATACTACGTCTAGTATATGTGGGGGTTATGATGGCATTAGGGTTCAGAGCTAACCAGGGGTATGGATTGTTACGACTGTCACCATAGGTATTTCCACCAGTCTACTTTGCAATGTTTGTAGGTTAATACATAGTGTTAAGTAATGCGTGCATAATAAAGTAATTTTCCTTTTTATAAATGAAAAGCACTGCCTGGAAAATCATTTATTGGGTGGTGTTCGGTTCATACCTTCAGACTGGGGTACTACTAGTCCATACCACCTCCCTGGGAAGGCCTTGTCCTGATCAGCCTCACTACTCTGAGTCAAGTGCTACAACAGGTTGACAGGTACCAAGTAGACAGAAAGTGGAGGACTTATTATGTGAGATGTATCTGCAACTAATAACCTGCAGTCTTACAAAAGTTGTGAGGTTAAATGTGAGAACACAGAATGTAATGTAGATAACCGTAGAAATCGTGCTTTATGTGAATGAGGCTAACTTAGTGTCGATCATCAACGTTTCGTGTGATGTTCTACTACATCAGGGAACTAACATTGCGGTTTCATTCTCTGCTAGAATAAAAGTGAAAAGGCTCCACAGAACAAGCGAAAGACTTTGTTGAATGTTCCTGAACAAAAGGTGATTCTCTCAAAGCTGAACTTAGCTGTCATTGATGAAATAACATAATATGTAACCACTGTGTCTCCATGTGCCAGACTCACTTAACACAGAATCCTTTACAGTGTAATTGGTAGAAAATCTTTGAATGTATACTGTTATAAAAGTTTCTCTTTGCTTGATTTCTATCAGTTATCAGCATGAGAGCCACATATTAATGTAGTGACAACATGGACCTTTTGTCTAAAACCTTATTAAAAAATGCAATTTCACGGTGTTAGAAGGAAGTCCTTTCCCCATTCTTAGAAGACAAACCTCTGTCAGTTTTGTTTTTGGACTCTCGAGTTCCTGATTTTATGTAACTTTTGCATTTAGTACGCTGACTGAATTTCTATTTGACTAACCGTGATTTGCGACTTAGCACTTTGAATGTTTTATAAGTAAACCTTTTGTGACTGTCCATTCTGAGCTGCTATTGCGATTGAATAACAAGACATTATGAATTTCTATCCACAAGACAGACGGGTCCCATTGGGGAGTACCAAAGTTCATATCCATACCACACGGCTCCCAGTACGAGAAAATCAGCAGGGGTAAAGAAAGGCTCAGGTGGGCTCTGACAGGTGCATAAATCATGTCATTTACCACATCATGAGTGATATTATAGTTAGCTCACTAAAAATGTAACTGAAAAATATCTGTTTCTTTGGTTTGTAAACATTTTGGCCTTCTGTCACTTCATTACCTAACTGTAATGTCACTTTAAACTTTGTTTTTAAAAAATATTCTGTGTTTTTCCTATAGGTTAAGGTCTTTTTACTATGCACAACTATAATGTCACCTTGATCTGCATGCTTTTCAGTGACCGTTTTTTAAGAATCATTTTTTACATTTAGTATGTTTAACCCGTTTGTCAGGTAGGGAGAATCCTTGCTGATGTCGCACAGCGATTTACAGTACAGGATTGTCAAAAGGCCTAGTCTCTGACCTGACATTGTGCCAAACTCTATGAAATCATCCTACCTGACCAGATTTACACACAAACTGATTAGTGTGTATAAGAGAACAGACATCCAGTTTTATTTTGAGATTTTTTGTGTGCTTTTTAGTGTAGTTTTTTACACTATATATATATATTAATATTATTTTTACAGTTTACAACTTAAAAAAAAATATTTTTAAACATTATTCACCACTTTTTTTTTATTTCTTCTTTTTTTTTTTTTTTAACAAGTCTTTGTGTAGAGATGGTATTCCAGTAGTCATTTATGAGTCCCCCCCCCCCCCCCGAGGCCCTACTTTGAGGCAGTGTATGCAGTGCATTCCAAAACGCTGCATATTTTAATCAGATTCCTCCCTGTGTTGACACAGCCCTTCCTTTTGAGCAGCCTGTATGCCCTAGAATGCTCCACTTTTCTGCCTCTCAGTGCAAGCTATGCTGTTGGAATGCATAGTCTTCAGGTGCTTCCACATCTCACTGGCTCCCATAGAATATTTTCCATGTTTTCCTCTAAGCAGCACCTGGTTGCACAAAGTACGAATAAGCTCTTTCTCACTATGTTTTTTCCCAGCTGGAAATGTGAAACACTGCCACACCTCTGATTCTTTCTTAGAGCTCGTGTATGTGGTGCTGCAGAAATAGATGAAATGACAATGTCATCATGTTCTGATTGTGCACTTGTGATGGGCCTGGTGGACGATGTGCTCAGTGCCTCTTTGTATAAAGTTTTGTCTGAGACCATAAAGGAAAGCATTTACACCACACTGCCTCTCTTAAACACCAATCTGGTAATGCTTTGTCAGTAATATCCTTTGAGGCTGTTCGGCTTCTCTTCTCAACAGCATTCTCCGAGTAGCCAACCAAAGGATTGCATTAATTTGGATTTTTCTTGTTTTTGATGACACCTATGACTTTCACTTTCTTGAGACCCATAGAGACAAAGAGTGCTGCATAACGCTCGTGTGGCTTTTACTTCTTTATGCTGGACCTTCCTAGCTAGCAAGAGTGTCCCGTCACTCCTGGACCTTTACTTTCTCTTCCATGTCTAGCTGGGGGAAGACTTTCAGGATGCAAAAGTTGTAGGAAAAAAAATAATTAAAAAAAGAAGTTGCATTTGTTATGAAGGCAAATTTTTATTTTGAGCTTTGGGATTTCATTACAGGCACAAATGAGATAGTAACCTAAAACCTACAAGTGAACTATCTGCGTTATTAGGTGGCACTGTACCAGAAAATGGTACTGCAGTACCGGTAACTCACAATAAAAGCATATCTGTCATTATACTGATGTACTTTAAAGATCCTGACACAATGTTATTAGAGGATGCCTCTTCAGTGTATGAACATTGACTGCTCCTTTATTTCTACGATTGTGAAGAGTGCCAAGAAGAACAGGAGTTGTAAATGACTTTTCCACAGTCCACTGTTTGGCACTTCTTTTCAATCCCTCCAAGAGAGAAGAAGGGTTCTGCAATCTCTGCTACAGAGACTGTTACACAGGTACTAGAAAAAATAATAATTTGGGATGTTGAGCACTCTCAATCACCTGAATGCTTGGAACTCAATATAATACTGCCAAGATAAGATGTCACAAATATAATGGAGTCTCAACATCTACTCCAATCCAAATTTTCAAGCCTGGCAATGCTGTTTCAATGAAGTTGATTGTACCCTCACTCAAGATACCAACCTCCAAATGCAGATATTACGCTAAAATGCAAAAAGTGTGCATAAAATGTATGTGTTGGAGAACAGAGTAAAGTAGCTGGACACCAACTAATGGAGGCTCACACACCAAAGAGCAGAACAAAATGTCCTTTTTACTTTTTCGATCCAGAGTCAGATGCCCCTCGTTTGTTATTTTTTGTTGATCCCCTATTTTTTTAATTTTAAATTACAAATAAAAATCTTAATTTTTAAAAAACAAGATCCTAGGTAGAATCAGCTTGCTTTTTTAAAAACAGAAGGAGAATGTAAGTTGTTTGTTGCGTCTGTATCTCAATGTTAAATTGTATTGGAGTATTTTAGTTGACATATTTAATATTCTTTGGTACAATTTTGTGCAACGTTTAAAAGAAGACCAGATTTATTAATACTTTGAACAGGTTTTGGGTTACTTTCATAATACAAACCCAGCGCAAAATGTCTGGTCGTAGTAATTTTCTAATGTAAATAAAAATTTGTATTGGAAAGTTGGCAAAGTATTGCCAAGTTTCAATATATACTACTTTGCACTAGTTTGCGTCAAGGGGAGATACCATGTCATGTCTGTCAAGGATCATGCAGATGTCGTATGTGGCAGTGATGAGAGCTGTTTTTGCACTGTGGTATCCTGAATCCAAACTGTGTGGACTGGTGGTTGCTGAGGTGTCGGTGGACTAGTTTCTCATAGACCTTTGCTAGGTATGGTAGAAGGGAGATGGATCTGTAATTGGCAAGCATGGTTATGTAAGTGAATGGTTTCTAGAGCAGAGGCAGGACGGTTGAATACTTCCAGTTGTCTGGGAATTTGGCTGAGTCGGAGACATTGAGGTTGGGTGTTATTGCTTTGCTGAACGGTAGGAGTCCTTTGGTAAGACGTGGTGGGGGCAAGGGTCAGACGAGACCCCTGAGTGGATGGTCTCCATGGTAGCAATGTTTTTGATGGTGATGACTGGCCACAAATTCAGGCTTCGTTCTTCGGTTGTGATGAAAAACTGAGCTGCAACAGTGATGGGTGCCAGATGAGGGTCAAAGTTGCTATATAGAGGTGCTTTTGTTACAGAGAGTTCAGACAGCTTGTTGGAAAGGTCATGTGGGGGAGCCACTTTGCTGAGGGTGGCAAGAGACGAGGTGAAAGCTTTGATGATGGCAAAGATTTCCCTACTGCTGTTAATGCCAGCATCAATATGACCTGCAAGAGCTGTGTACCTGGTGTTCTGTATCTGATGTTGGTAGCTTCTTTGGGCAAATGTCTTTATCGGTGGTGTCTTGACTGGTTCTCCACTTGTGCTCCAGTTGCTTGCTGTGGCGCTTTGTCAGTTGCTCTATGTATTAAGTGGCCTCTGGTCAAGCTCTTGCCGTTGGGTTGTGCTTGCAGGGAGGATGGAAGTCTGCATATGCAGTGAGGCAGCTGTTGAGGTTCTTGATGGCTTTCCGCAAGTTGTGTATGTGGTCCGGCGGTGTGCGGAGATGGTGGAAGCCCACTCCCCTACTTTGATGCTTTCCCAGCTGTGATGAGCAGTTCCGGTGATGGTAGGTCTGTAGTGGAGCAGGATGATTATCTTGAAACTGACAGTGAGGTCTGTCCAGATCACAGTTGCTGGCTTGTCAAATTTGATGATACCACATTGAGGAGAAAATTATGTCTAACTGGTGTCTGACAGAATGGGTGGGTTCAGTAGCGTGCTGAGTGAGGCCAAGGTTTCTGAGGCTTACTTGATGGACTGTAGATGTTTGTTCGGTTTTCTAGGTGAAAGTTAAGGTCTTCAAGAAGGATGAGGATGCTGCGCTGCTGATGAGGGATATGATAAAGTCTGTAATGTTGTTGGCGAATATGGGGTTGGGTCCTGGTGGTCTGTATATGAGGGTGCTGACAGGAAGAAATTGTCTGTGATATGTAACTTGAACTGTAAGTGTTACATGTAGTTTGTGGGGTTGTCCATTTGGGAGAAGCAGCTGATGGTGCTTTTGAACATGATGTCAACACAACCTCCGAACCTGTGCTGATGGTCTTGCCTGGTGATCCTGTAGCCAGCGGAGATGGCTGTAGTGATGTCCCTAGCAGAGGTTAGGTTTAGCCATGCTTCTGTGAGGAAGAGCAGGTTGTGCATTAGGCCCCATATCTTTGTGGTGTCTTTAGTGAGTGAGCGAGTGTGGGGGAGCATGCATGCAAGTATGGCTTGTTGTGCAGGTGGTGTTTGGCCTGTGTGAGGCTGGTTTGAGTGAGTGTGAGTGAGTGGGGTGCTGTTGGTGCAGGAGTATTGGGTGTGGGAGAGAGCATGATAACTTGCAGGAGGTGCCTGTGACTGTGGCAGCAGTGTAGTGGTGGAGAGCACAGAGGTGGACGTAGAGTACTGGTGGTTAGGAGGAGAATCAGGTTTCCTGGCGCTGTGCGTGGTCCAGGCATGGACAAACACATAGGATTGCCCTTGGTGTACCTTCATCAGCAATGCAGCTGCTATAATAAGTAGGCCCTGGAAGGGGGTAGGAGTGGAGGGTACTGTGGGTGGTAAACTGATGATGTTACTTCCTGTGCAGACGGATGTAGAAAATCCAGTGATGTTACTTCCTGTTCAGATGGAAGATTGGGGAAAAAAGTCCTCTAGCTTGGCTTCTTCTCAGTAAACTATAACTTGCACTCACACCAAGTACAGTGATGTATCAGTGATGTCATTTCATATGCAATCAGTGATGTTATCAATAATGTCATGAAGGAAGTAATATGTGAGGTAATGAGCAGTGAGTGCGCAAGTTAAGGGTACTTGAGATAACTGCAAATGGTTAATTTCAGTATGGAGTTTAAAATTGTACATCTTAACTGAAATTTTCATCTAACTATAATCACAGTTTTTTCAGTGAATTTATAAGGTTTTTAGTACAATAAGAAAATAAGTTACTTACCTGTAACTGTAGTTCTCCAGTATTTGAATCTTTCATAGATTCACATGCTTGAATTATTCCCCATCGTCGAGATAGGAGCCCCCGGAATAAATTACACAAGTAGTGTTATTAACAAAAAGGCCCTAGGCCTCTTCACTTTAACAGTCTTTCAGAGTCATTTTAGGAAAAGGACCAAACCTGAGTATCCACCAATCAGGCAACACCACCCTCTAGAATCGTCACGAGAGAAGCTCAATCACCTCAGATGTTCCAAGCACAAGTGCGTTAAAAGAGGAAAAAGAGAGAAAGGAAAAGGGAAGGTGAAAATGAGCCTCTACAGGGAGGTGGGTGGGTCGCATGTGAATCTATGAATGATTCCAATACTGGAGAACTACAGTTACAGGTAAGTAACTTATTTTCTTACTCCAGTATTGGAACTTTCATAGATTCACATGCTTGAATCAGAGTAGAGAGCAGTACTTATGCACATTGTACCATTGTAACCATATATGATACAAAACACATGCATATATAAAACATTTGTATATACATCCATATAAATCTTTATATATATTTATATATATATATAAATAAAGGAATACTTCAAAGAAAATATGGTATGTGAATAATATTGTTAATTGTCTCCACTTTTCTCTATGTTACACTCTTCTCTTTCTTTGTTTTGTTTTTTTTATAAATCATAACTCTTTATCCGAACATAAGAGACATAAACAATGTGCATACCTGTTCTAGGATGGAGGGATGGAAAATGATGGCTCACCTTCACCTGAAGAGATTCCTGAGGACTGCTTGACCCCTGCTATCTCTCCTTAAGATAGAGATTCTAAGCAGTAGTGCTTTGTGAATGTATGACAGCTCTTCCATGTTGCTTTTCTACAAATGTCTTGCAGGGAAACCCCTGCGAACAGCGCTGCTGACGAAGAGACTGCCCTCGTAGAATGAGCATGTACAGATGAGTGCAGATGTTTACCCGCTGCTTGATGGCAGAAACGAATGGCTGAGGCGATCCATCTGGATATACTCTGCTTAGAAAGTGGTTGGCCTTTTCTAGGTACAAAGTATACTACGAATAGCTGATTAGAGCGTCAAAAGGACTTAGTTCTGTCCAAGTAGAATTGAACACATCTCTTAACGTCTAATGAGTGTAATGCTCTCCCCGCCTGAGTAGAAGGATGAGGAAGAAAAGATTTGAACACCAAGGGCTCGTTGCTGTGGGTGTCTGGAGGGACCTTCGGGATTAAATGCGGATTAGTACGCAGCAGTAGCCTGTCTTGTTTAAACTGTAAGAACGGCTCTTGAATAGACAGGGCCTGCACTTCACTGACACCTCTGGCTGATGGGAGAGCCACCAATAAAGCAACCTTCCACAAAAGGAATTTGAGAGATGCACGATGAATCGGCTCAAACGGATGCTTCATCAGCTGTGCTAAAACAATATTTAGGTTCCACGAAGGAGGTGGTGGTCTGAATGGAGGGAAAACCCTGAAAAGTCCTTTCAAAAACCTCCTGATTAGACGAGAGGAATAGAGCGCGGATGAAGCGTCTGAACGTCTGTATGCTGCTATTGCCGACAGATGTACTTTAATGGATGAATGTGACAGTCCTGCTTGTGCTAACTGCAATAAGTACGGCAATATTTGTTCCGGCGGTGAAGATAGTGGGTCAATCTGCCGCTGATGACACAAGACACAAAATAGTTTCCATTTGCAAGAATAAGCCTTATTAGTGCTATCCGCTCTAGCTCTGGACAAGATATTCCTACACTCCTGTGGGATATTCAGATGTGCGAACTCTCTTTGCACAGGAGCCATGCTGACAATCGCATCAACTGCGGATCCGGGTGCCATACTTGCCCTTTGTTCATTGTTAACAATTGTGGAAACGGTTTCAGCGGAATGTGAGGCTTGATTGATGGAAGAAGAAGCTCCGCAAACCAGTGTTGGCGCGGCCAATACGGAGCTATTAATATCAGAGAGCCGGATGATGTAGGAACGAAAGGCCTATGGATAGATGATGCCCTTGAGACCACCATGTCAGTGCTTTGGCTATTGCTGGGGTTATGTGTATTCGATCTTCGAAGCATCCCGAAACCTGGAGTCACTGACGATTTAGTTGCTCCTGTAACGGGCGCATCTTTAGTCGGCATAGAGGAACCAGAGGTATACATGATGACATCATGCCAAACAGTGACTTGAACAGGTGGACAGAAACACAGTTTCTTTTTTGTATTGATTTTGTTTGTGTCAGTAACCTCTGTTGCCTGTCTACTGTGGGACACGCCATGGTGGATTGCGTGTCTAGGTTTGCCTAGATTTGTTAGTAAGGAAACGCACCTTCTTGTTGATCTGTGCGCTCCTGCGTAGGTACTTGCTTTTACCAGCCAATCATCTAGATATGGAAAAATTTGGTGTTTCATCCTTCTGAGGAAGGCTGCGATTGGCGCTGGACATTTGGTAAATATCCTGGGAGCTGATTTTAGGCCGAAGGGAAGGACACAAAATTGAAAATTGCTGCCGGCTACGGTGAATCTCAGGTATTGTCTGTGGGCAGGGTGGATGGGAATGTGGAAATATGCGTCTTTCAGGTCTAGTGTAGACACGAAATCTCCCTGGTTGAGGCGCAGGAGGACATCTTGTAGGCTGATCATGCGGAACGATTGCTTTTTTAAGTAGATAGTCAGTTCCCGTAAATCGAGGATCGGCCTCCAATCTTTCCACTTTTTGCGAATGAGGAAGAACCTGGAATTAAACCCTCTTCCTT
The DNA here is from genome assembly GCF_031143425.1 of Pleurodeles waltl. NCBI lineage: Eukaryota > Metazoa > Chordata > Amphibia > Caudata > Salamandridae > Pleurodeles > Pleurodeles waltl. The sequence continues at coordinate 474,764,671 of NC_090439.1, forward strand.
GCTGTGATCGAGGTACCTTCTCTATAGCTCTTTTGAGGAGCATTTTGTTGATCTTCTTCTTGAGTTGTTGTGGGTATCTTGAAGGAGTCCTGCGAGGAGGATTGGAGGGAGGCAGTTGGGTAAATTCTACAGTGTGGCCCTGTTTCACTAATTGGAGGACCCACTTGTCTCATGTGATGACTTGCCATTGTTTGAGGAAGAGGGATATCCTTCCACATAGAACCAAAGGAGGAGAGTTGGGTGTAGCCGGCGCCCCGGATGCATCAGGCTCTCCGAGCCGAGTCTTTAGCAGAGCGAGTTGAGCGTCCTCTACCGCCAGATCTACAATAAGCTGCTTGCGGCGGCTGCCTTTGGGGGTAGTATTGACAGTACTGTTGAGAAGAGGAAGGATAGGTGGAATATCTATACTGCTGATATCCTCCTCTATATGAAGGTTGGCCACGCCCTCTAGCTCGAAAGGAAGGTTTTCGAAATTGGAGCGTCCCTAATGACCTTGCCGTATCTGTGTCCGACTTAATGGATTGTAAAGCCTTGTCGATATGTTTGCCGAATAAGGCATGGCCATCACAAGGTAAGTCCAAAATCTTATTCTGCACCTCAGGCCCAAATGAGGTAGCCTTTAGCCAACCTTGTCTTCTAAGAACAGCTGCCCCTGCGAGCTGTCGAAATGCAGTCGTGGCTATGTCCATTGCACAGTCAATGAGTTCCACTGACGAGCGTTGACCCTCTTGCAAAGTCTTGTGTGCCTCTGATTTTGCATCCTATGGCAACTGGCTAATATGTGGGGTGATGTCTGCCCATAGCTGCCTGTCAAACCTAGCTCACACAGCTAGTGAGTTAGCAGCTCTTACCACTAGGCTAGCCATAGAGGAAAACCTCTTTCCGATGTTGTCTAATCGCCTACCCTCTTTGTCTGGGGGTGCGGAAATTGGGGCAGACTGATCTTTGGACTTCCTCTGTGCCGCTTGAGCCACCACTGAGTCCGGATGAGGAGGTCCAGTTAGACATGCTGGTGCATCGTCCGGTGCCTTGTACTTTTTGTCTAAACGAGGCAGTACTGCTGTGACAGTAGCAGGATTGTGCATGACCTTTAGACCTTCTTCCCACATATAGTTAACCAGCGGAATAGAGCGCACAGATTTTTGGAACGGCTCTTTAAAATCGTAGAGAAAACAGCTTGTTTGTTTAGATGGCATTGGCAAAGCGAAACACTTAGCTACCCTTTCTAGGAGATTGTGAAATCCTCCAATGTCGTCTGGTGGGGACTCCACCTTTGATTGAGAAGGAGAAGGAGGAGCAGGGATGATGTATTCATCCCACTCGGAATGAGTGTCCAGGAGCTCCCCTTCTTCGTGATCCCCTTCTGACCTGTCCGTATCCTGAGGAAGCGTCATATCCGGAGTAGCCACGTTTGTGAGAGGTAAAGAAACTGTTCTCTGACGTGGAGTGGTAACCCCAGATACGGGCGATGGAGGAGGTTGCTCCCCTTGAGGAGGAAAACGCCTGCTGTAATCAGCTAACATTGCTCTGAGGTCAGACAATAAGGAGGATGGAATGTATGCCCCCTGTTGATATTGTTGGGTCTTCTCCATGAAATTGAGGGTCATAGGATTCATCAAACTCATCCTCTTCTTGGTACTTAACGTTCAACTGTGATAGACTATGGGCTGCTCCGAATGGCCCCTCGTCGTCCGAGTCTTCATCTCCCTCTAACAGATGTACTGGAATAAGGGAGGTCCCCTTACTAGGTGAGGTATGTTTTGGGGTCAGTTTCTCCTGAGTTTTGTGATGTTTTTCTCTCGTCGACGGCGCATACATGGACTTCGTCGGCGACGGTGTTGTAGACGCTGAACGCATGGAGATCTTGATGGAAGACAGCCTCACTGATGAGTCTACCGTCGACGACGGTAAAGCTGATACCGTCATAAGCGCCGTTGGTGATGATGAGGTGTAGACGTTGGTCGACGATGACGTCGTCGATGCCGTTCTCGTCGACGGTGGGGTACTCATCGTCGACGACATCGTCGTCGGAGCTGCCGTCGACGGTGGAAATGTAGAAGTCGTCGCTGGCATTGGAAAAACACTCACCGACGGTCTCGTCGACGATGAATCTGTCGTCGACGGTGTCTTTTTTTGTAAAAGTAGAGGATGGTCTCTTGAAAGACACGGATGGAGGGACAGAGGAGGTTTTTTTATGCCTCTCTGAACTGCTGGCATGACCTCTCTCTCCTTTGCTGGAAGATGTTTGAGGTGAAGAAGATGGGCTGCAGCCCTTGTAAGACCCTGAAGCAGTCTTTTTGTGAGCTTTCCTTGAGTGTTGGGAGCGAGATCGTGTCTGATCTCACCCTCTTTGATGACTTTTTAGATATTGAAGAGTCATCACTCTCAGAGTCAGAAACTGGATTTTCTCTGTATTTCAGTTTTTGCAGCCATATCAATAATCTGCCTTCCCTATCCTTAAGAGTCTTAGAGGAAAAGGTACGACAAACCTTACAGTCCTTGGCTGAGTGGTCTGGATAGAGGCAGTATATACAATCCTGGTGAGGGTTTTCAGAATGTAGTCTTTTCTTGCCACAAGTTTTGCAATTTCTGAATAAACCCTTCTTCTCCTTATCAGACATGTTGAAGATGTTTTTCCAATCAGGTCAGATAAGTTTTTCTGAGAGAAAATATTTTGAAAAGGTGTGAAGAAAGAGCAGAGCTATGAGGAGACTCCCTAGCACAACGTGCAGTAGAAAATCTGAGGTGCTTGAGCTTCTCTCAGGAGGATTCTAGAGGGTGGCGTTGCCTGATTGGTGGATACCCAAATTTGGTCCTTTTCCTAAAATGACTCTGAAAGACCGTTAAAGTGAAGAGGCCTAGGGCCTTTTTGTTAATATAATTTAAAACTACTTGTGTAATTTATACCGGGGGCTCCCATTCGACGACGGGGAATGATTCAAGATTGTGAATCTAAGAAAGTTCCAATACTGGAGTAAGATATCATTACTATACCAAACTATGATACTAAACGTATCCCTGCATGCATAGCCTGCTTTTCTTTAATTTTATCTAGTCATAGCCTAGCAGAAATGGCAAAGGTGCGGGGGCCAGCCAGGCATCTTGCCAATCCTTCACTTTCAGAGGACCGACCCACTTCTCCCACTGGGCCCAGGGCAACACAAACATATCCAGGGCGTTAATGACCCGGGAGCAGTAGATTTGGGAAATCACCCCCTTGGTTAAAGTGCCCATCAGAAGCTTTGCCTTGAGAAGACTGTGCTCAGGAAGATCTCTGTCCAGAGTTACATGTGCCCGTAATGCATGTTTGAGCTGAAGGTACTTCTGGAACGGTGTAGGCCACAGTTCGAATACCGATCAAAGCTCCTGAAAAGATTCCATATGATAACCGGACAAGGCATCCTCTAACAGGAAGATACCAATCAAGTCCCATTTGGCGAAGAAGCAGTCAAGCCCACTCCAGAGGGATGTCTGTCTTGTAAGTTTAGTGTACACACCTGTGTACTGAAGCACCGCACACCAACTGAGTAAGACCACCTGGGTGGCCTCAGGGAGCGTCCGAGGAATGGGAACATCATATAGCATCCTCATCATGGCATCAAGGTCCATTAAGGCCAGCTCAACACCCCATGCCGGGTCTGACCAGCCTTCACTAAACGAGTCATTACTGATTAGTGTTTGAGATGCCAGACAGTACAAGTAGAGGGTAGTAATGCCCTTGTCCCCATCATACCTGGCATACTGGCACTTGGACAGCGCAACCCTCGGTCTGGACTTATTCCACAAAAACACCTTTGTAACAGGGTTCATAGCCTGAAGCAGCAACTGCGTATCGCCCACAGGAAGTTGTGGAAAAGGTATAGGAACCTTGACAAAACCATAATTTTGTATAGAGCAACCCTTCTCATCATATTAAGGGGAAGGGAGTCCCACATTTTAATGTCAGCTTTCACCTTTTGAGCCAACGGAACAAAGTTAAGGCTCTATTCCAATTCGAGGAGGAGGGCAACGTGAATTCCTCAGTAGCGAAAGCTCAAACACTCTATGGGGATGACTGCCTACCACGTAAAGCACTCTTGAGTGGGATGGAGGGGAAGCAATACAGATTTAGCATGGCTGACATGCAGAACAGCAGCCTCTCCATACAGCTGTAGGATTTGCAGGCAACGCAGACATGTGGGTTAATCAGAAACAGCATGATATCTGCATATAGAGCTATGCAGTCTTTGTGGCCTGCCTCCCACAACCAGCCCTGTACTTATATATGTCTTGCCAGTGGCTCGATGAGGGCAAAGAGGGGGGAACAACCCTGCCTGGTTCCCCGAAAAGGGAACAGATCAGAGACCACTCCATTTATTCACAGCTGTGAAGATGGCTCAGAATATAGCAGCTTTACATATTTATATAAGCAGGATTCCAACCCTGCCCTATGGAAGACCTGAGGCAAAAAGGTTGAGTCCATGGTGTCAAAAGCCTTTTTAAAGTCAATAAGCAGCAGGGCATTGGAGGTTGGAAGGAACTATTGGCATGCCAGAGCCACATGGACCCTCCGCAGGCAGTGCCTTGCACCTCTGGACAGCATAAATCCACACTGATCCGAGTGGACAAGTATAGTCAGAGTGCATTTTAACTGGTTAGCGGAGATCTTGGCAAATAATTAAATTTCTGTTTTAAGCAAAGAGAAAGGCCAATAAGCAGCTCAAGTGTTGGGCTTGGAACCGTGTTTGGTAATAACCACAATGGTGGCCATATCAAGTTCTGCTGGGAATTGGCCCACCCTGATCGCTTCTTCACAGATCGCTAATAGGTGCGGGAAGAGGATGTCACTGTGTGCACCCTAGAATTCTGCGGCATAGCCATCTGGGCCAGGTATTTTTTCCAGGGGACAGGTCAGAGATAGCTGTTTCAATTTTATCACAAGGGATTGGCTGATCAACCTCCTGCCGTAGAGCCCAGGAAACCTTAGGAAGGGGAATACTATCCAACAATGGATAGGCCCTCTTTGCCGCCGGCCGCCGAAGAGCAGCAGGGAGCCGTTGGTAGAAGTCAGCAAAGGCCTGCACTATGTCTGCTGCGGTGTGAAGTGGTGTATCCAGAGGATCTAAGACTTCAGGGATTAGCAGAGGCATCATATGTCTAGTAGCCAACCAACAGGGCAGTTTTCTGATTTTGTAACCTGGCTCGTAAACGCTCCCTGCTGAGGCCCACCAGACCTGCCGCACCTCCTCTAACGATATCTGCTGTAAGTCTGAACATGCAATGGTAAGCTGCCGAAAGGTCTCATCTTGGGGGTCATCCAGAAGACACCCCCTCCAAGTGCAGTATTTGTGCTTCTAACATGATCATACATTGGAGTTTTTCTTTTGCTTTCATTACTTTAATATGTTTAGTGTACTCTCTGAGAGTGGCCTTGCCCGCTGCCCACAAAGTCCCTGCCGACTCAACCGCGCGCTGGTTAACTTGAAAGTATTCCGTTGATTCCTCAGCCAATGCACCAAGCAATTTTTATCTTTGGCTCGGTGGCTGCTCGGCAGCAGCCCATCTGGTATTTTAATGCTTGCTCCCCCAAAGTTGAGTAGCATAGGAAAGGCGATCTGAAATTCCCATGGGGAGGATCTGCACATTGGAGACAGGCAGACAGTTGTTGGCAGGAAGGAGTAGGAAATCAATGTGGGCATGAGTGTGATGGGCCATCAATGTGTGTGTGTATTGCACTGACCTGGTTGCCCCAGTCTCCACACATCGCACAGAACAAGAGTGTCTACACAGTTAAACAGCTGAAAGGCCTGTGTGCTTCTACTTTCCGACAGGGTGCCCATAGAGTTCAATAGTAGGATTTAGGACAGCAATTAAGTAGAGTTTACCCTGGCATAGTTAAGAGTAAATGGATTCCCTGCCATTCTACCCTACCCTCCAGCACCACACATCTACTGTGGATGTCAGTGAGGACCCAAGAACCGACCACAGCAAGATTGCGATGAAGAAGAATTGCCATTCCCATGCAAAACCTGCACAAAAAGTCCAGTCGTACTCGTAACGGAGCAAGAAGGTGCATGGGGTGCCTAGAGGTGGGTTTCCTGAAGCATCAGGAAAGCTGGAAGGAAGCCCTGTGCTTATCTCAAAACTGGAGACCGCTTAATGCGGTCTAAAAGCCCATTAACATTCCAGGATATAAAACAGAGCTCTCATATAAAAGACATGAGCAAAATGGAATGGCAAGCAATAGCACCACCTGGCATAGACTGAAGTCGGTGTTAACTTGACACAGCGGGTTGAATAGTCATCTATATGTACTGAGGATCTGGCGGATCTGTTGTAACAATAAAGAAAAACCTCCTACATTACCACAATACACCCCCCCACAGTTCTAACCTAGAAGCATTTGCAGCCCCATTTTATTAACACAACCCCTAAACATTCTCATCGACTGGAGTGGTGGACCCCCCTCCTAAAAAGGATGACTGAGAAACCATTGAAACAATTAAATTCAAGTTCACAAGGCTGTCAAGCTCAGATAAATGAATAGGTCAAACAGGGCCACAGAGCGTTTCCAACATAAGTTCAGTTCTCCTGGGAATGTGGATGGAGTGAAGGAGTGAATCCCCCGTAGAGTGGCCAGGAGTCAGAGGATACAACCCCCTCCAGTACCAGATATCAATGACTCTGAGGTTGCAATGCTGGTGCATCAGACCCTGTGGAGGGAGAGAGGGTCATGCACCATCCACTGCCCCTGCGGTTTCCGCCCCATCCTAGGATTGTCACATCTGTCACTACTGTCCGATCTGGTTGGGGGAGGGAGAGGAGTTTGCCATTGATCGAATCATGGTTTATCAGCCACCATTGCAGATCTTTTGCAGTTCACCTCAAGATCTGGACCTTGTCAGATAGATTCCTCCAATGCTGTGCCCACTAAAATTGAAATTCCAGGTCCCACTGTAGAGCCTGAATATGCTAATGTGAATTTGTTACTAGCTGAATACAGGAAGCCACATGTCCCAGCAGCTTCAGAGTCGGTCTCACCAAACCCAGGATAGAGGCTGAAACATCAGTATCATAGCCTGAATATACTGGACTCGTGCTGGGGAGGATACGCCTGAAACTGTACTGTGTACAGAACAGCTCAGATGAAAGAGAGCAACTGAGTGGGATTTAGGTGTTGCTTCAGGACATGTACAGTGAACCCAGTGAATGCAAGAGGTCCACCGTAGTCTGGAGTTGGGAGACAACAGTCTGGGGCAAGCCCACCTTCAACAGTGAGTCATCGAGATAAGGGAAGATTGAACCTCTGATCTCTGCAGGTGTGACACAACCACCACCATCACCTTGAGGAACACCAGAGGAGCGGTGATCAGGCCACAGGGAAGCACAGCAATCTGGAAATGCTTATGAGCAACTGAAATGCAGGTAACTCCTGTGGGCAGGCCGGATATGCATGTGAAAATACACCCCTTGCAAGTCCTACGCTACCATCCAGTCTCCTGGGTCCAGGGCAGACAGAATGTGAGCATCCTGAATTTCTCCTTCTTGAGGAAGTAGTTGAGGGACTGCAGGTCTAGGATAGGACGAAGGCTTCCATCCTTCTTCAGCACCAAAAAGTAGTGGGAATAGCAACCAAAACCTACTTCTGGCATCTGGACCCTCTCTATGGCTTCCTTGGAAAAGAGGGCCACATCTTCCTTGCGGATTAGAGAAAGATGATCATCCGTCAGCCTGTCTTGAGATGGAGGCATGGGAGGGTGATAGTCACAAAGAGGAGGGAGCAGCCCCTTCAGACTCTGCAAAACCCACCTATCCGATGTCATGGACTGCTGAAGGAGCAAGTGATCCTGCTGCCAACTGTATGCATGTGATGATATAAGGGCAGATTAGGAGGGTTTGGAGGTTGCAGCTGCGGAGGAGGAGGGGAATACAGGGAGCTGGGATGTCTTTGACCTGACCTCTGATTCCCTGATCTACAAGACCCATGGCGACGGCACCCTAAGGCACACAGGAGCTCTGGAGAATGCACAGCATGGTGGCTGGGTGGGTACTGGCGCTGCTGGTGGCCCCTTCCATAGCTACGCAAGGGCTGAAAAGAAGACTAAGGGTGGCAATATGGTTGAAGCACAAGGACATGGCTGTTTTCCAACTGTCCTTGAAACGTTCAGGCATAAGTCCACTTTGTCTCCAAAGAGATGGGAACCATTGAAGGGCATGTCCATTAAAGACAACGTGACATTCCCGGAAAAGCCAGTAGTGCGTAGCCTGTCATGGTGCCACCATCGTCAAAACCACTCTGCCAAGCGAGTCGGTCAAGCCAAGTCCACTTGGCAACTGAAGGTGATGGACCTCCAAAGTCCTCTGCACCACCACTGCGAAAGATGCTCTCTCTTCTGTAGCCACAGAACGAGGAAGAAAGCATGCCAGCCTCGGGAGAAGTGTTCAGGCCACTAGCTTCACTCAGTTCCTCCCACCAGTCCAAATCCTGTTAATAAGGCTGGACTTCCTCAGGGTCCTGTCACCCCTCCCATTCCTCCCCGAGTCCTACCCTATAGGAACAGGGCTCAGGGTCTGATCTGGGAGGCAAGGCTCCTGATGGTGCCGGATAGCGTGTTGATGGTGCTGTCGGCAGAGCGAGGCATAGGAAACTGACACTCACATCAGGCACACACAGGAACTCTTCACCAATCTTTTGTCACCCTATACTACTTGGGGGATTGACGGGGGAAGGGAAGGACTTTACAGAACCAGAGGTGTGGGTAGTATAGGCCGCCTCCACCACACCAGGTTTACTCTTGGTGCTACGACAAAAACCTTCTGTAATGCTCACCCAGTTCCTTATGGTCTCCTCTACTGTAAACGGACTTTGAAAAGGTAACTTTTTCAGCTGGACTAACCTTGTCCCTATATCTAGCCAACACTCCATCGAGGTCAACCTGAACTTGTGATTTTGCCCCGCTTTAGTATGACTAGACGACAGCGAGTGTCACTTTGTGCTTTTAGGCACTACTAAAACTTTGGAATTGCATATCTCCGGTTCTACTGATTGGATTTTTGCCATTCTGGTATAATTTCATTTATTAAAATGTGCTCTATTTTTCTACATTGATGTGGGATTGTATTTATTTTGTGCTTCCACTCAATTACGGTTTGTGTGCTTCATAAATACTTTGCACATTGCCTCCAAGTTAAGCACAGGTTACTTTTGTGGTTCACTCTGACAGGGATTGTGGTTGTTGCTTGAGAACAGTCTTTACTGCCCCCAATACATTTCTCACAATATGTATACATTTTTTACATTTACACTTATGTTTAGTGTTCAAATGACAAGTTAATACTGATGTCTCTATGATGTAGAGATCCAGCCTTGTGAAGAAGGTGGTGCAGCTATTAACCCAAACAATAGGATGTGAATTGTTAGTGAGTGGAACCTACCACAAAGCACAGCCACCTCTGGTGCAAATGCTGGATCAACATGTGAGGTTTTCCAGCTCTCGAGTTATGAGAACTTGAGCTAGAAACACCATGTTGAACTAAATCTTCTTTGCAGAGGGATGTAGTAAGAATACTAAAGTTCAGAAAGGAGAAGAGGCCAAGAAAATAAGAATAGCATTCCTACCACATTTCATTTTCTGAAAGCAACTCTATAGCACGCCCGCTCAAAAGAGACACTACACGGTACTGCAAAATGAGGGGAAGCCCTATCAAGCTGAATCAGGAGGGCAAATTATGGGAGGAGGCAAGTCCGGAACAGAAGGATGTAGCTCTGCTCGAGAATTTGCAGAGCCCCATGTTTCTTTGTGATGGACGGCCAATGTGTAAAATGATGAAACACCATCTTCCAACCTCAGGTCACATGTACTCCATCAAGTATGGATTAAAGCTGTTTTCAGGGAAGTGGTTTGGGATGGGTGCCCGGGCTGGGGCTAGGGGAGGCCAGGAGGAAGGAGGAACCAGCACATCCAGTGTAGTTCTCATAGAGCTTGTTGTGTTGCTGTACAGACTGTGAGGACTGGAGTAGGTTGAATTGTAATCCTTAGAAGTATGCTCTGAACGTGAGGTACTTCTGATGGAACTGGTGTGCAGGGAAGCTAACCCAGAGGATCCTGCGGTGGTCTGTCCCTGCTTGAAGCACTCCATCGACAAATCAGCCTTCTCACCCAACACACAAGCTCCATTCAAATGTGACAGTGGATGGTGATGAAGAACCCATGGACCACGCCACTCAATTCATTGTGTACAAGCTAGAGCAGAGGCAAGGGCTTAGATTCAGAGAGTGTGTTTAGGGTGTTACATCCCTCCACAAATAAATGTATTTTCTGGTAAAGAGTTGGGTACAGGTGATTTCAGTTGGGTATGGTGAGGTATATGCTTTCACCAGGAATTCTTTACATACACGCAGACAACCATGCACACAGGCTCTCCCTCTAGGTTTTGAAAGTCTTCAAAAATGTTGGTTATTTTACCAAATAATTATATTTTCTCTCACTTAGTGCCCCTACCAATCTGCGTTCGCCTCCCTTTCCACTTCTCCTTTAACCACTCTCTTGGTGCCCTGCTTGTTGCTATGCCAGCGCCATTGCCACTGTTGGGAAAACTGAAGCTCACCCCGCTCCCCTAATCTTATTGATCAAGTTACGCCCCTCAGCAGAGGGTTTGTTTTGCAGCAATAAGTGAACTTACGTTCCAAAAGAAGTGTGACTAATGAGACAGAACACAATTAGCATTCATTGAATGAAGAGGAAGGCTCACAAGACCCCACACCTATAGCCTCATTCTTCTTTGACTTGCTACCAGGAGAACTGATAAGTGAATCAAGGTTTTCACTGGATAAAGGCAATCCCTGAAATACAAGGCCCATTTTTTCTTTGAGTTTAAATAGTATATGTCATGTTCTTAAAATTAAGCACAGGAAATTAGTGGGTATGTGTTGTGCTCTACCAAAAAACTCAAATAACATAACGCAAAGGAGTCATGGCATGTTCAAGTCAAGTTCCTAGAATACAGAGTCACATGTTTCCACTGGTCCCAGCAGACATAAAACACACAAAAACGATAGGAAGAAATGCTACCTTGAGTGACTGCCAGTGGTTAGAATTATTACAAGCATCCTTCTATCACGTTTTGTGTGTTTCAAGTACAGCCCAGCAAACATATTCACTTGCATACAGTCTCACTAGCATGTGGGTGTCACACTGTAAAGACTCATGCACTGGATGTCAGCTCCAGGGTCTGGGCCCTTTACTTAAGTAGAACTTTTAACTGAAAGAAGCCAGTAGGCTATACTCCTCTGTGACAATGAAAAGGTGCAACAGGAAAAATCCATCCCAAATTGCCAAGCCAGGTCACTTCTGAACTGGAATACAAGCAACCTAGGACCGGTTTCACACTGATTTGGGCTCTTCAGTCGGGTGTATATATTTTTTCCAGTGAAACAGTGAGCAAAGGACCCACATCTGGACATGCCCTTGGCCACTTAGGACTGAAAATCGAAATTCCTAGCTATTTTCAGAGAGACAAGATATCTTTAATAATGGATATCACACTCTTAGGCCATGGTTTGACAACTGTGCAAAACATATTCAAACTGCTAAACTTTACCTCCATAACACATCACATTATATGACAGAATCTCATTTCTTGTTTTTGGAGGACCCAGTTGAGAGTTAGAAAACTTTTCTAAACTATTTAAAAAATTGAACCACTACTACTTAATCAGCTGAAAATAATAATTTTGAGGTGGGTGGCAATCATTCTCAGAATCAAGTCAGGCCTGCTTGTATTCATAATCATCATCATTAATACTTTATTTTGGCGCATCGCCATAAACCAACAGATAAAATCGATAATATTCACAAATACAATAAAAGCATTCTAAAAATAGCAATGTAGAATAAAACAGTCGAGTATTACAGGCAGGAACCGGAAAATCACATGACTCATCAATGAAAATATAGCCCCAGTCATAAAATAAGAACTAGAAAATGGTGACAGATTAAAAATGTCTGTCACTTCATTAGAGTAAAGTGCAATAAGTGGGCAGAATGTATTGGGTTGTTAATGAGGTAATGGATCAGCCCTGGTAACTCTAGGAGTAACTTTTGAGGAACTGATTTTTTTTTGCCTCATTCTTCACATTTTAAGGAGGTTTCTAGAAATAGCAAATACAATGTGTTGGCTAGTGTCAGACTGTAACATTTGAGAGGTCTCCCTATGCTGGTAGGTTTCCAGATTCCTGCATGTTGGGATTAACCACTTCCTCCTTGTCTCACTATACTCTAGGGGAAAAACAGTACATGCTCAACTGCTTCCGCACTTACCCCACAAGTTGGACAGGATCGCTCTAATACTCTGGTGGTGCGGTCCCAGTTTGAAGTGAACGGATTGAATGGCAAAATCCGATATCTAAATTGCAGGCAGAGCTTTCTAGCAAGGGCAGGCTCTAAATCATCTAAAAACTGCCCTGCTTTGTAGTTGTTATTCAACAGGTAAGAATCTGTCAAGGAACCTGCAGGGTGGCATAGATAGAAGAGTACTCAATCTATACTGCTTGTAGTTCCTCTTAGGGGCCGCCTTGGAGATGCTGGAAGAAATCCCTCTAGGCTTTTCGTTCTCCATCCTTTGCAGGGTCTCTGACATATGTCATCTAGGGAAGATTACTTGACCCTGGAAGACTAAGCATCTCCTTCAACCCTTGTCGGTAAGAATACAGCTCAGGAGTTACCCAGCTCCTCTCCTATACAGAACTGGCCTAACAAGTGATCCCCTCCGAGATTGATCCCACATCCATCCTTAAGGAAGCAGGGGAGTGCTGACCAGAAAACACAACAGCTGCCGCAGAAAGAGATTCCCCAAATTCTCCAGGGCTCTAACAGCCTGGGGCCTCAAAGTTCTGCACAATAAAGTCCACTGCTGAGTGCTTGGTATAAATAAATTTGGAATATCGGGGGTGGGGGGGGGGATGGGTCTAAAAAAACTAACCTGAATGAATTTGACAGCCCCGTGTGATGCTCCCATCTGAGTCTACCCCCTGAAATATGTGCGGCCCAGTCCATATCCTCATTAAGGGTGATCCCAAGAAGTTCAAAGGTTAGCACCCATTCTAAAGGAGTCCCTTCCAAAAAAGGGTTAGATCTCATTTTGCGCACAAGTTGAACACCACGTATTTTGATTTCACCACATTAATTTAGAAGCCCCTCTGCTTACAGAAGCTACTAAAGCCGTCTCGGATTTTCTGGATTACTGTAGGCGATTAAGATATCTGCAAATATCAGGGCAGGCACCTTCATGCTAGCTTATCTCGCACGTCACTATCAGATATTCAGGTGGGCAACCAAGTCATTAATGTACAGAGTGAAGATGGTTGGTGCAAGAATGCAGCCATGCCTAACACCTCTCGTTACTGGGAAAGGCTTGGTATGATTTTGTTCCCGGCCCAAGATGGAGGAATGGGCATCCCATTTATGGTAGCATTAAATAGTGACACAAAATAAGGACCCCAAACACCTGGCCCAGCCAAGAACAGGTCACCAGGGATCTTGTTAATATCTGGTTCTTTGCTGGCAACAATCTTCTTGATGCCCAGGCACACTTCCTGACTCATAATGGGTGGGTGCACTATGTTGCCAGATGCCACCCTTAGGGAAACCATAAAGGAGCCCAGCACAACAGCAGATGAGGCACTGCCTCCTGCAGTTGGGGATTACAAACTAGAGAAGATGCAAAATCCATACCTCCGGTGACAATACTGTTTTCAACAGGGGAACTACCCTCCTCCTTCCCCATGGCCACTCAACTCCAGGTCGCCTTACGCTGTGGCCGCCAATAGACTCTTCCCATTTCCCTTGGTCCCAAGTTCTTCTTAGCCTTACTGGGAACCTTTCCATACGCACCTGCCTATCTTGGATCATTCTTCTATCCTGTGCTGTAACTGAAGCAATTAAAGCATGCTTGGCCTCTCTGCAGGGGTGATTGAACCAGGAAGGGGGGGGGGCCTCAGGGGGGCGGACGGGGACGACTTTCCTTAGCACCTACAAATTTCGCTCCCACAAAAAAGTAGTTCTTTACACCCTCAAACTACTGCTTGTGAATTCCCCCTATCTTCATTTGGCAGACATCCTGTTCCATGTCCGGGATTAGTTCAAACAGTTCTCCCAACCTGTGTACAAACTCCACTTGCTCCTGGGAGTGTGCCATTGTTCGCCATTTAATTCTACGCCGATGTAATGCTAGTTGGTGGCTACTATTAAAGGGTTCGAAATGACTAGCTGACCCTTAGCATAAGGGGAGATCCATAGCCAGAGAAAATACATTATGGTCGCTGTCGAGTCTAGACACAACTACCATATCTATTTGGTGTGATCAGAGACTGACAAACTGAAATATAATCTATTAGGCTACTGCTTAAGGCTCGATTAAAAGTGTGTTTCCCTTCCCAATCTGAAGGTGTTTTCCAATTACTAGTACGCATACTCTGATTTAAGATCATATGCAACTCTGTCAAGGAGATAAGAGAACGTTTCATGATGCTTAACAGTTACGAGTCTCTTCTTAGCCAATTTATTAAAATTTGAAACATATCTTCATTTTAACATGCACACTGCAAAAGCACGTAGTATGTTTTTAGGTATATGTTTTCTATATCAAGAAAGTCTCCCGTTTGGGATTCAAGATGACTGGTAAAGCAGAAGCCTACTTGACTTTTTCTTATAATAGGAAGGTAGTGGGTGGTAATATTTAAGTAACAGCCTGTAAGGAAATGCCTCCCTGGCATGGTTACCCCCTGACTTTTTGCCTTTGCTGATGCCAAGTTATGATTTGAAAGTGTGCTGAGGCCTGCTAACCAGGCCCCAGCACCAGTGTTCTTTCCCTAACCTGTACTTTTGTTTCCACAATTGGCACACCCTGGCATCCAGGTAAGTCCCTTGTAACTGGTACTCCTGGTACCAAGGGCCCTGATGCCAGGGAAGGTCTCTAAGGGCTGCAGCATATCTTATGCCACCCTGGGGACCCCTCACTCAGCACAGACACACTACTTGCCAGCTTGTGTGTGCTGGTGGGGATAAAATGACTAAGTCAACATGGCACTCCCCTCAGGGTGCCATGCCAACCTCACACTGCCTATAGGTATAGATAAGTCACCCCTCTAGCAGGCCTTCCAGCCCTAAGGCAGGGTGCACTATACCATAGGTGAGGGCAAAGGTGCATGAGCACTATGCCCCTACAGTGTCTACGCAAAACCTTAGACATTGTAAGTGCAGGGTAGCCATAAGAGTATATGGTCTGGGAGTCTGTCATGCACAAACTCCACAGCACCATAATGGCTACACTGAAAACTGTGAAGTTTGGTATCAAACTTCTCAGCACAATAAATGCACACTGATGCCAGTGTACATTGTATTGTAACATACACCCCAGAAGGCATCTTAGAGATGCTCCCTGAAACCTTAACCGACTACCAGTGTGGGCTGACTAGTTTTAGCAGCCTGCCACACACCAGACATGGGGAGAGTGCCTTTGTCACTCTGTGGCTAGTAACAAAGCCTGTACTGGGTGGAGGTGCTTCTCACCTCCCCCTGCAGGAACTGTAACACCTGGCGGTGAGCCTCAAAGGCTCACCCCCTTTGTTACAGCACCCCAGGGCACTCCAGCTAGTGGAGTTGCCCGCCCCCTCCGGCCACGGCCCCACTTTTGGCGGCAAGGCCAGAGGAGATAATGAGAAAAACAAGGAGGAGTCACTGGCCAGTCAGGACAGCCCCTAAGGTGTCCTGCGCTGAGGTGACTGACTTTTAGAAATCCTCCATCTTGCAGATGGAGGATTCCCCCAATAGGATAAGGGATGTGTCCCCTCCCCTCAGGGAGGAGGCACAAAGAGGGTGTAGCCACCCTCAGGGCTAGTAGCCATTGGCTACTCACCCCCCAGACCTAAACACACCCCTAAATCGAGTATTTAGGGGCTCCCAGAACACAGCAAGATAGATTCCTGCAACCTAAGACGAAGAAGGACTGCTGACCTGAAAGCCCTGCAGGGAAGACGGAGACACCAACTGCTTTGGCCCCAGCTTTACCGGCCTGTCTCCCCACTTCAAAAGAACTGCTCCAGCGACGCATTCCACAGGGTCCAGCGACCTCTGAAGCCTCAGAGGACTACCCTGCATCTAAAAGGACCAAGAACTCCCGAGGACAGCGGCTCTGCTCCAAGAAAGAAGCATCTTTGTAACAAAGCAGTAACTTTGAAAGAACACACGTTTCCCGCCGGAAGCGCGAGACTTTGCACTCTGCACCCGACGCCCCCGGCTCGACTTGTGGAGAACAAACACTACAGGGAGGACTCCCCGGCGACTGCGAGCCCGTGAGTAGCCAGAGTTGACCCCCGTGAGCCCCCACAGCGACGCCTGTAGAAGGAATCCAGAGGCTCCCCCTGACCGCGACTGCCTGCTTCAAAGACCCAAAGCCTGGTAAGGACACTGCACCCGCAGCCCCCAGGACCTGAAGGATCCAACCTCTAGTGCACGAGCGACCCCCAGGTGGCCCTCTCCCTTGCCCAGCCTGCATCGCTGAAGAGACCCCTTGGTCTCCCATTGAACTCCATTGCAAACCCGACACCTGTTTGCACACTGCACCCAGCCACCCCCGTGCCGCTGAGGGTGTACTTTTTGTGCTGACTTGTGTCCCCCCCGGTGCCCTACAAAACCCCCCTGGTCTGCCCTCCGAAGATGCGGGTCCTTACCTGCTGGCAGACTGGAACCGGGGCACCCCCTTCTCCATTGAAGCCTATGTGTTTTGAGCACCACTTTGGCCTCTGCACCTGACCGGCCCTGAGCTGCTGGTGTGGTAACTTTGGGGTTGCCCTGAACCCCTAATGGTGGGCTACCTTGGACCCAACTTGGACCCCTGTAGGTGGTTTACTTACCTGAAAAACTAACAAACACTTACCACCCCCAGGAACTGTTGAAAATTGCACTGTCTAGTTTTTAAATAGCTTATTGCCATTTGTGTGAAAACTGTATATGCTATTTTGCTAATTCAAAGTTCATAAAGTTCCTAAGTGAAATACCTTTTGTTTAAAGTATTGTTTGTAAGTCTTGAACCTGTGATTCTTAAAATAAACCATGTCTGTGTGTATGTAGAAGGCTCTTGGTAAACAGCACTGCCTTCACAATAAAGAGCATTGGCTGGAACGTAAACCCACTACCCATATGAAGATCTGACTGGCATCAGATATTAGACAGATTAAGGAGGGGAAATATGGGTTGATATTCCAGGTAACAGTTACTAGGCTGTTTTCCTGATGAGGAAGAGTTTCCGAACAACATAACAGCAATGTTAACACCAAAGGGAACCCCTATATAATGTCATTACTTTTGGCCCCAATACGGTCAGAAAGTTGCATGCAGGAGGAGTGCATCCATTTGAATGTGTGTGTATATGAATGTTTGATTTTGTGAATGAATGAGTACTTGTGCGTATATTGATTCTGTGGGTAAACGTTGGTGAGTAAAGGGACTCACTCAGGTTTAATACCCAATGCTGTGGGCATTCTTGATGATGTTCTGATGATCCCTGACGTAGAAGAGGCGCATCCTTGCAAGCATTTGAATGATCTTTAAAATATTTGGAGGACATCGTTCACATATTGTGGTCACTGAAGGTGACATTGGGGTTGTACATTAGATAGCAGTTGCCAATGTTTGACTTCATTCTGGCTATCCCTCCTATAAGGGTTCCATCTCTGAAATATTGTGGGCAATCTTGGCAATAATTTGTCTATGACGGGACATATGTGACCCATTTTGATATACTCTAGTCTAGGAATTCTCATCAAAGATCTGGGCATTCCCAGCATGAAAGTGGATGGTTCTTTACATACTGTGGAAGCTCTTGTAAAATATGACTATTCTTGAGGCAATCCTAGATATTCCTTAACAACGATTTAGTTTTCTTGGCATATCAGTAGTCATTGTTGACACAGGAGGTATTCTTAGCACAATAGTGGTGCAGGTACAGCTGTTTCTTTGCCAACTATTATTTAGGTTTTTGTATACAAACCATGAGCAAATTATACAACGGTTACATTCTCAGGTCGCACATATCGGCAAAGAAATTGATGAATACAACATACACAAAGTGTTATTTATTGCATGGTTTTACAGGTGCACCTATGGGAGGCATATATCCATACATGACATGGTCAGTTCGGTAACATCTCCCTGGGACCCAACAACTCCTGTGACCCCAACAGTTCCTTTGCAGATATGGGCTCCTTCGCCATATCTAGTCAGTGTCCGAAGCCTGGCATGCGGGTATCCACAAGTCCAGAGTCAAGTCAAAAGAACTCTTTCCACCAACCCCATACTTTCTCACATTTATTAGGCCAGCCTCTGCTCGTGTACACCACCCTCTCAGCTCCCATGCATACATTCATCTCCACTAATCATATTTCCCTAGTCAACAATACCCCTATTTGCCACCACCAAGCCCAAAGAGTAGAACATTACTTTTTTTTTTTTAAAGGAAGATCTATGTCTACCGCAACACCCAGCAGCACACATTGTCGATTGGGCTTTCTAGCACATCGTTCAACTCTAGGACACAAGCTCTTTAATTCAGAACCGTGCAGCAACACCATATTATGTGATAGGAACCTTCACTATTGTTACATTTCAAGCATGCAAATGTTTGGGACTGCTCCATTATAAGTACTGTAACTCTATCCAGATATGTTCTATAGAGGAGTTTATACTGAATTTAGATAATCCTATTCAATGACCTCTGCATGTACAGCATGCTGGAGTTGATTACATTAACGTGCTGTGTGTGAGACTGTGTTCCTCCAGTAGTTGTTCGAAAGACAGAATGCTCCCGCCCTTCAATCACATCACATAATCTGGAGATTCCAAGAAGTCCTAAGCTTGTATCTCTGCAGTGTCTGTGTCTCCTTCAGAACAATTCCCTCTCATAATGTTGTCTACCGGGTGATCCTACTCCTCCTGCAGACATAGGTTAATGCCCTATCCTATGGGGATAAGGCTGCCTGCGCTGAGTCTCCCCGGCCCAATGTATATACAGCATTTCCTGCAAGGCCCTGCTATGCTGCACCAGTTCAATCTAATCACTGTCATCCATTGAAGGGTATACTTGTTCTGAGGATTAAAGACTGACGGAAGCACTAGATGCAGAGAGATGCCGCAAGGACGTAGATGCTGCTGGTCCGTCCTTGTGGTTTACTCTGCCGGCAGGCTGCCTTGCAGCCTTTGGGCCCCTGTGCCTCGCGGCCCCTGTGCCCCTGTGCCTCGTGGCCCACCGTGGACTCACTGCCTACTTGGCCGGCCGGGCCTCACTGCCTACTTGGCCGGCCGGGCCTCACTGCCTACTTGGCCGGCCGGGCCTCACTGCCCCGGCCTCACTGCCTACTTGGCCGGCCGGGCCTCACCACTTACTTGGCCGGCCAGGCCTCACCTCTTACTTGGCCGGCCAGGCCTCACCACTTACTTGGCCGGCCAGGCCTCACCACTTACTTGGCCGGCCAGGCCTCACCACTTACTTGGCCTGGTGTGGCTGTCTTGCCGCCTTCGCAGCCTCAGCTGCCTCGTGGTTCCCCTGCCTCAGGTCGTGCCCTCAGGGAGGCTAGGTTTGTAGACTTGGTGACTGTGATGCTATTAATTGTGTTTGACCAATGACTTTGTGTTTCACCACTGCGCATATTAGTTGCTCAATGTTCACCAGTAGCCATTACATTTTGTGTTCAGTTTAGCTGCCTATTAGCTTTAACATGGAGTTAGCCATTACATTCTGTATTCAGTTTAGCTGCCTATTGGCTTTGACATGGCATTAGAGATTACATTCTGTATTCAGTTTAGCTGTCTATTGGCTTTGACATGGCAATAGACATTACATTCTGTATTTAGTTTAGCTGCCTATTGGCTTTGGCTTGACATTAGATATTACATTTGATATTTAGGTTGGCTGCCTATTGGCTTTAACGTGGGCTTAGACATTGCAGTTGAGACACTGCAGATGAGCTGTTTTTTTTCCAAGCTGTGTTTTTCCACAAGATGGACCAAGCTGTTTTCTTCACACCAGAGCACGTAGATTGTGTTTACCTCGCAATCCAGTCTGAGAGCGAGTGAGCTCAGGAGAATTGGCCCCTCTCCAAGGTTATTCGGCTCTCACACTGAGTTTGCTTTTAAGGATAACTCTGGGCTACAGTGAGTTAGATTTGAATCTGCTTGGCTTCAGACTGGAACTAGACGTCAGTTGCCCGTCTCCCGTTTGGGTAGAGAATCTCTTTCTCGCAGTTGACCGGAGTCATCAACTTGCAGACCCCAGAAAGATGAAGCTGAATATAGGCCCTACTTGCCCATACGGTGATGAATTTTGACTTTTATGCTTTGAAGTTATGCTATAAATGTATTCACCTATATTTGCTGTGTACATTGCAACTGAGAAGTACTTTGATATATTTTGATTTCATTGCTGCGACTACTTTTGAACGTGTGCTTCCAATCTACTAATTTCATCTCTCAGGAACTTGTCTGTGGGGAATTAACAACAATAAATGTCTTCTTTAAACTCAGAAGTGCATTCCAGAGAGGTTCTGTAAGCTCGGATATGAGATAAGAGGGAAAGCAGAACAGTGACTGGCAGGAGGCTGTAAGGAATTAGTGCCTCACATCACGGCAACACCCCAGGGCCTCAGGCCCCCACCGAGAACAAAAAAAGGACGGCGATTGGGTTGAGTGACCGGCCAGAGGAGAGGAGGAAGATCCTCCCAGGTCCGATACCGTAGCAGTGAGTACCACCACCCATACTCCTAGAAGAGCCAGATGTGTTTATATCTACCTGCGAGAAGCTTGTGACTGGTGTCTTGTGGCGGGTGTGATTAGAGCTTTATCAAGTGGAAGAAAGCATAATTTGGATTGCAGATACCGTGCTCATGCCCGCCGCCTGTGTGTGTATCCCCCGTGCGACAATACTAGTATTTTAGGCGACAATACTAGTATTTTAGGAAAACTGCAAGAAGCTCAATTTATATAAACCTAATTTGAAGTCAAATGAAGTCTACTGAAGGCTGCTAAGGCCGTGGGTGGTTAAGTTACACAGCACGTGGAGGCGGCAGTAGTTGCGTCAAAAGTGGGAGCCAGGGGAAAAATTCCCCAATAAAACATACAGACCATCTACCCCTAGAAGGAAGATATACAGTATACCGGCGAGCAAAGTTCAGTCATGCAGATCGTGTGGCACAAAGAAGGGACTGAAGGGTATTTCTAGAATAAAGGAGGTCCCGAATGAGTGTCAGATTCCAGGGGATACAACTATTAGCGAAGAAGGAGGTAATATGCTTCAAACTTTGCTACAGGAGGACGCCCTGAGAGACAATGGGAAAAGATCTGTTGTAACACCACTGGGTGCAATAATTAAAGAATTTGTGGGAAAATCCTTTTTTTTTAAATAAAAAAAAAGACTCCTATTATGTCACAGGTGATAAAAGGGGAAATTATATTGATTCCAATAACAGTGAAACTGAACAGTACATAACGAATGACTTTCAGACGTCTGATTCCCTGAGGATTTATTCCTTTGGGGGTGGGGGAGGGTGGTCAGATGAGACTATGAAGGGAGGCTACCGTTGGAACCTAGGCAATCCTCATCACCATGTCTAACCCCAAGTAAGGGGTAGCGCTATCTTAGAGGAAAGGCTCCTGTTTTGTTCTGCATTATGCATTAGAGAAAGAGAGAAAGTGTTTTGGAGTGGGCAACACAGTTGCAAGTAAAATGGGTACACTCTCGCCTTCTCCCTCGGGTAGGCTGTCCGCCATTGCCTTAGATACCACTGACGTAAATGCAGAGTCTTTACTAGATGTAATGTTCCTGATGCAAAAAACCCTACAGGCTATTCCAGAAGTACTAATGGCAAATAATGGCTTGGGTAAAGTACATAAAAATCAATTACAGGGGATAACAGATGAATTTAAACAAATTAATAGCTGTATGCCAGTACTGGTACGACCTGCACCTGAAAAAAGGGACTAGGGGACAGGCGCAGCTGATGAAAGCAGAGAACGAGAGCGAAGAGATGTAACAAAGATAACCGAGCTCCCGTCAGTATATGTTTCTAAACAACCAATGCTGGTGATAAAAAGGAGTCGAGGATGGGGAATGAGGGGCTACACACCCTACAAACCCTACCTGAATACCCTTAGAAGAAAACAAAGGAATACTGGGAGACAAAGGCCCATGGAGAGAGGGGAAGAGGGCAGTCCGGCCTAAAAAATCCAGAACAACCTCAGGACAGGGACGTGAAGCGGTTGCCCCAAAAAAGGGGAGCATGCCACAAAAGGTACCTAGAGTACCATATATAGAAGAAACCCAGTTAGTAAAAGGAAAGAGGCGTCCCCGAGTGTAATGGAACAAAGTAGGGGAAAAAGGAAGGGAGTAAAACTAGAAGGCTGGTAGCAAGGGGGAAAGTGAAGAAGATAATTTAGATTGCTAGGACCGTAGCTCCTTACCACCACCAAAGGGCCCCGGAATTAAGAGGGAGATGAAATGTGCAAATGGAAGCGAGAGTAGGTGGTTATATTTGGAACCCAGGGGAAGGGCGATTGGGAGGAAACGGCGGATGAAGCTTAAGCCCTTGAATCATCTTAACCTTATAGAAGTTATGGCCCTGTGTCCAAGTTTATGCAAGATTGGGTCAGAGGACATAAATTAAATAGGGTTTCCCTTAAACTTGGCAGGGGCAGAGGTGACAAAGGCTCTCTTTTACTCAGAGTGTGTCCGAAAATTGGTATTGCGGGCAGAGACGGAGTTAGTGAAGGAGGGTCTAATATTGGTTCAAATAAGAGAACCAGAGTACAGGGAAAGAAATAGTAGAGCCCTCAAGTGCCATGCAGGCCTACTCCCCAATCAACTGCAGTACAACTTAGCAGGGTCTAAAAATCTAAGAACGTGTGTGGACAGAAATAAGGGCAGACTAAGTGTAACCATCGCCACCGAGCATAAAGACCTACAGCTGAGGAACCGCTTTGAGCCCCTTTTAAACCCCCTTGATAAGTACAGCAAGGGGGGGGGGGTGTTCTGCATGATTTGGGCTAGGAATTAACCTCTTTGCACAGCCATCGGATTTTTTCCTGGAACTTAGGAGGCAATAAAAAAACACTTAAAACAAGATCTATTTAAAAGAAAGCTGGAAAATTGTGACATAGTGTGTCTCCAGAAAATGTGGAAGGTGCTAAGAACTGGTAAATCGCTTTATGAGGCTCTTTAGGGTCCCACTCGGCAGGGTCTGGGGGTGGGGGGGGAAAGAAGTTCTAATTACTCTGACCTCGACTAGAATAGCCAACAGACTCACAGAGGTAAAAAACTAAGTGTTGCTGGCTACTAGCCGGTCAAGTAGACCTTTATAATAATTTTGGAGGGTCTAGACAGCTCATGATAATCAATTTATATATACAGCCAGGGATAACACTTGATAATGATATTCAGCAGGGCATATTTGAGGAAGATCTGGAATCAATATGTATAGGTAGAGCGGAACACCTCATCTTAATATTGGGAGATTTTAACCATAAACCTGACCCTACTAGCAGCAATAAATTGTATAAGGAGCTGCTAACAGCTGCTCGGATTGCGCATTGTATTTTCCCAAAGACAGAAGGTATGGTCCAGGACAAGTCCCTAATAAGAACCTTAGGATCTCTAGGTCTGTTCTGCATTAATGGGCGCATGAATACAGATCTCCCGTGAAGGAACCTGGCTCTGTATATACTATATCAAAATGAGATATAGTGTGTACAAAGTCCAGGGGTTCCACAAGAGGCTTGACAGAGGCAATAATAGATAATACTAATGCTCTATTTGTGGTAGTGTGGTCGAGCATTTAGGCTTATCAGAGGGTAGTGTTAAGCATTTGTTGTACACACACAAGCAATAGAAGAAACACACACTCAATGACTTAACTTCAGACCAATAGGATTTTATATAGAACAATATATTTTTGTTACGTTATTACTAGAACCACAAGTCTCATTCAGAAGTAAATACTGTTGCCGGTAAGTACTTAGCACAGACATGCGGGGGTGTCTCTGGCACACCACTGGTCAGACAGGGAAGAGGGCTGCCTGTTGATCATCGCTGCACTGGGTGTCGACTTCTCTAAGGCCTGGGGGGCTGCGGGTGCCATGGGTCCTTTGTCGTTGGTTATCTTCATCCAGGCAGTCGCGGTCAGAGGGGTCCTTGGGATTCCCTCAGCAGGCGTCGTCATGTAGGGGTGGAGAGGTTAACCCACGGTGGGGGTCCTCTCTGGCCGGTTGGGCCACCTGGACTCGGGCCGTGGGTGTCGGGTGCAGAGTGGTTAGGACACTTCTGGAGTGAGTTGGGAGTCCTTTCGAAAAGGGTTCTTTTCTTCTTTGGAAAGGGCCACTGTCCATGGGAGTTCTTGATCCTCTGTAATGCAAGCAGTCCTCTGGAGGTTTTTCCAGAGGTAGCTGGACCTGCAGGACGCGTTCGCCTTTCTTCTGCAGGTTCTTTGAAGCAGGAGACAGGCCAGTAGGGCTGGGGCCAAGTCAGCTGTTGTCTCCTTTCCTTCTCTGCTGGGGTTTCAGCTAAACAGTCCTTCTTGTGGGGTCATCAGGAATCTGACTAGTTTGGTTCAGGGAGCCCTTAAATACAAGATCCAGGGGCGTTTTTAGGGGTTAGAGGGCAGTAGCCAAGGGCTACTGTCCCTGAGGGTCGCTACACCCTCCTTGTGCTCACTCCCTTTGGGAAGGGGAGCACATTCCCGTCCCTTTTGGTCCCTGTCCTCCAAACCCTGATGGAGGATTCTGCAAGGACGGGGTCACTTCACCTCTGGACACTTTAAGGGTGGTCCTGGCTGAGGTGGTGACTCCTTGTTTTTCCTAATTATCCCTCTAGACTTGCCGCCAAAAGTGGGGGCTTTGTCCGGGGCATGGGCATCTCCAGTAGCTGGAGTGCCCTGGGGCATTGTAACACAAAGCCTGAGCCTTTGAGGCTCACCGCTAGGTGCTACATTTCCAGCAGGTGGGAGGTGTGAAGGGCCTCCATCCAGTGCAGGCTTTGTTTCTGGCCCCAGAGAGCACAAAGGCTCTCACCCCATGGGGTCAGAAACGCGTCTCTAAGTGGCAGACTGGCACATACCAGTCAGTCCTGCACTGAAGGAAGGGTAAAATACAGGGGACATCTCTAAGATGCCCTGTGTGCATTTTTTTTAACACTGGCAATAGTGTGGGTTTATTATTCTGAGAAGTTTGATACCAAACTTCCCAGTATTCAGTGTAGCCATTATGGAACTGTGGAGTTCGTTTTGACAAACTTCCAGACCACATACTTAATATGACCACACTGCACTTACAATGTCTAAGAATGGACTTAGACACTGCAGGGACATATTGCTCATGCAGCTATGCCCTCACCTGTGGTATAGTGCACCCTGCCTTAGGGCTTTAAGGCCTGCTAGAGGGGTGACTTTCCTATGCAACAGGCAGTGTTTTATGTGCATGGCACCCTGAGAGGGATGCCATGTCGACTTTGCCTTTTTCTCCCCACCAGCACACACAATCTGCAATGGCAGTGTGCATGTGTTAGGTGAGGGGTCCCTTAGGGTGGCACAACACATGCTGCAGCCTTAGGAACCTTCCCTGGTCACAGAGTCCTTGGTACCACTGGTACCTTTCACAAGGGACTTATCTGTGTGCCAGTTGTGGAAACAATGGTAAATATTTAGTGAAAGAACAGTGGTGCTGGGGCCTGGTTAGCAGGGTCCCAGCACACTCTCAGTCAAGTCATCATCAATATCAGTCAAAAAGTGTGTGTGTGTGTGTGTGTGTTGGGGGGATTAAACTGCATCAAGGGCCATTTTCCTACCCAAACCCCCACCCCACCCCTCACCCCAAAGCCCACAGGCCAGGAGACTCAGCCAAACCTAGGAGACTCTTCCTAGTCTGTCAAGTGAAGAAGAACAGGGAAACAGGCTGTTTTGTTGCAGGGTCTACTATGCTTACATCCTCCTGTCTAGGTCATTCCCTCTGGGGAATGGACCTAACTCAACAGTAATAGGACCTAATCTGAATTGCCTCTTGTCTGTGTTTTAGTGTCTTCGCCCATTCTTTTTATTTTGGCGTTATAGGTACCCATCTGTGCTAATCTTACCTTAGCCAGGGTCACCCCTAGCTTACCCAAAGAGGTTACCCACAGCTGGATTAACTCCACCATGACCAACAGGGCAGGGGGCCTAACTTGCTATTTGGCATGGGGTCAGACCACAATGCCAAGGACAGTGCAGCCACAAAGGCTAGCACCCAGCAGAGGCCACTGACAGCTGTCAGTGTACAGGACCACACCTTTAGCTCTTTATCACCAAGGGAAGTGCTAAGTTACAGGCTTCTTTGGGTTCAGGGTGCCTGTCTGCTGTGCTCGAGTGGGGGATTGCTACATCTTGTAATAAACACCCTTCTTCCACTCTTTCCTCTGATAGCTGAAGAGCCACCCACCCATGCTTAACAGTTGCCTGACTAGTCAGGACTTCCTGTGGGTCAGGTTGGATTTTACCAGTGCCACTTTTGGAGTTCTCTCCTACTGGAGCAGAAACTCAAGGGCTTACTGTAACCTTGGCTAAAGGTTGTCCACCTTTCCTGCATTGCTTTCTTCTTTTTCTCTTCTGGGGCCAACCTTTAGACACTCCAGAATCCTTGGGAGAGGGCTGGTACTCGGCCAGTTCCTCTTTTGGGCTCTGACTAACCTCTGGGTAGTCATTTTCAAAGAGACAATCAAGAGGGAGGTCTGTATTGACTACCACTCTTTTCCAGTTAAAAGTCCACCCACTTCTAGGGGCACTAAAGCTACAGGCCTATTCGTGACCTTGTCTGGGCTAACCCTTTCTCTGGAAGTCTCACCTTTGGATGTACTGGTTTGAAAGCACCAGCCTGTCATGCACAATAGTGTGACTGGCCTAAGTGTCTGTCAGGGCAGTGGCTGGGATATCATTCACCAGGAGGTGGTGGAAGAGTCTACTTCCCTCTCGAATCTCCAACTCACCTGTTGGGCCCATTTTCCAGTTGAAGGCTAAGAGGACCTCCTCATCTGAGGAGTCATCCTCAATGGCTACACTGGCCACCCCTGTGGTTTTGCCAAGGGGTTTGTTTTTGGGACAAGGTGTGGTGCCCTGTGTCTACAGTTGCGGCACCATGCCTTTGAGGCATCCCAGTTCTTACCCTGGTACCACTTTTGCTTAGGATTGTGTCTTGGGGCCCAACCCACAGGTTTTTGGGGACCTACAGAGGACTCTTTTCCTTTACTTCTAGGAGTGTCACCCACTTTCTCCTGGGGAGGCTTTGTAACCCCTTTCTTTTGGTCACCACAGTGGAAGTCTTGGTTACCCTAATCCTGACCCAATGGTCTGCCTTCATTCCCAATTCTTGGGGAGAAATTGGACCTAGGTCTACCAGATATTGATGTAACTTTTCATTGAAGCAGTTACTTAAAATGTGTTCTTTCATAAACAAATTATAAAGCCCATCATAGTCGTGCACTTCATTTCCAGTTATCCAACCATCCAGTGTTTTCACTCAATAGTATACAAAGTCAACCCAGGACTGGCTCAAAGTTTTGTGAGCCCCCCTGAACCTAATTCTATACTCCTTAGTGGTGAATCCAAAGCCCTTAATCAGGGTAGCCTTCATGAGGTCTTAGGATTCAGCATCTGCACTACTGAGTGTGAGGAGCCTATCCCTACACTTAACAGTAGCATGTTTCCAAAGGAGAGCTCCCCCGTGAGATTTTTTTAATCTTCTAGTTCCACAGGCCCTCTCAAAGGCTATGAACCACTTGGTGATGTCATCACCATCCTCATATTTGGGGACAATCCATTTAGGGATTTTAGAGGTATCAGAATACTTGTGATTTTCCACATGTAAATGGCATGTCTTATAATAAGCTTTGATATTTGGTGGCTAGGCCTGCCAGCAAGATGGCGGTCACTCTGAGAGGCTCTGCTGGGCATCGGGCCTCTTTTGTACATTTATGCTGTCTGGAGCGGCTCCTACCATACTTCATCTAGCTCTGAGGCACCCTGTGGAAACTAGCAAACTGCTGGGGACGTGTGCGGCTAGTGCCAGCCCGGGCTGACTGCCACTGGATGCCCCGACCTTGTGGGGCTGGCCTGCGGGTGATAGCGGTCTGCGGCGTCTGGGGGCGCGGGATCACCGGCGGCGGTGCTCGGAGACATTGGGGGAGCTCAGCATTCCACCTCTAAGGCCGGATCGGTGGTCGTGTCGGACCACAGCCTTTTTCTTCGCTGTTGGATCACGTTGGGCTCCCGCGGCTTGGGCCTGTTGGGCCACCTGGGACTGCGGGGCCGGGGCCGGGGCCGGGCTGGCCCCTGCTGCGGTGGAACAGCCAGTGGAGCCGGTGCCTCACGGAGTGGAGCGGACCCGGCGACATTGAGGTGAAGCGCCTGCCAGGTGCTTTGCTGTACTGTTGGAGGAGGCAAGGGGAGGCAGGTGGGTCATCTTTGGGGACCAGGGTCGGCTGGCTCTGCAGGGTGGTGGGCCGTGTCCCGGTCCCTGACTGCTGGGGGAGATTCTCGCCAGTTAGATCGAACCGGGGGGGTGCTTGGAGAGCTGTGTGACTGCGAGGAAGGACACAGGCCCTGATCCCCCTTGATGGCTGTTTTTCTTCGGGGGAGCCGCGTGGCGTCGCAGTGAATGGTCGCCGGGCGGGTGGTCCCCCCCCCGGCTGGCAGGTGCTGGGTGGCCCGCTGAATTGCCCCAAATTTGGATGTGATCCGGTGGACTTGCTGCGGACCTGAGGGCCCGGAGGGCCGGTCGTGCTGTGTTGGTGGCGACTGGACCAGATTTAGGTGGGCTACTGTAGGAAAGTATCATCTTGCCTGGCATGTTACCCCCATATTTTCACTGTATATATGTTGTTTTAGTCTATGTGTCACTGGGACCCTGCCAGGCAGGGCCCCAGTGCTCATAAGTATGTGTCCTGTAGGTGTGCCCTGTGTGATGCCTAACTGTCTCACTGAGGCTCTGCTAACCAGAACCTCAGTGGTTTTGCTCTCTCTGCTTTCCAAATTTGTCACTAACAGGCTAGTGACCAATTTCACCAATTCACATTGGCATACTGGTACACCCATTTAATTCCCTAGTATATGGTACTGAGGTACCCAGGGTATTGGGGTATTGGGGTTCCAGGAGATCCCTATTGGCTGCAGCATTTCTTTTGCCACCCATAGGGAGCTCTGACAATTCTTACACAGGCCTGCCAGTACAGCCTAAGTGAAATAACATCCACGTTATTTCACAGCCATTTACCACTGTACTTAAGTAACTTATAAGTCACCTATATGTCTAACCTTCACCTGGTGAAGGTTGGGTGCAAAGTTACTTAGTGTGAGGGCACCCTGGCACTAGCCAAGGTGCCCCCACATCGTTCAGGGCAAATTCCCCGGACTTTGTGAGTGCGGGGACACCATTACACGCGTGCACTGTACATAGGTCACTACCTATGTACAGCGTCACAATGGTAACTCCAAACATGGCCATGTAACATGTCTAAGATCATGGAATTGTCACCCCAATGCCAGAATCCATGATCCCCCGGGTCTCTAGCACAGAACCCGGGTAGTGCCAAACTGCCTTTCCGGGGTCTCCACTGCAGCTGCTGCTGCTGCCAACCCGTCAGACAGGTTTCTGCCCTCTGGGGTCCAGGCAGCCCTGGCCCAGGAAGGCAGAACAAAGGACTTCCTCTTAGAGAGGGTGTAACACCCTCTCCCCCTTTGGAAATAGGTGTGAAGGCTGGGGAGGAGTAGCCTCCCCCAGCCTCTGGAAATGCTTTGATGGGCACAGATGGTGCCCATCTCTGCATGAGACAGTCTACACCAGTTCAGAGATCCCCCAGCCCTGCTCTGGCGCGAAACTGGACAAAGGAAAGGGGAGTGACCACTCCCCTGACCTGCACCTCCAGTGTGTCCCAGACCTCTGCCATCTTGGAAACAGAGGTGTTTGTGGCACACTGGACTGCTCTGAGTGGCCAGTGCCAGCAGGTGATGTCAGAGGCTCCTTCTGATAGGCTCTTACCTCTCTTGGTAGCCAATCGTCCTAACCTGGTAGCCAAACCTCCTTTTCTGGCTATTTAGGGTCTCTGCTTTGGAGAATTCTTCAGATACCGAATGGAAGAGCTCATCAGAGTTCCTCTGCATCTCCCTCTTCACCTTCTGCCAAAGGATTGACCGCTGACTGCTCAGGACGCCTGCAAAACCGCAACAAAGTAGCAAGACGACTACTAGCAACCTTGTATTGTTTCATCCTGCCGGCTTTCTTGACTGTTTCCAGGTGGTGCATGCTCTGGGGGTAGCCTGCCTCCTTTCTGCACCAGGAGCTCTGAAGAAATCTCCAGTGGGTCGACGGAATCTTCCCCCTGCAACCGCAGGCAATAAAAGACTGCATCACCGGTCCTCTGGGTCCCCTCTCAGCAGGACGAGCGTGGTCCCTGGAACTCAGCAACTCTGTCCAAGTGACTCCCACAGTCCAGTGACTCTTCAGTCCAGGTTTGGTGGAGTTAAGTCCTTGCCTCCCCACGCTAGACTGCATTGCTGGGTACCGCGTGATTTGCAGCTGCTCCGGCTCCTGTGCACTCTTCCAGGATTTCCTTCGTGCACAGCCAAGCCTGGGTCCCCGACACTCTAACCTGCAGTGCACAACCTTCTGAGTTGTCCTCCGGCGTCGTGGGACTCCCTTTTGTGACTTCGCATGGACTCTGGTTCACTCTTCTTCCAAGTGCCTGGTCAGGTACTTCTGCGGGTGCGGCCTGCTTCTGTGAGGGCTCCCTGTCTTGCTGGGCGCCCCCTCTGTCTACTCATCCAAGTGGCGACATCCTGGTCCCTCCTGGGCCACAGCAGCATCCAAAAACCCTAACCGCGACCATTGCAGCTAGCAAGGCTTGTTTGCGGTCTTTCTGAGTGTGAACACCTCTGCAAGCTTCTTCACGACGTGGGACATCCATCCTCCAAAGGGGAAGTTCCTAGTCCTCTTCGTTCTTGCAGAACACCAGGCTTCTTCCAACAGGTGGCAGCTTCCTTGCACCCTCAGCTGGCATTTCTTGGGCTCCTGCCCACTCTCGACACTGTCGCGACTCTTGGACTTGGTCCCCTGGTCTTACAGGTACTCAGGTCTGCAAATCCACTGTTGTTGCATTGCTGGTGTTTGTTCTTCCTCCAGAATCCCCCTTTCACGACTTCTGTGCTCTCTGGGGGTAGTAGGTGCACTTTACACCTACCTTTCAGGGTCTTGGGGTGGGCTATTTTTCTAACCCTCACTGTTTTCTTACAGTCCCAGCGACCCTCTACAAGCTCACATAGGTTTGGGGTCCATTCGTGGTTCGCATTCCACTTTTGGAGTACATGGTTTGTGTTGCCCCTATACCTATGTGCTCCTATTGCAATCTACTGTAACTTTACATTGCTTGCATTACTTCCTTTCGCTATTACTGCATATTTTTGGTATTGTGTACATATATCTTGTGTATATTTCTCATCCTCATACTGAGGGTACTCACTGAGATACTTTTGGCATATTGTCATAAAAATAAAGTACCTATATTTTTTAGTATATATGTGTGTTGTGTTTTCTTATGATATTCTGCATATGACACCAGTGGTATAGTAGGTGCTTTACATGTCTCCTAGTTCAGCCTAAGCTGCTTTGCCATAGCTACCTTCTATCAGCCTAAGCTGCTAGAAACACCTCTTTTACACTAATAAGGGATAACTGGACCTGGCACAAGGTGTAAGTACCTCTGGTACCCACTACAAGCCAGGCCAGCCTCCTACAGCTACTCCCTGGCTTGCTGCTTCTCAGTAGATAGACGGCAGGCTGTGCTTAAAACACGCTTGGTGAGAGGTCTGAGCAGGGGTAAGATGGACCAGAAACAGGCCAAGCTCACCTTCACCGGGGGGAAAAAAAGAGATGGCGCGTCTGGCCCTCAGTCTGGGGAAGAGACTATGGTGGAGGAGATTCTGTGTACCTCGGTCACGGTCATTCTTGATCTCAAGAGCAGCCTTGCAGGCATTGATGCAAAGCTGGATCATCTGACGGTGCAGCTGGACCGAATTAAAGCCAGGGTGGATGCCCATGACTCCCGGATTGACCATTTGGAAACGCGCACCTCGGAGCTGGAAGACCAACGCATTAGTGCTCGTGAACAACTGCTCCGCATGGAACGGGTGCTGGGAGTTATACGAAATAAAATGAAGATTTGGAAGCTAGGTCGCGCCGCAATAACATTCAAATAGTAGGGCTCCCGGAATCCACGGATATGGGTAGAATGGAAGACTTTGTGGAGAGTATGCTCTCTGAGCTCTTTCCTGGAGAGCTCTCCCAGATGTTGGTGGTGGAGCGGGCACATAGGTCCTCGGCCCCCTCCTGGAACTCAGCCACGTCCCATCATTTTTCGCCTGCTGAACTATCAGGATAGAGATACTGTTTTGCGACTGGGGAGGGAGCAGAGGCCTGTGATCTACAAGAAGACCATGTTGCACTTTTTTCCAGACTACACTCCAGTCTGCAGGCTGCGCGCAAAGCGTTTCTGCCCATTAAATGCACTTTGAGCCAGACAGACTGCCGCCAGATTCTCTCTTATCTACCCTGCAAAACTGAGGGTGCAACATGGGGACAAACTGCTCTTCTTCAGTGACCCGAACCTTGTAGCCAAGTTTGCCAAAACAGTTCCTAAGAGGCCGGCGGTGGCGGCGCCGAATACCCTCAAAGCTGGGGGCGCAACGTTGAGCAATAATGACTAACTGGGTCAGGGTGTTGCTGACTGGGGGGGGGTGCGTTTTGCGGATTACTGGGTACCACAGTTCTGTGGTGCCGTCCTCTGGACCGCTCCGCTGTTTGGCTTTCTTTTGGCCCTTTGCCCTCCTCCCTCTGCCCCGTTCAGGCCCGTTCATGGCTTAGCACTCTCCCCTTGGATAAGTCCTGTTTATTTGATGTCTATTAGTACTGGGGTTACTGTTGTTCAGGGGGGTGGGTTCTTTGCTTTGACCCAGTTGGGCGGTCTGCGTGAGTGGGGGTTGGGTCTGTTATTGTTCTGGTTATTTTTCCCCCTCTCTATATGTTTCCTCTTTCCTTCTTCCCATGAATGTGGTTGGTGGGCAGGGTGGGACGCTGTGGTTGTGTTGCGCTTATGCTGAAATGACGTGATGGTGTCGGGAGGCATGACCTCCGTACGATGTCTTACTTGGAAGTTGCACGGCTTGAATGATGGATGAAAGGTGCGGCTCATGTCTGCATATGTTAAGCGCCAGGAAATTGATATATGTATGTTGCAGGAAACACATTTGGTGGCGGCAACGCAGCATCGACTAAAGGCCGGATGGATTGGTGAGTGTCACTGTGCGGGGTATTCGAGCTACGCAAGGGGGGTATGGGGGGGGGGGAAATGGGTGGGGTGGCGATTCTCCTCCACAGGGGGTTGCAGTGGCAAACTCAAAGTAATTGTGGATCCAGACGTCTTGATACGTGGCACTCCGCTGGATCGCGCTTGTAGACTAGTTTTGGTCTACGGCCCGAATAAGGATGACCCTGAATTCTTCCGTGAAGTGTGGCATTTGGTTGAGTCGCTGGGTAGTGGCGCGGTGATCGGGGGCGGGGATTTTAACGTGTTTCTAGCCAGGGTGCAACATGTAACTGCTGCAAAGGCTCTTTCATCTGTCACAGTGGAGGGGGCTTTGATGGATCTATGGAGAGCTAAGCATGCGGCTGCTCTGGAGGGCACGTGTGTTAACTACACTCACAATAGTTGGTCCTGCATAGATCGTCGGCTGGGCTCGAAGGGTGTGGAGTTCTGGGCGCAGTCGGTGGAACATATGGCGCAAACTTTATCGGATCATTCGCCGGTTAAATTGGTATTGGCGGTGCCTGGAGGCCCTGGACGTGCGTGTGGCGTCTGCCTCATGGGGCGCTGCGGGACAATGTATTCCGTAAGGAGGTTCGTGAGGCCATCACTCATTATTTTGCAGAGAACTGTGGATCCGTCACCTCTGCGGGCAAGTTGTGGGAGGCCTTTATGGTAGTGATTTGTGGCGTGTGTCTTGCAAAACAATCCGGTGGGTTAAAAATGTTACGCCTGGAATTGGCTGACTTGGAGGACCAGATTGCTGATTTGGAGCGGCGCCTGGCGGTGGATTGGTCAGGTGTTACGCTGGCAGCTTTGCGGGACGCTGTAGCTACCTTTGAGAGATCTGCTTTCTGGGGAAATACGCCAGGGCGCGCCATATGGCGGGGGGGAGCGGGCAGGGCGCACACTGGCACGCATGTTGCGCAAGCCTTGGGCCAGCAATTACATAACTGAGATTGACAGTGCGGAGGGCGAGCGGGTGGTGGGGACGGACGGAGTTGTGAAGGTTTTTACTAAATTCTTCATGGATCTCTGCGCGGAGCCAGCTGGACTGGACGTCGGGGCTGCTCTGGACTATTTTTCTGAGATTTCTTTGCTCTGGTTCGATGATGCACACAGGTCTTATTTTGATGCCCCCTTCTCCGTCGAGGAGGTCCAGGCGGCGATCCGCAGTTTGCTCGGAGATAAGTCCCCTGGTTTGGATGGATTGACTCCTGTGTTTTATAAGGAATACGCTGACATATTGACTCCTCAGCTCTTGGAGGTATATGCGGAGTCTATGGGGACTGGGGTTCTCCCGGCCTCTCTTCGCGATGCTTTGATCATTACGATTCTTAAGCCGGGCAAGGATCCGCATTGTTGTGATTCGTATCGCCCGCTCTCTATGATTAATATTGATAACAAAATCTTGGCTAAGATGATCGCGGCTCGACTGCAGCCGCTGCTCCCGAAGTTTGTATTGCCGGATCAGTCTGGGTTTGTACCCGGCAGATCTACGTCTCACAATCTGCGTACGTATTTTGCCGTCGCAAGCGAGATCCATGCGGAGGATGATGCGGCGGTGTTTCTGGATGCTACTAAGGCTTTTGACTCGCTGGCATGGAAACACACGTTTGCGCTGCTTGCTAGAGTCAGCATCAGTGTGCGCTTTGTGTGATTGATCCGGCTGCTGTATACAGAGCCCACTGCTCGACTGCGGCTCAACGGAAATGTGTCTGGCTCCTTCCGGGTGGCTCGGGAGACTCGTCAGGGGTGCCCTCTCTTCCCGCTGCTATTTGCAGTTGCCTTGGAGCCCCTTGCGGCATATCTACGACATCACAACCAGAGGAGGCTGCCGTTCCGGCAGTGGCCTATTTTAATATCCTCGCATGCTGATGAAATCGCGCTGTATGTTCGTGAGCAGCGGAACAATTTGGATGTGCTCATGGATGAGATAGTGCGATTTGGTACGTTTTCCGGTGTCGCAATTAACTGGTCTAAGTCGGTGGTGATGCTCCTCTCGGTGGGGACGGTGGAATTCCCCTCCCGGTATCCGTTTGGACGGACGGACAGACCGGTGCGATACTCGGGAGTTTGGCTAAGTCGTGACGTGGAGACACTTTGGATGGCTAATTATGGCAGGGCTATCGCGTGGTTGGAGGATAAAGTGGAGACATGGCGTCTGCTTTCGCTTACTGGGCGCATTGCGATTGCTAAAATGGTGGTGCTGCCTAAATTCTTATACTTGTTTCTAAATCTTCCTCTCATTCTCGCTGCAAGCTTTCTGCAGCGTCTTCGGTCTGCTCTTATATGGCTGGTGTGGGCCGGTGAGCAACCCAGAATTGCATGGGAGAAGGGGACGTTGCCC
Source organism: Pleurodeles waltl (assembly GCF_031143425.1). Taxonomy (NCBI): domain Eukaryota; kingdom Metazoa; phylum Chordata; class Amphibia; order Caudata; family Salamandridae; genus Pleurodeles; species Pleurodeles waltl. Next base: position 474,800,414 of record NC_090439.1, read on the forward strand.
TTTGAGATGGGTGGCCTTTCCGCCCCCGATTTGAAGCTTTACTACCATTGTGCACAGGCCCATTTTGCATATTACTGGCTGCATCCTATCCGATATTTACCGCATTTTGCACCGGAGAGTGACGCGGTGTGGCCCGATTGCCTGTCTAGAATTCTCGGGAACCCTTCCCGCCATAGGGTGTGCGGTGTGGACACTGTGTGGTGCACGACAAGAGCCTGGACTGCACTTTTGCGTCGGTCTGGGGCGGATGGACCGTTCGCTTCCTCAATGTTGGTGATCAATGTCGCAGATGAGCGGATGTTTCAGGATGCGAGGTTGCGTGACTTCCTTCGGGACTCGGGTCTAACTGAGCTGGGTGACTGGTTTGTGGATGGGCAGCTGGTGTCTCCAGAGGCTGTGCTAGAGGAGAGCCGTGATACAGCACTAAATAGGCTATACGTGTTGCGTGTCTGCACAATGCTGCATGGGCGCTTTCCTAGCCTCCCTGAGACCCAGACGACGTGCCGAGATCTGGAGGCACTGTGCCGTGCACAGTCACCGCGTAAGCTCATTACAAAACTATATAACAGCACGCAAGAACAGCAGGGTGGCGCTGCGATGGCTGCCAGGGCTCACTGGGAGGTGGATGTGGGTGAGACCATCTCGGAGGAGGTGTGGCAGATATGTTGTGCACACGAGAGCGTTGTCGCATTATTATAGGCTACGGCTGATACATTTTAAGTTTCTACATCGCCTATATTACACCCCTAGAGGTTTATATACTATGGGCCTGCGCGAAGATGTGAGCTGTAAGCGTTGCTATGCTCCAGATGCTGATTTTAAGCACCTTGCGTGGTATTGTGGGGGAGTTCATGCATATTGGAAGGAGGTAATGCATATGATTGAGGGGATTACTGGCTTGGAACTGCCTTTTTCCCCTAAAATTACACTGCTTGGATATGTAGATGAGGTGCCATCGGCTTACAGGAGATTGGTGGACCTGCTGCTGGCGAAGCGTAGGGTAGCAATGTGCTGGGGTCGTGGCCGGGCGCCCCGCAGGTCTGATTGGCTGCGCGATGCTTCATTTCGCCATGACCAATTGATGATCTTCTGGGAGTTGGTTCCTGGGGGCTCACGGACGCGGGATATATAGGCCACGCTGTGCTCCTTATTTAGAGTCTTTGTAGCGAGGCTGACTGGGTGAATACTGGTTGACCGCGCATATGGAGTCACGAATGTGGTCGCTCTCTCACACGCCATGGTGGATGCTGTGTGGACTGTTGGCTGCCCTGCCTCCCGTCTGTCTTCCCTGTTGGTTTCTCTCCCTTCTTTCTCTATTGTTTATGGCTGTCTTACCCCCTACGAACCCCTGGCGCTGATCTCTAGTCCCCGGCTTCAACTTCGAACGACTAAACAGCTGTGGTTTCAATCAGATGTGCTCATTGGTCATTGAGGTGAACTTAAATAGCGATTACAATTAATGATGTTGAGCTTGGTTAATTCTTCTGAACACTGTTGTGGGATTATTTGCTATGTCAATTCCGATATCTCTGTTCTATGGGCGTATTGACCGTTTGTCATCTGGTATGATGTTACTGATAAATTGAAAATAAAAAAATAAATAATAATATTCTCTGAAATTTAGAAGAGCTGACCCTACCCGCTACTCCATTCCCCACTGTATAAAGGTCTACACAAGGTTTTTAAAGCAATCCATCAGGCAGCACCATCCCAAGGTAGCAGCCTGATTTAAGATGAGCTAGGACATCCTCCGCGTGAGGGGTAATCCTTCTCTCTGCTGGTCCTTACCAGACCCAAACCCAAAAAGTTGTTTATGTGATAAGATCCAGCACACAAAGTGCTCAAGTCAGAGGGAAAACCGGAGGGGACAGAGTGGACTCCTCTGCTGTATACCCCGGCTCTAAGGGTAAAGTCACAGATACTGTACCATTGCCCCAAACTGCAGCAATCCGATCCTTACACAGGAGAGCTACCAGCTCCAAATGCATGGTCCAAAATTCAAGCCTTCCAATACCATGAAACATATGACCAATGTATTGAGTCACATGCCTTTTCGGCATCGAAAGTATAGCCAAGAAGGTTTGATTTTTTTGAGATCTCTGAGGTTATGGCGGGTAGAGCAGTTGGGCATACATCTCGTCTGCTCAACGTGGATCTGCAAGGATATTGTTGTCGTTAGTCTGTGGGCCAACATAGTGGCCAGCAATTTGGTCTCTACATGAAGCATAGATGTCAGGTAGTAGGACATGCAGCCCAATTTTGTACGGTTATTAGGGTGTGGAGAAGGTTGGATGACAAAGTTCCCAAGGTCCAGGCTTCCTCAAACATCTGAAACAAATGTGGGCCCACCAGCTATGTTAGTACTTACAGAGTTCTGTCAGGAACCAATTGGGTCCTGTCATCCCCCAGCTTGCATGCTTTGTATGGCACTGGTAAGTTTGTCTAGTGTAATTCCTTCCTTTAGCGAATCAATTTCTTCCACCATTCACTGCTGATAGTCAATTCGGCCAAAATATTTTTTATTTCTCCCTCCTCTCTATGAGAGGGGGGCAGGGGGGAGGGGGGACAGTCTGACCCCCATAAAATATCTGGTAGTACCCAGCAAACTTCTTGACTGTGTCAGCTGCTCTATTATATTTTCACCCTTTCTACTGGCTATTTCGCCTACCACCTGACTGCTTCCTCTCTACGGCTAAGCCAAGCAAGGAGAGGGTCAGTGTTATCCCCAACCTCCTACATATTCCACTGTGTGGAGATGATGACGAAGAGCCTCCTTCTCTGATCCACTGCTGTATGTCACCTGGACGCTTTACAGAACCGTGGTTAGATCTGTTGTCAGGTCTACAGTGACCCGATGCTGCAAGGTGACAGTTTCAGCAGCCATTTTCTTCGGCACTGATACAAATATCTACATCCCAGACATACTGTGGTAATCCCCGCCATAATTTTAAATATGCCTTGCTCCCTTGCTATTTGATGGCGTTGATAAATGGGCATAAAATGCAGAATCTGTCCATGTGTGACTGTAGTATGTTTAAGTACTGTGGACCACAAATATTTACAAGAACAGGAAATCTAGTATTTCAGGAAAGTTTCTTTTTCCTGGCATGATAGGCAAGTTTATTTCACCAAAATAGCATTTTTTAAAATTTAATAGTAAAACAACAGGATTTTCAGAAACAGGCAAGCTGATATCACGCACAATCAATACTTCAGAAAAATAAATTAAAGTTGACATTTGAGGGATAGACCCATGCTGAACTTCAAAGGCATGTTCCAAAGTTTGGCACCTTGGAACAAAAGGTCACATACTGCTATAGTTGTTTTTTCATGACTTGTGTAAAGTCCTCACAGAGTCCGTATTGATAAGATTTCTACAACATCAAAACTGCTCATGTGAGCTGGAGGACATAAGATTGGTAAAATCTGTCTGCTATCCAAATGCATAAGCTCCAGATAACTGAATCGTACTAATTGTAGGATGTTGGCATCTCCTCTGGCCTTGCCGCCAAAAGTGGGGGCAGTGGCTGGAGGGGCGGGCATCTCCACTAGCTGGGATGCCCTGGGGCGTTGTAACAAAAGGGGTGAGGCCTTTGACCCTTTGAGGCTCACCGCCAGGTGTTACAGTTCCTGCAGGGGGAGGTGTGAAGCACCTCCACCCAGTGCAGGCTTTGTTCCTGGCCACAGAGTGACAAAGGCACTCTCCCCATGTGGCCACCACATGTCTGGTGTGTGGCAGGCTGGCAGAAACTGGTCAGCCAACACTAGAAGTTGGATTGGTATTTAGGGGGCATCTCTAAGATGCCCTCTGGGTGTATGTTACAATAGATTGCACACTGGCATCAGTGTGCATTTATTGTGCTGAGAAGTTTGATACCAAACTTCCCAGTTTTCAGCCACTATGGAACTGTGGAGTTCGTGTTTGACAAACTCCCAGACCATATACTCTTATGGCTACCCTGCACTTACAATGTCTAAGGTTTTGCTTTGACACTGTAGGGGCAAAGTGCTCATGCACATATGCCCTCACCTGTGGTATAGTTTACCCTGCCTTAGGGCTGTAAGGCCTGCTAGAGGGGTGACTTACCTATGCCACAGGCAGTGAGAGGTTGGCATGGCACTCTGAGAGGAGTGCCATGTCGACTTAGTCTTTTTCTCCCCACCAGCACACAAAAGCTGTGAGGCAGTGTGCATGTGCTGAGTGAGAGGTCACTAGGGGGGGCATAAGATATGCTGCAGCCCTTAGAGACCTTCCCTGGCATCAGGGCCCTTGGTACCAGGGGTACCAGTTACAAGGGACTTACCTGAGTGCCAGGGTTGTGCCAATTGTGGAGAGAAAGGTACAGTTTAGGGAAAGAACACTGGTGCTGGGGCCTGGTTAGCAGGGTCCCAGTACACTTTCAAATCATAACTTAGCATAAGCAAAGGCAAAAAGTTAGGGGGTAACCATGCCAAGGAGGCATTTCCTTACACTAATGCTGAATGAACATGTAGAATGTGTCTTGCTCTGTTGGTTAAATTTCAATGGTTTGCAATTGTCAGATTTGTGTACCTTGTTTTTTTTGTTAAACATAAGACTGAAAATCTATCTGGAACATAATTTTTGACATAATTGAAAAACTTCTCAGAAGGGAAAGGACATATTGATCAAAATGTTGAAAATGTATACACCATGTGACAGTGTATAATCAGGTAATTGTAGTAATGAGGAAAGCACCTACCTCTTTATCCAATATTGTGAAAAATTGAGCTTGGCTCTATCCCCAGATTAAGTGAAACCAATTTATGTAGTAAAGGTTTTTTGGACTAGCCCTGATATACACCTAACTGAACACTGAAAAAGTAATGATCCTTAACAAACACCCAGACCCCACCAACCTTCACACCTGCAGCCATGAGAGGTACTACTCTAAAATTAAATGTGAAATCTAAAAATGTAAAAAAAAAAAAAAAAAAAAAAAAAGAAGATCATACTTTTTCTGCTGCAGGAGATGTAGCAACAAAAGAGAATAGCTTACCAAACACTTGCTAACGTTACGGAACCTGTGAAGTTAATGACTCGTCATCCACTGTGTCACACAATTTTATAATAAAAATACATAAATAAACAAGTGGTGTTTTTGGACTCAACAGTATTTTTCATCATCGAATGTGGAACAAAAGCCAGCAACAAGTAAATGTTATAAAACGTACTACAGTAATGAACATGTTTATCCAAACGAGAAATAGAATAACTTGAAATACATAAAAACTGGTCTCAAGTATCCTGGAAAGCTACTTACGAACTGTCCAGCTTTGTAAGTTTTTCCGTCCCATTCTATTGATGCATATGTTGCCCAAGAACTCTGCATTCTCTTGGCAGGAAGGTCTGTACGGGTTATGATACCTTTAAAGCCGACAAATCTGATCTGCTTGTCGAATGATTCATGACACTGCTTCAACCAGAGTGCAAAGTCTCTCTCAATTTTAACTCTCTGCTCCTGTGATACAATTTGAGATTTCCTCTTTACACGTATTCCAGCAAAATAATTCTAACACAGCCTGAACAATTGCAAGCATCATAAAGACAATACACATAAAATGTACCTGATTAAACAAAGTGTCAACAAGTCATTGATCACCTTTTAGTATAAAAGTAAGGAAGTTTACATTTTCACACTAGAAAAACAAGTGTACATTTATTTGAATGCCAATTATTTTACAATACATCTAGAAATCAAAGCTAAATAAATATCCTAGCAATAGTCCATCAAGTAACTAATACAACCATATAGCCCATCGTAGCAAGCTATAAAGGTCATTAAAGGCCTGCTCCAGCAGCAAGGGCCTTTAACAAGGGAGACAGACTTTAATGCCTGTACAGCCCAGCTACGGAGAGCTGTAAGGCTATTAGAACATTCTGCCACTAAAGAGCAGAATGTTCTGATAAATGAAACAAAAGCCACACGGAGACAGAGGGGACTGAAATCCTTTCAGGCTCTGTGAGGACTTTGATCACAGCACTAGCTGTGAACAAAACCAGTGAAATGTTGCACTCCCGGCTTCTACTGGCATTAGAAGCCCAGAAGACTCCATTGTTTTCGATGGAGCTCCCAACATTCCAATGTTCTAATATAGTCCAAAAGCCTGCTGTTGGGGGCTATACCAGCCAAACGTTAAAGGCCCTGAACCCGAAGGACCAAGAAACTCCAGTGAACAGCGGCTCTGTTCAAAAACAGCAACAACTTTGCAATTTTCTTGCAACTTTTAAAGACCTCACTCTTCTCGCCGGAAGCGTGAGGCTTCACACACTGCACCCGACGCCCCCGGCTCGAGCTCCAGAGAACCAACACTACAGGGAGGACTCCCAGGCGACTGTGACCTAGTGAGTAACCTGAGACGACCCCCCTGGACCCCCACAACAATGCATGCAGAGAGAATACAGAGGCTCCCCCTGATCGCGACTACCTGAACCAAGGAACCCGTCGCCTGGACCAAGCACTGCATCCGCAGCCCCCAGGACCAGAAGGAACCGAACTCCAATGCAGGTGTGACCCTGAAGCGACCCTCTGCCTAGCCCAGATGGTGGCTGGCCCGAGAAGCCCCCTGTGCCCTGCCTGCACCGCTAGAGTGACCCCCGGGTCCCTCCATTTATCCCTATACAAAACCCGACGCCTGCTAAGCACACTGTACCCGGCCGCCCCTGTGGGTGTGTTTTGTGTGCCTACTTGTGTCCACTCCAAACCCCCCCCCCCCCCCAGTGCTCTACAAAACCCCCCCCTGGTCTGGCCCTCCGAGGACGCAGGTACTTACCTGTTGGCAGACTGGAACTGGAGCACCCTTGTTCTCCATAGGCGCCTATGTGTTTTGGGCCCTCCTTTGACTTCTGCACCTGACCGGCCCTGTGTTGCTGGTGCGGTGACTTTAGGGTTGCCTTGAACCACCAACGGTGGGCTGCCTATGCTCAGGAACTTGAACTTGTAAGTGAAAAACTAACCAATACTTACCTCCCCAGGAACTGTTGATTTTTGCACTGTGTCCACTTTTAAAATAGCTTATTACAATTTTAACTAAAACTGTGTAGGTTACTGTTCTAATTCAAAGTTCCTTAATTACATGTGTGGAGTAGCTTGCATTTTATGTATTTACTTCAAATCTAGTGGTTCTAAAATAAATTAAGAAAATATATTTTTCTATATAAAAACTATTGTCCTGGAGTTAGGTCTTTGAGTGCATGTTCCTCATTTATTGCCTGTGTGTGTACAACAAATGCTTAACACTACCCTCTGATAAGCCTACTGCTCGACCACACTACCACAAAATAGAGCATTAGAATTATCTAATTTTGCCACTATCTCACCTCTAAGGGGAACCCTTGGACTCTGTGCACACTATTTCTTACTTTGAGATAGTATATTCAGAGCCATCTCCCTACAGGCGGGAAAAGAGAGGAGCGAGGGAAGCAGCAGAAATGGAAAAGGGAAAAGGTGAGGAAAGCAGGAGAAATAGAAAACAAAAGGAAAAATAGAAGGGAAAAGCAAGAGTAAAACAACAGCAGAAAACAAGAGAAACAGAGAGAGAGCTCACCACTGGACCACCAGGGATGAGGGGTGGACGGCTTGCTGCGGGTGGAGGAGGGCCTCGAACGTGCTAACCTAGAACAACAGCAGACAGGTGGATTTGCGCGGTAGAGAGCAACAAACGCTGACTAAGGTTCATTAATCTGATGTGGTGAATACTGCTGCTTTAAGACCGTCCTGTATTGGTACACCATGGCTCTTAACAGTTGAATACAGCACAAATGAATTAAGTGCGGTTATCTCAAAAGGTAGGAAACCGTGAATGGAATGTTGCATTAGCGCTATCTACCCTAATTGTTACTGAAAGGAAGCATACTGTGAGTGAAGAAGTACTCCTACATGAGTTTACAAAATTTTACTATCATTATGTGTGGAATTCCATGGTTATCCAAATTTATGAGTAAAGTTGCTTCCAAAGTTAGTATTCAGTTTAAGGATTTTATTTTAGAGAAGGTTTTCCTGAAATGCAAGTCATAAAAATTGGGTTCATTTAACATCAAATTTTGTGGAACAAACATTGCACGGACTCGTTACTGAGCATATTACTTCTGTTCTTTATGACCCTCAAGGAAATAGTGGCGCAAAGGACTTCAACAAGGTCCTTAATAAAATATCACGTAAGGAACAAATATCAATGGCACACATTGTAAAACATTTATGTATGAACTATTAAGTATTTACAGAATCACACTGTTTTACCACTGATTAGAGGCTGTTCGAGTTATTTACAAGTACACCACTTGTATCCATGGGTATGTACTTGATGAATAAAACTGTTAGTTTAATTAATATCTCATGTGCCTTTATCTATCAGTAAGAATGGGAAGGATGAACAAATGTATCCTAAAGAATGCTTTAATTCACACAGAAAGCGTGCCATTTGCATGTCCGAGGTGGGTGAATGGGTCAAAATTCTATAACGAGGTCAAAGCATTACATGATTATTAAAATTTGAAAATGCTACAGGAGTGAAGTAAGTGAATCATTCCAGTGTAGTAAAATGAATGGTTGTCTAAGGAATTAGTTGTGCTTTGCAATGCAATGCTAAAAAAAAATATTTCGATTAGTATTCTGCAGAAATAACGGATAGGTGTAATTGTCAGACTTCCATGTTATAGAATTAAACATTGAAACTATATAGGGTAGGAATGTCAGGTTAAGTTATGAAAATGTTAACTTTTTATCTTCTTAAGCAAAAAGACCAGTACAGCAACAATTAAAGAACACAAACAAGATTAAAGGAGATCTTTGTTAAAGTGCATCTGAGAGTAATGGGCACAGTCTTGTTGTCTGCCTGATATATGTTCACAACAGTGCAATCGGTAAAACAACTTTCTAAGGTAGGCAAAAAGCACTAAGTCTTCAAGAGAGAGCCTCCTTGGAAATTCCAGCGTGCAGAAGTGCTGTCACTGCACGATCTTGGCAGTGGCAAATAGATCTGACCAAGGTTCTGCTCAGTCACAGAAGAGATATTGAGCCACCTCCACAGGGAGAAGCCATTTGTGATTGTGTAAGGCTTGATGTTGAAGTTTGTCCACCCTGGCGTTGAGAGATCCCTCCATGTGTTGTGAGACCAGGAACATGCCTTGATGTAGCCATGTCCATACACACGGGCCTCTTTACATATGGTCCACGACCTCACCCCGCCTTGCTTGTTGCAATACCACATGACAGTGGTTGTGTTTGTGAACACCTGAACTAGCTTTCCATTGATCAAAGGAAGATAGGCTTTCACTGCAATGTGAATCGCTCTCAACTCTAACAGGCTGATATAAAGTTGAGACCCTGAGGAGACCAGGGTCCTCTGATCTCCACCTCTTCCAGATGGTTGCACAATCCAGGAGAGACGCATCTGACACCACATGTCAGCTGTGGGTGAGGAACGGAGAGAGTGTGCCACTGATGACTGCGGTTAGTCAGCTACCTCTGCAGATCTTTTGCAGTTTTCTCTGATATCTGGACCAGGTCGAAGTGATTCCCCTGATGCTGCGCCCACTGCAACCACAGGTCCCATTGCAGAGCCTGCATATGCCAATGGGCATGTGTTACTAGCTGGATGCACAAGGTTATGAGGCCAAGCAGTCTCAGAACTGGTGTCACCAAAATCCAGGATAGAGGCTGAAGTATCAGAATCATAGCCTAAATATCCTGAATTCGCCATTCAGGAGACTAAGCCAAACTGCACCATGTTCAGAATGGCTCTGATGAAAGGAAGTGTCTCAAAAGGAGTAAATTACGATTTTGACACTTTGATAGTAAACCACAGCAACTTTAGGAGGCCCACCGTCAACTGCTAGTTGTCGAGGCAGAGGGAAGACTAGAACTCCTGACCTCCGCCATCACCTTTGTGAAAACCTAAGGGGATCTGGTAAGATCAAAAGGGAACACAATGAACTGAAAGATCTCAGGGCCAACCATGACCCACCGGTAATGCCTGTGGGCAAGCAGGACTGGAATGTGAAAATAGCCATCCTGCAAGTCCAATACTACCATCCGGTCTCCAGGGTCCAGGGTAGACAGGACCTGAGCCAACATGAGCATTCTCAATTCCTACTTCTTCAAGAAGAAGTTAAAAGTGTGCAGGACTGGTAGAGGGCAGAGTCCTTCATCCTTTTTGGGCACCAGAAAGCACTAGGAATAGCAAACACAAAGTACTTCTGATGCCGTCACCCACTTGATGGCTTTTTTGGGGAAAATGAGTCTGTACTTCCTGATGTAGCAGGGAGAGGTGGTCCTCCATCAGTCGATCTGAGGATGGTGGCACGGGTGGCGGGAATTCGGTGAATTTGAAGGTTATAACTCTGCTAGGCAATTTGGTTAATCCCATTTCTCCGATGTCATGGAGCTACCAGTGGGGTAGGAGGGGTCTGATCCTGCCCCCAACCAGGTTTCCATGATAGTGAGAGCAAAGTAGATGAGTTTGGAGGACGGAGGCTGCCAGGAGGTCTGGGGGATATTTTGGGCAGTTGGGGAGGGGGCCTTAAGGTCGCCAGGAATCTGGTGAGATGGGTTTAGGGAGGCCCTTCAATCCTGGATTTAGGGGCGTTAAAGAGGTGAGAGGGCGGTAGCCAATGGCTACTGTCTCTGAGGGTGACCACACCTTTCTGGTGTCCACTCCCTTTGGGGAGGGGGACACAGACCTAACCCTATTGGTTCCTGTCCTCCAAACCAAGATTGAACATTCTGCAGGGAGGGGGGTCCAACTCTGGACACCTTAGGGGTTGTCTTACCTGGAGTGATCACTCCTCCTTGGTTTTCCTAAGTTTCCAGCTGGACTTGCTGCCAAAAGTGCGGCTTTGTCCAAGGGGCGGGCACCTTCACTAACTGGAGTGACCTGAGGCATTGTAACAGGAGGCCTGAGCCTTTGAGGCTCACCGCCAAGTGTTAAGTTCCTGCAGTGGGGGTGTGATGCACCTCCACCCAGTGCAGGCTTTGTTTCTGGCCTCAGAGAGCACAAAGGCTCTCACCCCATTGGGTCAGAAACTTGCCTCTTAATGGCAGACTGGCATAACCTGGTCAGCCCTGAACTAAAAGGTTGGGTAAAATACAGGGGGTATCTCTAAGGTGCCCTCTGTGTGCATTTTGCAATAAACCCAACACTGGCATCAGTGTATGTTTATTGTGCTGAGAAGTTTGATACCAAAATTCCCAGACTCCAGTGTAGCCATCATGGAGCTGTTGAGTTTGTGATAACAAACTCCCAGTCCATGTATTTAATATGGCCACCCTGCACTTACAATGTCTAAGAATGGACTTGGACACTGTAGGGACATATTGCTCATGCAACTATGACCTCACCTGTGGGATAGTGCACCCTCTCTTAGGGCTGTAAAGCCTGCTAGAGGGGTGACTTACCTATGCCACAGGAGTGGTTTGTGGGCATGGCACCCTGAGGGGATACCATGTCGACTTTACCTTTTTCTCTCCACCAGCACACACAAGCTTCAATAGCAGTGTGCATGTATTTGGTGAGGAGTCCCTCAGGGTGGCACAATATATGCTGCAGCCCTTAGTGACCCTCCCTAGTCACAGGGCCCCGGCTACCACTGGCACCTTTTACAAGGGACTTAGCTGTGAGCCAGGGGTGTGCCAATTGTGCAACAATGGTACAATTTTAGGGAGAGAACACATGTGCTGCTGTTTAGCAGGAGCCCTGCACACACATAGTCAAGTTAGCTTCAGATATCAGGCAAAAAGTGGGGGGTACTGCAAACAAGGGGGCTGTTTCCTACAGCGGGCACTGAGCATCGACCTCACAAGACTGTTCTTCTGGAGTTAAGGTAAGTATGGGGCGAGGGCCAAAGCAGCACCAACAGTTCACTTTAGGAAGCACTGAGGTGTCTGGGCGCAGAGGTGCTTTTCACTCTCAGCTGCCCGATGTTATCCTATGGGGGAAAAACAGACACTGCATACAGGCACTCAGCAACGACTTACAGGACTGTTCTTCTGGACTTGCAGTGAGTACGAGGCCACACCAACAAATCACCTGGCTATAGTGTGTCCTGGTGCAGAGGTGTGTTATGGCATTGGGTGTCCATTCAAGTCTATGGTAATTGGTCGCTGCAGGGACAGACAAGAAGGTCGGTCCAGGGGAACTGACAGGGAGCTTGACCCTTGAGGTCTGTGGGAACACTGTCGGTCCACTGCTCCTCTGACCGTAGAGCGCAGGTGCACGGGTGTCTTCTGGCAAAAGGCCAGCACAGGAGTTACTCACGGATTAAGGGGGACCCACAGAAACACTCTGCAGGAATGGACTGGGGGTCCAGTCTGAACAAGTCAACAAGTGGGCTCAAGTCTCATGAGATAGGGAGACATGGGGAGTCCCTTGGTTCTCATCTTCTGAGTCCAGAGTGGATGGGTGCAGAGGTTTCCTAGGGCATGGGGATTTGCCTCCTGATCACTGGTTGTTGAGGGGGGTCTGCAGAGACAGTCTATAGATGTCGTGGTGAAGTCCCCAGGGGGCGAGCTTCTCTTCTGAAGGGCCTAAGGGCCAACCTGACACCGTAGGCCGACTTCGACACATGCTAGGAGGCTCGTGTGCAGTGGTGTTGTCTGGCGGCAGGTTTTTGGCAGTCCGGGTCTTGACAGGGTTTTCTTGGGTGCCTGCGGATGCAAGGGAGCAGCTCCTCTACTCCAAGGGAGTTCCTCCTGGTGATTTGCAGAGCACTAGCAGCTCTCCCAGGTTCTTGGAGGCTTCAGTGGTAGAACTGGTCAGTCGCTCCTCAAGGGTCGGGTGCAGCAGGCAGGCAGGGGTGGCGCCAAGTCAGTCATGCTCCTCGGTTCTCGGGTTCAGCAGGCATCTCGTCCACTTCTCCTTTTCTGACAGCGAAGATCTGTGGATCTGGTATCATGGGGTCCCCTAAATACTCAATTTAGGGGGAGTTAAGGGTAGTAGTCAATATGCTACTTACCCATGGGGTCACTACACCCCCTAGAAAACCACTTCCTATGGGGTGTGGGCATCACCCTGCCCAGAGTCCCTAAATTCCACCATGCACAAGATGGCAGATTTTATAAAGCTAGGGGTGTTCCCAGTCTGGAAGTGTGACATGCCTCCTTCATGGCTAACTTTCCTGCTTGTCCAGGTGCCAGGGGGGTTGGCATCTTCCTCTGAGGAAGGGCAGTTCTGCATATCAAAGACAGTAGGCTTGTTTGAAGCTACTGCCCTGGAAAGGAGATCAGCTGTGGGGAGAGTTGCGTAACACCCCAGCCCGGACAGGCCCTTGTTTTCTGACCTCTAAAGAGCAGAGGCTCTCCCCCTGGGAGGTCTGATTCTCGTATGTTGGTGGCAGGCTGTCCAGAACAGGTCAGTGAGCTCACCAGCTGTTTTTCAAAAGAGAGTGTGTGTGTGTGTGTGTGTGTGTGTGTGTGTGTGTGTGTGTGTGTAGTGGTGGTGGTGGTGGGGGGGGGGGGGGGGGGGTCTACTGCAACCAGAACCCAGCTCCCTACAAAGGCTTTAAAAAAACAAAAAAAAAACTAGAAGGCATATAGTGGTGCAAGGCAAATTTCCTCCACACCTAGTCGCATCGAAACGTATGGTGTTGAGTGTCATTAGAGGAATGTAAGGAAATGTGGTTTAATATATGCTGTGGTTGTGAAACCTTACCGTGTAATGAACTCACAACTCTGTCTTGGGTCCAGTCAGGCACAGTTGTCAAACCTTACCTCAATCCTGGGTAGCTGTAGCTGCGAGTGGATTCAACTAAAGAACATGTGCAATTAACACAGCAAAAATATTAGAAAGAACCATGACGAACAAGTTACTTACCTTCGGTAACACATTATCTGGTAGACAAAATATCTAGTTGTAGATTCCTGACACCTTTGAATTTCCCCCAGGCATCAGAGTGGATCTGGATATTTTCATAAGCAGCATGTCTGCACGCCGTTAGGTGCTGTTGATTGTTTGTGTCCATTATCAGCATCTTCCACCCAGATATGAAGTTCCGTTTCTATGTAGGCATCATTCTGGCACACTAACGTCAGTTTCTTTTTTTATGACTTTCTATGCCAGAAGCGCAGAGCCATAAAGAAACAGACTACTGGTGCATCCAAACTAAGGTCGTAAACAGATAACTCCTTGTCCCTAGAAATCAATTCACAGAGCTGGGAGGATGTGTGAGTCAGTAAATAATTTGCAACTAGATATTGTCTCTACCACATAAGGTGTTACCGAAGATAAGTAACTTGTTCATCTGACACAGACTTCTACTTGCATATTGTAGGAAGTTGGCTCTGTATATGCTATTTCAAAGTAAGAAATAGCGTGCACAGAGTCCAAGGGTTCCCCTTAGAGGTAAGATAGTGGCAAAATTAGATAATTCTAATGCTCTATTTTGTGGTAGTGTGGTCGAGCAGTAGGCTTATCAGAGGGTTTTGTTAAGCATTTGTTGTACACACACAGGCAATAAATGAGGAACACACACTCAAAGACTTACACCAGGTTTTTATATTGAAAAATATATTTTCTTAGTTTATTTTAAGAACCACAGGTTCAAGATTTACATTAAACACTTTAAATGTAAGGTACTAGCAGCCAATGACTACTGTCCTTGAGGGTGGCTACACCCTCTTTGTTCCTCCACCCTGAGGGGAGGGGTGCACATCCGTATTCCTATTGGGGGAATCCTCCAAACTCAAGATGGACGATTTCGAAAGGCAGGGGTTAACTCAGCTCAGGACATCTTAGGGCCTGTCATAACTGGTGGGTGACTCCTCCTTGTTTATCTCATTATCTCCCCTGGACTTGCCAACAAAAGTGGGGGCTGTGTCCAGGGGGCGGGCATCTCCACTAGTTGGAGTGCCCTGGGGCATTGTAACACGAAGCCTGAGCCTTTGAGGCTCACTGCTAGGTGTTACAGTTCCTGCAGGGGGGAGGTGTGAAGCACCTCCACCCAGAGCAGGCTTTGTTTCTGGCCTAAGAGGGCACAAAGGCCCTCACCCCAGGGAGTCAGAAACTCATCTCTCAGCAGCAGGCTGGCACAGACAAGTCAGTCCTGCACTGAAGGATTGGGTAAAATACAAGGGGCATCTCTAAGATGCCCTCTGTGTGCATGTTTTAATAAATCCAACACTGGCATCAGTGTGGGTTTATTATTCTGAGAAGTTTGATACCAAACTTCCCAGTATTCAGTGTAGCCATTATGGAGCTGTGGAGTTCGTTTTTGACAAACTCCCAGACCAGATACTTAATATGGCCACACTGTACTTACAATGTCTAAGAACAGACTTAGACACTGTAGGGGCATATTGTTCATGCAGCTATGCCCTCACCTGTGGTATAGGGCACCCTGCCTTAGGGCTGTAAGGCCTGCTAGAGGGGTGATTTACCTATGCCACAGGCAGCATTTTGTGGGCATGGCATCCTGAGGGGGATGCCATGTCGACTTTGCCTTTTTCTCCCCACCAACACACACAATCCACAATGGCAGTGTGCATGTGTTAGGTGAGGGGTCCCCTAGGGTGGTACAACATATGCTGCAGCCCTTAGGGACCTTCCCTGGTCACAGGGCCCTTGGTACCACTGGTACCTTTTACAAGGGACTTATCTGTGTGCCAGGGGTGTGCCAATTGTGGAAACAATGGTACATTTTAGGTGAAAGAACACTGGTGCTGGGGCCTGGTTAGAAGGGTCCCAGTAGACTTCTCAGTCAAGTCCGCATCAGTATCAGGCAAAAAGTGGGGGGTAACTGCAACAGGGAGCCATTTTCTTCCAGGGACCGCTCCCTGAAAGCCTTCGGATGCATGGCTAGACATTCATAGTACTACTTCAGGGAGTAGTCGCACTTCAGGCACCAAAGACACATGAGGTAAAGATCCTTCACGAACATCACTTGATTACAAGATCCACTCTGCTTGAAGCCAGTCTTTGTGGATGACATCCTCAACGAACCAGGAGTAGAAAACTCGAAAACATCTTGGACAAAAAGTCGAAAAAGGTCAGTCCAAAAAAGACAGAGGGGTAGCTCTCTTCGGATCAGCTCTTACCGGCATGGAAACGAAAGAACTGACGTCCGTGCGCATGGGTTGTGCCTATATAGGAACCGTGGCGTCACATCTGACACGGACGATGACGGGTGTGGAGTCAATCGACACCACCTAATGGCGCATAGGGGAACTGCTCATGAAAATCTCTGAATCCAACATGACCCCCTGGGGGAAATTCAAAGGTAAGGATGCTGCAACTAGAAGTCTATATCTGATTCAAGAAATCTGGCACCAAATTATAACAAGCATTTGCAAAGCTAAAAGGTCTCGCCTACAAAAGCGATATTGGCTTTGGCAATGTGTTTTAGCACGTCGTACAACAGTGTGGCTCCTTTTCAGCATGGCTAAAACTTAGTGGCGTGAAATGTCAGTGTGGGGTGGGGAATTAGAAAAGATTTGTTTGAATGACAGAGTGAAGTAGGATGATTGGAGTGTCGTAGAGTTGAGTAGAGGGGAGCAGGGTTCAGTGGCAGAGTGTCGTAAAAAGGAATGGAGTGGGGAAGAATACTGTAGAGTGGGTTGGAATGGACTGAGGTAGTGAGGTGGGTTGGATTGGAATAGAATGGGGTTGAGTGGATTAGAGTAGAACAGGGAAGATTGAGTGGAGTGGGGTCGACTGAAATGGGATGAGGTAGGTGGATTGGCGTGGATTAAACTGGAGTGGGGTGGATTAGATTGGAGTGGGTGGACTGGGGTGGGATGGTGTGGATTACAGTGGACTGAAGTGGGGAAGATTTAACTGGATTGAAGTGGGGAGGATTAGATTGTACTGGACTGGAGTGGTAAGGATTAAATTACATTGGACTGGATTGCAGTGGGGTGTGGTGAATTAGGTGACATTGGACTAGAGTGAGAAGGATTAGATTGGAATTGGGCGGATTAGACTGAGTGGGATGGATGGGAGTGGGTGGATTGGATTGATTAGGCTGCTTGAATTGGAGTGGGGCGGACTGAACTGGGGTAGGGTGGATTGGACTGGGATAGAGTGGGTTGACTGTAGTAGGGTGAGGTGAGTGGATGGACTAGAGTTGAATGGACTGGGGTGGATTGGATTGGTGTGGGGTGGATTGGGGTGCAGAGGATTGGATTGGAGCGGCGTGTTGGTTTGGATTGCGGTGCATGGAGATGGGGAGGATTGGAGTGCTGTCCGGATGATGGATCGGATTGGAGTGCTGTGGGGTGGAACGAATTGGGGTGATGTGGTGGACTGGGCTGGGCTGGAGTGGATTAGAGTGGAGTGGAGTGTGTTGAAGTGGGGTGGATTGTTCGGCAGTGGGGTGGACTTGAGTGGTGTGGTCTGGATTGGATTGGGGTGAGGTGTATTGGATTTGAGTCAGGTCGATTGGACTCAGCTGGATTGGATTGGTGTGGGGTGGACTGGGTTGTAGTGGGGTGGATTGGGTTGTAGTGGGGTGGATTGTGGTTCAATGGAGTGTGGTGAATTGGGATAGAGTGGGTTGTATTGGGGCGAGGTGGACTGGACTGGAGTGGGGCAGATTGTTTTGGATTGGAGTGGGTTGATTGGGATTGGAGTGGGGCAGGATGTTTTGGATTAAAGTGGGGCAGATTGTTTGGTATTAGAGTTGGGCAGATTGTTTTAGATTGGAGAGGGGCAGTTTGGGCCAGACTGGAGTGAGACATATTATTTTGGATTGAAGTGGGGCAGACTGTTTTGGATTAGAGAGGGGAAGATTGGAGTGGGCTGGATTGGAGTGTGGCAGAGTATTTTGGATTAGAGTAGGACAGATTATTTTGGATTGGTATGGGACAGATTGTTTTTGATTGGCGTGGGGAAGATTGTTTTGGATTAGCGTGGAGAAGATTGTTTTGGATTAGCGCAGGGAAGATTGGAGCGGGCCGGATTGGAATGGGGCAGATTGTTTTGGATTGGAATGGGAAAGAATGAAGTGGGCAGAAATGGAGTGGGCCGGAATGGTGGGGGGCAGATTGTTTTGGACTGGATTGGGCTGGACTGGAGCCAGGCAGATTGTTTTGGATTGGAGTGGATTGGACTGGAGTGGGGTGGACTGGAAAGGGCCAGATTGTTTTAGATTGGAGGAGGGTGGATTGCAGTGGGGAAGATTGTTTTGGATTGGATTGAGGCAGATTGTTTCGGACTGGAGTGGGGAAGATTGTTTTGGATTGGAGTGGGGCAGATTGTTTTGGTTTGGAGTGGGGCAGATTGGAGTGGGACAGATTGTTTTGGGTTGGAGTGGAACAGATTGTTTTTTATTAAAGTGGGACAACGTAGGAAAGTAGCCTCTTTTTAGCAAGGTTACCCCCACTTTTTGCCTGTTTGTCAGTGTGTTTGACTGTGTTCACTGGTATCATGCTCACCAGGACCCCAGTGATTATGCTCTATCCCCTTTAACTTGGTAACTTTGTTAATTACAACCCACATTTGGCATACATTGTGCCCCCATGCAAGTCCCTAGTATATGGTATCCGGGTACCCAGGGAATTAGGGCACCAGGGGATCCCCATGGGCTGCAGCATGTATTAAGCCACCTATGAGGAGCCAAGGCAAAGTTTTCTGCAGGCCTCCCATTGCAGCCTGTGTGAAAGGGTGCATACACCCATTTTCACTACAGTTCACTGCACCAGGTCACTATAAGTCACCCCTATCGCAGGCCCTCCTAGACCTGAGGGCAGGGTGCAAGTACCTGTGTGGGAGGGCACCCCTCCACTAGCAGAGGTGCCCCCACGAACTCCAGTTCTATTTTCATGGATTTCACGAGTGCGGGGACACCATTTTATGAGTGTACTGGACATAGGTCACTACCTATGTCCAGCTACATAATCGTAACTCCTAACCTAAGCATGTTTGGTATCAACCATGTCGGAATCATACCCCAATACAGTTGCCAGTTTTGGAAGTATGACTCCATGCTCTCTGGGGGCTCTTCAAAGGGCCCCCAGCATTGCTCCTACCAGCCTTCTCGGGTTTTCCGGATAGCGCAAGCTGCTGCCACCCCTCAGACAGGTTTCTGCCCTCTTGCTGCTTGAACAGCTCAAGCCCAGGAAGGCAGAACAAAGGATTTCCTCTGGGAGAAGGGGGTAACACCCTCTCCCTTTGGAAATATGTGTTACATGGCTTGGTAGGGGTAGCCTCCCTGAGCCACTGTTATGCTTTGAAGGGCACATTTGGTGCCCTCTGTGCATCCCTCTGTGCATAAACCAGTCTACACCTATTACAGGACCTTCAGTCCCTGCTCTGACATGAAACTGGACTATGAAAGGGTAGTCACCACCCCTGTGGTGGTGCCAAGAACTCCTCCAGACGGACCCTCGGTTCTGCCATCTTCAATCCAAGATTGGCAGGGACCTCTGGGAGCATGTGAGTGGCCAGGTCAGGCAGGTGATATCAGAGCCCCCGCCTGATAGGTGGTCACGTGGCTAGGTGACAAAACACCCTTTGGGCAATTTAGGGTCTCTCTCTTGAGTGGGTCCTCAGATTCGGCTTCCAAGATTCCAGCAGTACTCCTCTGCAACCTCTACTTCTAGCCAATGGAACCTCGAATTGACCCTCCAGGAACCAACAATCTGCATCCACGACGAAGACTCTTCTTGCACCATTGTTTCCACAGCTTCTTTCAGCTTCTGCAACATTTTCATGGCTGTGCATACTCTGAGGGCGGCAAGTCTTCAGTCTGCATGAGAAGGAAGAAGGAATCTCCCTTGGAGTGAAGGAGTCACTCCCCTGCACCTGCAGACACCAATTGCAACAACGACCGGCTGCATGGATCTCCTCTCATCCTGAGCTGTGTGGATCCTGCATCACGGGTGGTCCTTTTGGTCCTCTGCCAGATGTCCAACTATCCAACTTTGGTGGAGGTAAGCCCTTGCCTTTCCCCGCTAGACAGTACCCCCATGCACTGCATCTCTTGCAGTTGCCAAGGCTTGTTTGCATCTCCTCCAAGGGATCTTCGGGCTCTGTGTAGCACCAGCCACCAGCACTCCTTCCTGCGATGCACAGCCCTCTGCATGCTTCTCCTGTGGCGTAGGAAGCTTCTCCAGTTGTGGTGCGTGGGCTCGTCTGCGAATCCTTCTTCCTCGTCCAGCGGGTCTCCTGTGAGGGCTGCCTCTTCTTCTCTGGACTCTCTGCCTTGCTGAGGGTCCCCCTAGGACTCCCCCGTGATTTAGGTCCTCCTGGACCTTGCTGGTCCCTGGCAGCTCCATTTTTGCTTCCTGTGACTTCTGCCGTTGTGAAGGCTTGTTGGTGGCTTTTCCACGCCACTGACCGACTGCAATCATCCATCCAGCGTGGGACGTCGACTTCATCCTCCAGGAACTCCTCACCTGCTCCAGGGCTGCATTCCTGACCGTCTTTATCCTACTGTCGACCAACTCCTGCATCCACAGCTGGGTGGGTAGTGGTTCCTCCTCCTCCTGAACTCTTCTGTGAATTCTGGACATGGTCCCCTTTTTCCACAGGTCTTCCTCTTCAGGAATCTACCACTGGTTTCTTGGAGTCTTGTCTGGGTGTTGCATTTTCTTCCTTTTGGACGGTTTGGGGAAAAATGTCCTAGTACCCCCAGCTCCCCTCTACACATTCCACTTACCTATGTGGGGGTCCTGTGTTTGCATTCAATTTTTTAGAATATGGTTTGGGCTTCCCCTAGGGCCACTACTGTCTATTTGCATTTGCACTGTTATCTATCATTTTTTATGCCTATTACTGACAACCAGTGTACATATTTAGTGTGTTTACTTACCTCCTATTGGAGGGTTAACTATCAAGTGTTTTGGTACTGTGTTTCTGTAATAAAGTCCATTAATTTTCGTAACACTGAATGCTTGCTTTCATGTGTGCAAGTGCTGTGTGACTACAGTGGTTTTGCCTGTGCTTTGATGGTCTCCTAGATAATCCTTGGCTGCTCATCCACAGCTACCTCTAGAGAGCCTGGCTTCTAGACACTGCCTACACTACAATAATAGGGGATACCTAGACCTGGTATAAGGTGTGAGTACCTCAGGTACCCACCACACACCAGGCTAGCTTCCTACATTGGTGGTGCAGCAGTGAGATAACCACTTGCAATTGCCTTACCTCTCTGTCACTTGGTACTTTCCACAGGAAAGACCACTTACTGACTAGGGGTACACACTGTACTTGGTGTCAGGGAACTAGTCTCTTAAGTTGCGGTAAACTAGGGGTCTAGGCGTAGCACTTATGTTAAACTTCCTTTGACACACTAGGGGTTAGGGTAGTTAGCTACACCTACACCACTCTAACACACTATGGGGGTCATTACGACCCTGGCGGACGGTGGTATTTTGGAGAAAGGTACTGCCAACAGGCTGGTGGTACCTTTCCCCAAAATATGACATTGGCGGTTTGGCTCAAGCTAAACCGCCAATGTACCACTCCGTCCGCCAGGGCAGTAACAGCCGCCGGGCTAGGGACCTCGGTCCCAGCCAGGCAGCCGTCACAATCCCACCCTCGGGATTATGACCCTGCCTACCGCCATGGTTTTCGTGGCAATCTTACCGCCACGAAAACCATGGCGGTAAGCACTATCAGTGCCAGGGAATTCCTTCCCTGGTACTGATAGGGGTCTCCCCCACCCCCTCCCCAGTCTTCCCCAACCTTTCCCTCCCGACCAACCCCCACATTCACACCCCTACACGTGCAAACGACACTCATACATACACGCATACCCCATCCACCCATGCATGCATACATACATACACGCACCGCAACACACACTAACATTCCTTAAAGCACACATGCATTCACAAGACAACATACAGGTACGCTCACACCCATTCATTCACACATGCATTACACACAACTCACACCCACATGCATGCATACAAAAACACACACACGCAACACCCCCATCCCTGTTGGAGAACCTGACTTACTCGCTTGCAGGGGGTTCTCCGGCAGGAGACGGGACGCGGCGCTACTACCAGCAGCAGCGTTTGCGAGCAGAACACCGCCAGGCCGTATCATCTGACATGATACGGTCAGCGGCGTTCTCCTGGTGTGCCACCTTCCCGCCATGACCTTAGCCAGAATTACGCAAGCCTTCTGGTGGAATTCTGGTTACAGTCATAATATGGTGGACGGTAGGTAGCCATGCCGATGGTCTTTTGGAGGCCGTCGCGGTAGGCGGAATTTACCGCCAATGTTATAATGAGGGTCTATGTTTTAAGAACAGAACACATCTCAGGCCATGGACTCACGATATGTGGGCCTCACTTTCCAAGAGCTGAGGGAGTTGTGTTCAGAAAGGAATCTGAAGACAGGTAGGAACTCTGATAAGAATCTGCTCTTGGGCCTACTCTTCCAGGATGACCAGGACCATGTTGGTAGTCAAGAGGAGGAGGAGGAGGAAGAAGCAGACTCTAGCCCCCCCAGTGTTAGAAAGACAAGACCTAGATACTGAGGAGGGTCAGCAGGGTCCCTCAGGGGATCACAGAGTCTCTAGTAAACCCTCTAGCCTAGCTGGGAGCACTTCAAGTAGTTGGAAGGGAAGCCATAACAGTAGAACCCTCTTTGTGTCCAGAGGGTTAGTTGAAAGGATCACTAGAAATAAAGACCGATCCTCCTCTGCTCACTCTCGTGTCACCTCAGTCTCTGAGGGGGAAACACTGCTCATCTCCAGGGGAAGATTCCCTAGATAGGGAACTCAGACAGCTGAGACTGGAGGAGGCCAAGCTGAGGCTGCAGCAGCAACAGCTAGCCCTAGATAGGGATGCCTTGCCAGTGGGGAGAGAGACAAGGTTTGGGGTGAGCACCCCATGGTGGCAGCAGCTTTAGTTTCAGGGAGCCTAGGGTCAGGGAGGACTCTTGTGACTCCAGAAACGTAAAGAACAATTTACTTACCTTCGGTAATGCATTAGAGACGATCTAGCTACAGATTCCTTACCTTGGAATTTCCTGGCATTAGCTCGGAATCTGGAATTTTTTGCTGACCAGTACCTGCGTGCTCTCGGGTGGCGTCGTTCAGATCGGCGTAGCATAGTTGGAGACATCAGTGACGTGACAGTCACCTACAAAGGCACCACCACAGCATGCGTCAGTTCTTTTACCCACGCACTTCAACGCCAGAAGCACAGTCATGGATAGAACCAACAGTTCGTCTGTGCAAAACTAGGGCCCTGAAAGGGATAAACGCTAACCCTACTACACATATCTGCAGAGAGAGGAGTCATGGGTGGGTGTAAAGAATTTGCAGCTAGATAGAGTCTCTACCAGATAATGCGTTACCAAAGGTAAGTAACTTGTTCATCTGATAGAGACTTCTAACTGCAGATTCCTTACGTTAGAATGGATACCCAAGCCACAGCCTCCTGGCGGTGGGATGCGGATAGATCTCCTTTACACTAAAAAGTCCCGTAGGACCGAACGGGCAAAGTGTCCTTCTCTTTGGACCTGATTGTCCAGGCAGAAGTGTTTTGCAAATGTGTGCAAGGATGCCCACTTTGCTGCCTGACAGATATCCAGGACGGGAACACCTTGGGCTAGCGCAGTGGTATCAGCCTTGCACCTTGTGGAATGAGCAGGAGGCTGCTTCTTAGCCAATGCGTAGCAGATCTTAATGCAGAGAATGACCCAGGGCGAAAATGTTAGTTTCTGCACTGCCTGACCCTTCTTTGCTCCCACTTACTCCACTAAGAGTTGGTCATCCACTGGGAACACTTTTGTGCAGTCAAGGTAGAACGACAACACTTTTAGGGTCCAGTAGGTGGAGTCGCTCCTCTTCCTTAGAGGGATGCAAAGGAGCAAAGAAGGTGGGCAGGGTGATATTCTGACCCAGATGAAATGGGGTCACCACCTTAGGGAGGAAAGAGGCACGTGTTCTGAGAACCACCTTGTCTGGATAGATAGTAAGATACAGTGGCTTTGATGACAGAGCTTGCATCTCACTCACCCTCCTCGCAGATGGTATTGCCACTATGAAGGCTGTCTTGATGGTGAGCAGTCGGACGGGACAGTTGTGTAAGGGCTCAAAGGGAGCACACATAAATGTAAGGACGAGATTTAATTCCCACTGAGGGATAACGAAGGGCGCAGGGGGAAACATATGTATAAGCCCTTTGAGGAATCTATGTACAATGGGAGATTTGAACAGTGAAGGCTGATCAGGCAGCCGAAGGAATGCCAATAAGGCAGAAAGATAGCCCTTGAGAGTACCTAAGGAAGGACACTGCTGGGCAAGAAATAGCAGAAATAGAAGGATATCAGAAAGAGAAGCAGAAAGATGATTAATAGCCCTTTCTGCACAATAATGCACAAAATGTTTCCAACAGCAGGCATATATCGTTTTAGTGGAGGGACGCCTGGCTGCCAGAATAACCTTCCAGACTTCGGGAGGAAGGTCAAAGCAGTCAATTGCCGCA
Organism: Pleurodeles waltl; assembly: GCF_031143425.1. Taxonomy (NCBI): domain Eukaryota; kingdom Metazoa; phylum Chordata; class Amphibia; order Caudata; family Salamandridae; genus Pleurodeles; species Pleurodeles waltl. The sequence continues at coordinate 474,824,812 of NC_090439.1, forward strand.
CCTCAATCTCCACACACCTAGGCATAGAGTTGACAGGTTTGGGTGGAGAACCTTCCCCTGCGACAGAAGATCCTCCCAAAGCCTGATCGGAGGATCAATGCTCATTTTCAGAAGCTCAGTATTCCAGACTCTCCGTGGCCAATCCAGAGCCACTAGGATTACTTGGGCCCGGTTCTTCTTGAGAACTCTGGGCAGAAGTGGTATGGGCGGAAAAGTGTACAGGAGGCCTAAATTCCATCACAGACGAAAAACGTTGCAGAGTGTTTGCCGCCTTCCAAACTCCAAAGTGTAATACTGCTGGCATTGTGCGTTCTCTGCAGAGGAGAGCAGATCTAACCAAGGCTCTCCCCACTGCTGAAAGAGTCCTTGTGCCACCTCTGGGTGGAGACACCCTTCATGATCCGCTAGGCATCGACGGCTGAGTTCATCCGTCCTGGCGTTCAGAGAACCTGCCAGGTGTTGAACGACCCGGGTTATGCCCTGCTGTTCCTGCCATGTCCAGGACCCCAGGGCCTCTTGACAGAGGGTCCATGACCCCACACAGCCCTGCTTGTTGCAGAACCACATTGCAGTAGAATTGTCCATGAACACCTGCACCATCTTCCCTTTTACAACAGGAAGAAAGCTTTCAATATCAGTCGGATCGCCCAGAGCTCCAGTAAGTTGATATGGAGTCCGGATTGCACCGCAGACCAGGGGTCTCGGATCTCCACCTCTCCCAGATGGCCACATCATCCCAGAAGTGACGCATCTCTCACTATTGTGAGATCTTGTTGGGGAAGGGAGAGGAGTCTGTCTGTGACCCAATCACAGTTAACCAACCACCACTGCAGGTCTTTTGCAGTTCCCTCCAAGATCTGAACCATGTCAGTGAGATTTCCCTGATGCTGTGCCCCCTGGAACTTCAGGTCCCACTGCAGAGCCCTCATATGCCATCTGGCATGATTGACTAACAGGACGCAGGAGGCCATGAGGCCCAGCAGGCTCAGAATCTGTCTCACTGAAATCCAGGATTGAGGCCGAAACATCGCTATCATAACCTCAATATCCCGGACTCGCTGCTCGGGAGGATAAGCCCGAAACTGCACTGTGTCCAGAACAGCTCCGATGAAAGGGAGCTTCTGAGAGCGAGTCAGGTGTGACTTCGGCACGTTTATAGTGAACCCCAGAAAATGCAGGTGGTTCGACTTAGTCTGAAGGTGGGCGACGGGAGCCTGGGGCGTAGGAGCCTTCAGCAGACAGTCATCAAGGTAGGGGAAGACTGAGATCCCTAACCAGCGCAGATGAGCTGCTATCACCGCTATCATGTTTGTGAACACGCGAGGGGCACTGGTGAGACCTAACAAAGTGCTCGTGGCCCACCTTGAACCACAAGCGACGCCGATGGGCCAGCAGGATGGGGATATGAAAATGGGCATCCTGCAAGTCCACCTCTACCATCCAGTTTCCTTGGTCTAGGACAGACAATACCTTAGCAAGAGTGAGGATCTTGAATTTCTCTTTAGTGAGGAAGAGATTGATGTCCCGTAAATCCAGAATAGGGCGAAGACTCTTGTTCTTTTTGGAAATCAGAAAGTAGCAGGAATAACAACCACTGCCTACTTCTGACATTTGGACCCTTTCTATGGCTCTCTTGGCCAAGAGAGCTGCAAACTCCTTGTGGATCAAGTGTAAGTGATCCTCGATCAGCAGTTCGTTTAATGGGGGCATAGAGGGAGGGAAAGACTGGAAGAGGAGGGAATAGACCTTCTGTATGATTTGTCCGATGTTATGGACCGCCAGTGAGGGAGATGAAATTGAATCCTCCTTCCAACTGGTCGCGAGCGGTCTTGCAGAATCATACTAGGAGGTCGTGGGCGAAGTGGATGAGGGATGTTGTGTGGTGGCCGACCTCTGGCTAAACCCTCTGGGTCTGTAGGTACCACAACCTTGTCCTCCTACTGGATGTTTAGTTGACGAAGGATGAATGGTGGCTGGCGTGGTACCACACCACTTCCGAAGCTTCAAAAGGGGCGAAAGGCAGAATGCTGGTGAACAGGCATCGAGAGTCCTAAGGACCTGGCCGTTGCCCGAGAGTCTTTGAACCTCTCAGTGGCCTTCGACGGGCATGTCCATAAGATTCGCCTGAACATCCCCCGAAAACCTGAAGTGCGAAGCCAGGCGTGGCCTCGAAGGGCCACCGTCGATGAAATCCTTCTGCCCAGCGAGTCGATTGTGTCCAAACCACACCTGTTCGTAAACTTGGCTACGTCTCCCTAATCTTTAACAGTTTGTGAGAGTGTGTCCTGTACGCCTTCCTGGACTTGAGGCCAGCACCTGTGCCACGTATCCCATAAAATATGGGAACAACGGCCCAACAGGCATGAGGTGTTTACGGACCTCCATTCCAGGCTGGAGGAAGAAAACATCTTCTTGCCAAGTTGGTCCAGCCTCATGGATTCCCTATCTGGGGGAGTGAGAGGGAAGGCACCATGGAAGTGAAGGCTTGGAGCACCAAGCTCTCCAGGTTGGGATGGTGGATGAAGAAACCAGTATCATTAGAAGCTGGCCTATGGCGGTGGCCGATTGTCCTATTAACAGAAGCCCTTGTGCTGACTTTGGACAACATCCCTTGGAAGAAAATCAGTGAGGGCTTCATTAACATCGGTTCCGATGTGGAAACCCCCAGCTGAAGCACCTCCACCAGGAGATTAGTCCTGATTGGCGCCGTAAGCAAATCTAGGTCCAAGGCCTCAGCTGCCCTACAAACCACCATAGCATATGAAGCTTCCTCCTCCATAGCCACCGTAGGAGGTGAGAGCATGCCAGTCTCTGGAGAAGTATCCAGTCCACTGGCTTCCCCTGGTTCCTCATACCAGTCCATATGCTCCAATTCATATTCAAAACGGTCATGGGACCCCTACCATTCCTCTCCTGTACCAAGGCTGATCAAAACAAGCCACATGCTCTCATCTGGCCCCTGTCTGCGCCATTGCAGTCTGAATCGGCATCGTACATCGTCGTTCCGGCTCTGGATCATCTGGGATGAGGATGGGGCTCGCACTGCTGGTGGATGCCGGCAGAGCGGGGAGCGCTGATGTCAGGAACGATGCCAGAGGAGGCCAAATGAGTGCACTTTGCACAGTTCCCAATCCGGTATCGGATCCAGGAGTTGGCAACGGCACAGAGGACGAAGCCGCAGAAGGGAATACAATGGGGCCCCTAGCAACCCCGCAGGGCCCAAAGGTGGACCAGCGGGGGCGGCCCACTCAAATACGAGGCGAATGGCCTTGTAAAACGCCAAGTTGAGCAGGGGTCTCTCCAGCTCCCAGAAAGGAGCGTGGGAGACAGTAAGTCGATCCTGGCATGTGCTCTGAACATAGACATTCCTGAGATGTCTCTGCCGACAAGTATCGCAAAGTCGAAGTCCGCTTGGACGACGACGACTTCTTGTGCCTCTTCCCCGAGTAACCGAATGAATTCGAGCACGAAGAAGAGGACTTGGGGCTCTTGAAGCTGCCCCCCAACCTCCTTGATCGGGGCCATGACCTCCTAGGGGTCGCACCAACTGAATTCAACTGCTGGGCCATCATGAGCTTCAGAGACTGCTCTCTCAAAGCTTTTGGGGCCAAGGCCCGGCAGCCGGAACACGACTTTGAGCCGTGGTCTCTGTCGAGGCACCAGAAACATACCTGAAGGGGGTCCTTCACCGAAATGGCGCAATGGCATACACCACATAGCTTGAACCCAGTGTTCATCTAAGACAACCTTGCACAGACTTTGAAAAAGCATCAACAAAAAGATCGGAAAAAGGCCTCCCAAAAAAGGCAGAGGGTAGCTTGAATCCGGATCTGCGCTCAACAGGCGCAGAAGGAAAACAACTGATGTACACGTACCTGTGTGGTGCCTTTATAGGCGACCATGACATCACAGATTACTCCAAAGACGCCGACGACACCATGGGGATCCTAACGATGCCACCCGATGGCGCACGCAGGGTACTTGTAGGAAAGTTCCATCTTTCGCATGGTTAACCACCACTTTTTGCCTGATGTGGATGTCAACTTTGACAGAAAGTGTACTGGGATCCTGCTTACCAGGCCCCAGCACCAATTTTGTTTCCCAAAATCTGTACCTTTGTTTCTACAATTGGCCCACCCATGGCACACAGTTAAGTCCCTTGTAAAAGGTACCAAGGGCTCTGTGGCCAGGTAAAGTCCCCAAGGGCTGCAGCATGTATTATGCCATCCTGAGGGGCCCCCTCACCAAGAATATGTGCACTGCATTTGCAGCTTGTGTGTGCTGGTGGAGAGAAAAAGGCAAAGTCGTCATACCGCTCTCAGTGTGCCATGCCCATAAACCACTGCCTGTGGCATAGGTAAGACACCCCTCTAGCAGGCCTTACAGCCCGAACGCAGGATGCACTATACCACAGGTGAGGGCACAGCTGCAAGAGCAATATGCCCTTACATTGTCTAAGTCAATTCTCAGACATAGTAAGTGCAGTGTAGCCAAATAGAGTATATGGTCTGGGAGTTTGTCATTACGAACTCCACAGCTCCACAATGGCTCTGCTGAATACTGTGAAGTTTGGTATCAAACTTCTCAACACAATAAACCCACACTGATGCCAGTGTGAGATTTACTGAGAAATGCACCAAGAGGGCATCTTAGAGATTCCCCTGGATTTTAACCACATTGCTGATGTAGAACTGACCAGTCTGTGCCAGGCTGCCACTTTCAGACAAGTTTTTGACCATATGGGGTGAGTGTCTTTGTGCTCTCTGTGGCCAGAAACAAAGCTTGTCCTGCAGGAACTGTAACATGTAGCGGTGAGCCTCAAAGGGTCAAGCCTCAGGTTACATTTCCCCAGGGCACTCCAGCTAGTGGAGCTGCCCACCCCCCGGACAAAGCCCCACTTTTGATGGCAAGTCCAGCGGGAAAATTAGGGAAAACAGGGACGAGGAACCACCCCAGCTAGGACCACCCTAAGGTGTCCAGAGCTGAGGTGACCCCCTTCCCTACAGAATCCTCCATATTGGTTTAGAGGACAGGGACCAATAGGGTTAGTTTTGTGCCCCTCTCCCCAAAGGGAGTGGACATAAGAAGGGTGTACCCACCCTCAGGGATAGTAGCCATTGGCTACTGCCCTCTGACCCCTGAAACACCCGTAAATCCAGGATTTAAGGACCTCCCTGAACCCAGCTCACCAGATTCCTGGCGACCGGACAAGAAAGAAGAACTGCTAAGCTGCTAACCCCCAGCAGAGAAGAAGGAAGACAAGTGACTTGGCCCCAGCCCTACCGGCCTGTCTCCTGCATCAAAGAACCTGCACAAGAACAGCTACACATTCAGTGGGACCAGCAACCTCTGCCAATCTCCAGAGGACTGCCCTGGACCCAAAAGGACCAAAAACTCCTGTGGACAGAAGCCCTGTCCAAGAAGAAACAACACCCATGGACTCCATCCCCACTCTGAATGCGTGAGTCCTGACCACTCTGCACCAGACGCCCACGGCCCGTGTCCAGGTGGTCCAACCAACTAGAGAGGATCCCCAGGCAATTCTGAACAAGTGCCCAACTGGGGTTGACCCCGCCATTCCTCCATGACTACGCCTGCAGAGGGAATCCCAAGGACCCCCGTGACCACGAAAGCTCCGGACCAAGATATCTGAAGCCTAAAAGACCAGTACACCTGCAACCCCCAGGCCTTGGAAAACCCGACCTCCAGTGCATCTACGTTCAGCAGGCAGCCCTCCTCCCTTTTCCAGCCTGTGGTTTGCTCCAGTCGACCCCCCGGGACTTTGCCTGCAGCATCTGAGTGACCCCCGTCTCCCCTCATAGAGAATAGTTGGAAACATGATGCCTTGTTTGCAACCCTGCTCCCGGCCACCCGAGTGCCGCTGAGGTTCTATGTTTGGTGTCTATGTGTGCTTTCCCCCCCTGCACCCTGCCTGATTCCAAATGCCCCAGTCTCCATAGGAGTCCACGGTATATTTGCCTCAACTTTGACCTCTGCACCTGGCCGGCCTGTGTTGCTGGTGGTGGGTGTTTGGGGTTAACTTGAACCCCAACCTGTGGACCTCCTAACCCCCTGAGACTGGAACTGTAAGTTGAGCACTTACCTATAAATCTTACTAACTTTTCTTCCCCCCAGGAACTGTTTCTGAAAAATGCACTATCAACTTTTAAAACAGATAATTGCCAATATTTAAAAAATTGTATAACTTATCGTTTTCAAACAAAGTTCTATTGATATATGTGTGAAATACGAATCTATTGAAGTACTTGCTACTTGAATCTTGTGGTTCTAGAAATAAATTAAGAAAATATATTTTTGCTATATAAAAACCATTGGTCTGGAGTTAAGTCATTGACTGTGCTTCTATTGTCTGTGTATGTACAACAAATGCTTTGCACTACCCTCTGATAACCCCAACTGCTCGATCACATTACCACGAAAGAGCGCATTAGTATTATCTACTTTGGCCTCTTTTAAGCCTCTAGGAAAACCCTGGACTATGTGCACACTACATCTCATTTTGATATAGTATATACAGAGCTAGCTTCCTACGGTACTGCTTAGCAAAAACAAGGGTAACAAATCTGCAGCTTAAGTCTCTTCTGGTTGTTTCCCTCTACAATGTGGCCAAGGTTAGCATTATTGTCCTATGTTTGGGGGTGGGGTGGGGCAGTTAGGGAAGTAGCCGCCTTTCTAGCAAGGTTACCACCACTTTTGGCCTGTTTGTCAGTGTGCTTGACTAAGTTCACTGGGATCCTGCTAACCAGGACCCCAGTGATTACGCTTTTTCCCTTCTAACTTTGTAACTTACACCCCAAATTTGGCACACTGGTGCCCCCATGTAAGTCCCTCATATATGGTACTCCGGTATCATGGGCATTGGGGTACCAGGGGATCCATATGTGCTGCAGCATGTATTAGGCCACCTATGGGGAGCCTATGCAAAGTGTTCTGCAGGCCTGCCATTGCAGCATGCGTGGAAAGGGTGCATATACCCTTTTTCACTACAGGTCACTGCACCAGGTCACTACAAGTCACCCCTAAGGCAGGCCCTCCTAGCCCAGAGGGCAGGGTTCAAGTACATGTGTGTGAGGACACCCCTGCACTAGCAGAGGTGCCCTGACCAACTCCAGTTCCATTTTCATGGACTTCATATGAGGGGGATGCCATTTTATGCGTGTACAGGACATAGGTCACTACCTATGACCAGCTACGTAATGGTAACTCCGAACCTGGGCATGTTTGGCATCAAACATGTCGGAATCATACCCCAATACTGTTGCCAGTATTGGAAGTATGATTCCATGCACTCTGGGGGCTCCTTAGAGGACACCCAGCATTGCCCCTACCAGCCTTCTGGTGTTTTCCGGAAAGCCCAAGCTTTCTGCCACCTCTCAGACAGGTTTCTGCCCTCCTGCCTGCCTCTTGCAGTGATGCAGGCTTAATTTTGGCAGGGCTGGGGACCTCTGTCGAGGGTCACCACCCAAGCATGCTTATTTGCCACAAAAATGCAATCAGGAGGAGGGGACCCAGCGGTAATGGGGACACCTCCGATGCGGTCTCCTTCCTGATTGCGAGCCACAGCAGTAGGAAGGGAACCCAGCGGGATGAGCCTCCTGGCTAGGAACCCTGCCATAGCCTTTCTGGGGCCTTCTAGTTCTCCCGGGGCCAGAGATCCCACCACAATCCTCTGATGAGCAGGGAGCTCGCTGAGGCACCAACGAAGCCTCTGCGCGGCTCCTGGCTCTCGCTCGCCTCCTCCCAGGGATGCAGCAGTGATGCACCAAAGCAGGTTACTGATGGTGCCTTGGGGGCACTCTTCACAGTGCTCCTGTCCCCGGGGGCACTCCACAGAGTGCGATTGCTCCTGGCTTTGCTTGTTATGACCTGCCTGGGTCGTGGCAGTGATTTTCCTCCAGTAGCACCACAAAAGCGCTCTACACACGCTTTCCAAATAAATGAAAGCGCTCAGCACGCTCTTAAACAAATAAAGCAACAGGCTCCTCACGCAAATCCTGCAATGAAAAACGGGAATACAGCGCCCTTCAGGCTCTATGCTCCAACACAGGAGTATCCAAATCTAGTGCTGGCCTCACGCTTGAAGCAGTAAGATGGCCGGGGGGGGGGGGGGGAGAGGGAGGGGGGGTGGGCAGGGGCCTCAGCACACAGCCCCTGGAGACAGTAAAAGGGAGCCACAGAGCGGAAGGGCCCAACAAACAGGCCAGCGCAAGGTGTTGAAGTCAGTGGCAGTTCCTCCTAGTGACCCATCAAGTAACAGGTCAGCACAACAGCAGCAGTCGAAGGCAATTCCTGGTGAGTCCCTCCAGCAGTATTCTGTGTCCAGCTCAGTAGTCTATTATTGTCTCTCTAAGATGGGGGAAAACCCCCTGTACTTATACTCCGTTTTGCACACGTTTTCACAGAGAGGTTCCAACCAGTTCCAACTGGTTCGAGAAGTGTCCCCTCTCTCCTCCAGCACAGGTTCCAGACATCAGTTGGGGGTAAACAAGCCCTTTGTGTGAGGCCAGGGCACAGCCTTTATAAATGCAGGGGTGCCCCGCCTCTTCTCTCAGCCCAGGAAGACCGCTCAATATGCAGTTGCACCTCTGTGACACCTCCACCCTCCCTGCTTACAGGCAGTCTGAAAAGTATGCACATAGAGCTGTCACTCTGCCCCAGATGTGGACTGGAGTTCAGCTGAAAAACACCAGAGACAGAAAAATGCGCACTTTCTAGAAGTGGCAAATCTATAATGGTGATAAAACAAATCCACCTACACCAGTAAGCATTTCTCACTACTATTACGACCATACCAAACATGCCTATGCTACCCCTAATAGATTAGACAATACCCCCTACACATAAGGCAGGGCATTTCCAATGCAATCCTATGAGCAAGGCAGCACTCACAGCAGTCAGAAGCCAAATAGGCTGTTTGTCACTACCAGGACAAGCCACAGAACCAGGCACATGTCCTGCCTTTCACATACACAGCACCCTGCCCATAGGGCTAGCTAGGGTCCACCTTTGGGTGACTTAAATGTAGTAAAATGGGAGTTTCAGACCTGGCAAGTAAATTTAGATGCAGGTCTCTGTGGCAGTGCAGGCAGGCTCGAAACTAGCAGGTCTGAGACAGATTTGAAAGGCTATTTCTGTGGCTGGTGCAAGCAGTGCTGTAGGGCAACTAGTAGCATTTAATTTACAGGCCCTGGCTATAGGGATACCACTGTACTGTACCACTGTACAAGGGACTTAGAGGTACATTAAATGTGCCATTTAGGTGTAAGCCAATCATACCAACTTTAGAAAGGAGAGCACCTGCACTTTAGCACTGATCAGCAGTGATAAAGTGCTCAGAGTCCTAGAGCCAACCACAAGAAGTCAGAAAAAATAGGAGGAAGGCAAAATGTTTGGGGATGACCCTTCAAAAAGGGCCAAGTCCAAAATTGCCTGAATTGCACTGCCAAACTGAAATAATGAACTTGAGGAATGAAGAGTGTTTGCTCCACAATTAAGTGTGCATTTTAGGAGTAGCAGAAACTGAAGGCACGAGTAATATGGAAAGGTTGGAGGAGAAAGTGCTGGAATCTCTGTTAGGACAAGAGGTATTTTACTCAGTGTTTATGTTAAAAGCGGGTATAGGTTGCTGGGCCCAGGTCAAAATCGAAGACCTATAACTGTGTGCACACTCAAAAAAAATCTAAGCGCCCACTTCCTATGGCAAGTCGGATGTTCTAAGGGAGAGCTTTATTTAGGGCCTACTAATGTTTTTTGCTGAGAGTACTCGAGCTGACAAAGACAAATGAGCAATAAAGATGACTATATATATTGTTTTTATCATGTTACATTGGCTGTGCATTCACAGACAGTTCAAACGTCAGCTGATGCCTTCTTACAAATTGTTGCTTATTTTATCCTGAAGGTTGGTGTTTACTTTTCTGTGTCTGACTGCAAAGTTTGAGGATTTTTCTAAAGTGAACAAGGGATTGTGAAATAAAAGACTATAGGATGCGAGTTTTATTCTAACACATTTAAATGACTTGTAAATTAACTGTACAACAAATTCAAAAAACATTTATGAAAACACCTTGTTTTGGTCATTTTGAAGTGTGATGAAACCGAGTTAAAGAGGATCAAAAGAAATCACTACTTGGTGATGTGCAAATGATAACTATTTGCTGAAACACGATTTCCCCATGTAATCGTTTGTATGCTATGTATTTTTATCAGTAAAACTGCATGACAGTGGGAAAGTTTGTGGCCATTAGGATGGAAAATGTGCCGTTTGTAAACGACAGTGAACTACCACATCATGGTTTAGTAGGAGCAGGTTACTTACCTTGTAAGCATCTATTTATACCGTGTAGTGCTGCAGATTCACATGCTATGCACACTCCTGCAATTTAGTGTTGGGCTCAGACTTTACAAGTTGTTTTTCCTCAAAGAAGTCTTTTTACTGCCGATGTGATGTTGAGTCTCCACCTCCTCGAAAGGATGTGCATATTCAACTGTTCATGTTTTCCCCTGGCATAGTGGCGAGGGAGGATGTGTTCTTGTAATTGCGGTTGACCATGGGTGTAACATGTTGATGTATACATGCAAATATATAGTGTAGGAAATGCAGCACCAGTGTTCTTTCCCTAAACTGTACTTTTGTCTTCACAATTGGCACAACACTGGTACTCAGGTAAGCCCCTTGTAACTGGTACCCCTGGTACCAAGGCCCCTGATGCCAGGGAAGGTCTACAAGGGCCGCAGCATGTCTTATGCCACCCTGGGGACCCCTCACTCAGCACATGCACACTGCCGCACAGCTTTTGTGTGCTGCTGGGGAGAAAATGACTAAGCCGACATGGCACTCCCCTCAGAGTGCCATGCCAACCTCACACTGCCTGTGGCATAGGTAAGTCACCCCTACAGCAGGCCTTACAGCCCTAAGGCAGGGTGCACTATACCATAGGTGAGGGCATGTGTGCATGAGCACTATGCCCCTACAGTGTCTAAGCAAAACCTTAGACATTGTAAGTGCAGGGTAGCCTTAAGGGTATATGGTCTTTGAGTTTGTCAAACACGAACGCCACAGTTCCATAATGGCTACACTGAAAACTAGGAAGTTTGGTAAACTTCTCAGCACAATAAATGCACACTGATGCCAGTGTGCAATTTATTGTAAAATACACCCAGAGGGCATCTTAGAGATGCCCACTAAAAACATACCAGACTTCCAGTGTGGGATGACCAGTTCCTGCCGGCCTGCCACACACCAGACATGTTGCTGGCCACATGGGGAGACTGCCTTTATCACTCTGGGCCAGGAACAAAGCCTGTACTGGGTGGAGGTGCTTCTCACCTTCCCCTGCAGGAACTGTAACACCTGGCGGTGAGCCTCAAAGGCTCACCCCTTTTGTTACAGCACCACAGGGCATCCCAGCGAGTGGAGATGCCCGCCCCTCCGGCCACTGCCCCCACTTTTGGTCGCAAGGCTGGAGGAGATAATTAGAAAAACAAGGAGAAGTCTCCCACCAGTCAGGACAGACCCTAAGGTGCCCTGAGCTGAGGTGACCCTTACTTTTAGAAATCCTCCATCTTGTGAGTGGAGGATTCCCCTAATAGAATTAGGGATGTGCCCCTCCCCACAGGGAGGAGGCACAAAGAGGGTGTAGCCACCCTCAAGGACAGTAGCCATTGGCTACTGCCCTCCCAGACCTAAACACACCCCTACATTCAGTATTTAGGGGCTCCCCAGAACCTAGGAAACTAGATTCCTGCAAACTTAACCAGAAGAAGGACTGCTGACCTGAAGCCCTGCAGTGAAAACGGAGACAACAACTGCTTTGGCCCCAGCCCTCCCGGCCTGTCTCCCAACTTCGAAGAAAACTGCAACAGCGACGCATCCAACAGGGACTTGCGACCTTTGAAGCCTCAGAGGACTGCCCTGCAACCAAGGACCAAGAAACTCCTGTGAACAGCGACCCTGTTCAACAACCTGCAACTTTCTTGCAACAAAGAAACCACTTTAAAGATTTCACGTTTCCCGCCGGAAGCGTGAGACTTCCTACTCTGCACCCGACGCCCCCTGCTCGACCTGCGGAAAACCAACACTTCAGGGAGGACTCCCCGGCGACTGCGAGCCCGTGAGTAGCCAGAAACGACCCCCCTGAGCCCCCACAGCAACGCCTGCAGAGGAAATCCAGAGGCTCCCCATGACCGTGACTGCCTGTAACAAGGGGCCCGACGCCTGGAACCAACACTGCACCCGCAGCCCCCAGGACCTGAAGGAACCAAACTCCAATGCAGGAGCGACCCCCCAGTTGACCCTCTGCTTAGCCCAGGTGGTGGCTACCCCGAGGAGCATTCCCCCCGTGCCTGCCTGCATCGCTGAAGTAACCCCCGGGTCCCTCCATTACTTCCTATCTAAAACCCAACGCCTGTTTGCACACTGCACCCGGCCGGCCCTGTGCCGCTGAGGGTGTAATTTCTGTGCCTTCTTGTGTCCCCCCCGGTGCTCTACAAACCCCCCCCCCCCCCCCCTGGTCTGCCCCCGAGGACGCGGGTACTTACCTGCTGGCAGACTGGAACGGGGGCACCCCTGTTCTCCATTGAAGCCTATGAGCTCTGCACCTGACCGGCCCTGAGCTGCTGGTGTGGCAACTTTGGGGTTGTCTTGAACCCCCAATGATGGGCTACGTATGCCCCAACTTTGAGACTTGTAAGTGTTTTACTTACCTGCAAAACTAACCTTTACTTACCTCCACCGGGAACTGTTGATTTTTGCAGTGTGTTCACTTTTAAAATAGCTTATTGTCATTTGTACAAAGACTGTACGTGATATTGTGTTACTTCAAAATTCCTAGAGTATCTAAGTGAAAAACCTTTCAATTGAAGTATTACTTGTAAATCTTGAACCTGTGGTTCTTAAAATAAACTAAGAAAATATATTTTTCAATATAAAAATCTATTGGCCTGGAGTAATTCTTTGAGTGTGTGTTCCTCAATTATTGCCTGTGTGTGTACAACAAATGCTTAACACTATCCTCTGATAAGCCTACTGCTCTACCACACTACCACAAAATAGAGCATTAGAATTCTCTCGTTTTGCCACTATCTTACCTCTAAGGGGAACCCTTGGACTCTGTGCACACTATTTCTTACTTTGAAATAGTATATACAGAGCCAACTTCCTACATATAGTGTTTTTATATGTGTACATCTGACACCATCTCACACCTGCTGGGATGGCGGGAAGGCACATGTGAATCTGCATGCTACACACTATGGGGCAAATGGAAATGTCCCAAAGTTCTTTGATGAGGTTATTCTTGTATGTGGTAAGTTCCCCTGGTAAGTAATGAGACTGCTGAGTGGTGGGGACTCCAACTTAGTGTTCTCAGTGCGAACGTTGCTACAAGATAGGTCCATCTAGTCTAGGTAGGTCCCGTAATAAAGCCAGTCTTGCCATATTCCATATTATTAAGCTATAAAATTTGGTTGATTTATGGAGAGTAAGTCACGATGCAGTATCTTAATGAACAAGTTACGTATATTGAGTAACACCTTATCGGGTAGAGACTATCTGGAAAATCTTGAGCAGTACCCTGTGCACCGGTAGCTGGTGTCGATCAGCTCTCCATCAGCATAATTCACACTAAAAGTGATGAGCGCAGTGAATATACAGGCACCACCCCTGCACACTGACATCAGTTTTTTTTGTGACATTTCCACACCAGAAGAACAGAGCCACGTTAGAAAGCGGACGTTCCATTGTGCACACCCTAAACATACAAGGACCTTTTACAATTAAACTCTTTTGCAGAGCAGGGAGGATGGTAAGGAATCCACAGCTTGATAGAGCCTCTCCCGGATAAGGTGTTACCAAAGGTAAGTAAAGTGTTCACTTTGTAGTTGCAGATTGCTTAAAAAAGATACACAAGCAATATCTCCCCAAAGGTGGGTCTGTGCACAGAGTTAGACAAAGTAGTCATGGTGGACCGAATGGGCAAAATGCCTGTTGCGACTGACCTGACTGCTGTGTCTGGTAAACGTGTGCAGAGACGCCCATGTAGCAGCCTGACAGATGACCAGGTCGGGGACTCTGCAAGCTAACACAATGGTTGTAGCTTTGACTGGTAGAGTCAGCCTGCAAGCCCCCAGGAGGTTGCTTCTTGGCCAGTGCTCAGCCGATCTTAAAGCAGAGCACAATTCATCCGAAGATGGTCGGTTTCTGCAGGGCTTTCCCTTTCACTGCACTAGTGAACCAAACCGATTTGATTGCCCACCCGGGGTTCTTTGGTATGATCAATATACAATGACAACACTTTTGGGGTTCAGGTAATCGAGTCAGGCAATAGTGTATCTCCCCCTCTTCGGAATGGGAAGGCGGAGCAAAGAAGGTGAGCAGTGTGATGTTCTGGCTGATGTGGAAAGGTGTCATTACCTTTGTCAGAAAAAAGGGTTGGTGTATCGAGGCTTCTCAAAGTGAGCCTGAAGACTGCTAATTCTCCTGGCCGATGTTACGGCAACTAAGAAGAAAGTCTTGATGGTCAGAAGACTTAGATGGCAACTTGAATGGGGAGCACATCAGAAATATCAAATCTAAATTGAGGTCCCATTGGGGCATAATGAAGGGTTTTGGAGGAAGCGTGGTGATATCCTTTCAGGAAACTTGTCACAACAGGTAACATGAACAAGAAGAGCTGATCTGATAACTCTAAAAAAGCTGGTATGGGCGAACATTATGCTTTAACTGTGCCCCAAAAAAAGCCTTGTTGCGAGAGTGATAAAACAAACAACAAAACCTTGGGTAAGGGTGCATAGGGAAGATCAACGTTTGGCAGTGCACAAAATTGCAAACTCTTTCTAATGGCAAGCGCATATGGTCTTAGTTTAGGGACACCTGGCTGCCAGAATGCCTTCAGAGACTTCTGAAAGGAGGTCAAAGACTGTCAACTGCCACTGTTCACTATCCATGCATAAACAGAACGAGTGCAGGTGTAGGTGCAGGACCTTGTGCTGTTGCAGAGTTAGAGAGAAAGAGAGCGAGAGGTCCTCTCAAGGGGGGAGTCTGATTGGAGGACCAATGTTTATGCTCAGGAGTTTGGGATACCACACTCTCCATGCCCAATCTGGACCCACAATAATGACTTGGGCGCAGTCGTTCCAGATCCTGTTGAGAACTCTTGGCAGGAGTGGTATCAGCGAGAAGGCTACTGGATGCCTGAAGTCCACTCGAGACAAAATGCGTCTCCGAGTGAGAGGAGCCTTGAAAACTCCAGCGTGCAGAAGTGCTGACATTGCGTGTTCTCAGTGGTGAAGAACAGATTCAACCAAGGGTCTCCCCAGATGAGAAAGAAACCTTGCACCACCTCTGGATGGAGCAGATATTTGTGATTTGCAAGACACTGACTGCCAGGTGTTGTATGACCAGTAAAATTTCCTGACATTACAGCCATGTCCATAGATGCAGAGACTCCTGGTCCCACCCCGTTGTTTGCTGCAGTACCACATTGCAGTGATATTGTCCATGAACACTTTAACTGGTCTTATCTGATGGAAGGCCTTCAATATGAAGTAGATCTCTCTCAACTCTAACAAGATGATGTGGAGCCAAGACTTCACCAGGGACCAAAATAGTCTGATCTCCACCTCTCCCAAATAACCACCCTAACCCAGGAGTGACGCATCTGTCACCACCGTAAGCTCTGAGTGGGAACGGGAGAGGGGTCTGGCACTGAGCCAACTGTGGTTCGTCAGCCATCACTGCAGATATTTTGCAGTTCCCTCCGATACATGGACCAGGTCGGACAGATTTTTCTGATAATGCACCCACCTGGACTTCAGGTCTCACTGCAGATCCTGCATACACCATTGAGCATATGTTATCACCAGAATGCAGAAGACCAAGAGGCCCAGAAACACCAGAGCCAGTTTCACCGAAATCCAGGAAAGAGGCTGATAAATCAGAATCGTAGCCTGAGTATCACCGATTCTTTGTTCCAGAGGATAGGCCGGAAAAAGCACTGAGTCTGGAATGGCTGCGATGAAAGAGTATCTGAGAGGGGATTTGTGTGTGACTTCAGCAAATGGATAGTGAACTCCAGCGAATGCAGGAGGTCTGCCGTAACCTGGAGGTGGGTGATGACTGCCTTGGCTGAACCCGCCTTCTCGAGCCACTCATCAAGGTAGGGGAAAGGTTGGAACCCCTGACCTTCGCAAATGGGCTGTAACCATCACTTTTGTCAACACATGAGGCGCACTGGTAAGGAGAAAGGGGAGCACAGTAAACTGTAAAGGATCATGACCTACTGTGAATGGGGGGGTAACGTCTGTGAGCCACAGAACAGGTATGTGAAAATAGGCATCCTCCAAGTCCAACACAACCATACAGTCTACAGAATAGACAGGACCTGATCCAACGTGAGCATTTTTGAATTTCTCCTTTTTCAGGAAGTAGTTGAGAGTGTGCAGGTCTTGTATTGGGTGGAGGCCTCAGTCCTTCTTGGGCACCAGAACACAGCAAGAATAAAAATTAAGGACAGGGCAAATCTCTGGCCTTGGATCCCAAAGAGCTTGTGGGAACTGCGTCCATGGTGATGAAAGGACTGGGGAGCCTGTTCACTGCGGTGGCCAGGTAGGAATGGGTGCGATTGGTAACCTCTTCCGTAGCCACGGGAGGGCAAAAAATGCCCTATCACCAAACAGGCAAGTGGCATCGAAGAGTGTCTCCATAAGGGATGCCTGGTTATCCCCCGAAAAACCAGTAGACCTTAACCAGGTGTCACAATGGAGTGCCACTGACAAAGCAATCGCCCTGCCTAGCGAGTCGGTCATGTCCAGTTCACAGCAAACAGTGAACTTTGCTACGTCCTTGCCATTAGCAATAGCCTGGGACATGATGGCTCAGGTCTCCTCTGAGACCATGAGCAGCACCTTCAAGACCGAATCGTAAAATGTGTGGCAATATCGGCACAAGAGGCACGCAATGTTTACAGACCACAGTGGAAGGCTGGTGGAAAATAAAATCCTTTTACTAAAGGTGTGCAGTCTCTTGTATTCTCCATCTAGTGTTGAGGTAACGTAAGCACCAGGTTTGACTTTGTTCATGGGGGCCTCGACAACCACACTCTCTGGTGTGGGGTCCTGGGTGAGAAAATCTGGGTTCCCTGGAGTGGGGTGATGACGGCGGGCAATCATTCTGTGCACAGGAGCCCCAGTGCAAGTGTTGGCCATTGCCCCAAGCAGGACATCAATAAGGGTTTCACTGAAGGGGAGAAGGGGTGGGGTGGGGGGTTGAAGCACCTCTGTCAAGATGTTCATCTTGACTGTAACAGACGGCATTGTAGGGTCCAGGACCTATGCTGCCCACCTCATCACCATGGCAAATGAAGCCCCTTCTTCCATAGCCAGATTAGGAGGACAGACTAGTCCAGTGTCTAAAGAGGTGTCTAGGCCACTGGCATTCGCCCGTTCCTCATACCAATTATTCTCAGGCTCCTCCATGGGGTCAGGAAAGCCAAATGGATCCTCCGAACCAGATCACTAAAAGGAGGCACTGCCTCTGATAGGGGGTCAGGCTCCAGCAAAGGTTGCAGACTTGCGACAGGAGTCAATACAGATCCAGGAACGGATTCAAAGGGCCTGACTGGCACCAGGGTTGAGCCCATCGGCAGGAATCAAATGGGGCCACCTTCGGAACCAGTAGGACACTACAGAGGGGTTTGGTGCATCTAAATATGGGGTGCCTAGCTTAAAAAAAATAACTCCTTCAACTGGGCAGGGGTCGCTCTGCCTCCAAGAACTTCTCAACGGCATGGAGAAGGGCCAGGTTCAGGCTTTGCAGCTGACACATGGGAACAAGGGCCTAGATTTGTGGTGTCATTCCTTTCCACATCTGAAAACTTGAAGCTGTGTGGGAAAGTCGAAGAGCACTTCGACTTCTTAAGAAATTTTTGATTTTTTGTGGGGTTTACCCGACGATGACCCTCAGGAAAGGCTCCGCGAACAAACCCAGGACCTTCCTCACGACCAGGACCTAGTGGAATCAACTGGCTTGGGCTACCAAGATTTTTAGGAAGCGCTTCCGACCCACCTACGGGTTCATCGCTCGGCAGTCAGAGCAGGCCAGCTCAGAAGAATTTCTACAGAAGTTTGAAACATTAGTTTAAAAAAAATGTGCTGAGGAAGCTTTCTCCGGATCTGCACTGATAGCATGGACAGTAGAGAACTGATGCCAGCTCACTGGGGTGACACCTACATAGGAGTCGGACATGTCACTTTGGGCGCAGACAAAGCAGAGCTGATCCGTGCCACCTAACAATGCACAGAGGTACTGTTCAAGATTTTCCAGATCCAGTAGGACGTTTGGGGATTATTTTAAGATAAGTAATCTGCGGCTAGATGTCTCTATCAAATGCACATATTACTCAATGATGCAAGACACTAGCTCCTACACAGATCTATAACTATTGTCAAAGCCCTTTTTCAGTACTCATCTAGGAGGTGTTTATTTTGCCTATAACTATGTCAGACCATTTGCCAATCATGCTAGGATTAGGCAATCTTACCCCCCTTTTAAAAGGCTGGATACTGGATATTGAGGGGGACAGAAATGCTGGACCCAGTATTCATTTCTGAGATTAAATCAAGCATCCTGGAATATTTTACTCTTGAATGAAGGGTTGGTACCAGAGAAGGAAACATTGTGGGAAGTATTTAAAGTGAACTTGTGGAGATATATATTTTTAAAGAAACAGATATACTTAGATTGTTGCACAATAAGAAGAACTGGAAAGAGGGCAAAATAAACTAGAAATGTCTTGTAAGACAACTAATGATAAAGACATACAAAACAGAAGCTATCTTGAAAACTTTAAGGGAGGCTGCAGATTGGGAGATGTTATATGGTCTGTGCTAGAATACTTAGCGAACAGCACTAACCAAGCAGAACAGTAGCTTGGATGATGAGTCTGAAATAATGAATTGGACATTTTGTAAATATTTAAGCAATACTAAGAGATGTTATTCTTCACTTGGATTAATTTCACTTCTGGCAAAATTGCTAAATCTTTGGATAACATTGGTCGGTGGAAGGTGAAATGTGTGAGCTTCTCAACACCTCGGATACCACTGAGGACATTAAGGATCCTACTGCTGGTTTAGCTAGTGGCAATGCCCCACGGGTGATGGTATCCTGGAGGAGCCTTTTAAAAAATATGCTGGTTTTTTTAGCACCTAGATTACTGGAAGTATATAACTAGGTCATAGCCATGGGTAAATTGGCTCCATCAATGATGGAAGAAATAAAACTTTCTCTAAACCAGAACAGAATCACTGTCATTGTTCCTCAAATAAGGCGCTTGCACTTCTGGATACCAATAATACTCTGAGGAAGACATTGGAAGTGAGGCAGTGGCCTTTAAGGAGACTTCTGGTGCTTCCTGTGCAATCAGGATTTTATTCCAACGACCAACACCTTTTAACCTGCATACTTTAATGCTGTTTTACAAAGAGAAGAGCAGGATCTACATGCAGTGGCCATCCTGGTAGACAATGTAAAAGCATTTAATGCATTGGAATGACAGCTTATGAAGGAAGTGCTGCAACACACAGGGCTTCACAGGTATTTTATAAACGTGTTATGTCTAGGATTCTTGTCTAGGGATTAACAATCTTATCTCAGAGGAGGTGTGCACTGGCAATGTTCGTAACTACCTTTAATATTTGCTATAGCCACTAAACCCTTGGGATGCCTACTACACAAGACCCACCTTCACTGCGGTATTTAAGTAAGGGGAAGATCATTGTTGGTGTCTTATTATCCCAATTATATTATTCTCTATATTCAGAATCCAGAAATCAATATTATTCCCATTCTTAGAGAAGTCGAATTCTGTAGCTATTCCGTTTCTTTTTATTAATTGGGATCAATCAGAAAGATTACCACTCAGAGACAGCACATATACATTTACAGTAGAACATCACCTTGAATGGACAGCTGATTCACTAAAATATAAATGAGTGCTTTTTTACTAGAGACACAAGAGTGGTATTCAAATTCTAGACAGCATACAATCAGGATTCAGAAAAAAACACAGCATTGAAACAGCACTCATTGCGGCACCGTCGACATTCGAAAAACCCAGGACTGAGAAGAAACGGCGGCCCTCATCTTGCTCGACTTCTTCACGGCCTTCGACACCGTCTCCCACAACACCCTCATCAGAAGACTCCACAAGATTGCCACATAAGGATCTGCTCTCAAATGGATCTGTCCCTCCTCACGAGAAGAACCCAAAGGGTCAGGCTGTCATGCTTCACATCTGAGATCAAGAAACTAACAGGCGGTGTCCAACAAGAATCATCCCGAAGCCCCACTTTTCTCA
The DNA here is from genome assembly GCF_031143425.1 of Pleurodeles waltl. NCBI lineage: Eukaryota > Metazoa > Chordata > Amphibia > Caudata > Salamandridae > Pleurodeles > Pleurodeles waltl. The sequence goes on from NC_090439.1 coordinate 474,845,190, forward strand.
ACATAAATATGACACTGCTCACCCACATCATTCTATCACAAGACATTACAGTCATCACCTACGCCGATGACACTCAACTATACTCTCCCTGAGGGACAAGACAAACACTGCCAGAGCCAACTTCATCTAGTGCATGACCATGGTAGTAGACTGAATGCCGACCAACTGCCTGAAGCTCATCTCAAACAAGACAGAAGTACTGGTCTTCGGCAACAAGATCTCCCCATGGAATTCCACCTGGTGGCCGTCAGGGCTAGGTCCAACACTCACATTCACAGACCATACAAGAAAACTAGGGATCATCATAGATGACAAGCTCAACATGACGGGTCAAGTCAATTAAGTGGGCGTCTCTTACTTCCACATCCTACGCATGGTGCGAAAAATCTTTAAATGGTTGTCTCAGAACACCATAACGAAAGTCACACAAGCACCCATCACCAGCAGGCTAGACTACAGCACCACTCTCTATGCCGGAATCTCCAAACTCCTATACAGACCCCCAGACAATCCAGAACACAGCTGCAAGGCTCATGCACTACCACCCATGCCACACCCATATCATACAGCTCCTCAGGAAGCTTCACTCGCTCCCCATTCACAACCACAGCCAATTCAAACTCCTCATGCACACATACAAAAGCCCTGCACAGCACAGAACCAGAATTCCTGAACAATCGCGAACACTTTAACCAACCCACCAGACACCTACACTCTCACACACACACACACACCTCATCCACAAAAGCAAAACTGGAGGTTGCTCATTCCTCTACATTACACCCAAGACATGGAACAATCTTCCCTTAACACATCAGAGGCTCCTCCTCACTTCTCGAGTTCCTCTTCATAAAAGCATCTCGGGACACATACCTTACCCATGCCCTTGGGGCACCCTCTTAGGTGATTGGTGTGCTATACAAATCAACATAACATGAGGACTTTTGGGAGAGCCTTAGATTATTTGAAAATTGAGCACTGGTTACTGCTACCTATCTTGTTATTAGGGCAGATATCACTGATCGAGACTTGTGATGCTGATATTTTTTTTAACGATTATTCCTAACCAAATATCTATTGAATTCTTCAGACATCTTAAGCAGAGACTTTAAGAGATGTCAATATGCAGTAGAAAACAATCATGCCCTCGTTGTGAGGTGCTTACACAACTGCTGATGAAAGGAGGATTAGAAGTACCTTACTGATGGACTTGGCTCTTTCTGCAAGGTCATCCCTAAGCATTTTTACCTTCACCTCCTTGTTTTCTGAACCCATTTTTGTTGGCTTTTAGGACTGTGCACTTTACCACTACTAACCAGTACTAAACTGCATACGCTCTCTACCTTAAATGTGGTGACATTGGCGTATAACCAATTGGAACATTTAATTTACTTGCAGGTCCCTAGTCAAGTGGTAGTAAATGTACCCGGGGATAGTAAATTAAATGCCAGTACTGGCCTCCAGCACGGATTGTCTCCCACTTAAGTAACCATTTTAAACATACCTCAGGCCTGCAATTGCAGCCTTATGTGCAGTTTTAAACTGCAATTTTGACATGGAAAAATAAACCTTTTGCCAGGCATACACCTTTCTTTTTAATGTATTGGTCGCCCCAAGGATAGGCCCTAAATAGCCTACAGGGCAGGGAAAAGCATGTAAAAAGCTGGACATGTACTTTGAACTGTTATGTGTGCTGGTAGTGAAAAACACACACATTTGTTTTTTCTACTCCAAGGCCTACATCTTGCATATGACAAAACTGAGCTAACTAATTACATTTAATAAGTGATAACTTCCAATTGGGAGCAGGTCTGAATTTCACGTTTGGTGTCTAAAGAATTGTAGTTTAAAAACCTCTTTAATGGTAAAGGCAGACTAAGTTACAATTCTGAAAATGCCACTTTTAGTAAGTTGGGATTTACTTGTCCTAACCATTTGGTGCCTGCAGCTTGTTTACTGGGTCTAATGACTAGGTGCAGTTGGTCTTTGTACACTGTTCCCACACAGTGAGAAAAGGGAGAACAGGTGTCAGCAGGATGGGCCATCTCTGGGTAGATGAGGGGGAGGCCACACCTGCACATCACAAAGGTTCTGCCTGAGCACACTCACAAAGGATTTGATACTAGTCTATTGTAGCCTAGACAATCTGGGGCAAGGAGGCAGGAAATTCCAAGCATCTCAAGGGGGTGGAAACCCCCAGAGCCTTCGCCTACTTCAAGGTTGGCACCAAGCACAAATACTAGACGCTCAGACCCAGCTTTTCAGTTCACCTCGGGCCTGTGAAAGACTTAGAAAGACTGCTGTGCTGCTCTGCAAAAAAGACTGCTACACTGTAGCCCTGTTGACTGAGTTTAAGGACTGGACATTCATCTTGATCACAGGAACAACAGAGTGACTTCCAAAGGTTAGTTGGGCTGGTCTCCTGACCAGAGCCTCAGGGACAGAAATGTTGCACTATTTCCGCAAATTTAGTAGAACTGTGGATTCGATCATCAAAACTTCATAATATAGGGACTTAGGGGGTCATTACGAACCCCGGCGGTTCAGACAGCCATGCCGGCGGTGGGGGCAAAGACTGCCACCGGCACGGCGGTCTGAACCGCCATATAATGGATACAGTGAGGGCCGCCCGACGGTGGAGGGAATCATTTTAATGCTGTAATGCCTCAACTAAAGGTGTTTGACATGTCATGTTTGTAATGATAAACCCCCTATAATGGTAAAGTCGGATTTCTCATTACAAGTTTGAAAATGCAACTTTTAGAAATTTGGTATTTTCCTACCCTTAGCCCTCTGTGTCTGCAGCCTACCTTTAATCAAGTGACTAGGTGTAACTGACAGCTGAAACTTTGTGAATTCACCCCAGACAGTCACACTGTGGTGGTGGGGAGGGCGCACAGCTCAGCATAGGCCAACTTGAAACTGAATAGGATGTGCCCTTCCACCACACAATAGGCTTAACGACCCTATATTGTCAGTGCAGCCAGCTAGGAGCCAGGGAAGATAAGCCAGAAAGCTTCTGGAACTCCAGAGAACCCTTATAGAAACAGGGATGTGGAATTCCTATAGCCCGATGCCCGGGACATATTGTTTGGGGTCAAGGGCAACACGTTTTCATGTTTATTTTGTCCTTGGGACAAGAAGGTCCAATCCCCTGCAGCACAAACCCTTTGTCTGCCAGTTTACAGAGAAGGGAACTGTCTGCAGTTGAGGTAATATTGATGTCCATATGTTGATGCTGTTCTAACTTGTATTTATGGTTCATTAACCCCTTCGCTGCCAGGCCTTTTCCCCCTCCTGTGCCAGGCCTTTTTTTGCCTATTTGGGGCAGTTCGCGCTTAGGCCCTCATAACTTTTTGTCCACATAAGCTAACCAAGCCAAATTTGCATCCTTTTTTTCCAACATCCTAGGGATTCTAGAGGTACCCAGACTTTGTGGGTTCCCTTGAAGGAGGCCAAGAAATTGGCCAAAATACAGTGAAAATTTCGTTTTTTTCAAAAAAATTGGAAAAAGTGGCTGCAGAAGAAGGCTTGTGGTTTTTCCCCTGAAAATGGCATCAACAAAGGGTTTGCGGTGCTAAACTCAGCAGCTTCCCAGCTTTCAGGAACAGGCAGACTTGAATCAGAAAACCCAATTTTTCAACACAATTTTGGCATTTTACTGGGACATACCCCATTTTTGCAATTTTTTGTGCTTTCAGCCTCCTTCCAGTCAGTGACAGAAATGGGCATGAAACCAATGCTGGATCCCAGAAACCTAAACATTTCTGAAAAGTAGACAAAATTCTGAATTCAGCAAGGGGTCATTTGTGTAGATCCTACAAGGGTTTCCTACAGAAAATAACAACTGAAAAAGAAAAATATTGAAATTGAGGTGAAAAAAACAAATGTTTCTCTACGTTTTACTCTGTAACTTTTCCCTGCAATGTCAGATTATCGAAAGCAATATACCGTTACGTCTGCTGGACTCCTCTGGTTGCGGGATATATAGGGCTTGTAGGTTCATCAAGAACCCAAGGAACCCAGAGCCAATAAATGAGCTGCACCCTGACGTGCGTTTTCATTCTATACCGGGTATACAGCAATTCATTTGCTGAAATATAAAGAGTAAAAAATTGCTATCAAGAAAACCTTTGTATTTCCAAAAAGGGCACAAGATAAGGTGTTGAGGAGCAGTGGTTATTTGCACATATCTGAATTCCGGGGTGACCAAACTAGCATGTGAATTACAGGGTATTTCTCAAATAGATGTCTTTTTTACACACTCTCCTATATTTGGAAGGAAAAAATGTAAAGAAAGACAAGGGGCAATAACACTTGTTTTGCTAATCTATGTTCCCCCAAGTCTCCCGATAAACAAGATACCTCACTTGTGTGGGTAGGCCTAGCGCCCGCGACAGGAAACGCCCCAAAGCGCAACGTGGACACATCCAAATTTTTGGAAGAAAACAGAGGTGTTTTGTGCAAAGTGCCTACCTGTAGATTTTGGCCTCTAGCTCAGCCGGCACCTAGGGAAACCTACCAAACCTGTGCATTTCTGAAAACTAGAGACCTAGGGGAATCCAAGATGGGGTGATTTGCGGGGCTCGGACCAGGTTCTGTTACCCAGAATCCTTTGCAAACCTCAAAATTTGGCTAAAAAAACACATGTTACTCACATTTCTGTGGCAAACAGTTCTGGAATCTGAGAGGAGCCACAAATTTCCTTCCACCCAGCGTTTCCCCAAGTCTCCCGATAAAAATGATACCTCACTTGTGTGGGTAGGACTAGCGCCCACGAAAGGAAAGGGCCCAAAACACAACGTGGACACATCACATTTTTTTATAAAAAGCAGTGCCTACCTGTGGATTTTGGCCTGTAGCTCAGCCGGCACCTGAGGAAACCTAGCAAACCAGTGCATTTTTGAAAACTAGAAACCCAGGGGAATCCAAGATGGGGTGACTTGCGGGGCTCTGACCAGGTTATGTTACCCAGAATCCTTTGCAAACATCAAAATTTGGCCCAAAAAACACTTTTTCCTCTCATTTCGGTGACAGAAAGTTCTGGAATCTGAGAGGAGCCACAAATTTCCTTCCACCCAGCGTTCCCCTAAGTCTCTCGATAAAAATGGTACCTCACTTCTGTGGGTAGGCCTAGCGCCCACAAAAGGAAATGGCCCAAAACACAACGTGGACACAACATATTTTTTCACAGAAAACAGAGGTGTTTTTTGCAAGGTGCCTACCTGTGATGTTTGGCCTGTAGCTCAGCCGGCCACAGGGAGGGGCAGAAATGGCCTAAAATAAATTTCTCCCCCACCCCCCCCGGGAGCGACCCTTGCCTACGGGGTCGCTCCCCCTGCGTGACATTGGCGCCAAAAAACAAATCCCCGGTGCCTAGTGGTTTCTGCCCCCTTGGGGGCAGATTGACCTAAAATCTGCCAATCTGCCCCCAAGGGGGGCAGAAATGGCCTAAATACAATTTGCCCCCCAGGGGAGCGACCCTTGCCTGATGGGTCGCTCCCCATCTCTAAAAAAACAAACAAACAAAACAAAAAAAAAATTCCCCTGGCGCCTAGAGGTTTCTGCCCCCAGGGGGGGCAGAAATGGCCTAAAATAAATTTCTCTCCCCCCAACCTCCACCCCCCCTGGGAGCGACCCTTGCATACGGGGTTGCTCCCCCTGCGTGACATTGGTGCCAAAAAACAAATCCCCGGTGCCTAGTGGTTTCTGCCCCCTTGGGGGCAGATTGACCTAAACTCTGCCAATCTGCCTCCAGGGGGGCAGAAATGGCCTAAATACAATTTGTCCCCCAGGGGAGCGACTCTTGCCTGATGGGTCGCTCCCCATCTCTAAAAAAACAAACAAAGAAAAAAAAAAATTCCCCTGGTGCCTATAGGTTTCTGCCTAACAATAGGCCGATCTGCCCCCAGGGGGGGGGGGCAGAAATGGCCTAAAATTAATTTCTCCCACAACCCCCACCCCCCCCCCCGGGAGCGACCCTTGCCTACGGGGTTGCTCCCCCTGCGTGACATTGGCGCCAAAAAACAAATCCCCGGTGCCTAGTGGTTTCTGCCCCCTTGGGGGCAGATTGACCTAAAGTCAGCCAATCTGCCCCCAAGGGGGACAGAAATGGCCTAAATACAATTTGCCCCCCAGGGGAGCGACCCTTGCCTGATGGGTCGCTCCCCATCTCTAAAAAAACAAACAAAGAAAAAAAAAAATATATATATATATATTTCCCCTGGCGCCTAGAGGTTTCTGCCCCCCCCCCCCCCCCCGGGGGGCAGATCGGCCTAACAATAGGCCGATCTGCCCCCGGGGCGGGGGGGGGGGCAGAAAAGGCCTTCCTGAAAAAATGCCCCCCATGGGAGCGACCCTTGCCCAAGGGGTCGCTCCCTTATGTGAAGATTAGTAAAAAAAAAATAAAAAAATCCCTGGTGTCTAGTGGGGTTTCAAAAGCCGGATTGCAATCAATCCGGCTTTTGAAACCCTCGGAGAGACTTGAAAGGGAATGAAATACATTTCCTTCCCTTTGAAGCCCCTCCGGGCCTCCCAAGTGATTGAAAGAGAAATGCTTTTGCATTTCTTTTTCAATCGCGCTGGAAGCAGAGCTTCCAGCGCGACGAGGGAGGCCCCTGTGACTAATCAGCGCGCGCGCTGACGTCACAGGGGGGGGTGGGGGGGTCGGGGGTGGAAGGGGAAGGTCTTCCCCTTCCATCCCCGACATGGGGGGGGAGTGGGGGTGCACGGGGGCGCGCTAGCGCGCCCCCAAGTTCCCCTGTGCCATGGACGAGATGATCTCGTCAAGGCAGAGGGGAACTGTAGCCTTGGACGAGATCATCTCGTCCAAGGCACAGAAGTGGTTAATGAAAATCCTTTATTATTAGGGTGAGCACTGTAAGGAATCTGTTCGTGGCATTAGTCGCTGCAGATTCACATGCTGTGCATAGTCCGCCGTCTGGTGTTGGGTCGGAGTGTTACAAGTTGTTTTTCTTTGAAGAAGTCTTTTCGAGTCACGAGACCGAGGGACTCCTCCCACTTTGGTTCCATTGCGCATGGGCGTCGACTCCATCTTAGATTGTTTTCCCCGCAGAGGGTGAGGTAGGAGTTGTGTATGCTAATAATAGTGCCCATGCAATGGAATAAATACGTATGTACAAAATGAAGGTTTAATGTAATATATTTACAAATGTACAAATGTTCAAGATCTACTTCTAAACTGCTACAGGCTCCCGGGGAGGAGGGTGGGCGCATGTGAATCTGCAGCGACTAATGCCACGAACAGATGTACACTGGGTAAGTGACATTTTCTGTTCGGTGGCATGTGTAGCTGCAGATACACATGCTGTGCATAGACTAGTAAGCAGTTATCTCCCCAAAAGCGGTGGTTCAGCCTGTAGGAGTGGAAGTAGTTTGAAATAAAGTTCTTAGTACGGCTTGACCTACTGTGGCCTGTTGTGCAGATAACACATCTACACAGTAGTGTTTAGTAAATGTATGAGGCGTAGACCATGTTGCTGCCTTACATATTTCGGTCATTGGAATGTTTCCGAGAAAGGCCATAGTAGCACCTTTCTTTCTGGTTGAGTGTGCCTTTGGAGAAATAGGCAGTTCTCTTTTTGCTTTAAGATAGCAGGTTTGGATGTACTTTACTATCCATCTGGCGATACCTTGTTTTGAAATTGGATTTCCTGTATGAGGTTTTTGGAAGGCAATAAATAGTTGTTTTGTCTTCCTAATTTGTTTTGTCCTGTCAATGTAGTACATTAGCGCTCTTTTGATGTCTAATGTATGTAGTGCTCTTTCAGCTATTGAATCTGGCTGAGGGAAGAACACTGGTAATTCCACTGTTTGGTTTAAGTGGAACGGTGAGATAACCTTTGGTAAGAATTTTGGAATTGTTCTTAGAACGACCTTATTTTTGTGTATTTGAATAAATGGTTCTTGTATGGTAAACGCCTGTATTTCCCTTACTCTTCTTAGAGATGTGATGGCAATGAGAAATGCAACTTTCCACGTTAAGCATTGCATTTCACAAGAATGCATGGGTTCGAAAGGTGGACCCATGAGCCTTGTCAAGACAATGTTGAGGTTCCATGAAGGAACAGGTGGTGTCCTTGGTGGTATAATTCTCTTTAGGCCCTCCATAAACGCTTTAATGACAGGTATTCTAAATAGGGAAGTTGAATGAGTAATCTGCAGGTAAGCAGATATTGCTGCGAGATGTATTTTTATGGAAGAGAAAGCTAGATTTGTTTTTTGTAAATGTAGTAAATATCCTACTACATCTTTTGGAGATGCATGCAATGGTTGGACTTGATTATTATGGCAGTAACAAACAAATCTTTTCCATTTACTTGCATAGCAGTGTCTAGTGGATGGTCTTCTAGCTTGTTTTATGACCTCCATACACTCTTGTGTGAGGTTTAAGTGTCCAAATTCTAGGATTTCAGGAGCCAGATTGCTAGATTCAGCGATGCTGGGTTTGGATGCCTGATCTGTTGTTTGTGTTGTGTTAACAGATCTGGCCTGTTGGGTAGTTTGACATGAGGTACTACTGACAGGTCCAGTAGTGTGGTATACCAAGGTTGTCTTGCCCATGTTGGTGCTATTAGTATGAGTTTGAGTTTGTTTTGACTCAATCTGTTTACTAGATATGGAAGGAGAGGGAGAGGGGGAAAAGCATACGCAAATATCCCTGACCAATTCATCCATAGAGCATTGCCTTGAGATTCGCGGTGTGGGTACCTGGATGCGAAGTTTTGGCATTTTGCGTTTTCTTTTGTTGCAAATAGATCTATTTGAGGTGTTCCCCAAATTTGGAAGTAAGTGTTCAGGATTTGGGGGTGAATTTCCCATTCGTGGACCTGTTGGTGATCCCGAGAGAGATTGTCTGCTAGCTGGTTCTGGATCCCTGGAATAAACTGTGCTATTAGGCGAATGTGGTTGTGAATTGCCCAATGCCATATTTTTTGTGTTAGGAGACACAACTGTGTCGAGTGTGTTCCCCCCTGTTTGTTTAAATAATACATTGTCGTCATGTTGTCTGTTTTGACAAGAATGTATTTGTGGGTTATCATTGGTTGGAATGCTTTCAACGCTAGAAATACTGCTAACAGTTCTAGGTGATTTATAGGAAACTTTCTTTGATGTACGTCCCATTGTCCTTGGATGCTGTGTTGATTGAGGTGTGCTCCCCACCCTGTCATGGAAGCATCTGTTGTTATCACGTATTGTGGCACTGGGTCTTGGAAAGGCCGCCCTTTGTTTAAATTTGTACTGTTCCACCATATAAGCGAGATGTATGTTTGGCGGTCTATCAACACCAGATCTAGAAGTTGACCCTGTGCATGTGACCATTATGATGCTAGGCACTGTTGTAAGGGCCGCATGTGCAATCTTGCGTTTGGGACAATGGCTATGCATGAGGACATCATGCCTAGGAGTTTTAATACCATCTTTGCGTGTATCTTTTGTGTTGGATACATAGCTTGTATCACTTTGTGAAAATTTTGAACCCTTTGTGGACTTGGAGTGGCTATCCCTTTTGTTGTGTTGATTGTCGCTCCTAAGTATTGCTGTGTTTGACGCGGCAAAAGGTGTGACTTTGCATAGTTGATGGAGAAACCTAGTTTGTATAGGGTTTGTATAACATAATCTGTGTGGTGTGAACACTTTGTTAGCGAGTTGGTTTTGATTAACCAATCGTCTAGGTACGGAAACATGTGTATTTGCTGCCTCCTGATATGTGCAGCTACTACTGCTAGACATTTTGTAAAGACTCTTGGTGCGGTTGTTATTCCGAATGGCAACACCTTGAATTGGTAATGTATTCCTTTGAATACGAACCTTAGGTATTTCCTGTGCGAGGGATGTATCGGTATATGGAAATACGCGTCTTTTAGATCTAACGTTGTCATGTAGTCTTGCTGTTTCAGTAGTGGTATTACGTCTTGTAACGTGACCATGTGAAAGTGGTCTGATTTGATATAGGTGTTTAGTGTTCTGAGATCTAATATTGGTCTCAGAGTTTTGTCCTTTTTTGGTATTAGAAAGTACAGTGAGTAAACTCCTGTGTTCTTTTGTGTTTTTGGTACTAATTCTATTGCGTCTTTTTGCAGTAATGCTTGAACTTCTAGTCCTAGAAGGTCTATATGCTTTTTTGACATATTGTGTGTTTTCGGTGGGACATTTGGAGGGAGTTGGAGAAATTCTATGCAATAACCATGTTGGATAATTGCTAAGACCCAAGTGTCTGTTGTTATTTCTTCCCATGATTTGTGGAACTGGCTTAGTCTTCCCCCCACTGGTGTGTGAAGGGGTTGTGTGACCTGTGAGTCACTGTTTAGTTTGAGGGGTTTTGGGACCCTGAAACTTTCCCCGGTTTCTTGGGAATTGGCCCCCTCTGTATTGGCCTCGAAAGCCACCCCTTTGATATTGTCCCTGGTAGGTAGGTGGTCTGGTTTGTGAGGTGCTGGCTTCTGTGGCTTGACCTCGAAACCCTCCTCTGTAAGTTGTTTTGCGAAATGTGCCAAATGTGCCTCTGCCCTGCGGGGAATAGAGTGCGCCCATGGCTTTGGCTGTGTCAGTGTCCTTTTTTAATTTTTCAATTGCAGTGTCCACTTCTGGTCCAAACAATATTGAGCACTGCCTGTTGTATCTCAGGTTTGAAGCCAGATGTGCGCAGCCATGCGTGCCTCCTTATTGTCACAGCAGTATTTATTGTTCTTGCAGCTGTATCTGCTGCATCCATAGAAGAGCGTATTTGGTTGTTGGAGATATTTTGCCCCTCTTCAACCACTTGTTTTGCTCGTTTCTGGAATTCTTTGGGGAGGTGCTCGATGAGATGCTGCATCTCGTCCCAATGGGCCCTGTCGTATCGAGCTAGGAGTGCTTGCGAGTTGGCGATGCGCCACTGATTTGCAGCTTGTGCTGCAACCCTTTTCCCAGCTGCATCAAACTTGCGGCTCTCCTTGTCCGGAGGTGGTGCGTCGCCTGATGTCTGCGAGTTGGCTCTTTTACGAGCTGCTCCTACGACTACTGAATCTGGTGTTAGTTGCAATGTAATAAAAGCAGGGTCTGTGGGCGGTGCCTTGTATTTTTTCTCCACCCTTGGAGTTATTGCTCTGCTTTTAACAGGCTCCTTGAAAATTTGTTTAGCGTGCCTTAGCATTCCCTGGAGCATGGGAAGGCTTTGATAATGGCTGTGGGTGGAGGACAGGGTGTTAAAGAGGAAGTCATCCTCAATAGGCTCCGAATGTAGAGATACATTATGAAATTCGGCTGCCCTAGCTACCACCTGTGCATATGCTGTACTGTCCTCACGTGGTGAGGGTCTAGTTGGGTACGAATCTGGACTATTGTCCGATACTGGTGCATCATAGAGGTCCCATGCTGCCTGATCATCCTGGCTCATGGTGGTATCAGCTGGTGATTGTGGTGGAGAGGGTGGTGGAGTTACCCTTTTTACCACCTTTGCTTGTGGTGGCTTGTCTTGTTGTAGGAAATCAAGTTTCCTTTTCCTTCTGATTGGGGGAAGAGTGCTGATTTTCCCTGTACCCCTTTGGATAAAGATCCGCTTTTGAGTGTGATCTACGTCTGTAGTTTGTAATTCCTCCTCAAACCTGTGTCTTTTTAGTTGGGAGGACATTGATTGTTCCTCTGAGTAGGAACTGGTTTTTGGTTCGGTTGCCGGGTGTTTTAGCACCGAAACCGTGTCTTTAGTTGTTTTCGGCTCCGACGAGATCTTTCTCTGTTTCGATGTCTTGGCCTCTCGGTGCCGACCATCTTCGGTGCCGCTATCTCTGTGCCGAGCAGCTTCGGTGCCGCTGTCTCGGTGTCGAGCCTTTTCTGCACCGCTCTCTCGGTCCCGAGAGTGTTGCATGCTTGTGTCTCGACCTGATTCGGACGACTTCGGCACCAGCTCGCCCTTTTTCGGTGCCGATGGACGGTCACCTACTTTATGGGTTATGCCATGGCCTGTTGGCAGTGGCGTCCCCTGGGCTTTGTCTGTTTTTTCGTGTGTTCTTTCTTTCGACGTCTTACTCACGGTTGGTTGCTCTTCGACGTCGAATTCTTCGGAATCCGAATCGCGGATGGAGAAAGTTTCTTCTTCTTCCTCCTCCTCGAACCCTTGTTGTCCTGTCGGCGTGGAAGCCATCTGCAACCTCCTGGCTCTTCGGTCCCTGAGCGTTTTTCTCGACCGAAACGTGCGACAGGCCTCACACGATTCTTCCTTGTGCTCGGGGGACAGGAACAAGTTACAGACCAAATGCTGGTCTGTATAAGGATATTTACTGTGGCATTTAGGACAGAATCGGAACGGGGTCCGTTCCATCAGTCTCGATGTTGCATGCGGTTGGGCCGACCAGGCCCCGACGGGGGATCGAAAATACCCCGAAGGGTTACCGGAGCTCTTTAAGGCTCGGTGTCGATTTGCCCTAACTATCCCGATACCGAACGAAACAATACCAACGAATTTTCCGTTGATTTTGACTAACTTTCCGACCCGAAATACGGAGCGAAAAGGAACACGTCCGAACCCGATGGCGGAAAAAAAACAATCTAAGATGGAGTCGACGCCCATGCGCAATGGAACCAAAGTGGGAGGAGTCCCTCGGTCTCGTGACTCGAAAAGACTTCTTCGAAGAAAAACAACTTATACCACTCCGACCCAACACCAGACGGCGGACTATGCACAGCATGTGTATCTGCAGCTACACATGCCACCGAACATAAACTTTTTAAGGCCACACTACCCTAATGAAGTGGTTCCAGTAAAAAGTGTGCACACTTATGAAAGGTTTAACAAAATGAGGCTAAGTATAATGCTCCCAGAATGCTCTCTGATTAGATGAAAATGTTTGCAGAAGCTTTGTAACAAGAGTGATGATTCTTTTTTTTTTCAAAATAAAATGTTCCAAAAAAATACAAATAGGAAAAAAAAAACATTTCACCACTAAGAAAGTTTAGGTGCTATTTCTGTGAAGCATCATTTAGTAAAATGCGTTGATGCATGCTAGTATTTCAAAAAAATATTCTTAATGGAAAATCAGTGTGACCATTTTCAACAAGATTATGGGAAGTATGAAAACAAACAAGCAAGGTCAACTGATCCGACATTTGGTGTGAGTCTTTTGGTCGCGTCAGTGCGTGTCCTGTTTTGGCATGGCTTTCGCAACATTTCATTGCCAGGCCCTCACCATTGTAACAAACACTGGCAAAAAGCAAAAACGTTTTTTTGTCTCAAAAAGCACACACTGCTACCAGTGGCGTAACAAAGGCCACACTGCCTCCATGTGGCCCCCTCAGCACAGCACCTGCCCCGACTGAGTCTGGAGGAAGTGTCCTCCATGTTCTTTTCAGGGGGCCCCCTCCAGTTTTATTATGCCACTGATTGCCACAGTAGTTCTGGCACTGAAGAAAACTACTTTGTGTTGCAATATGCTCCTTGTGGAAGAGCAGAACGCGATCACTCAAAGTAAAGCCAGCCAATAGATACAGAGAGAAATACAAGTTTAATAAAAACAAAAATGTCTTTGTTAATGCCAGACCTAATTAGGGACCCAATTCTTAAAGAAAGTCACAAAAGTGCACCCATGGTATATGTCCTTGAATTGGTGGCTGCCATGAATTCACAAGAACTTACAGAAGTAGACCAGGAAATGGTAGTCCTAGAAAATATTTGTGAACTGTATTTTAGCACGAGTAAATATGAATGTGTAGATTTGCTCATGTGCAAATCTATTGAGCGTTTGCAAGTTAACTTTCATTCAAACCACTTTTTCCCCAACCCTGGAAGAACTTTTACTTCTGCTATTGTCAGGAGTAAATTTCCAACCTTACTCATTATGATAAAAAATATTAGAGAAGAGCTGGTGAAAATCCTTAAAACATGCAAGTTAGTAAGTTTGGGGACTCAAATGCATTCCAGACCTGGAATTTTTGCTTACTGCTTCCTCCACCCCCAGTATGTAGATCTGCGGAAAGGTGGCAAAATAAGGAAATTGCTATAGTAGGGATTGAAACTGCACGTATTCAAGCCCTACTATAGCAGTAGCCCCAGCATGAGATTGCTGCATAAATTGTCGCTGCACTACATGGCACCAAAAGGACCAGTAGATTTAAGAAGCAACCTGTCCCATGGACAAGTAGATATTTTATTAAATTCCACACCCCTGAGAAACTTCTCCCAACTTCTAGGAGCATGGCACCAGGGTATGACAATAGTGCTCTGTGGTGAAATATGTGTTCTTGACCACTGAGTGTGTTGCACCACTGTGCACCTGAATTAGCTGTCTAGTGTTCACCAGATTACATTTTGTATTCAGTTTAGCTGCCTATTGACCTTATCGTAGTATTAGACACTGCCATGTTAAATGTGTTCGTCTTATTACACATTGTGAACTGTGCTTGTTTTCGTATTCTTTCTCGACGAAGAGCGAGGACATATTATCACCGAACAGCTAGCACATAATATGGAGGAGGTAGGCAGTCAGTAGAATAATAATGTGCCAGACTAATTTTTATAATGCGAGCGGGGAATGGTTTGGGCTTGGGAGAGACAATTTGGGAAACTGGCCAGCTCCAACCTGTTTCTTTCAACTCTGACCTACATTAGCCAGCATGTTTGAATATTTCTTTTATATGGGAGGGGTTTTTCCAGAAAGCCCGTCTCCGGTTCTTTAAGATATAAAAAGGCAGCCCTGCTCAGTAGCAGTTGAATTTCCGAGACCTTGGTCAAGATTGGACCTCAAATGCCTGACATCTGTCCAGTGAGGGTGGAGATCTTTCTCGCAGTTTAACGGGGTCATCTTCTTGCTGGCATGAGAAAGATGAAGAGCTTAGCAGGCCCTACGGTGATTAATTTTTACTTCATTATTTGCTTTTCAATTATGATATAATATAACCACATATATTTGCTGTGTAAATTTCAGTTGAGAATCATTTTGGTATATTTTCCTTTCATTGTTGTGACTATTTTTAAACGTTTGCTTTCAATCTACTAAACTCCTTTTTTAGGAACTTTGTGGTGAAATAATAATAAATGTTTTCTTTGAAATGAAACATGCATTCCAGAGATTTTTTGTCAGCTCAGTCATTAGTGACAGCATAACAGGCTCGCAGACCTACTCTTCAGTTCACTACTGGACCTGCATAAGGACTCCGAGGACTGCCTGCTGCTGTGACCAGCTGTGCACTCTACCAGATCAGGCTGCTGCTGCTATACCTGAAAGACTGCTTTGCTGCCTGGAGCCTGCCTTGAACCTTCAGAGGTCGGCCCTGCGCTGAAGCCATGCATCTTCATCTGCACCCAAGAATTCAGAATTGTCTCCAATGGTTAATTTAGCTGGCTTCCTGTTCAGAGCCAGAGGGACATAACACACTCCCACAATCTTGAACCCGAACCCAGTCTGAATTTCCAAGAGGTCTACATCCACTCTTGGACCCTTGGTTGCGGTGCTAAAGGTGCCTAGACAATCATTTTCTAAAACTAAGGACTTGCTATTTTGAACCTTAAATTTTAACAATTCATAACTCCGGTTCTACTCATTGGATTTTAATGGTTTTGGTGTCTAAAAATGTATTACAATTCTCTTTATTTTCCTAAATTGGTTTGGGATTTTTGTTGTATTGCAATGTCACTGTGCTGGTGTTTGTGTACTGCATCAATACTTAAAACATTTCCTCTAGGTTTAGCCTGGCTGCTTTTTGTGCCAAGCTACCCAGGGTTAAGTACATGTTAAATTAGTGACTTTTTGTGGTTCACCTTACAAGGGACTGTGGCTGTTGCTTGACCAGGACTCACACCCCAGTCAGCCGACAACCCAATTTCTCACAGTTGGGACTCTGTGGTTAAATGACGTATTCACCAGAAACCGCATTGCCGAAGGCAAGCAACTTGTTCTTCTGATGGATACTTCTAACTGCAGATTCCTCACCTTGTAAAAAACATAAGGCTGTATCTCCACTGATGGTGGGTCTGTGGAATGACTTCAACCAGAAAATCCTGCAGGACCAAACAAGGAAAGTGCACCTACCACTGAACCTCTTTATCCAGGCAGCAGTGCTTTGTGAAAGTGTGCACTGCTGCCTGCTACACAGCCTGGCAGATCTGCAAAACAGGCACTCCACATGCTATAGAGGGTTTCTTTCAAGAGGATGGTTCAATCAGTAGATGAAAACCGAAATTTTCTAAGCAAGAGCCCTCACTCACCTTTCGGTGACATGCTTCATCATAGGGCCCAGCTCCTCGTCAAGCCGGCGCTGCAATGCCTGACAGGCCCCACAAGGGGGCTCTTTGCCGGAGATCTTTTAAGAATCGTGTGAAGCCGGTCAGAAAAAACAAAGTGAAGGATTGGTATATGAAAAAAATGTTAAAAATGACTAGAGGTACCTATTAATATTTTATTCTTCTGCTGATACCTCTGACATGGTTAAAAACCGATATGAGGGGAAATAGTGGAATAATGTCCACACACCTCATCAACACCAGATAGGTATGGTTACTATGTCTCTTAATAAAGAATTTTCGAAAAAGAGACAGTGCCCACAGGATCCCCTGTGTCACTCAATGTAGTTGGTCAACATGTTTCTCGCTCTCTTCTCGTCAACAATCGATCTAATGCGATTCGTCAGGACCTAATTACATACCTAATCCTTATAAACCATGGATAATCCCAAAATTAAGGGAATCAAAACCTAGAGAAATATGGAAAGAAAGAAACCCAAGTTAGAACATAGCTTAATTCATAAGGACAATGAATCAACAGTATCCTATGTTGTGAAAAAACCCCATACACAAGTGAGGGATCCCTAAAGTGCCAGGTGACTCGTAAAAGTGATGATACAACTTTTCAGGAAGAAAACGTGCTGTCCACACTGCTTACCCTCCAAAAACTAATGGTAGGGCCTCATCGGGGTAGTATCAGGCTTTAAAATCCACTCCGACCTACATATACACACAAGGAACATAAACATTACTGTTACAAAAGGTCATAAAAAAGCTAGATTAGACAGCACATTAATTATGACTCCAAATAATATTGTGTGTTACGAAAAGGGGGATCTCTTTTCTCCCAAAAATAATAATAGCAAATCTCATGTTATGTCAGGTTATGTCAGGTGAAATGCAACCGATTAGATGAATCATATAACAGGAGGACGCATAATACAGATGGAAACCACCTTATTAGTGACATAAGGATGCATTAAAATACGTAACCATGTGATATTACACAGGCATTATATGTAAGGAGACAGTGCCCAATTAGAACACATTTTAAAAAGAAAGCATAAGGAAATTGCGACAATGGCACTTAGACAGGGCTATCAGTATATAATAAGAAAGAATCTCCACAGAGCGTCATGATTCATAGGTGCCTTCAAAAAATCGCAGTAAGTAGAACAGTAATGTTGATGTCACGGGAACTAAAATCCGTTATAATTGAACAGATAGCAACAAATCTGGGGTGTTAACATCAACACACCCATAGCCGCAATAATGATTTCGTAGTAAAGGGGATAACGCGTGAAAACTCACACGTGTTTCCCAAGTATTTGTAGAAAAGCAAGCGATCGCGCAGAGTCGGAGGCGCGTCTCTTTTAGATGTTATAGCGCCGAGCGCGCCCAAATATAATATATCCTGGTCCGTAGATAAAAGCGGACACAGGTCTAAGCGCCAAAATGCCTGGTTAAATA
This sequence comes from Pleurodeles waltl, assembly GCF_031143425.1. Classification (NCBI taxonomy): domain Eukaryota; kingdom Metazoa; phylum Chordata; class Amphibia; order Caudata; family Salamandridae; genus Pleurodeles; species Pleurodeles waltl. Next base: position 474,862,873 of record NC_090439.1, read on the forward strand.
TACCCGACCATACACTCACACGAATATACGGTCGGGAGCGCTATGAAGGGGCACTTACTTTAAAAGACGACGGGCGCTACCGGGTCACCTACGCCTGCTCCTTACCCCCGGGATTTCAGGAAAACACTGTTACCGAGACAATTTAAAGGGGAGTTGAAACTAAAAAAGGACTGTCATAAAGCTAGATGTAATGGTAGATAGACCAGAAAAGGTGTCGGCCATCTTAGAGTAGTAAGTACGACCCTCTAAACAAGTCAAGTAAGTGGGATAGAAATCTATCCACTAGTTCTCAAAAAATAATCTGTATGTAGTCATCATAACACATTGCACACACGTAAAATGATATATGGGGGAAAGAAAAATATGTATGTATATATGTAGTGACCGTGAGCACGGAAAGTATTATCTTCGCTACATAAAGCTGGTCCACTGGATATCATCATTAAGACCAAATAAGTGGGTCTTGAGTCTAAAGACCCACCGTTGTTCTTTTTCAAGGAGTTTCTTTGTGCAGTCTACATTGTTTCTCATGGTTTCTAGAACAATCCATTTGATATCATTAGGAGTATGTTGTTTCTCAATGAAGTGGTTGGTCAATTTGGTAGCGGATCTCTTACATCTGATGGTACTGCGGTGTTCGTAAATTCGAACCTTCACCATTCTAGTCGTCATACCAATGTATTTTAGATTGCAAGGACAAGTAAATAAATACAGTTCTTTGTACGGCAATTGGTATGAGATCTCAATTGCCATGTCCTTTGTTCACCTATTTCCACTTCTTGGATGTTGTCAGTCAGGGAACACACATTGCAGCAGCCACAAGGGTAATGTCCCTTCACTTTAAGCCATTGGCTAGAACCAGAGTTGTTAGAGGGCCGGTTTGGTGTAGGTCTTGTATGGATAACTAAGTCCTTAATGTTAGAGGTTCTCTTAAAGGCAAATAGAGGGCGCTCTAATGCCGCGCCTGCACTAGTGAGGATAGGCCAGAGTCTCCGGACAATGCCTTTTACTTGGTTGCTAAGAGGAGTGAACGTAGTTACACAGGTTAACCTAGATTGTCGTGTGCGGGTATTGTTGGTCAGTAATATCTCCCTCGGGATATTACTGGCCCTTTTCTTAGCCTGTCGAATATTAGATAAGGGATAATTACGTTCACAAAGTTTCCGACATAAAGTGTTGGCTTGTATGTGGAAGTCTTTTTTATCTGAACAGTTGCGTCGTATCCTCAAGAATTGACCAAAAGGTAAATTATCTCTTAGGGCTTTTGGGTGGTGGCTGTTGTAAAGTAACAAGCTATTACGATCCGTAGGTTTATGGTATACGGATGAATTAAGAAATCCATCCCTAAGTGTAATTCGAAGGTCAAGAAAGGATACTTCTTTGTCAGAGATGGTAGAACTGAAACGTAGGTGGGTATCTAAAGTATTCACCCACTGGGTAAAGGCTATGGCACGGTCCATATCGCCCTTCCAAACCACTAGGATATCATCTATATATCGGCGCCACAGTTTAATGTTGGAAAAAAATGGTTGGTTAGGGGTCAAAATGTGGCGTTGCTCAAAGGTAAACATGTAAAGGCAGGCCAGGCTAGGGGCGAAAGTACTCCCCATAGATGTACCTTGTATCTGGTGGAAGAGATTTCTCTCAAATTGAAAAAAGTTCTCTTGGAGAGCTACACCTGCACATTGCATAATAAAGCTCACTGGGGTATTGTAAGTCCAAGTGTCAGCTAAGAGTATTTCTTCTACCGCAGCGAGAGTGGCCTCTTGTGGGATATTAGTGTATAGAGCCTCTACATCTAGACATATTAATATATCAGTGGTGTCTGTTTCATTGATGTCATTCAATAGAACCAAAGCGTCTTTTGTGTCTTTCAAAAAAGTGGATGTTTTTTGAACAATAGGTTGTAGGAAGAAATCACAAAATTTGGACAAAGGCTCCAAAAGGGAGCCAATCCCGGACACTATGGGGCGCCCTGGGGGTGGGAGACCCTTGTGGATTTTTGGAAGACAATAGAAGTATGGAACCTTGGGATATTTGGTATCAAGGAATTCTGCTTCTTGTTGGGTAATCCACCCAGCTGCTTCAGCTTCCGTGATCATACCGCGAATCATACGTTGTAGGCGTGGAGTCGGGTCAATAGAGATAGGGCGATAGTATGATGTATCGCTGAGTAGTCTTAGACATTCCTGTTGGTAATAGGTTGTATCCATAACCACAGTCCCTTTGGAGGTACTTACCTTTGAAAAGGCGGTCCGCCATGAAATCCAACGTTTGAACTCTCCAAAAGTGTTCCAGAATGTCTCTAAATTAGAACGGGCAGCTATTCAATCTCTATCTTCTAATCCCGACATTACGCTAAAACCAGCAGACAAAGGCGGTGCCATTGTGGTTATGGATACAACCTATTACCAACAGGAATGTCTAAGACTACTCAGCGATACATCATACTATCGCCCTATCTCTATTGACCCGACTCCACGCCTACAACGTATGATTCGCGGTATGATCACGGAAGCTGAAGCAGCTGGGTGGATTACCCAACAAGAAGCGGAATTCCTTGATACCAAAAATCCCAAGGTTCCATACTTCTATTGTCTTCCAAAAATCCACAAGGGTCTCCCACCCCCAGGGCGCCCCATAGTGTCCGGGATTGGCTCCCTTTTGGAGCCTTTGTCCAAATTTTGTGATTTCTTCCTACAACCTATTGTTCAAAAAACATCCACTTTTTTGAAAGACACAAAAGACACTTTGGTTCTATTGAATGACATCAATGAAACAGACACCACTGATATAAATATGTCTAGATGTAGAGGCTCTATACACTAATATCCCACAAGAGGCCACTCTCGCTGCGGTAGAAGAAATACTCTTAGCTGACACTTGGACTTACAATACCCCAGTGAGCTTTATTATGCAATGTGCAGGTGTAGCTCTCCAAGAGAACTTTTTTCAATTTTAGAGAAATCTCTTCCACCAGATACAAGGTACATCTATGGGGAGTACTTTCGCCCCTAGCCTGGCCTGCCTTTACATGTTTACCTTTGAGCAACGCCACATTTTGACCCCTAACCAACCATTTTTTTCCAACATTAAACTGTGGCGCCGATATATAGATGATATCCTAGTGGTTTGGAAGGGCGATATGGACCGTGCCATAGCCTTTACCCAGTGGGTGAATACTTTAGATACCCACCTACGTTTCAGTTCTACCATCTCTGACAAAGAAGTATCCTTTCTTGACCTTCGAATTACACTTAGGGATGGATTTCTTAATTCATCCGTATACCATAAACCTACGGATCGTAATAGCTTGTTACTTTACAACAGCCACCACCCAAAAGTCCTAAGAGATAATTTACCTTTTGGTCAATTCTTGAGGATACGACGCAACTGTTCAGATAAAAAAGACTTCCACATACAAGCCAACACTTTATGTCGGAAACTTTGTGAACGTAATTATCCCTTATCTAATATTCGACAGGCTAAGGAAAGGGCCAGTAATATCCCGAGGGAGATATTACTGACCAACAATACCCGCACACGACAATCTAGGTTAACCTGTGTAACTACGTTCACTCCTCTTAGCAACCAAGTAAAAGGCATTGTCCGGAGGCTCTGGCCTATCCTCACTAGTGCAGGCGCGGCATTAGAGCGCCCTCTATTTGCCTTTAAGAGAACCTCTAACATTAAGGACTTAGTTATCCATACAAGACCTACACCAAACCGGCCCTCTAACAACTCTGGTTCTAGCCAATGGCTTAAAGTGAAGGGACATTACCCTTGTGGCTGCTGCAATGTGTGTTCCCTGACTGACAACATCCAAGAAGTGGAAATAGGTGAACAAAGGACATGGCAATTGAGATCTCATACCAATTGCCGTACTAAGAACTGTATTTATATGATTACTTGTCCTTGCAATCTAAAATACATTGGTATGACGACTAGAATGGTGAAGGTTCGAATTAACGAACACCGCAGTACCATCAGATGTAAGAGATCCGCTACCAAATTGACCAACCACTTCATTGAGAAACAACATACTCCTAATGATATCAAATGGATTGTTCTAGAAACCATGAGAAACAATGTAGACTGCACAAAGAAACTCCTTGAAAAAGAACAACGGTGGGTCTTTAGACTCAAGACCCACTTATTTGGTCTTAATGATGATATCCAGTGGACCAGCTTTATGTAGCGAAGATAATACTTTCCGTGCTCACGGTCACTACATATATACATACATATTTTTCTTTCCCCCATATATCATTTTACGTGTGTGCAATCTGTTATGATGACTACATACAGATTATTTTTTGAGAACTAGTGGATAGATTTCTATCCCACTTACTTGACTTGTTTAGAGGGTCGTACTTACTACTCTAAGATGGCCGACACCTTTTCTGGTCTATCTACCATTACATCTAGCTTTATGACAGTCCTTTTATAGTTTCAACTCCCCTTTAAATTGTCTCGGTAACAGTGTTTTCCTGAAATCCCGGGGGTAAGGAGCAGGCGTAGGTGACCCGGTAGCGCCCGTCGTCTTTTAAAGTAAGTGCCCCTTCATAGCGCTCTCGACCGTATATTCGTGTGAGTGTATGGTCGGGTATATTTAACCAGGCATTTTGGCGCTTAGACCTGTGTCCGCTTTTATCTACGGACCAGGATATATTATATTTGGGCGCGCTCGGCGCTATAACATCTAAAAGAGACGCGCCTCTGACTCTGCGCGATCGCTTGCTTTTCTACAAATACTTGGGAAACACGTGTGAGTTTTCACGCGTTATCCCCTTTACTACGAAATCATTATTGCGGCTATGGGTGTGTTGATGTTAACACCCCAGATTTGTTGCTATCTGTTCAATTATAACAGATTTTAGTTCCCGTGACATCAACATTACTGTTCTACTTACTGCGATTTTTTGAAGGCACCTATGAATCATGACGCTCTGTGGAGATTCTTTCTTATTATATACTGATAGCCCTGTCTAAGTGCCATTGTCGCAATTTCCTTATGCTTTCTTTTTAAAATGTGTTCTAATTGGGCACTGTCTCCTTACATATAATGCCTGTGTAATATCACATGGTTACGTATTTTAATGCATCCTTATGTCACTAATAAGGTGGTTTCCATCTGTATTATGCGTCCTCCTGTTATATGATTCATCTAATCGGTTGCATTTCACCTGACATAACCTGACATAACATGAGATTTGCTATTATTATTTTTGGGAGAAAAGAGATCCCCCTTTTCGTAACACACAATATTATTTGGAGTCATAATTAATGTGCTGTCTAATCTAGCTTTTTTATGACCTTTTGTAACAGTAATGTTTATGTTCCTTGTGTGTATATGTAGGTCAGAGTGGATTTTAAAGCCTGATACTACCCCGATGAGGCCCTACCATTAGTTTTTGGAGGGTAAGCAGTGTGGACAGCACATTTTCTTCCTGAAAAGTTGTATCATCACTTTTACGAGTCACCTGGCACTTTAGGGATCCCTCACTTGTGTATGGGGTTTTTTCACAACATAGGATACTGTTGATTCATTGTCCTTATGAATTAAGCTATGTTCTAACTTGGGTTTCTTTCTTTCCATATTTCTCTAGGTTTTGATTCCCTTAATTTTGGGATTATCCATGGTTTATAAGGATTAGGTATGTAATTAGGTCCTGACGAATCGCATTAGATCGATTGTTGACGAGAAGAGAGCGAGAAACATGTTGACCAACTACATTGAGTGACACAGGGGATCCTGTGGGCACTGTCTCTTTTTCGAAAATTCTTTATTAAGAGACATAGTAACCATACCTATCTGGTGTTGATGAGGTGTGTGGACATTATTCCACTATTTCCCCTCATATCGGTTTTTAACCATGTCAGAGGTATCAGCAGAAGAATAAAATATTAATAGGTACCTCTAGTCATTTTTAACATTTTTTTCATATACCAATCCTTCACTTTGTTTTTTCTGACCGGCTTCACACGATTCTTAAAAGATCTCCGGCAAAGAGCCCCCTTGTGGGGCCCGTCCGGCATTGCAGCGCCGGCTTGACGAGGAGCTGGGCCCTATGATGAAGCATGTCACCAAAAGGTGAGTGAGGGCTCTTGCTTAGAAAATTTCGGTTTTCATCTACTGATTGAACCATCCTCTTGAAAGAAACCCTCTATATCATTTGGAACCGTGCGTAACCTTTTTGCTTTATTGATTACTGGGAACCTTACGCACGGGACCAGGAGTTTACACTCCAAATATCCCATTTTGCCCCCCCTTTTGTTGTTTATCCGACTCCACATGCTAGCCAGTAGGTTGTGGCTTTGCTCTGGTGGAATGAGCCAGTAGGTATTTGGGAGGCTGCTCCTTCACCAGTTTGAAGCAGGTTTAAATACAATGGAAATCCATCTGAAGATAGTTCACGTCTGCACAGCTCTGACCTTCTTCATCCGAGATAACCCTACAAATAGATCATCCACCAGATGTTTCTTAGTAAAACCAATGAAGAAATGTAGCACTCTCCTTCTGCCTAGGTGGTGGAGTACCTACCTTCCCAACTAGGGTTGATGAGGTGAACAAAGAAAGCAGCCAGAGTAACGGACTACCCAATGCAGAAAGGGATTACAACCTTTGAGAGGAATGCTGCCTTAGTCCTTAATTCTAGCTTGCCTACAAATAAAGTGGTATATGACTGCTGGACATAGTGCTTGTAGCTTACTGATGCAACAAACCGATGGGATCGCAATGAGAAACACTGTATTCAATGTGAGAAACATTGGTGGGAACAATTCCATAATAAACAGAAGATTAGATTCAAGCTACTGACTGTTGATTACACGTATGATGTTACAATCCAATGACAAGAAGCGGATGATGATTTCGGATATAAGACATGGACATTAATGATTTGTTATTTACACAAGTGCCTTGGATCTCTCTTTTGTACTGTAATCCTAAGTGAGTTTGTTTTTTTTAAATTTATTTTTCATAGTAATTTGTAGTTTTGTAGTGGTTGTTCGGTTTGTAAGGAGACCGGGTGGGAAGTTAATTAGGTAATAATTAAGAATGATTTAATACATTTAATTATATGATTGATACTCATTATGTAGTTTATGAAATACTGATTGATTTTTGTTTTGTTATTTGTGGGCTGTTACACGTGTAGGGGTATACGGCAGAAAGTTAATTAAGCAATAAACAATTAATGAACTGTTTAATATTTAATGGATTTTTAATTATGTAATTAATGGAATACCTATTTATTTTACTTATATTTTAGTTGCAGGCTGCTAGGTTTGGAGGGGTATAGGGTGGGAAGTTAAGTAATTAATTGCTAATTGTTAATTAAGTATTTAATTTATTTTCAATATATAAGGTTTGGAAGAGTTACTTTCTTTGTTATATTTTAGGTGCAGGTTGCTAGGTTAGTAGGCAGACAGGGTGGGATGTTTATGACTGAATATTAACTGGTGATTTATTTTATGTAAATTGATTTTCATTTCTAATAGATTTACATTTTATTGTAATTAATATTTTTTTAATTACGAGTTTAATATTTTTTCTACATTCATTGGATTACTCATATATGTAATGTGTTTGAAGAGAAGTATATTCCCTGCTCTTGCTCAGACTGCAGTAAGAATAGTAAAATTTACTTGTTCGCAGTTAACACTTTCACTACAGATGCTTTCCCTACTGTTGAAGAGACTGGAGTGGGAATAGTAAAGTTTATCCATCCAAAGTCCAACACTTTCCTTACTGTTCAAGTGACTAGAGTGGCAACAGTAAATTTCACCTCTCGGAAATCCAATGCTTTCCCTACTGTTGCAGAGACTGGGTGGGGATAGTAATTTTAACTCCTCCGAAAGCCAATGCTTTGCCTACACTGCTGCCCCGTTTGGAGTGTGAATAGTAAATTTAAGTCCTCCAGAGTTCAACACCTTCCGACTCTTGTGTTGTTTGGAGTGGGAATAGTACATTTTACCTTTCCGAAGTCCAACACTTTCCTTACCGTTGAGCTGTTTGGAGTGAAAATAGTACATTTTATGCCTTCAAAACCCAACGTTTTCTTTACTGTTGAGTTGTTTGGAGAGGGAACAGCTCATTTAACCCCTTCAAAGTGAAACAGTATTCCTACGGTTGTTCACACTGGAGTAGGAACAGTAAACGTCACCCCTCTGAAGTCCAACACATTTCTCACTGTTGTACTGACTGGTGTAGGAATAGTACATTTAACTTCTCCGAAGCCCAACGCTTTCACTATTATTGCAGTGACTGGAATAGCAATAGTAAATCTAACCCCTCCGAAGTGCAACACTACTACTGCATAAACCAGAACGAGAAAAGCAAACCTAATATTGTTAGACCCCAAAAGTTTTCATAATATTAGATAAATAATTTTAATAGCATTTTTTGTATATTTTGTATATTATTTGTTTTTAAATATATTCTAATGTTTATAGTATTTGTAAATGTGTTCTTTGGCTTTTTCCATTTTTAATATTTTATTTATTGTCTACATCAATTAATATATTTTTTCTTATTCAATTGTTTATATTTTTATGGTTATATTGTGCATGTTCTATATACAGTATAAATTAAGTAATACAAATATTAATTCTAAGTATATTAATTTATGAATATTTTAAATTAACTGCTACAATATATATATATATATACATATATATTCCCATATTAATACATGTAAAATGTTAAAAACTGCATAGGAAGCTCCCTCATCCATAGCCACAGTTTGGGGGAGTTGGAGAGCAAGTCAGTATCTGGAGATGTGTCCAGCAAAAGTTTCCGGATCCCGTCTGACAGCTGGGGAAATTGAAAGGAAAGGAATCTGCAGATAGAAGTCTCTATCACATTCTTTAAAAAAACATTAATACAATGGTAAATATTTTTAATAATTATGTTACACTATACATATTTATATAAATAAAAAAAATTGTGTGTTTATATAAGAATATATTTATATATAGCATTAAATATTAGTGGAATATATTTACATTACATTAAGTATATTTAGCATTTTCTACTTTAAACGCTATTTATATATTTTTATTTTTAAATCTACATTTGTCTTTTTAGTGTCAACCATATTTTTGTCATTCTAAGCATAGAAGCACAATACTGTAATAAACAATATTTTGACAATATTTTCGTCAACAATACTGTTTGGTTTACCACAATATGTCGGTGATCCAAGGTCCGGGTGCCTGGAGTGCCCTTTTTATGCCCAGAAAATGCCCTCAGGGTAGGTCGTGGTCAGTCAATGTGCAACTAGGTTCCCTTCCTTCTGATGACCACTTCCTGTGAAATGTGGTCTGGGTATGCCAGAACTCTCCATTCTGCCCACTTTCAACATGGCAGAACCCTTCCCCTGGCACGTTGAGCTCCCTAGCCCAACCCAGAGGTCTGGCTACCAAGAGGGCTACACGCCTCTGTAAAACCAGTTTGACAACTAGTTTACCCCTTAGTTCCAGAGTGCCAGCCTTTCTACCTAACAAATGTAGCAGCTCCTCTCCCAAGCATCACATATTTTCCCCTTCAAAGGCAGCTTCTTCTTTGAAGCTCACCTTTTGTGCTAACACCCATGCTGCCAAGGAAAAGCAAAACCTCTGTCTCGACTTCTATTATTTCCTTTCCTGGGAGTTGTTTGCACATCTCCCCCAGAAGGGCAGAAAGCTGTCTCAGGGATAGAGCCTGTGTGCAACCATGGACTAGAGCAGTGGATTTAGGACAACAAAGTGGAAACCTCGCAAAAGTTGCACAAAGCAGCATGTTACATTAATTATGACTGTGCATCAAGTCGGGCTTAACGTAATGATTTGTTTGATAACTTGCAGTATCAACTTTACTAGCCCTAGTTAGAAGTTGATGGGGGCAGCATGAAACTATGAACTCGCCAATGGGGCTACTGCCTTTTGTACAGAAAAGGCACTTGTTTTTTGTTTTTTTTTACTGTTGGAATATTCAAAAATACATGCTCCACTTCTTAATACACAGCACCCTGCATTCAGGCTCCCTAGGCCTACCTTAGGGTTGACTGACTTATGCTAACAAGGGAGGCTTTGGCTTTGCCATTACTTTAAATGACAAAGTTGAATTAGCATTTTAAAACTGCCTTTCCGGTCTGCAGTGGCAGACCAGGGCCCATGTTTTACCTCTGTCACACCCAGGGTGTCACAACCAGTGCTGTAATCCCTCGGGTGACCTAAACAAGTCCCTTGGTCCCCTGGACATCATACACTAGGGACTTACAAGTATGTTAGCTTTTGCCAACTGGGTACAAGCCAACCAAAAAACACTTTAGGGTCAGGGTACAGACACTGAGGTATGGTTAGCAGGCCTCAGTGCACTTTCAGTCGAAACACCAGCAACATCAGTCCAAAATGTTAGGGGTGACCACACAAAAAAGGCATTTCTTACAGGGAGGGAGGTTAAAAAAAAAAAAAAAAAAACTCTAGCCACTCAGTTTCTATGCATTTAGGAGTAATTTCTGAGGGCACAGACCTTTGCCCTGCTACGATGACCCTAGATCGTTCTGAAGATGTAGCCAAACTAATGAACAACTAATCATACCCAGAAATTCTGGGCAACACTCTCGCCTGCACCAATATGCAGCCACTAGTATAACTTGAGACCGGTCGTTCTTGATCTTCTTTACACATTTGGGCAGCTGAGAAAGAAGCATGAAAGGGTATAGGAGCCCCAAGTCCCAATTCAGGCAAACCGTGTCTCAGAGACAGAACTGAATTGGGAACTCATAAATGTAAAAGTATGGATACGGCACGTTTTCCACAGTGGCGAAAAACGTCAATCCAACGTTCTTTCCATTGTCAGAAGTTGCCCTGTGCCACCACCAAGTAGCTGCCGCCATTCGTGATCCATTAAGCAACTCTGACTGAATTCATGTGCACTGGTGTTTAAAGACCAGGAAATGCCCTGATGACTCAGCAAGCTCCGGAGGTGTATAGCCTCCTGGCACAGGGCCCACAACCCTACCCCACCCTACCTGAGGCAGCACCACATATGGCTGTAATGTTGTCAATGAGAACCGGTGCTGTTTCCTCTTGATGGACTGGAGGAATGCTTTCAATGCCAAGCAGATCCAGGCCTAGGGAAATCCACTCACCCACTCGCTATGACAAGTCAGATTTTATAAGGTCAAGTTATATTTAAAACCTGCTCGCCCATTCTGGCAAGTTGACAAAGAACAGGAGTTCTGTTCAAGCAGAAAGTGAAGAAGCAATAACAATGTCATTGAATCTTGTTTTTATCTTGTCATATTTGCTCTGTGTTCAGAGATAGAGATCAGAAGGTCAGTTTACTTCTGACTGCAGAGTTATATGATTTTGTAAAGTGAACTGTCTGACCTGATGTAGAAAGAGTATGAAACAAAAGACTGTAGGGCGTCAGAATTTTCCTAACACACATTTACATAGCTCATAAGTGTACAACATTTCAAAATCTATTTCAGTAGTTGTGAAAGCCCAATTTTTGTGCTTCTGTGTGATGAACAAAAACTATTTTAATAGGATGAAACCAAATCAAAACACTTGGTGATGTGCAAATGATAAATATATTTGCTGAAATCAAAGAGTATTGTTAATGCACTATATTGATTTTTCAGTAAAGCTGCAAGTTTGTGAAAACATTTTTGGCCATGTCAATGGAACTATTTACTGTCTGTAAATGACAGTGTGTTACCACATCATGCTTTAATAATATATTTATTAAAAGTGAGTGTTTAAACATGAACTGAGAAAAACGTATGCCCCTGCCCTAACAGCAATGCCATTAGTAAACAAAGAAAAAAGTCAGGAATCATGTATACCGTATGTGTTGGATAAATGCTTACTATATATGTTGCAAATGTTTAGTCTATTTAATCAAACAAAAGAGTCTTTTTTTGTCCAGCAGAAACGCTGAATTCACATATCTTAAGGTGCGTTCATATGTGAGAATGAGGAAAAACCGCTGCTCTGCAAAATAAGATATTTGCCTAGGATCAGAAAATTTGAGACCAGTTTATGGGTTACGTACATTTCAGTTAGGTAGAGTAGATTATTGAAGTTACTAGAGCTGCAGTAGTTTTCAGGGCTTGGGATCTCCTGCAACTCCAACAAGTTAATGTAAAGGCAGCGTTCCGCTAGACCAGATAGCTCCGACTTCCACATCTCCCAAGATGGCTTCACCAATCCAGCATTTATACATTTGTCACAACCGTTAATTTTGGGTGGGGTAGAAAGGTGTCTGTCGCTGGTTCAACTGCAATCGGGCAGACAACGTAGAGAGGTCCAGAGGCACAGTCGGCATGTGAGACAGATTAATTGGTAGCAAGCTGACTGGAAGCCTCCTGGGATACCTCGAGACCAAAGGGGCACCAGAGGTCTCCGGAAGGGTACCAAAAATTTGCAATATAGCCTCTTTGAAGGCTTGAATTTGTTGCTGCATTACTGGAAACCCTGGAAACACGGATTGGATCAGGACAAGTGAACTAGTCGGTTCTGTGGTGGTCAGCAATGATTCTGAGGTACCTGATGTCCTTGCAATATTTCCTGAAGAGAGTGGTGCGAAGAGGGGGAGCTGGGTTTTGACTTCAACCTTGAGACAAAGAATGTGTCTAAGTCATCTACTCCAGCAAGTATCAGGCCTTCTACTTTGGTCAGTATTGGACCTTCTGAGCATTTCTGTGGTGCTCAGTACAGTCCCATATAGGCAGCGGGTTCATTTGCACGCATTTAGCACACAACTTGAGGAATGAGAGGACAAAGACACCAGACACAGACCTTGTGTGGGTCCATCACTGACATCTGTTTGTGGCTATCTTTACAAGGTTTGAACCTCATTGTTCTAGTGGATGACTTCCCCTGCACACTTGAAACATTTTCAAAGGAGAACGTTCTGTCAAACCACAGGAAACGAGGGAAGGAGCTTTGGATCAAAGTTTTAAGCTTTTAAGCTGCACAAGAAAAGGAACTGATGTCTGTATGAGGCTGACCTGGCTTATAGTGGGTACCTGATGGTACTTACACCTTGTGCCAGGTCCAGTTATCCCTTATTAGTAGATTAGTAGTGTTCTAGCAGCTAAGGTTGAACTAGGAGACATGCAAAGCTCCTACTATACCACTTATATCATATAGCACTATATCGTAAGAATCACAATACTCCGTTACTAAAAATAAAGGTACTTTATTTTAGTGACAATGTGTCAAAAATATCTCAGAGGATATACTCTCTTAGGAGGTAAGTAAAATACACAAAATATACACACAAACCAAAATCAGGTAAGTAACCAGTTAGAAAAGTAGTGCAAACACTGTAGACTACAATAGGATGCAACAGGCCTAGGGGCAACACAAACCATATACTAAGAAAGTGGAATGTGAACTATTTATGGACCCCAGGCCTAGTGTAGAGGGTTGCTGGAATGTTAGAAAACACTAAGAGTGTCCAAGATACCCCACCCCAAGACCCTAAAAAGTATGAGTAAAGTTACCCTACTTCCCCAGAAACACACTAAAGTCGTGTTAGGAGATTCTGCAAAGACCACAACTGACTGCAAAGCACTGAAGACGGATTCCTGGACCTGTAAAGGAAGGGGACCAAGTCCAAGAGTTGGGGGGGGGGGGGGGGTGGGGGGGGGTTGGAGGGGGCAGGAGCCCACTAAACCCCGGATGAAGGTGCAAAATGGCTGCCTTCGGGTGGAAGAAGCTGAAGATTCTGTAACAAAGGAAGATGCCAGGAACTTCTCCTTTGCCCAAATGATGTCCCACAGCATGCTGGAGGATGCAGAGTTGTTTCCACGCAGAAAGAAAGCAAACAAGCCTTGCTAGCTGCGAAGGCCACGGTTGACGAAAATGGGTGCTGCTAGGGCCCAGGAAGGACCAGGAGGTCGTCCCTTGGAGGAGGAGACAGAGGGGGCGCTCAGCAACACAGAGAGCCCACGCAGAAGCAGGCAGCACCCGCAGAAGTACTTGAACACGGGTTCAAGAAAACTGAGCACAGCAGTCGACTCAACACTACAAAGGAGGCTCCCACGAGGCCGGTGGTCAACTCAGTGAGTTGAGCAATGCAGGACGGAGTGCTGGGGACCTGGGCTGTGCTGTGCACGAAGGATTCCTTGCAAAAGTGCACAGAAGACCTAGCAGCTGCACTTCATGCAGTACACAGGATTACTGTCTGGAGTGGGAGGCAAGGTCTTACCTCCACCAAATTTGGACAGATGGACCACTCGACTGTCGGGGTCACTTGGATCCAGCTCCTGTGTTCCAGGGACCATGATCGTCACGATGAGAGGGGACCCAGAGGACCGGTGAAGCAGTAGTTTGGTGCCTGTGTTAGCAGGGGGAAGATTCAGTCAACCCACGGGAGATTTCTTCTTGGCTTCCAGTGCAGGCTGAAGGTAGAAAGCCCCCAGAGCATGTACCACCAGGAAACAGTCGAGAAAGCAGGCAGGATTAGGCGCTACAATGTCGTTGGTAGTCTTCTTGCTACTTTGTTGCAGTTTTGCAGGCGTCCTGGAGCAGTCAGCGGTCGATCCTTGGCAGAAGTCGAAGAGGGAGATGCAGAGGAACTCTGGTGAGCTCTTGCTTTTGTTATCTGACGAGAAGTCCACAGGAGAGACCCTAAACAGCCCTCAGAGGAGGATTTGCCACCTAGTCAGGTAAGCACCTATCAGGAGGGGTCTCTGACGTCACCTGCTGGCACTGGCCACTCAGAGGCCTCCATTGTGCCCTCACACCTCTGGATTCAAGATGGCAGAGGTCTGGGACACACTGGAGGAGCTCTGGGCACCACCCCTGGGGTGGTGATGGACAGGGGAGTGGTCACTTCCCTTTCCTTTGTCCAGTTTTGCGCCAGAGCAGGGGCTGGGGGATCCCTGAACCGGTATAGACTGGCTTATGCAAGGAGGGCACCATCTGTGCCCTTCAAATCATTTCCAGATGCTGGAGAGGCTACTCCTTCCCAGCCCTTAACACCTATTTCCAAAGGGAGAGGGTGTAACACCCTTTCTCAGAGGAAATCCTTTGTTCTGCCTTCCTGGGACTGGGCTGGCCAGACCCCAGGAGGGCAGAAGCCTGTCTGTGGGTTAGCAGCAGCGGTAGCAGCAGTGAAAACCCCAGAGAACTGGTTTGGTAGTACCCGAGATCCATGTTGGAGCCCCAAGGATGCATGGAATTGGCACCCCAATACCAGATTTGACATGGGGAGGGACAATTCTATGATCTTAGACATGTTACATGGCCATATTCGGAGTTACCATTGTTAAGCTACATATAGGTATTTACCTATATGTAGTGCACACGTGTAATGGTGTCCCCGCACTCACAAAGTCCGGGGAAATTGCCCTGAACTATGTGGGGGCACATTGGCTAGTGCCAGGGTGCCTTCTTACTTAGTGACTTTGCACCTAACCTTCAACAAGTGAGGGTTAGACATATAGGTGACTTATAAGTTACTTAAGTGGAGTGTAAAATAGCTGTGAAGTAATGTGGACGTTATTTCACTCATGCTGCAGCGGCAGACCTGTCTAAGAATTGTCTGAGCTCCCTATGGGTGGCAAAAGAAATGCTGCAGCCAATAGGGATCTCCTGGAACCCCAATACCCTGGGTACCTAGGTACCATATACTAGGGAATTATAAGGGTGTTCCAGTGTGCTAATTAGAATTGGTAAAAATGGTCACTAGCCTGCAATGACAATTTTTAAGGCAGAGAGAGCATAAGCACTGAGGTTCTGATTAGCAGAGCCTCAGTGACACAGTTAGGCACTACACAGGGATACACATTCAGGCCACAAACTATGAGCACTGGGGTCCTGGCTAGCAGGGTCCCAGTGAGACAGATAAAACACACTAACAACTAGGGTTTTCACTATGAGCACTGGGGTCCTGGCTAGCAGGATCCCAGTGAGACAATAAAAACACCCTGACATATACTCACAAACTGCCAGGGGGGGGGGGGGGGGGGGGGGAGTGGGGGACAGCATGGACCCCAACACAGAACCGCACAATTCCACCTACTGGCGCACAAAGGAATTGTTGAGGAAAAATCTGTGGATCAAGTCTGGCGCCTGTGGGTATTCACAAAGTGAGAAATTTGGCATTAGATATTTCCATCAGAAACAAGTCCTTGCTTGGCCCATGACAAACCAAACAGCAATACTTCAGACAGCTTAGGGTGTAGCAGGTCAATATGACGGGTGCCACACCAAGCCACAAACATGTTTGAAAGCCGATATCAAAGATGGGCACTTGAGTGCCAAAATAACTTTAATGACCTCAGGGGGAAGTTCGAAGGAGACTAGCAGCAACTGCTCAAACTCCAAGGCTGGAGGGTGCAGAGTGCTGAATCCGAGATGCCGGAACCTGTCCTGTTGCTGAAAAAGTAGATCCACCTGAAGCAGCAGCTTCATAGGAGGGAAAAACGGTCATGTCCAAAACTTTTGAATACAACACACTCCAGGTCCAATTCGGAGTCACAAGGAAGGCTTGCATCCGGTGGCATTGATCTTCTTCAGAAATGGAGCCAAGAGGGGTAGAAGCAGGAAAGAATACAAGAGTCCACAGTTTCACTCTAGGTGGAAGGAGTCTTCAAGAGAGCCCAATAAGTAATTCTAGCACACAAAGTTAATGAGATAGCACATTCTTGGCGGTGGTGAAAGATCTATTGCTGGAAAATACCCTGTGCCACCTCCTGCATTAGTGATCTAGCAGGCATTGGCAGCTGATTAAGTCAATATTGGCATTTAGAGATCCCACCAGGTGACTGATGACCAGAGAAATACCCAGGCTAGTCAGAGATACACAACCTCCTCTACAGGGCCCAAGACCCCACTGCACCTTGCTTATTGGCAGTAGTGTTTTCTGTGACAGCTTGTACTAGACCCTCCTTGATGGATGGTAGGAAGGCCTTAAATGCCAAGCAGATAGCCCGCAATCTAGTATTGATGTGTCTGTCACCACTGTCAAGACTAGGAAAGATAAGGAGAGGAGCCTGCCATTGGCTAATTGTGATCTACCAGCCACCAATGCAGATCTTTCCCAGTCCCAGTCTCATTCAAAACCTGAATGGAATCCGATAGGCTCCCCTGGTGGCTAGTAGGATACAGGTGGCCAATAGTCCCAGCACTGAGATCCAGGACAGAGGCTCTTAAGTCTGGAGTAAAGGCACAAAACCGCACCATATCCAAGAAGGCTTTGATGAACTGAAGTATGTGTAAATTGAAAATACTTTTGGCCCCTTGTAAAACGCAGATAATGTCTGAGGGTCGGTAGGAAAGTAATATGGAAATACGCATCCAGCAGGTCCAACGCTATGATCCAGGGTACACAAAACCTGGGCCAGCATAAGCATCTTTCATTTGTCCTCCTGCAGGAGAAGAGTTGAGAGGGCAGAGATCTAAAATAGGACAAATATCTCTGTCCTCCTTCCGGACAAGTAAGTAGAGGAAGTAAAAGGCAGATCCTGTTCTTGAAGCCAGAACCCGTTCTATGGCTCCTTTAGCCAACAGGGCCTGCAGTTTCTGCTGCATAACAGCCATGTGTTTCTCATTCAGATGAGTTGATGAGGGTGGAAGGTGGGGCAGGGGAGACAGAAATGGAAATGCTTGGCCCTGTGTGACAAGGTATCCAAAGTGATGTTTCGCCATCCTTGGAGGAAATGTCTGATCCTGCCTCCTACAGGGTGAGTGTGTGTAGAAAAGGACTCACAAAAGTGGTTTGGTTGTTGTTCTTCCCAGTGGGGGGTGGCAGAATGAGCCAAACGTTGTCCCTAATGCCTGGAACATTGTCTCTGGGAGCAGAGCCACCAGTGGTGGGGTCTGGCATTGCTGATATTGGAAAGCCCTGGCAAATGCACAAATGCTGAGTAAAGTGCCTGGTAAGAGCAGACAGTCCCAGGGAACGTAAAGTGCCAGAACTTTACTTTAAATGTTGCTAGGCCAAGCTGCTTTCTTCTCAAAAAGACGAGAAGAGTCACTATTTGCTGCAACATCGAGTTCGGGAGCAAGCTAGAGAGGCACTTTGGTGCCACTGCACCATTTCTGGAATTTGAGAGCAGTGGGAGGGGCAGATTCCCACTTAGACATTTTGTCCTGCATATCTCTCATTTGTGGCAGGCCCTGTAGTCTTGTTGTAGGTCCCAGACACCACAGACATATCTCATCTCATGGGGGTCGGTCACAGATATTTGTTTGCGACCGTCCTTAAACAGTTTAAACCATGTCAGTTTGTGAGATGATATAATTCCCTCGCACACTGGTAAAAGGGAGAATTTTTTAGAAAAAGACTCAACGACAAGAAGAGTATAGCTCCCAATTCACACCTGAAGGTGTTGAAAAAAAGGAACAGACGTCAGCACACCTAGTGGTGCTAATGCACAGCCCCCTCGTCACTTCAGGCGCTTAACAACATTAGTGTAGAGCTGCACAACTCCAACTAATGACATGCAGGAGTACTGATTTTGATTTTTCAGATCCAGCCTGATGTCTTGGGTAATATTCTTGAGTGTTTAACACTGGCGTGTAACACTATCCCTTCTGAGCCGTTTGGGATCCAGATGTAAGCTGTTGTACCTTAGTAGCAGGCAAATGACTAATATTGGAATTGTACTTGTTGACTTATGTGGGTAATGTCCTGAAATGCAAAAATATGATGTTGTAGCTGTGATGTCCATTTGTGAGCACTAACCTCTAGTGTCACAGTTGTAGAAGGTTATGTACAGAAAAATCAAACTAAAAGCAAAACAGTGCAGCTCCGGCACTCCAAATCCTTCAAACCTCCTGACATCTGGCACACATCTGCCCTAAAAACGAGGGATAGGGTGTGCAAGAGGGTGCTGGAGGTTCGTGCACTCCAAAAAAGCAACACACAGTGGTGTTGTACATTAAGCCGACCTACACATGCCTCCTGCATGTCTACCCGTCTGCATCTAAAATGGCAGCTGCATGAAATGTAGTGGTCGGCAGCAGCTCCCCTAGCACAATCTTGCCTGGTACGGGGCCAGATAGGGGGACGAATAACTGTGGACACTTCCACTGCTCCACCACTGCAGTGCACCGCATCGGGACAAAGTTGGCAGCCGGTGCAACTAACCGAAAAAGGCGGACCGACTGCAGGTCCCTAAGGTGCTTTGGGACCGCTAGGGTCACATCGTGTGCTGGACCGGAGGCTGACAGAGGGTCGCGCTGACAGCCAAACAGGTACAGAGAAGCGGGGGCCTGCCTCCTGGGGGCACAAGAAGGTGCAGACTGTCTTGACGATGTTCGTCTGCCTTTGAGGATTGCAGCTAAAGATAGTGTGAGAAGCTGCAATTTACAGAGCGGGGACTGAGGCCTACATTACATCGCACTGAGTGTGGCAGAGGACCTGATCTCTTCCCGCCCCTCTGTCCCAAGGGAATGTATTGGGGGCTCTGACCCACCCAAAACCCGCTTGCCCTGAACGAAACATTCAAGGCACTAATAATGTACTGACCGGTGCAGTTGATACTGATGGTGTTGCGATAAAAGGCAGGCCACCCGCAAGTCCCTGTAGCAAGGCGAGTCCACAGCAGCCGAGCTGTGCACTGGGACAACCACAGAGGCGGGTCACACTGATCAGCCCTTAGGTATGAAGGAGAGGGAGTGAGTCTCGGGGGCGAAAGGAAGAGCAGACCACACAGATGTTCTGTTCACCCTGAGAAGACCACGGTGTGGCATGAATGACTGAAAGAAGGCACGACCTCTTGAGAGTACAAGAAGCCTGGTGAATGACCCACAGCGCAGAGTTGATAATTGAGGAGCCATAAGGCTACGCAGGGCTGTTTTTAGTTTGCCCATGCCAAGAATGATATAGAAGGCTCGTTTCACCTGACAATTCCCATACTTCACTTGGCCGGCAGGCCAAGTGAAGGGGGAACACGCAAGCGGCCCCAAGGAGTCAGTAGCCCGCATTGGAGACTCCCCCCTTTTTTTTCCCCCTCATTGCCCTGTGCCGCCACCTCTGACTTCAGGGCGGGTGCCGGCTAACTGTGGGGCACTGAGAGGCCTGCTGCCTTCACCTGGGGGTCGTAACTGATAGATGGGATTGGGACGTGCCCTAGGACCTACTCCGGCTATGCTCATAATGAGGGCACTGGCCTAAACTCTGAACAGGCCTCCTCCCACTCCTTCCTGAGATTGGCACATGGGGAGTGGAGGAGTGATTGGGAGGCGGACCTGGGATGGGTTCTCCGGACGGGCGGGGGTCCGAATGGGGCCCGTACAGGCTTGTGACCTGAAGAGAGGGGACCGCCACTCAGGTTCCCCACCCTAAAATGGAGACCCACAAAGTTGCCTGCAGTTGGCTGGAGCCGAGGTGCGACAGGGGCCCTCTGTCAGACACTCTGCTGGGGGAGCTGAAGCCTGCAGACCGGCCCAGATCGGCCACCTCTGTCACAGGCACTGCCTTGAGACCCCAGCACTATACAAATCACTGATTGATTGATTGCCTTGGAGGGAAGACTATTACCCTTGTGCAATGTGCTCCCCTCTGTGGCCTTTCCTGGAGGTTGGTGGTGGTGGGGGGGAATTAGAGACGAGTGGTCCTGATGCAGCGGGCCTCTCAAGGCACTTGGAAGGAGGCCAGCCTATCAGGCTGCAGGTGGGGGCGTGTGCCCCACCACTGTGAATGCCCCAAATCTCCATTTTGCTGTCCCCTCCTGCCCACGTTTGAGGGGGAGGAGCCGGCCATCTTCGACACAACCCAAGTGGCTCCCCCGGAGGGGGACTCTTTGGGTCGGCTGGAGACATAATGACACAGACCTCTCCCAGAGTCCTGCGCTATGATATTCTTTTCAGGCCCAGGCTTAAACACCTGCAGAGACACACACTTGAACACATTTACCCTGATCTGATTGCTACGTAATATCTTACTTTATGGAGGGGTCAACCACAAACCATTTTTATTTTTATTTTTTACTTTTGTTCTTTGGTTGGAATTGCTTTAAGAGGGAGACAAATACTTCTGGGGGAAGTGTGGGGTGGGAAGGGAGTTGGGGTAATAGATAGTTATAGGGTTTTTGCATTCTATTGTTGATGGTTTGGATATTTGTTTCTGTTTTAATCTGAACCTTTTTGCAGGTATTGACGCAGATCCCCGTCAGGGAACAAATGACATGTTCTTTCTGTTTTCACTGCAGTGGCACTGGATAGGAGTACCTCTTGGGGAGGGGAGAACTGTCCCTCTGACATACTTACCTATCTTAACTGGTTCCCATGGCAGCACATATAAAGTCTCTGTCCTGGAATGTTAACGGGCTCCTGGACAGAATAAAACGTACAGTTGTATTGACATTTGCCCAACAACACCACTCTGACATCCCTGATGCTTCGAGAAAATCATCTTTTGAGCGACAGCTGTCCCTTTCTAGAATGGGAAGGGTATGATAGGGTATATGACGCGGGCTTCGCCCTGGGCTCTAGAGGAGTGGGCATACTAATGCACGGTTTCTTCCATTTGACAGTCACCCGAGTGGTGAAGGATTGACATTGTCAGTTCTTAGCCATCACCGGTCTGATTGAGGGACGCATACTTAATCATCTGAGCATCTACACTCCCCCAACAGCTCTTCGCTGCTATTGGATGATCTTTCCAAAGTTATCATGGACCTTACGCGGGGTATAACAATGATAGGGGATAACTTCACAGCAGTCCTGACTTGGACACTTCTTGCCTCTTCCCCACTCCCGCATCTAGATGGATCATGTCCCAATGCCTTTCTGACTGGCATTTCCGATCACGCTCCTTTGGTTCTTCATATTGGCCCCCACCGAACGGGTATGGGACACATGTGGCGACTAAAAAGTGGTACTTAAAAGACCAGGCCCGTTGCCAGTTTCTGCAGGGGAAGCCCCAGGATTATTTTTGCAATAAACGATGATACTGTCACCTCAGTGGGCACCTGGCAAGGTGGTGATGTGAGGTCATGCCAAAAACTATATACAATCTCAAGAGAGGGACAAATTGGAGCACATTACTCGGCTAGAGGCCCAGGCTCTGCCCCTAGAGGGTACCCTGGCACTTACTCCAGAGGAAGCGGCTTCCTGTCAGCTTTCACTGCTGAGGAAAGAGAGACGCCTCCAGGCTATGGAGGTTGCCAAACATTTGTGGTGGGCATCCACGGTGTGAATATATGGCTGGGGTGATAAAAATGGGAAGCTGTTCTATTGGCTAATTTCCCACCAGCAAGCCTCCAGGATCATTCCAGAAATTATCGATGAGATGGGTGTGAAACGCACTACGCTCTCACCCGAGGCTGCGGGTGCTTTGCCTGTTACTACCAAACATTGTATGCTCCCTCTCAGACGGTTGAGCATACCTACTCCGCTCAATTTTTCGAAGAGGTGCCTCTTCCCGGACTGTCCCCTGCAGAGACACAGGTAATGGATGAACCTATCACACTAGTAGAAACAGCCCCTACAATTTCCGCCATGGCTGCTAATAAGATCCCTGGCCCGGGCGGCTTTCCGACTACTGAATACTGCATGACACTTCGGGAGATTTGGCTCCCTGAGCTCCTGGCCCTCTATGGAGAGGTTGACCCCTTGGTTACCTTACCATCTGACATGGAAACGGCCACCATGGTGGTTATCCACAAAACTCACCCTCCCTCTCGGTCATGCTTCAACTATCGTCCAATCTACCTTATTAAAGGAGATGTGAAGATCTATTCAATGAACTTGGCGGCTTGGCTGAAAAGAGTACTTTCTACCTTAATTCGCCCTAACCAGTGTATATTCATGCCCACCAGTGGAACGAGGCACTGTATTTGTCGCCTCCATGTGGCCCTAGCTCACCGACACCACTTGCCTTCCGATATAGCGCCGCTACCTATTGATTTTGAGAAGGCATTTGATACAGACGGCTGGGGTTATCTGCTGTTGGTGTTACGACAGTCCGGCGTGGGGGCCGCACTTCTAAAGACCAGTTTAGTTTTGTACATTAATCCCACAGCTCGGATCCAGGTCAATGGCACTCTCTCATGTTCATTCCCCATCCAGTGAGGCACCCAACAGGGCTGTCCCCAGTCCCCCTTCCTTTTCGCTTTGGAGATTGAGCCACTGGCACAGGTGATTAGAGGAGACCCTCTCTTATGTGGACGGAGATCAGACACGGATATGAAGACTGCATAGCTCTCTATGCTGATGACATCCTCCTATATTTGCCAAATTCGGCTATCAGTGACCCCCAAGTGCCTTCACCACCTTGACTGTTTTGAGGCTGCTTCTGGTCTCTACAGGAATCTATCTAAGTCCATTCTGGTGCCCTTAGCCCCATCCCGCGACTGCTTTGATTGACACGAAGAAGTACCCATTCATCGTCTAAGCTTTAAGTATCTGGGCACCTGGGTGTCCCTTCTCCCAACTTCACCTGGCTTCTGAACCTCAGGCCTCTGATTCAGAAAGCGAATGCGTATTTAGCATGGTGGCAGGCCCTCTCCTTCAATGTCTTGGGTAGTATAGCTTTATAAATAACAATGGTTCTGTTACGACTCTTAAATAAGTCTCAAAACATCCCAATACCTCTACTGCGTGCCTGGTTCTGGGCCCTGGACAGATTATCATTCCTTTGGGGTGGGAGCTGGCACCGCACTGCACTCCACTACTGCCATCGAGGCCATTATGACATGGGACTGGGCATGTCCAACATAATTTTAATACCTAGCCTCCAAACTTCTTTTCATACATGATTGGTTTGACAGAGGGTGGTCTGATCCGGCCTACCGTCTCAAATTCACCCAACTATGATTTCCACGCATTTTAGACCTACTCTACTGCTGCCCGCTTTCTAGCAAAATGGTTTCAGTGGCCAGGATGGCCTTCCTCCCCTCCAGAGTGGCCTTAAGGCACACACGCTGTGGTTCACACCCTTACACAACTTACGCCCCCCTGGCATGGTATATGGTTGCATGAAGTGGCTACACTGTAAGGGTTTGATAAATGGGATCTGGTGGGTGTATCCCATCTTAGAGATGTCTGGGATAGTTTGTACATGCAGTCCCTTCAGGGTCTCGTACAGACTATCAACTATCACACACCCAGTTCTACAAATATCTGCAACTCCATCAAACCCTCTACATGCATCTCATGCATGTAGACTCACTGCCAGAATATAGAGTGATTGAAGGCAAACTTGTTATGGGAGCAATGGGGAAAGGTGGGGTATCCCAAATATACAAAACACTGATAATTAACACCTTAGGGGACCTAGCCCCTATTAGAGGCTGATGGGAACAACGGTTAGGCCCCATTGAAGATGCTGATTGGCGGGATGCTTTGTTGGCCCCCATGACTATCACTATGTCCTCCTGCTTGCGACTGATACAGACATATTAGTTATATGGAGCATAATTCTGGATGGCTAGGCGACATTGCACAGGACTCCTATCAAACCAGGCATGTCCTAGATGTGCAGAAACTCCGTCTGACTTCTGTCTCATGACCTGGGCCTGCCTCAGAGGTACTGATTGGCGATAACGAATGAGCTCACTGAGATAATAGGGTGGGAGGTCCCACTGTCCCCCTTGGTTATCCTTTTGGATGTTCTGGATAGGGTTGTGGACACTGATTGTACCTTTCTGGGTACAGACTTCGTAGTGGCCAAAAGAGAGATTGCGATCAGTTGGGGATCGCCTATGCCCCCCTAGGCCCCCGCCCTCTCCAAGGTGCCAAGGAGTGGACTGGTGTGCAAGACAAGAACAGCCAGTTTCTGAGGCTGCTTGAGGTATAGCTTGGTGTTGCTTGTTTGATGTCTACTGGTGGAGTGGGTACTACACTCGCTTAACTGTACTGCTGTATAGTTCCTTGAGGCTGTCTGTGCCACTGATGTTTCTCTTCAATAAACTCAAACATTTGTTTATCAAAAATAACATTTTTTTTTTTTTGAGGGATAGAGAAGCAAGTACAAATCTCGCTCCGGCAGGGCAGCAGACAGCAGTCGTGCATGAGACAGAATAAAGTTCGTAATTAACAGTAGGTTAGGATGGGGGGAAATTTTTTAAAATGTGTGACTGGGTAAAGGTGAAACCAGGAAAGAAAAATGCACGTTTGTCCAGAACTTGTGAATGGGGAGTACGTGGAAAAAACAGCTTTTACTGGTGTATGAGAAAAGCAGAGGACGAATAAAGAGAGGATGGATGGATGTCTCTCTCTCTCTCTCTCTCTCTCTCTCTCCTCTGAAAGAAAAGTTGTATTGGGGGTCGCGTTCATGAATGATGAGTGCTGGAAGACAATAGTGATTTGTTCGGTGGTGTGGGGGGGGGAGGAGAGGTGATGGCAACTTTGTCCTTAATTGATTTCATGTTGGTTTTGTGCGTTACTGCTTAGTTCACGGGAAGGGGATTATAATTTCTTTTTAGGAGAAGGGAAGGTGAACATGCAAAACAGGACACAAGATTATGGGATTTTGCATTCTGTAGTGAAATTTGGGATTTGACACTTTTCAGTTGTGAGCTTGCTTGCAAGAGTGATTGGACGCTTTGGGCCTGATCTTGATCTTGTTGGTGTCACCACCAAGCTGCATCGACAGTGGAACCGAAAAGACCATCAAACCAACTGTGTCAACTCTCCGTATTTAGATGTTACAGTTGTGCAAGCAAATTGAATGGAGTGGATTTATGACAGAGGGAGACTGTGGCTGATCCCAGTGGACTTTGTACAATGGCAGGGGCTATGGAAGTGAGATAAGTGACACACAAACACTATCCCTTAGCTATATTTGTACCCCGCGCTACACAACACACCACATACACACAATAACCCTTTGCTATTCCAACACAACCTGTACATGCCAAAAGACAAACACTGACATACATCTATGAAAACACACACACCATTTACACTGCACCCACACACAATACATCTACACACGCAAGTACATAAACACAGTCACAAGCACAACAACACATATCATAATAACATCCACCACACAATACTCACCTGAACGTATCACACCGCAACACAACATACACAACATCGGTCTCACATGCAAATGAGACACGTACATAACAACCACATCACCCACTCCAGCTCCCTCCACCTCAACCCGTCAGTCGCTTTGCACACACACACACACACACGTACTAACACACACAACATTCAGCATAACATGACAGGTACAGGTCAACTGGCAATGTGCACATATGGACACAGCTGAGAGGTGTGATTGTACCATCACTGTGGTGCCAGCATTTCGCTCAGGAATACTGGCACCATAATGACAGTTGTGTGCCAGTGTGTCCCCATCTGTGTCTGACCCACTTGTGTTCCTCGACATATGCATAGCACAGTGATTTTAAAAATAAATTACTGTGACATGTACAAGTCTGCAGTGGTCCAAACCCTCCGTGTCCACCCAAAGTACCTGCCAATGCGGCGTTTCTACCTTCAAGTCCGGTGACAGAAGGGTTGGGGAACGTGTTTTCTGCATGTGTTGGTGGCAGCAGCGATGGCAGGTGTGGTCCAGTCAAAGATGGGTGAAATGGGGGAAAAAGGTGAGCTTGCACTCCCTTTCTCCCACAATCCACCAACTCAAACATGGAGGTCTGACCAGCACTATTTTATTGGCTGTAAGGCACATCGAAATCTGCAGGGCAGGAAGGGTGTCTGGGGTTCCAACATCAGTCACTTTATCCAACTGCGCTGTTGGTGCGGACTGTCTTTCTTGACGAAGACCAGGGTTAGAATGTGGGCATTCATCTATGGGACCGCCAACATCTAAATACAGCTGCTGGACCGTTGCGCCAGCGGACAGGTTTTGAGTTGAAAAGCCAACAGCGGGATCATTACTGCCAACATCTAAATAAGGAGCTTTGTCTGCTATCCTAATAAATAGGCTAGTTCATCAATGCAGCATTTATCGCCTTCACTCATATTAGGCAGTGAATGAACCAACAAGTCAATGTTCAGCAGGTAAGGAACCTCATTGTCTATCCCAAAAAGTGCAGAAACAATAAAACATTACAAGGAAAAAGAAAACAAAAAATGTAATAAGTGAATTAGTATCTATGTGGTGTTTTATTGCTTAATTGTTTTTATGTCCTCCTGGAAAAGATATATGTCGACACCCAGAAACCAATTTCTTACTGCTATTATGAATGTGCAATTGGGGATGTCATATCAGTATGTAGGAAAGGTTAACTAGACCGGAAAATCAGAAAACAGCATGCTGACTGACACTTTCAAAAGAAAAGTTTCAAAAATAATTGACAAACAAAAGGAAACATTAATGATACGCCTTTAGTGTGCAGAGATCGTCGCTGCACCCACGATATTATCAATAAATTTAAAATCGTGAAAAAAGCAACTGATTCACCTTCCAGCAGGATATTTATAGGAAATAAACAACAATCTGTTCTCACCTGCCCATTAACGATCCTTGTGTACAGGGTGTCTTTGTCTTTTAACTTCATTTCCAGATCCATAAAAGTCAGCTTGTTTGTGCTGACCTGGAATTTGTCATTCGTAAACAACGCACCAGAAATTCTATTGTAGCACTCTATGGGGCCAAGTGCTCTCTTCTTTGGAGGTGCACACCATTCAAAGCTTCAAAACCAACAAGGAAAGTATAGTTCAATTAGAAATTACTAGGAAATGTTCTGTTTTCCATTATACTTATTGACATCAATATTTCAACACACATAATGAGCACTGTATAGAAAATAACATAGTTACTTAGAGTACTAAGTGCAGCGTTGAATTTATCAACCCCGAGTTATACCAATTGGAAGTTCTATTACGGCATTTTATTAAAGACAAAGATGCATATCAATTTAGGAGCTCTGAAAAACAAAGCTGTTGGTAGCCTTGTAGTGGGGTAACTATTGTCTGTTTGGGTTCTACCCTTTAATATAAACATCTAATTATTTTTTTTACAGCCATAAAGAGTGGAGTTCAGCAACTTTTGCATATAAACTATGTTAAAAGAAATTGGTAGTTGGTCGACCGGGATGTGAGCTCTGGTCAAGTAGCAACCACAATGCTAGTCCGGGTAAGTGTAAGGCAAACCTTAAATTAACCTGTGCTCACCCTCTGGTAGCTTGGCACAGAGTAGGCAGGCTTAACTTAGATGCAATGTGTAAAGTATTTGTTCAAATAGCAAAACAGTAAACACACTGCACAAAAAGATTCCATACCAGCTTACAAAAGCAGATCTGAATTTAATAAATAAAACAAGACAAAAATGACAAACATTCAATAAGAAAAACTGGAGATATGGAATTTCACATTTTTAAGTAAAATTGAGTCAATAAGCAAAAAATGGTATTGGGGATATCTGGCCATGCTGGAGTGGACAAAGTCAAAAGTTCAGGCCGACAGTGATGGACCGTGGGGAGGCTAAAGGGACCCAGTTAAGGGGACAGAACCAAAGTAACATTTGAAGCTGTGATGCAGAGTTTTAGCGGCAGCATCAACGCTGCCAAAGAAGGAAAATATGAGGCGCTTGACCTGGAAAAACGTTGCGCTGTTGCAGTTCAGAATGTGATGCGTTAAACTCAAATGCAGATTTGCTGTGGCAATGAGTCTTATGACATGTCCAATCCACGCAGCAGCAGCAACGCACCAGTTCTGCTCAGGGATGCGGTGATCCATAGAGGAGTTGTGTCAGTTCTGCTCGAGGATGCACCGCTCATCAGAGGCGATGTGTCAGTATGGTTAATAAAGCATCTTAAGCCCACTTCCAAGGGTCCAAGACTGGGGCAGGGTAGACTTACAGATGGCAGAGTCCAAGTGTAGAAGAAGGCTGGTTGGAATTCTCATGTCCCCCAAGGCTTCAGATCAGGTGGCCAGCCAACTAGCCCTTGGAGTCATTCTGGGTTCAAGTGATGCAGAGCTAGTCCTTCTCACCCAGGTAGCAGGTCAGGAAAGAAAAGCAGGAGTCCAAGAGAGTGCAGTCCAGCTGATTGGCAGTACTTCTTCCTAACAGGGTATGCACAAGTCCAAAAGGACTACAAGTGGTAGTGTCTGAGGACAAGTTCTTATACCCACCCAGTGGTGCCTTTGATGTGGGGGAGACTTCAAAGACAGGTTGTAAGGAAATGCCTCCTTGGCATGGTTACTCCCTGACCTTTTGCCTTTGCTGATGCCAAGTTATGATTTGAAAGTGTGCTGGGGCCTGCTAACCAGGCCCCAGCACCAGTGTTCTTTCCCTAAAACTGTACCTTTGTCTCGACAATTGGCACACCCTGGCATCCAGGTAAGTCCCTTGTAACTGGTATCCCTGGTACCAAGGACCCTGATGCCAGAGGAGGCCTCTAAGGGCTGCAGCATGTCTTATGCCACCCTGGGGACCCCTCACTCAGCACAGACACACTGCTTGCCAGCTTGTGTGTGCTGGTGGGGAGAAAATGACTAAGTCGACATGGCACTCCCCTCAGGGTGCCATGCCAACCTCACACTGCCTATGGCATAGGTAAGTCACCCCTGTGCCATGCCAACCTCACACTGCCTATGGCATAGGTAAGTCACCCCTCTAGCAGGCTTTACAGCCCTAAGGCAGGGTGCACTATACCACAGGTGAGGGCATAGGTGCATGAGCACTATGCCCCTACAGTGTCTAAGCAAAACCTTAGATATTGTAAGTGCAGGGTAGCCATAAGAGTATATGGTCTGGGAGTCTGTCATAAACGAACTCCACAGCACCATAATGGCTACACTGAAAACTGGGAAGTTTGGTATCAAACTTCTTAGCACAATAAATGCACACTGATGCAGTGTACATTTTATTGTGAAATACACCCAGAGGGCATCTTAGAGATGCCCCCTGAAAACATACCCGACTTCCAGTGTGGGCTGACTAGTTTTGTCAGCCTGCCACACACCAGACATGTTGCTGGCCACATGGGGAGAGTGCCTTTGTCACTCTGTGGCTAGTAAAAAAGGCTGTAATGGGTGGAGGTGCTTCTCACCTCCCCCTGCAGGAACTCTAACACCTGGCGGTGAGCCTCAAAGGCTCACCCCCTTTGTTACAGCGCCACAGGGCATCCCAGCTAGTGGAGATGCCCACCCCCTCTGGCCACGGCCCCACTTTTGGCGGCAAGGCCGGAGGAGATAATGAGAAAAACAAGGAGGAGGAGTCACTGGCCAGTCAGAACAACACCTAAGGTGTCCTGAGCTGAGGTGACTGACTTTTAGAAATCCTCCATCTTGCAGATGGAGGATTCCCCCAATAGGATTAGGGATGTGCCCCCCTCCCCTCAGGGAGGAGCCACAAAGAGGGTGTAGCCACCCTCAGGGCTATTAGCCATTGGCTACTAACCCCCCAGACCTAAACACACCCCTAAATTGAGTATTTAGGGGCCCCCAGAACCAAGCAAGAGAGATTCCTGCAACCTGAAGACGAAGAAGGACCGCTGACCTGAAGCCCTGCAGAGAATACGGAGACACCAACTGCTTTGGCCACAGCCCTACCGTCCTGTCTGCCCACTTCAAGAAAAACTGCAACAACGACGCGTCCCCCAGGGTCCAGCGACCTCTGAAGCCTCAGAGGACTACCCTGCATCTAAAAGGACCAAGAACTCCCAAGGACAGCGGCCCTGTTCCAAAGAAACTGCAACTTTGCAACAAAGAAGCAACTTTTAAAGACCACATGTTTCCCGCCGGAAGCGTGAGACTTTCCAATCTGCACCCAACGCCCCCGGCTCGACCTGCGGAAAACCAACACTACAGGGAGGACTCCCCGGCAACTGCGAGCCCGTGAGTAGCCAGAGTCGACTCCCCTGAGCCCCCACAGCGACGCCTGCAGAGGGAATCCAGAGGCTCACCCTGACCGCGACTGCCTGCTTCAAGGAACCAGACGCCTGGTAAAGACACTGCACCCGCAGCCCCCAGGACCTGAAGGATCCGACCTCCAGTGCAGGAGTGACCCCCAGGTGGCCCTCTCCCTAGCCCAGGTGGTGGCTACCCTGAGGAGCCCCCCCTTGCCTGCATCACTGAAGAGACCCCTGGGTCTCTCATTGAAACCTATTGCAAACCCAACGCCTGTTTGCACTCTGAACCCGGCCGCCCCTGTGCCGCTGAGGGTGTACTTTTTGTGCTGACTTGTGTCCCCCCCCCGGTGCCCTACAAAACCCCCCTGGTCTGCCCTCCGAAGTCGCAGGTACTTACCTGCTGGCAGACTGGAACCGGGGCACCCCCTTCTCCATTGAAGCCTATGCGTTTTGGGCACCACTTTGACCTCTGCACCTGACCGACCCTGAGCTGCTGGTGTGGTAACTTTGGGGTTGCCCTGAACCCCCAACAGTGGGCTACCTTGGACCCAACTATGAACCCTGTAAGTGCTTTACTTACCTGAAAAACTAACAAATACTTTTCACAAAGTGTCCAATTTTAAAATAGCTTATTGCCATTTTTGCCAAAACTGTACAGGCTATTGTGATGATTCAACGTTCCTAAGATACCTGAGTGAAATACCTTTCATGTAAAGTACTGTTTGTAAATCTTGAACCTGTGGTTCTTAAAATAAACTAAGAAAATATATTTTTCTATACAAAAACCTATTGGCCTGGAATTGTCTTTGAGTGTGTGTTCCTCATTTATTGCCTGTGTGTTTATAACAAATGCTTAACACTACCCTCTGACAAGCCTACTGCTCGACCACACTACCACAAAATAGAGCATTAGAATTATCTAATTTTGCCACTATCTCACCTCTAAGGGGCACCCTTGGACTCTGTGCATGCTATTTCTTACTTTGAAATAGTACATACAGAGCCAACTTCCTACACAGGTCTTTGAAGAGCACAGAGGCCCAGCCCGTCCTGCCCTGGCTCCACACTCACTACAGTATGCTGTTGTTTGTGTGGGTATGGGATTCAGTCTATTCAGGTTTAAGTGAGGCTGGGTCCAGCTCCTCCTTCTCATCCTGCTAGGATGGTCCATTAAGTCACACCTAAGCTCCCACTGTGTATGGCTGTCTAGAGGGAAAACACAAAGCCCAGCTGTCACCCACCCCAGACATATGATCAGAGACAAGCAGCAGACAGCAAATGGCTAAAGCAAGAAAATGACAATTTTCTAAAAGCGGTATTTTCAGAATTACAAATGAAAATCTGACTTCATTAGAAGTTAGGATTTTAAATTGTGATTCCAGAGACACCAAACTTGAAGGAATTATCTCTTCCCATTTTGAAATTATGCTTATATATTATAATAATAATGATAAGGCAATTCCAATGTTATCCTATGAGAAAGATGGTCCTTGCAGGACTGAAAAACGAATAAGGGAGTTTTTCATTACCAGGACATGTAAAACCTAAACACACTTCCTATCTTTTAAACACATTGCATCTTGACCTCTGACTTGTCCAGGTTCTATCTGAGGGGGTGACATATGGATAAAAAGGGAAGGTTTGGGCCTGGCAAAGGGTTATTTTACCAGTGCAGAATGGCAGTGTAAAACTGCACACATAATCAGATTATAAATGTTTTCTAACATAGGTATATGCAGTCCATGGATATCGTGGTTATGAAGGAAAGAGACAACTTTTGAATAGTCCTCTGAAGATAAGATAGTTATCCTTGCATCTTATATTTGGGGGTAATGAATTTGTCAACATCAGGGCAGTGCACGCTCTACGGGCGACAAGAACGCAAAAACCCAACAGTTTCAAGCTAACATATTTTATGCATTGTGATGATATGACATTGTTTAACCTTTTGCATTGCAGAGTTTAATCTTAAAGACTTATGTTCAGCATGCATATAAATACTGTTCACATGCTATGTACTGCTGCAGGTTTCCAGACTGTGTCAGGGTGTGGTCCCCTTCCAGGGCCTTCAAGAAGCTTTCCCTACAGCATGCCTGGGTGTGGTTTGTGGGCTGGGCCAAGACTCTATATAAGAGAGCCAGCCCAGCTCCACGTGCTCACTATTCAGAGGTCCCGGTGCAGAGCAACAGCAACTTCCTGAGCTCCTGTTCCGGTGGCCTACTTTGATCTTCCAGGCCTCTGCCCTTCATTTACATTGGTGATCCTTAATCAGGGCGCTAAGACGGAGTTTGGGCTGGGCACCGACCCCGTTATCGAGGACGCTCTAGTTCTTGGGCCTAATGATTGCATGATAAACCTTTTAACTCTTGCACATGTGAATGTGCGCTTGGGCGTTTGCATGCTAATACTCGAATCAGTAAAACGCGCAATTCATGTTCTTGTGATTTAACCCTTGAGTTTCATAGTGTGCTACCATTCCTTGACAGTTACATGGTGGCATTCGAATCGGCAAGACGCGCGATTCATGTTCTTGTAATTTAACCCTTGATATTCATTGTGCGCTACCATCCTTTGACAGTTACATGGTGGCATTCGAATCGGCAAGACGCGCGATTCTTTCCTCATGCTTAATTCATGTTATTCATTGTGCGCTACCATTCCTTTGCAGTTACATGGTGGCATTCGAATCGGCAAGACACGCGATTCTTTAATCGTGCTTAATTCATGTTATTCATTGTGCGCTTCCATTCTAAGGCATTTACTTGGAAGTTTTCGAGTTGACAAGTAGGGTGATTTATTCCTCGAATCTACGTGGTGTTATTCATGGTGCACAATCCTTCTATGGTGTTTACTATCTATGTGAAAATCTGCACAAATTCATGTTGCGATTTCTTGTGATGTAATTTTGATACTGTGTGTTTTAACTTTTGCTTCCTACGGGTCTCCTTCCCAGCTGTTCCCTTCCAAACACTTGGACTCTTAGACTCTGTGATAAATCTAATCAAGAGTATTGGAGCTGTCTTGTGGTGGGAGTGTTGGGAACATGCACAGACCCCGAGGATCTGGTGACTGTTCAAGCGGCCAAACTCTGGAATTCTGTCAGAGAAGGATGTACCACCTATTGTCTTTGTCTTGTATGGTGGTGTTTTAAGGCAAGGTGCCAATCTTGAGCAGAGGTTTCTTTGTTGAATGTATTTGGTGATTTTCTTTCCTGATGAAAAGCAGTCCTGTTCCATGTATTGCTTTGTGGTGATACAAAGCAGCTTGAAGGTGGATCTTCTGGCAATTGATAACCAATGTAGTGCCCTCAAGGCAGGGAGATGTGGGTATTGTAGTTTTTTCATAGTAGATAGAGATGATCCATGGTAGAGGCCATTGGCGTAATCCAATTTAGATTGTACAAGAGAGATAGTCGCCTGGACCTTGTGTGGCAAGCCGAGGTGGGAGAAGATGTGTCGCAGAGTTTTCAAGGTAATGAGGCTTGATCTTGCTAATTTGTCCAATTAGGCATTCATTGCTAACTTGGAGTTCATGGCAATTCCAAGGTTTTTAACTTCCTTGGATACTTGAGGAGTTGGTCCCTGATTGTCAGGCCAGGCTCAAAGTAGGTAATATTTTTCCAGTCACCGAATGTGAGTATTTCCATTTTGGAAGCATTCAGTTTGAGATGGCTCCAGGTCATCCACTGATCAACGGCTCTGAGGCAAATGAAGATTTGTGAGTTTCCAATGCCTTTGGGGCATTTCAATTTAAGGAGTATTTGTGTGTCATCTGCATAGTTGTAGCATGTGAGTTGAAATAAACTGAACAATTCCAATAATGACCTCATGTAGATGCTGAAAAGCATAGGTGAGATTATTGATCCTTTAGGGATCCCTGCTTTTGTGAAGTAGGGTTTGGACAAGAAAGGGGGAGAAGAGATGGCATTTTTTTTTTTTTTTTTTTTTTAAGTAGGATGTGATCCAGGCGAGAGCAGTTCCTTAAATGCCGGCTTTGTGGAGTCTGAATTAGTGTGTCATGGTCAATAGTTGCAAATACAGATGAGAGGTCAAAGAGAAGTAGTGCAGCAACTCCATTGAGGTTGAATGTGCTTTTATATCATCCCAGATGGTGATAAGTGGAGATTATTTGCCTCTTCCTGGGCAGAATCCAGTCAGGTAGTCTGAAAGTATGGAGTTATCCTCAATGAATTGTGACATCTGGGCGAATGCTGCTCTTTCTATCAGTTGGCCCAGGAAAGGTCCATTTCTAATTGATCTGTAGTTGTTGAGTTAAGTGGGTCCAGGTTTTTTTTTTTGTTTTTTTTTAACAATGGGCATATGTATGCCTTTTTAAGGTCTTTAAGAAAGGTTCCCCTATTTAAAGTATTATAGATTATTCTTCTTACTGGTATGGTAGAAGAGGTAGATAGAAGTATGTTCCTGAAATGTGTGCTGGACAAGGGTCAGAAGGCCTGCTTGCTTTGACCAAATCCATAAATTCACTTAGTGATATTTGTTTGAGGGTGTGCAGAGGCAGGGCTGGCTTAATGTGTTTGCCTTGGTTGTGTAATGATTTGCCAATTTGTCTGCGAAATCTTGAGTAATAGGATGAGATCCTTTCATGCATTAAGGTTTTCAAAATTAGTTGAGAATTAAAAATATATATATATTAATTTGCTGATTTTGCATTTTGAATTCTGAGTAGTACTTTTATTTTTATTTTTTAGCTTTTTTGATTGATGATTTGTATATTCTGTTAAGTTTGCGTGGGTGAAGTTTGTCTTGAATGTTTTTATTTTGAGCCAGGTTGGCTGAAGCCTTCTGATTTGTTGTTTTATCTTTTTCAGTTCTGTATTTCTCCAAGCTGTTGATTTTCTTTCGTCCTATTTAGTTTTTCGAGTGGTATTAGGATTGGTATAGAAAGCTTCCTGTAGCCACTCAAAGTTTTTGAATAGAATTTATTGTATCTAGATCTGTGTTGGCTGTTAGTTGTGTTTCTAAGTCTTCAAAATTGAGTTTGTCCCATGGTCGATAGATGGATGTATGTAAGATGTCTTGGGTGTGTTGATTTGTGGTGTTTTATGTTGGGAAGTTTCCAAATGGTGGTCTGACCATGTGACTGGTGTGATGCTTTGAACTGTAACTAGGTTGGATCCAGCAATGTGTTTGGGACTGTGTACAATCTGATGTAGGTTCAATGTGACTAGGCCAGTGGTGATGGTTTTTGGATGGGGCACACTGGGTTTGTCAAACCAAATGTTTAGGTCCCCAAGAATGAATAGGTTGGAGTGTAACGTTATAAGGTTAGAAACTTTCTAGAAATGTGTCTGGGAATGTTGAATTGTTAGGCGGAGGACTTTAAAGGAGGAGAAAGTTGGTGTAGGATTGCATCTGGTGAGCAGGGCCTCACAACCTTGTATGGAAATGTTGTTGGTTTTGCTTAGATGTATTACTTGTTTGAATATAATAGCTAATTCACCTCCTCTTTTGCCTATAAGGTTGTGTGAATGTTTGATGGCCTGGAGGAATAGCTTCATGCAAAACTGGGGCCATGTCATCTCCCAACCATATTCTGTTAGAAATAGTATGTCCGGTTGTCGGTCGGTGAGGAGGTTGTAGATGTGGCGCTTTTTTTTTTTGTTTTTGTTTTTTAACAGTGATCGCGTTTATGAGTAGTCTATTTAGAACTTGTGTTTTGGTGGTGGTGTCATTTTGTTTTGGAGAATGGTGAGCAGTATATTTTGAGCATGTAGCAGGTGTGTTATTAGTTGTGATAATAACTGAATGAAGGTCACAATAGTGTTTTTCTATATTGTGTTCCTCGTCAAGTAGGCTTAGGAGGCCTTTTTTTGAGCCTGTGCGTGTTGGTGGTGGATTTGGTGGCTGAGAGTGACAGAGTTTTTATCTTTTTGGACAGAAGCCTTGTTGTGTAATAGACCAGGGATGCGAAGTTAAGAGTGGCAATGTTGTTTATTTTGTTTGTGCCTTTTTAGGGTGGAAGGAGTATGGGTTAGGGGTAGTGGAGGAGCATGTGGATCATAATCTAAGGCTTTACAGTGGGCAATGGATGGGAGGTGGGTGAATTAATGTTGTGTTGGTTGCATGTGGTAGATGTTTGTGAAGAGTGAGAATTTTGAAGTTAATTTTGGTCAGGATTTGAATTTTTTGTGTAGTCAAGAAGGTGGGAGTTGGTGTGATGGAAAGTTTGTGTTATTTTGGAGTGCCGATGTGTGGTTTGTTTTTGAGGAGTAGTGACAGGATACAATGATGTAGTGATTTTCTGTTAAGAATTTGTATGTGAGTTACTGCTGGTGAGTGGTATTTGAATAGTGCAGGGGGTGGTGATGTGTTTTGGAGAAGAGTGTATTAGGTGTGTAAGAGGGGGTGTATCTGTTAGATTTGATTGCTGGTAAAGGTAATGGTGTGGTGGAGAGGAGTGTAAGGATTGTGTGGCTGTGTGCAATTTGTAAAAAGATGAGGAGGGTGTTGGTGGATGGTGTGATTGAAGGCTGAGTATAGGGTTTGTCATGACAAAAAGGGGTTAGTAGCAAGTAGAGGATAGTACTGGTGTTTTGTATGAACAGGGAGTGTGTGTCTGGATAGAATAAAGTTATGTATAAAGTAGCTGTGTGTTGGGAAGGTGATGTGCAGATGTGTTAGTGGTAATGGACGGAATTGTGTTTGGCATGTGAATGAAGGTGTGAACGTGGTGGTGGATGTGTGTATAGGTGTGGTACGTGGGGTTTTGTGGTTGTTGTAGAGGTATGGAAATCTGTGTGAGGTTTGTTTGTGGTGCATGAGTTGGATACCTTTGCTGATATTGTGTTTGGATGTTGGAGGATGTGGAGGGCATTGAGCTTGTTGCTTGCAAATAGGCAGCATCTCTAGCCCTAGACCCGACCTGACCCGAACAGGCCCAAACAGGCAGCTGCCCTTGTCCTCTCTGCCTTAGCCACGACACCCAGGCTGAGACACCTTGAGCCCTAGGCTCAAACAGCCCTACTGGCCAATGGAACCCAAACCAATCAGATTCCTAAACTCAAGAGCCAATGGGAGACCCGGCACTACTAACCAATCTGAAGCCTAGCCCTGGCAGCCTATCAAAACAGTAACCCTAGACCCTAAGTCCAATAGGAACCCTAACCCTAGTACCAATCACAACCCTAGCCCTGACAGCCAATCATAACAGTAACCCTAAATCCTTAGTCCAATAGGAACCCAAGCCCTAGTACCAATCATAACCCTAGCCCTGACAGCCAATCAGAACAGTAACCCTAAACCCTTAGTCAAATAGGAACCCTAGCCCTGACAGCTAATC
Source organism: Pleurodeles waltl (assembly GCF_031143425.1). Lineage (NCBI taxonomy): Eukaryota > Metazoa > Chordata > Amphibia > Caudata > Salamandridae > Pleurodeles > Pleurodeles waltl. Next base: position 474,900,906 of record NC_090439.1, read on the forward strand.
AGAATGGTAACTTTGTGGCTTTGAACTAGGAAAAGCCAATTCCCTGCTCCAGCTCCCTGTTTGAGCATGAATAGGTGATACTGGTTAAGTCACTTCACCTTCAGGTACTGTCGCAAGGCATTATTAATCTTACACAAAACCGGGCATTGTTAAAATTTAAATCTCAACAGAAGTAAAGTTTGAGGCTGAGAGCTTGCCTGCATACAAGCATATAATATGCACTGTTCCTTTATTGGTAATGCACAAAACAGCTGAGTGGTCATGCATAGGGCAAAGATGATAATCCTGCATGCTAAAGCAGTAACCCATTTGCATCCTTTATGTTGGTTTGAGTGGAATAATACACTCCTGTTCTAATCATCATGTGAGACCTCACCAATTGCTCTGATGCCAATTAATAATCAAATGAACTTATTTAATATTGAGAAAAAACTCAAAGTTTGGGAGTTTATTTTCGCAACACAAAAGTTTGCTTAGCTTGAACTCTAAAGACTGTACCCTCTTGGGAAACCTTCAACACTGTAAAGCTGTGGTGGTTCCAGGTGAAGGGAGGGGAGTGAAGGGAATCTTTAGAGCAGACGATTCTCTGCCTGGATGGAAAGGCCACAGCTTCCATCACCCTGGTAGACCTGCGGACCATCTACCAAGGACTTGCAAAAAGAGGTAGGATGCTTCAAGATCCAAAACATAAATACCATAATGATGACATCATCAGGAATTACATCATATTAGTTTTGACATGAGATCACTGCAAATCACCATCACATGGAGCAACATGGAGTTATTAAACTGGAACATATTACTTATTAAAATTACTGAAGGATAATACCCAACAAATTGTCACTTATCTAGAAAAAAAAAAAGAAAAAAAAGAAAAGAAAGGAAGAATTGCCTTTTGGTGGACCAGGGGGGAGAGGGGGGTGATTCGTGAAGCGCTATGATCAGTTGGTCACATTCTACATGCTTATTAAGTGTCTCCTTAATATTTCACAATTCCCACTTCTAAGGATAGCTACAGTGCTCCTTATGTACTCGTCCCACTTTCATTTGATTTAATCACATGGCCTTTTATAATAAGACACAATGCGTGAGAATTTGTCTAGTGACTTGAATAAAAATGTGAGCTTGGCTTCAAATGCATGGACATTTGGCGACATGCCTTTTGCCAGCCAAAACACAACACCGCACCCACTCAAGAGCTACCCTAACAAAACAACATATCATGTATTTACTTAATAGGGTTCCAGGTGCTGTGGTGCTTTACCACTCTGTTCTCCAAGTGCGGAATGGACTCCTGCAGAAATTCTGTGAAATACTATTTATACAGTAGGCAACACGCAGAAGAGCCACTGAAATGGCTGCAACTGTCAGTTGACTAACTCTGGAGTTGAGAAGTACACTCACTACAAGCTTAAGATAAATCTTGTTTGTCAGTAGGAAGCTTCACATTTACATTGTCTCTATTAAAACCTGATGCTCCGCTTGCCACGGAACGATTCTTTCTATTTTTCGAAATCGTAAAACAGTCACATACAAAGATTGTGAAAAAGGCCTTAAACTGACAGAGAGCAAAACACAGGCAGTGAGACTGGACAACACAGAATGAACAATCGTTTTTTTGCTGATATTTGTATAACGTGCCTTTTACGTTAGCACATAGGCTTGTAGCCTATGTGAGTCGTGACTTGAGAGAACTTACCTTATGCATGCACTCCTAGCTCCTGCCATGTAGGGCAGAACTGATGCAGATCAACAGTAGGAACTCTGCACTTCATCCTTCATATCATGTGCAAAAGCCACTGAGATGTGGTGTACTAAAAATGACACGTTTGTTGTGATTTTATTAGAATGCCTCACCTTCTTAGGATGAATAGCTAATATCTGACAACACACGCTATGCATTTAATCTTATGCTATTGCAACCTGGGATTAAAATGAAAATTACATTAAGGAGCCTACAAATCTGCAGCGATGTGTTAATGTGTATATAGATCAGGCAATAATTTACATTGGTTAAAGTTTTTCAGCAACTGCTTTCCCACAGAAAACATGAAACAATAGCACCCAGCGATACTGGTTCCTACAGAACAGCAATCATTAATAGAAGGCAGCGATGGACAGGACAAGTGAGCCACTCTTACCATTTATTTCTACTTTCTTGTTGTGCAACCATGTCCCAGAGTGTGTGGGAATAACAGCCCAAAACATGCGATGTTCACGTACCGCAATGCAAAGCTGGCACAAGAAATTATCTTCTTCCCAAGTGAATCCAACCTTTTGGATTCCCTATTCAGGGGAGTAGAAAGGAAAGCGCCATGGGAGGTAGAGGCTTAGACCACCAAGCTCTCAAAAGTGGGGTGTTGCATTAGGAAACTTAGGTCCCCAGATGCAGGGTGAAGGCAGCGGGCAATAGTCCTGTTCACAGGAGCCCATGTGCTGTGCTTGGACCAGGTATCCAGTAGGACCTGTGAGGGCATCAACTGAGATGGAAGCTCCTGGTTGCAATACCTGTCTTGCAGCACCACTGTCAAGAGATTAGACTTGATGGCTACCAGGGGCAGCTGCAGGTCCAGGACCTCAGCTACCCTCCTCACTACCATAGCACAAGAAGCTCCTTTCTCTGTAGTGAGGGTAGGGGGAGCAAGCATGCCAGTACCTGGAGAAGTATCCAGTCCACTGGCCTAATCCAAGTAAATCACTTCAGTCCATTTCTTCATGGGGCTGGTATTCTAAAGCGTCCAGCGACATCCCCCATTCATCACCAAAGCCTAACCTATAGGAAAAGGGGTCAGGATTCAAATGAGGAGGCTAAGTTCCTGCCAGAGTCAGAGTCGTACAACACCCATCTGACTCCTTATCGGAGTCGGCGATTACAGTGAGGATGCCCCACCATTGGGCACAGGCAGAGTAGGGAGTGTCAGAACCTGCGTCAGGGAAGGTTGGGATGGCACAACCAGTCGGATCCAGGACTGGATCCCTGGGGGCCTCTCTGCACCTAGGCCAGAGCCACTGGCACGGAACCCAAAGGGGCCCCCTCAAACTCTGTGGGGCCCTAGGGTGTTCCAGTGGGGTCAGGCTGCCCAAAACTGAGTCACATGGCCTCATAGAACTCTTGGAGTTGGGCAGGGGTCGCTCTGGCTTCCGAAAACTCCTGGAGTCGGTCCAGGCGCAGGTTCAGCAGACCGAGGCCTAGAGCATGGACGCTCCCTCGTCTCGTCTGACGGAAGATGAGGAGAAGTCAAAGAGCCCTTTGACTTCTTGGATTATTTTCATGTGCTTCGAATTAACTGATCATCCCAAGGTCTTGGTGTGGAAAGTAGAGAAGTGACATCAGCGTGCTTGGGTGGTACTTATATAGGACCCAAGTCTTCATATTGGACACAGACACCTCCAAGTTGGACATTGAGCCGTTCAACACCACCATTGGGGGCATAGCGATAGTGCTCACGAAAATCTTTTGGATTAAGTCTGACGCCTAAGGAGAATTCAAAGGTAAGGAATCTGCAGCTAGAAGTCTCCATCAGATGTCAACATTCCTAAATGAAATGTATGTAGGGGCTCAAACAGAGTTCCCATAAGAAAAGTTAAAACCATACAACAACAGAATCTATATGGAGCAAAAACACACATGTACTCGAGAGCAGTCCATCGCCATATCGTACAAGAAAAATACATCCAAGTCTGGTAAGGTACCAATTGATTCAATGTTCTTTATTCCAGATGCAACAGAAGCAGCAGACATGTGTTTTGTCTAGGACGACTTTTTCAAGGCTGCAAGATTACATCATAAAGCCACAATCAATGAACATTGTATTATGTATGCATATAGTAACTAACAAACCACTAAGGAACACAAACATTGCAAAACACCCAAGATCAGTGACCACTGAAAAACCTAAGAAACTAGGCAACACCCTGCAGCACCCCTACTAAAGACCCGAAAAGATTTGTCTCACCTGCAATTTCAGGGTGTCTGTTATAGTGAAATTCACCATTGAAAGCAAGGAAGAACTGCACAGTCCTTATTAGATGAGAACATGTATAATTTCAATGGCAAATCACAGTTTAACTTTATAAAATATCATAAAAACCAACCATGTTAGTACTATCCCACTACATGAACATTGATTTGCCTCTTTGGACCTAATGTCAGCAGAGGGAACTGAACAAACGTGTTACAATAAACAACGAAAAGACTCATAGCTGTCCTGTCAAAAGCCCACAAGCAGGAAGGAGCCATGAATTGAGCAAGGGGTTTCTTTGGAGTTCTTTGAGAACAGTATATCATTGAAAACATGCACAAGCAGAAAAGCCTTGAATGCATTAAAGTCTTACTCCTGAGTTCTCAAAGAACATCATATTACTACAAAACAAACAGTTAACATTTTGCTGCATGCAGTGTCAAATGAGAAATTATAAACATGATGATTATTTTGAAACAGCAGGTATATTTTTCAAGATGAGTATGAGTCTAATTAAGCATTTTTTACAACTGGAATAGATTTATGTTAACATGCAAATAGGATTCAAAACAGAAAATAGCTCCCACACTGTCAAACTGAACCCCAAAAATATGCATTGGCTGATGGGAACAGACTTATCACACAATTCTGGCAGAAAGGGCTATTTTGTCAAAGAAATCTAACAGACTGCTTAGGCTTGCTATTTTGTACTCCCTCACTATTGTGATTGACCCAGACTGCGCTCCTCTGGCTCACTTTCCTGCCTCTGCCCGTCATCCCTTATCCCCCCAGTACACCTCTAGATTCACTAGTTTCTCCTGACTATTGTATTGGTCCAGGCCGGCATCAGGATTTTCTTGGTCCAAATTCATTGTACTTTAGTATTTCCCTGACAAAGCATCAAAGCGCTTTTTTTTTTTTTTGGGTGGATATAGTAGATATTCCATTAGTTTTGCAGGTTCACAGAAGAATGTTGGTAGAGGAGTCACCCATGAGTAGTGTATATTGGATTTGACCAGTATCTCCTCAGGGAGCTTCTTCCCTCAAGGTGCCCCACCTCTCTTCAGAGTACTTATCTTTCTTCTGAGGATCTGCTCTCTGTGCAGAGGATGCCACTACCCTCGCTCCATGTGTTTCACAGTATTCACATGTGATAGCGCCAACCACTCCCTTTGTGGGGTTCCTCACTATTTGTATTCACATACTTTTGCTTGCAAGGGTGCTGCTCCTGTCTTGCACTGCTATTATTTCACCTTACTAAGCTGACCCGTCCTTCTTCGTGATGTTCTTTCTCTCGCCTCCATGTGCTATTCACCTTTACCTCGGGGTGCAACCCTCACCTCCTCGCACTGTACTGTTATTTCTCCATTCAGTGTGTTTTTTTCCTCTTCTATCTATGCTCATTCTACGCGGGTGCATGGCCCATTGTGGTGCTGCTCTCTTGTTTTCAGAAATACATTTCTTATCACTTTCATTATGCAACTCTTTGTGTCTTGCCTTCTATCTTGTGGAATTGTGCAATCTCTGGCAACTTCCTCCACTTCCAGTGTGCAAATGTCTCATTTCAAGGTAATGTTTTGTCAACTCTGAATGTGGTACTCCCTTTCCGGCAGCCCCAACATCCCCAGCTGATGCTCTGTCTTGTGGCTTCCATTTGCTGCCAGGGTGGACCACTCTTTATGGAAGCTATCTCAGAGCTGTGCCATTTCTCAGGGTAATACACCATCCCAGAGTAGTTTCTTGTGAGGTGCTATTTTCTGCCTTTTTCTGTTTATGTGACGTTTTTGCCTTACTGGGTGAATGCCCCTTACTGGGAAACCCCTCTCTGGGTGCAGCACTCTCAGTGTTGTCCTCTCCCACCAATACTTCTATGTGTATGGTTCTCACTTCTGGTGCGACTCTCACAGGGTGCTGCTGCCTTCTCCCTTTGCGGTTGTCTCAGTCACTACCCTTTCCCTCTCCAATCCCTTACAGGCTCTGTTTTCTTCCCAATCAGGCTGTTACTCTCTCTCAGGGTTTTTTTTTTTCCCCCTGTCCTGTCTCAAAGTGCCATTCTCTCTCTCCTACCTCCTAGATACTCTTGCTTCCATTTGTCTTTCCCTCAAGATACTTTTCTGTCTGCTTTCTGTGTGAAACCATTTCTGAGTGCAACACATTCTCATGCCACTGCTCCCTCCCGCTGACAGATCTCTAGGTTAACTGTCACTTATGGTGCTGGTGTGCCCTCCATCTGATACCGCTTTCTTTTAAGTGTATGCCCTTCTTGGGCTATCCTCGCGTTATTTCTCATAGGCTACTTAAGGGCAAAGTTCTGGCTTCTCCTTCCCTGTGCTGTCCCTCCCTGTGAAAACTCCTCAAATGGAGTTGCTCTCTCTTAGGGTGCTTCTCTATGCCAGTGACAGCCCTTTGTGTGTGTCAGTCATTCCAGGTGTTAACTACCTCTGAGTGATGCCTCTCTCTCTGAGAAACCTCTCTCAGTGCACTGTTCAGTCTTCCACCAGGATGCTACTCTCTCTCAGGGAACTGCCCCTTCTATGATGCCACTTTGGGCACCATCCCCTACTAGGGTACAGTTTCAACTTTCCCATCCAGATGCTGCTCCTCTCTCAAATCCTATCAGCTGGCTCCCCTTCCCCTGGGTGCACGCTTTCTTTCCTATGGCCCTCCTTTTGCCCCACTACATATTTTGACATCATTCATTCATCATTTTAATGTACTGTGTGAGGCCTCTCAGAAACAGAGCTCATAAATGGGTCTCTCTAGCCTTCTCCTGTCACTCTCCAGCCAACCATTAAGCAATGAGATGCAGCTTGAACTGCCCTGTTTGTCCCTACAGCTTACTGGGCCTTTTTGCCAGATCCTTATACTATGCTACAGCAGGGCCACCCAACCTGATCTATGCCGCGGTCCCAACCCTGCTGGAAACCCATCTATGAGCCTATCTGCCACAGTACTATCATGTCACACCAGGTCATTTAGCACTGCTCCCTGGTGAACTTGCCACGGTCTAGTAAAGCATGTTATATGGCGTGCAGAGGCACATATGATGTGCTGTCTGAAAACACCAATATCCAGTCAGCATTATTATAAAAAAAGGAAGGGAAAGTAAACACCAGGAGTGCACAAGACAGGTTTCCCCTTTCTAATGGTCACAAAACTGTAATTCTTTTAATTTTGCTTTTCACAGTTGGAATGTTAAATCTTTCCATATCAGATTTATTGGGAAAATTGGCAAACCACAAAATCGTGAAAAGCTAGAGGGTCTGCTCAATAGCTACTGGAAGGCACATAACTGTTGGCATTGAGCATTTTCCAATGAGGCAAATATGTCCACCTGAAGACATTCCCACCAGGCAAAGATGTCCTTGATACCTCTGGTAAAATATGACACTCGTCATTAGCAGCAGAAGTCCGGCTGAGGCTGCTGGATCTAACATTAAGAGACCCCACTAGGTGATTAGGGGTGATCGAGTTCTCTTAGCAGTGTGCCCAAAACCACACTCCTAAGGATTCCAGGTAAAGTAAGTGAAACTCTACAACCCATTGTTTGCTGATATACCACATCGCTGTTGTGTTGTCTGTCAAGATCTGAAGGACAAACCTTGGATGGAGACGAGGAAGGCCTTGAATGCTAATCAAATTGCCCTCAGTTCCCACAAGATGATATGGAGAGCCATTTATTCCGGAGACCAGAGGCCTCTGATCTCCAGAATCTACAAGAGGAAGAGTGAAGGCCGTCCCCACAACCCAGGTTCGAATTGTGCCCCCACAAAACCACTTCTGCTGCAGCAATGGAGAGAATATGATCAAGTATGACAGGTCTTCCTCATACTGTAGCCACTGCCTGTGGAGGCACCACTACAGGGCCCTCATGTACAAGTATGACTAGGAGAGTGCAAGAAAACATCAGACCTAGGAGTTGTAAAGACCTTCAGACCTGGGGCACTCATATTATGATGGAAAGACGGAGCTATTACCTGAATGTTGGCAATCCTCGAGGTGGAGGACAGGCGTGGAGAAAAGAAGTGTCTAGTACTGACCCTATGAAATGGAGTCATTGAGAGAGCCTCAGGTGGTGTTTGGACACTCTAATCAGGTCGAACAATAGGGATATTGTTGATGGCAAGACATGGTTTCCTGAGATCTGGCTGTGATTAACCAGTCATCTATGTACAGGAAAATTGGTATACCCAACCTTTAGAGATGGGCTACACCCAACTCATCACCTTAATGAAAACTAGGGGTCCTGATGTTAACCCAAAGGAAGCACTGCAAATTTGAAATGTGCAGAGCCCACTACAAAACAGACACCGCCAATGCAACTGAGGAATAATATTCGTTCTGCAGGTTGAGTGACACCATCTAGTCTACATCTTCCAACAGTAGTAACATCTAAGTTAGGGTCAGCATTTAGAACTTTTCCGTTTTCAGGAGGAGGTCAATTCTCTGAAGTCCTATATCGGACATAAACTGCCGCCATTCCTGGGAACAGGAAAATAATAGTAGTAACATCCTTGGCCTCGTTCACAGATCCTTTCAGTAGGAATACTGCCACCTTTTACTGAAGAATGGCAAGATGATTCAGACGGATTGGAAAGGGAGAGGAGTCCTGGAGGAATGGATGGGTGTAACCTTTTTATTTCATTTGAAGTATCCACTGGTACAAAGAAACAGTACTCCAGGACGGAAGAAAGAAGTACACCTGTCCCCACCAGAGGATTTGGGGAGACAAACTAGGTCTGTTTTCCTGTTGGTGCAGGGAAGATTTTACCCCCGGACTTTGCTGCTGCTGGTATTGGGGTTGGTAAGGCTGATGCTGGTGAAGGGAGAATCGTCTTGAGAAGCCACAAACATGCAGACACTGGCATTAATCTCTACTAGGTGGCAGTAATTGAAGGCCCAAGGATCAGGTTGTAGCTTTACTTGTCTTGAACCGTTCCAATGCCGAATTCATCTTATCTCCAAACAGGCGTAACTCAACACATAGCAGGCAGCCGGTATACGTGCACAGCTAGGCTTGCTTCCGGATGGAGAAAGAGTAAACTACTGCCCTGGTCTTTGTCACCCAAGGTGGATTAAATCAAAGGGTCTGAATCCAATCGATTAGGTCATGCACTCTTTTTCCTCCAACAGCCTTTGTGCTTTTCTGCGTGACTTGGCCGGAGGTGCAACTTCGGGCATTGGCACCAACATCATGGTCTAGTTGGCCATAAAGCAGGTGGATGCAGAGTAGAGTATCAGAGTATCCAATCAAAGGATGGGTGAGTCGACGTTGGTCTAGAAGGAATAGAGCTAAATAGCATCGGAGCCAAGGGCATGAACATTAGGAGGCCATACGGTACCATGAAGCCCAAAGGTGCGCAGGATGGTGCAGAAGATAGCCTCGCAATCATACACGGCCTTAAGAAATTTCACTGGGGAAGAACCTGGGAGCCGGGAACTCAGGGAAGGACATTGTGTCAACACCAGGGCAGTGCGCGCTGTATTGGCGACTAGAATGCAAAAACCCAGCACTCTCAAAACAATGTAATTTATGCATTGTGCTGATATGTTGTTGTTTAACCTTTTGCATTGCAGAGTTAAATCCTGAAGACTTATTTTTAATGTGCTTACAAATGCTGTTCATTTGCAATGTATTGCTGCAGGCTTTCAGAGCGTGTTAGGGTGTGGTCCCTTTCCAGGGCCTTCTAGAGACTTTCCCTGCAACATGCCTGGGTGTGGTTGTGGGCTGGGCCAAGACTTTATAAAAAAGGAGCCAGCCCAGCTCCAAGTGCTCACTATTCAGAGGTCCTGGTGCAGCGCAGCAGCTATTTCCTGAGCTCCTGTCCCAGTGGCCTATTTGATCTTCCAGACATATGACTTTCATTCTTCGTTTGGAGATCCTTGTTCTGGGCGGTAAGACGGTGGTTGGGCTGGCCTCCCGACACCGTTATCGAGAACTCTCATGTTCTTGGGCCTAATTCTTTGATGATTTGTCAGAGTACTTTGCGCGTGTGAAATATGTGCTTGAGTGTTTGTGACATTTGCAGGGTGACTTGCGAATAGGCAAGACACGCGATTCGTTTCATGATAATTTAATCTTGTTATTCATTGCATGGTAGCATTTCTTGACATTTGCATGGTGGCTTAAAAATCGGCAAGACGCGTGATTCGTTTTATGGTTTTTAACTTTGTTGTTCATTGCGGGCTGCCATTTCTTGACATTTACATGGTGGTTTAAGAATCGGCAAAAGACGCGCAATTCGTTTCATTGTACTCTGATCTTGTTATTCATTGTGAGCTGTTATTTCTTGGCATTTACATTGTGGTTTACAAATTGGCAAGACGCGCAATTCGTTTAATGATGATTTGACTTTGATATTCATTGCGTACTAACATTTCTTGGCATTTTACATGGTGACACTCGAATCGGCAAGATGCACGATTCTCTCCTCGAGTTTAATTCATGTTGTTTATTGTATGCACAATTCTAAGATATTTATCATGTAATATTCGAGTTGACAAGTTATGTGATTTGTTTTCCTGAATCCATATTGTGTTATTTATGGTGCACAATCCTTTTATGGTGTTTACTATATATATATATATATATATATATATATATATATATATATATATATATATATATATATGTATATATATATATATATGTATATATATATATATATATATATATATATATATAAAAATCTACAATATGCGCAATGACTGTTGAAACATTTTAAGAGTACACAGAAGATCAGAGTTTCTAGATGCAATATTGTATGGTCCTAGTATGCATTCTCAAAAAAGGATTTATATGACTGGTTTAACATTTATTCAGAATGTTTTTTCTGATTCTCATGTAAAGGAAAGTACTTGAATAAGAAAGCTTTCATTTAATCCATCTTGATTCCCTTACAGGTATCCGGCCATCTTGAAACGTAGTCATTTTAAACTTATTTCTTAGATTGTTCATGTTTTCAGAATGACTATGCTTAGAATCATAGTCTAGTATTGATTTCAGGAAATATAATTTTCATATTGTGTGTTCTAACCTTTTTCTTACTACAGGTTTCCTTCCCAGCTGTTTCCCTTCCTAATCCCCTCTTCCCCTCTTGAACTCTCTAGCCTCTGTGATTTATCTATCAGAGTCTTGGAGCTGTTCAGTGGTGGACGTGTTGGGAACGTGGATTGACCCCGAGGATCTGATGACTCTGACACATGGTCTGCGTTGAAACTGCTTGTGGATAGAGCCCTGGTGCTGATGGTTCCAAAAAATGTAGAGGATGGATCTGGTGGAGGCCATAACAGTTTCTGAGAGGGTCCAGTGATGTAATTGGTGTGGGGCGCTTGGCGAAGGGTCAACCGGTTCCATGACCATCAACTCCAGTTTCAAACACAAATATTCAGTGGGAGTCAGAATGTGTGGAGGTCATTTACCTTTGGAAAATTTCTCAATTTTTGTGTGTGCTTTCTCTCTTATTACCTGAAGAGTGCAATGATGGTGACATGGAACATGGTCCTGCGCTTCTCGTCCTAGCCCAGTCCATGAAGACTTTCCCTTCACTCTCCTTGGTGACCTTTTAGTGCATGCTGTGACAGGAGTCACAGGATTAGGGTTTGTGGCCCAAACCGAGGCACTAGAGGCAGATGGAGTGGGGATCAGTTATGGACATCTGTCTCTCACAATCCCTACAGGGTTTGAACCCCTTCTCTCTTGGGGGACAAGGGGATATGGTACTGCACTTTGTATGAACAATTTTCTGTGAGAAACCTCACCACTCTCTGAAAGAGTGAGCTCTGGATCTGTGTCATAGGCGTTGTAAATGAGGAACCAACATTGTTGCACAGGGGTGGGTGCTATATGGCTTTGGTGATGGCATCTGATGCTACTTTGGACGTCAAAGCAAAGCCAGCAACCTCTACCAGAGATGTAACAGCTTTGAAATTTCCAGTTCCAATCCGATGCATAGGAATTATACTACAGGTCAGAAATCTACAGGCAGACATTGCAGAATATTCATGCCCCAGACTCGTAGCAGAGGATGAACTCTCACTTTAACTTGGAAATAAAAGGGTAACAACTTCGTATGGTATAAGGTTACATTTCATATATGCGAGTCTCTTACTCATTAACTGATGTGTAGGGTATCAATCTTCCATTCCAGAAACATTCAAATATTGGCCTTTTCCCCCGAGCTTCTTTTTCCACTATGTAGCAGTCATCATCTTCATCGTCATCATCTTTTTGTTCTAAAATAGAGGAGAAATAAATTCTTTGTTATTTTCTTTACCATGAATGGTCATTCAAAGTGACCTAGGAGATTCTCTATGTTGTGGAATCTTTCTGCTGAAACAGTACTTTTCAAATGTGGGTACCTTTGTAAACATGTGTTTAAAACATCGCCTAGCATAAAGGGCTATGAAACAACTCTTCCATTAATGTAAAGTTTGTTCATGTCTCTAAGATGACCAGGGACTGGAGTCAAACAGATTACCTGCACTACTTTACAGCACCACTAAACCTTCTCCCATTCAGAACTCAAAACCAGAAGTATTTAAAATGATTTGTTTTGTAGAACATCATCTGAGAAACAAACATATAGTTTGTGCGGGAGTCAAGGGTGGTGGGAATGAATATTTAATCTGAGGGTGAATCTGAAAAATATGTTTTTTTAGGTCCCTTTTCATAGCTAGCTGATTTGGGTTGAGCATGATAGGTTTCAGGATCATGTAGAAGTGAGAAAGTTATGAGGGGAATACCAGCATAGCCAGCCAGATCAGCGAAATCAACAGGGCTACAGATGCCATAGCCTTATTGCCTTCACATAAAAAAAAATGTGAGCACAATGATACAGAGCTGGCCCACAGAAAGCAGATATCAGCCAATAGAAAAGTAGTAGTGTTCTGAAAACTTTCCGATAAGCAAGTTCTGGAATCAGGAAATATACGTGGCAACCTTATGGTGCTACAGTACTGATTAAAAGAGAGGGAATACCATGTTATTAGAATGAAGTGTATGTGGAGCATAGCGAAAATGCACAAAAGAGTGGCACAAATACTTACCAAAGAGAATCATCAGTGAAATGAAGGGCTCATTAAGAGCCATTCTCTGAAACAGCACCTTCAAAATATAAAGTTAACTTTGCAGTAACTTTGCTACTTATAGTCCCTAGGTAATGTTCCATTATAAACATTGTAGTGGTACCGCTAGTTTATGTCAAGGGTGAAAACTGGTCCAGCAGCTGTTAATGCATAGCTTTGTGACTGTACCATACACTTTCACATGAACACAACAGATCAATTTTCGATAAATAAAAGCTGTTGAGAAAGCTTATGGCTGAGAGATCATTGGAAAGCTGCTGATAATGGGACGAACATAAGGACTAAAACAGAACTTTCGCTCCGGTATAGCCTGGTGGGACAACAAGTCCCAGGCTCCTTTGCTGCTCCCTCGTTGCTGCCCCTCACCTGGGGGCCATCATCAAGGAAACGCGGGCGCTATAAAGCGCACCATCACTGCTGCTTCGGTTTAGCCCGGTGGGACAACAAGTCCTAGGCTCCTTTGCTGCTCCCTCGTTGCTGCCCCTCACCTGGGGCCCATCATCAAGGAAACGCAGGCGCTATAAAGCACACCACGCAACATCGCTGCTGCTCCGGTTTAGCCTGGTGGGACAACAAGTCCCAGGCTCCTTTGCTGCTCCCTCGTTGCTGCCCCTCACCTGGGGGCCATCATCAAGGAAACGCGTGCGCTATAAAGCGCACCATCGCTGCGCGGGACGCACGCAGACCGCGCCCGGGCAAAGCTCGGGCCAAGGGCGGGCCCATCAGAGACCGAAGGAGACTGGGCTGGGCCCATCCTCTGGGCCCGAAGGTACGGTGCCAGGTTATTCAGTGCCTGAAATGATTTCAAGTATTCTCTGCATCACACTGAAGTATCTGCTTTTTAATGGGGAAGCGCAAGACGAAAGGTAGCCCAGTATTGGGCTCTGTCAAACCTAAAATACCTAAAATTAATAAGACCATGCAATCCCACACCAATTGTGTCTCCAAGGAAATTGACAACCTGATTGAAGAGGTGGAACAGATTTTGAACAATAAGGAGAGAGCCCCACGAAAGGAGCCTAAAACCGGCACTCTTATTCCGTTCTTAACTTTAGGACCGCATATTGTACACAATTCGCAAGCAACCACTTCTCCCTACCAGGTGTTACCCTCTCAAGGCTCTTCCAAAATTGCCAGTTCTCCTACTCCCCTTGTATCCCACTTTGAATCTGAAGTATCTACAGCCAACCTAACGAATTTTACAATTCCCTGTTCTAACCGTTTCTCGTCTTTGGAGTCTCAAGATCTGGAAAATCCCCAACTAACCCCCCAGTCCTTGCCGCACATGGAGAGTACCCCCCGCAAGATGACTTGCTAGCATTGGTGTTTAGCCTTAAGAGCGAAGTAGGCGAGCTGAAATCCTTACTGCTTGAAATCACCACCCTCCTCAAAAGAAAAGATCTCCTTCACACTTGTGAGCCCAAGCCAATTTCTGTGCCAACCAAACATCCTCTTGAAAAAGGCGGTTTGTCACCTGGGCCCCTGCCAATGCCAGTAAGTGCAGCAGGCCCTACGCGAAGGCATTGTCTCCGTAGCCTGCATGTGTTCCCTCCTGAAAGCAATACTTCCCTTTTCTCCAATGTTCATTTTAAATGGGACATTACAAAAGCACAGTGTCGGAATTTACATCCAATCAATAACAACTATATATATATGTGCAATGTTCCACTTTTGCCTCCAAATGTACGGGAAGATAAAGCCTCACTTGTCAACAAGGCCTTGCACTGGTTGAGATACGTCAGAGGCTGTGGCTCAGTTATCCATGATGACATCCTATCGGCTGAACGAGTAAACGGCCCACCTGGAAGCCGGGATTTTATAAAACTTAATCTCAAAAACGCCCACTTGGTAACAGGTCTTTTAGACATGGAAGCATGCAACAAAAATAGGAAGATTTCTGCCATTTTTCTCAGCGATAGCTGCCCTTTTATTGGTAACACGTGGCTGAATCCTTCCTCCAGAACAGTCAATTTGGCTTTGAGTAGTTCTGCAGGCTATCAAGATATTAGGCCATCAGGCCATCAGGCCACCAGGTTTTTAAAGGTACACCATTCGATCCAGTTCTCACGATTAGCGCTGGTCCTGCCTCCAGTGGCCAAACGGCATGTGAATTTGATTTCCAGGGAGCCATCTCCGACATTGACTGACTACGTCCTCTCAGCTCTTGCACTTCCAACACTAGCCCTGATTTACCGGCTACAGGTTTTTCACCTAATCCATCTAGTCCAGATGTTGTATCGCCACGGAAATGACAATGTGCTATTATTAATAATAATCCCATAAATCTACCTTCTGCGGAGCATACTAATAGCCATGCCCTAGATTATACTCTCCGCAATTCAATCTGCTCCACTGCCCAATTGCTAGCAAAATTCCTGTCCTGGAACGTGGCTGGTATCAATGGTAAACTTGCTGACACTGAATCGGGGGCATATGTCGAGAATTTCAATACCTGTATGTTCCAGGAAACCTGGGCGACACATTGCACGTACAGACAAGGGTTTTGTTTCTTCTTTAAACCAGCTAAGCCATCTTTAGCAGGTAGGGCAGCAGGGGGCTTATGCGCTTGGGTAAAATCGACAGAGGTGGGAGGAATCAAGGAGATATATGTAGACTCCCCCGACATTTTGGCCACTGCCATTCAACCAATCTCAGGCTCCCCTGTCCTATGTATAAATATCTACAGTAGGCCGGGTCCTTCCAACCAACGTTCAACTACTATTGAGCTACTGAATACCTTAATCCCGGACCTCCGTTTAAAATATCACATCATAATAGCGGGGGATTTTAATGCCCAACTTGAACTTAATACAGACCTCATAGAGGTTATGCAGTTTGAAGATAACATATGGAATATCCCCTCCTATCCCATACAGCAAACTTTATATAAAACTTGCATTAGGGCCACACAGATAATAGATTTCATGATACTTCATGGTCTCCGTCTTGGCAATGGTCGCTTCCCAGCTGACACCCCCGCCAGACCAACTTTTTTTAGGGGCTTATACAGTAGCACACTGGATTACATTTTCCTTGACTTAAGAGTTTGCCATCACATATTAGATGTGGAAGTGGGTAATCCGTTTACCAGTGATCATGCCCCTCTGCAGATCACGTACAAGAGAACCCTTTTAGCAGGAGCTGTATTCTCTTCTGCTCCTGATGGCATGAAGTTGTCTAGTAACAGGCGGACGGTAAGATGGGACTCTTTCCAGAGATCTAATAAACTTCGAGATAAACTGTGTGCATTAACTTCTACCCACCAGTCATTCGATGATCACCTTACATTTGCCCCACTTGAAGTCATGACTCTACATTTGGACCTCTTCGTAATCTTGAAAGAGCTGTTTTCCAAATGTGCTAGGCCATCGACCAACTTTTGTGCCCAACCTAGCAGCAAATGGTTTAACAAGAGGTGTAGAGAGGCTAAAAACATCTTGATAAAGGTGTTAAGGACAAAGGATAGATCAGGAATTACCAACGCTAAGCGCTATTATGTATTAATATGCAAAAAGAGCAAACTTGAGTATGAAGAGGGGGTTAGGAGCGAACTAGCTGAGGCAGCTAAGGTCCACGACTCTAAACAGTTCCGGCTTCTGGTCTCTCGTAGTGACCAGAATCAAGCATCCAACCCAGAGTCTCATATTACCCCCGGTGTCTGGCTCTCCCATTTCAAGGAACTGTATGGCTCCACACTGGATTGCGACGCACCAAGTCCTGGAGAGACGACAGCTTCTCACTTGCCTGTGTCTCCCCTGCCTCCCTTCACACTAAAAGAAACTGTGTTGGCCATCAGTGCCCAAAAAGCAGGGAAGGCCCCAGGGTCGGATGGGATCCCCTCAGATATGTTTAAAGCGGATCAGAACAATTGGAGTCCGTACATTAATAGGCTCTCCAACGCTATTCTGACCACTATATCCTATCCCGACTCATGGAAAGAGGCAATTATCGTGCCCATTTACAAGAGAGGAGAGAAATTCCCCGGGAAATTACAGACCTATCAGTCTCCTTGATAATCTCCAAAAAATATTTTGGCATCAACTGTTGAGTAGGTTGACGGAATGGATAGTGGAAAACCAAATTTTAAGCCACCTCCAAGCGGGTTTTAGGGAAAAAGTCAGCACAATAGATCAGATTTTACGTTTTATTTCCATCAAATGGAAAATTGTGGACGTGGATTTAGGCCACCTATTTGTAGCATTTGTTGATTTAAAATCAGCTTTTGATCTAGTACCCCGCTATAAATTGTGGGAGGTCTTGAACAAACTGGGAGTTCCTTGTTCTATCCTAAATATTATTAGAGACCTTTATACTGGCAATTTTGCCAGAATTAGATGGGGTCCGCAAGGTGAACTAACCGAAGAGTTTCCCACTGCCAGCGGCATGAGACAAGGTTGTGTACTCGCCCCCACAATATGCCTCCTATTCATAAACGCATGTATCCCCTATCTCATGGAGTATTCCAATGACGCCCCTAAAATAGGAGGGCAGAAGATTCCTTGCCTCCTATTTGCAGATGACACTTTGTTGATATCCTAAACAGCCACACGCCTTTCAACCCTGCTCTCGAGGTTTATGGACTTTTGTAATGACCATGGCCAGGAAATAAACCGATTAAAAACTAAATGCATGGTGTTTGGGGACAAAAAAGGCAGGATGAGGAGACCCATCTATTTAGAGGGTGCCACATTGGAAAGAGTCGGTGATTTCGACTATTTCAGTCTGAAACTAGAAGATACACATAAATGGCACTCCCATCTCCAGAAAGCAACCTTGCGCTTGAAACAACGGGCGAGTGGCATTATAAGATTTGCAGCTAGATCCCCCAGTTTTGCCATGACGCCCGCCATAGAAATATATAAATCGCAAGCAAGGGGGGGGGCTCTATATGGAGCAGAATTGTGGGGTCATTGCAATTTAGATGATATGGCAAGGGCGGAAAACTCTTTCTTAAAGATGCTGCTAAGAGTTCCCTCCAGTACCCCAACACTTCCTATTCGAATGGATCTAAATTTGCCTCCAATCAACCAGATAGCCGCTCTTAGGCCTCTGTCGTTTTGGTTTCGCCTATGGTCACTAGATTCTCTTATTCCCTATAGATGCGGGCTAACTAACCTGATGGATACCAACACCAGCTCAAAAATTAAGTGGTGTGCTTATGTGGAACGGACCTTTGTATCACTTGGCTTGGGGACACACTGGAAGGATCAGTTATCTATTCCAAAAAACGCAACGCAGATTCTGAAGGATGCATTTTGGTTTAATGCTCAATTTACACAATTGACTGCAGTCTCATCATCATCATCCACGACTGGCAGTTTTCTACAAATCAAATGCCATTATGAACCTGAGCGATACATGGACACATTACTTTCCCCACATGCACGTGCATTGTATATCAGATTAAGGATAGGCTCTATTCCTTTGCGCACCCTAATTTACAAATGGTCTTATACAAGCTGTAGCTCTAAGATGTGCCCGATGGGATGCGCCAGGGAAGAATCCATAACCCACGTCCTCTTCCAATGTTTTACATACCATAAACAGAGGGCTTCTTGGATTATTCCATTATGTAAAAAAATGGGTTTTAGGAATTGCCTATCGGCTCAGAGTTTTTAAGTCTGATCCATCTGTTTTGGTGGCTTGTTGCTTGGCAAATTTTTTGGAATCTATTTGGCACTGCAGACTGAATATGTTAAAAAAACAGGAAAAAATCCAACTACAGATGATGGGAGTGGTCATTGACTAACTTACTTGTGAATTTTAATGTATGCATACACCAATTCTCTACCGTCTAATGAATTTTCCGTGTTTTATATTCTTATATGTCTTAAATGGAAACGTTTTCTATTTTTATCTTATTCATTGTTTTTAGTTAGGTATATATACTTGATCTATGACATTTATCACAAAGAACTTTGCATTTTTGCACGATTTTAGAACAAGGTACGAATTTTTATAGGGAGAATGTTTCATATTCGAGGATTTTTACATACAGTTTAATGTTTTATATTTGAGGATTTTTATACATAGCCTGTTTTCTGGTAAAATTGTGAATTTGTGGTGTGCTTTTATGGTATTTATTTTCACAGAAATAAAGCTAACTTGGAATAAAGGTAGAGCAGTCCCTTTGGATCAACATGAAAGTAATTAACATGTAAAGGGACCTGCGCTCAGTGACTCGCACGACCAAAGCTATGGTCACTAGGATAAAAGATTTCCATGAAAGAAAAGTCCAAATGCATGAGGCCAAAAGGTTCTACAGACTTACCCATTAGCCTGGCATGATTATGTTATTGTCTCAAGGGAGCTTGTGGTGCCTGTCTGGAGGGCTCAAGGGCACAAGTCTATCATACATTTTTTGGAAGCCTCACTGACCATAGATAGACTTCCCAGGCCTGCTTTCTAGGGCCCAATTAATGTGACCAAAGGCTGTATACCAATCAACCCAACTCACGAAAAAAAACACACAGTAGGTGAGCAGACTGACATTCTTTGCTAGTGTCCGGTGGCATACCCGAATTCATTTGCATCAAGAAAAAGGAATGCAGCACATATTCCCTACATCCCAGGAAAGGAGATCTTTCAACCAGGGAGGCAGATAAGGTACATAAAAAGAAGCTGCAGCAGGTTTCAAAGCTGTAATTGGAGAGGCAAAGCAGGATCTACTGTGTTGACTGAACATTCAAGGCAGACTGTCACTAACCTACCGATCCAAGAATAGACACAGTCAGCAAAATCAGAGAGAATAAATAAAAAAAGACCACTTTCCGGTTTGGATTGTGAGACTACTAAATAAACAGGAGTCCATCACTCGCTGGCCTTGGATGTGCTGTCCCAATCCCCTTTCTGGAGGAGCACAGACTTTTAGTGGTCCCAAACTAAGGAGTATGATATCCGAAACTTCTGATTCAGGCAGAGATGGCTTAGATGGGGGCGGGGTGGGAGTGGTGCACCTCTTCTGCCACATAACCTCCCAACAATATGCTGTGATTTGGAAATCCAGGAAGCCAGCTCGATGGGGCTGGTAATACTTTGTATCTCTGCTTTGTCGGTCACTCTTGATTTCAGATGGAACGGATGAATGCAGTGCTGGCAACCTCAAGTTTTAGGAATATGAAGATCTCTACACACTGACTTGTAGTGAATTGCCTCTCAATTACCATCTGCACAGCACAGAGGGCAGGATCAACTAGTGAGCCAAGAATGAGTCAAGATGAGGTCCTGTCACAACAGCCTTTGAATGATACACCGAGCAGTGACGTCTACCCACAATTAACAACTGAGAAAAAAGGGACCTCAGAGTATCACAAGATTACAAGATACATTACAACAAAGTGTAAATGGCAATATCTAATAATCATGGATCACAGTAAAACACGAAAACAAGGGAAAAAATCATGAAATACAATCAAATTTGTAGGATGTTGTCTCCGACATGAAACAGGTGTGAGAACGAAGCACATTGGGGAATAAATCCAAGAGGGTCATTTGGAGACACAGTAGATGGTCTTAAATTACAAATAGGTATCACAAAACAGTATGCTCAGCTCAGAAAACAATCAAGAAAGAGTGCAATTATGGTGATTACTGTTTAAACTACAACATTGAAAGGGACGCTCATTTGTTATCACTCAAATATAATCAAAATAAATAAAATATATAGATAACAATGAGGTAAATCAAAATTAATCTGTGGCTGCAACCGTAAACACTGGAATTGCAATATATAAACCTACTGGCAGTTCTCAAAGGAAAAGCTTTTTAAATGTTTCTAATAACTGGTGTGTCCATACCTCGGATGCTGACTGAAAAGTTTCGGGCCGCTTAATCAAGCAGTGGCAGAAAGAAAGGGGGGGTCCCAAAACGCCTTTTCCCATTACAGTTTCCATTTTTTAGGAACAACTACAGCCTGCATCACAGAAAGGAATTATACTAAATTTGGCAGAACCCTAGATCATGCTCCAGAAAGATCTTTTTTTCTAATTTGGTGTGAATCTGCTCAACAGTTCTGGAGATATTAAAGAAAAAAATATTCATGTATACCTGATCCCTGTACCAATGCGCAAATAGCAGTGCTGTGATTGGCTGAACTCCCCATGCATGCTAATTACCCTACACATTACATCAGTCATTTCACCTTCTATAAAACCATTGATAATATCACTGCAACATTTGCAATAAAAATCACTGATGAGAACAGGCATGGTACGAGTTATAGTTTCTTGAGATGTATAATTACTGAATTTCTATAGTTTTATGGGTGTAAAATCAGAACCTAACTATAACATCCCTGTGACCTTTGTGGTTTTTTTTGGGGGGAGGAGGGGGTATTATTATTTTATATGGAAAATGTCACTTACCCAGTGTACACCTGTTCGTGGCATGAGACACTGCAGATTCACATGCTGTGCATTATCCTGCCATCTAGTGTTGGGCTCAGAGTGATACAAGTTGTTTTTCTTCGAAGAAGTCTTTTCGAGTCACGAGACCGAGGGACTCCTCTCTTTCGGCTCCATTGGGCATGGGCGTCGACTCCATCTTAGATTGTTTTCCCCACAGAGGGTGAGGTAGGAGTTGTGTATATAGTAAAAGGGCCCATGCAATGGAGTATGTATGTACATAATGTGTATAAAAATAGGATATATTTACAAATTTACAAATGTACAAGTCTCATCAACTTATAATGGCTACAGCCTCCCGGGGAGGCTGGAGGGCGCATGTGAATCTGCAGCATCTCATGCCACGAACAGATGTACACTGGGTAAGTGAAATTTTCAGTTCGATGGCATGTGTAGCTGCAGATACACATGCTGTGCATAGACTAGTAAGCAGTTATCTCCCCAAAAGCGGTGGCTTAGCCTGTAGGAGTTGAAGTTGTCTGAAATAATGTTCATAATACAGCCTGTCCTACTGTGGCTTGTTGTGTTGTTAAGACATCTACACAGTAATGTTTTGTGAATGTATGAGGCGTAGACCATGTGGCTGCCTTACAGATTTCTGTCATAGGTATATTTCCTAGAAAGGCCATTGTGGTGCCTTTCTTCCTAGTGGAGTGCGCCTTTGGCGTAATAGGTAGATCTCTTTTTGTTTTAATATAGCAGATCTGAATACATTTCACTATCCATCTGGCAATGCCTTGTTTGGATATTGGATTTCCTGCATGAGGTTTCTGGAAGGCTACAAACAATTGTTTTGTCTTGCGAAATTGTTTTGTTCTATCAATGTAATACATTAGTGCTCTTTTGATGTCTAACGTATGTAAGGCTCTTTCGGCTACTGAGTCTGGTTGTGGAAAAAAGACTGGGAGTTCCACTGTTTGGTTTAGGTGGAACGGTGATGTAACTTTTGGTAAGAATTTGGGATTTGTACAGAGAAACACTTTATGTTTATGTATTTGTATAAAGGGATCTTGTATAGTAAATGCTTGTATTTCACTTACTCTTCTAAGAGATGTGATAGCTATTAGGAAGGCTACTTTCCAGGTTAAGTACTGCATCTCAAAGGAGTGCATGGGTTCAAATGGTGGACCCATGAGTCGTGTCAATACAATATTGAGGTTCCACGAGGGGACTGGTGGTGTTCTCGGGGGTATGATTCTTTTTAAACCCTCCATAAATGCTTTGATGACTGGGATTCTAAAAAGTGATTTGAATGTGTAATCTGCAGATAGGCAGATATTGCTGTGAGATTTATTTTGATAGAAGAAAATGCTAGTTTTGATTTTTGTAAGTGTAATAAGTAGCTTACAATGTTTTTTGCAGAAGCATGTAGTGGTTGAATTTGATTATTATGGCAGTAATAAACAAATCTTTTCCATTTTTTTGCGTAACAATGTCTTGTAGTAGGTTTTCTAGCTTGCTTAATGACCTCCATACATTCTTGTGTAAGGTCTAAATGTCCAAACTCTAAGACTTCAGGAGCCAGATTGCTAGATTGAGCGATGCTGGATTCGGGTGTCTGATCTGCTGTTTGTGTTGAGTTAACAGATCTGGTGTGTTTGGTAGTTTGATATGAGGTACTACTGACAGGTCCAGTAGTGTTGTATACCATGGTTGGCGAGCCCAGGTTGGTGCTATTAGTATTAGTTTGAGTTTGTTTTGACTCAGTCTGTTTACCAGATAATGAAGGAGTGGGAGAGGGGGAAAAGCGTAGGCAAATATCCCTGACCAACTCATCCATAACGCATTGCCTTTGGACTGAGGGTGTGGATAACTGGACGCGAAGTTTTGGCATTTTGCGTTTTCTTTTGTTGCGAATAGGTCTATTTCTGGTGTTCCCCAGTGTAGAAAGTAAGTTTGTAATATCTGGGGATCAATTTCCCATTCGTGTGTCTGTTGGTGATCTCGACTGAGATTGTCGGCCAACTAGTTTTGAATCCCTGGGATGTACTGCGTTATTAGGCGAATGTGATTGTGAATCGCCCAATGCCAAATCTTTTGTGCTAAGAGACAGTTGTGATGAGTGTGTCCCTCCTTGTTTGTTTAAGTAATACATTGTTGTCATGTTGTCTGTTTTGACAAGAATGTGTTTGTGGACTATTAGCGGTTGAAATGCTTTCAATGCTAGAAACACTGCTAACAGCTCTAAATGATTTATATGCAGTTGCCTTTGTTGAACGTCCCATTGTCCCTGAATACTGTGCTGGTTGAGGTGTGCTCCCCACCCCATGATGGAAGCATCTGTTGTGATCACGTATTGAAGCACTGGCCGCCCTTGGTTTAAATTTATAGGATTCCACAATTGAAGCAAGAAGTGTGTTTGGCGGTCTATCAACACTAGATCTTGAAGTTGACCCTATGCTTGTGTCCATTGTGTTGCTAGGCACTGTTGTAAGGGCCGCATGTGTAGTCTTGCGTTTGGGACAATGGCTATGCATGAAGACATCATCCCTAGGAGTTTCATTACAAACCTCACTTGATAGTGTTGGTTTGGGTACATGTTTAGTATTACATTTTGGAAGGCTTGTACCCTTTGTGGACTTGGAGTGGCAATCCTCTTTTGTGTGTTGATTGTTGCTCCTAAGTATTGTTGTATTTGACACGGTTGTAGATGTGTTTTTTGGTAGTTTATAGAGAACCCTAGTTTGTGAAGGGTTTCTATGACGCATTTTGTGTGTAGAAGACACTGTTGCTGAGTGCTGGTTTTTATTAACCAATCGTCCAAGTAAGGGAATACGTGCATGTGCTGTCTCCTGATGTGAGCGGCTACTACTGCAAGGCATTTTGTGAATACCCTTCAAATCATTAACATTTATAAAGCGCGCTACTCACCCGTGCGGGTCTCAAGGCGCTAGGGGAAAAAGGGGGGGTTATTGCTGTTCGAACAGCCAGGTCTTTAGGAGTCTCCGGAAAGCGGAGTGGTCCTGGGTGGTCCTGAGGCTGGTGGGGAGGGAGTTCCAGGTCTTGGCCGCCAGGAAGGAGAAAGATCTCCCACCCGCCGTGGAGCGGCGGATGCGAGGGACAGCAGCGAGTGCGAGGCCAGAGGAGCGGAGGAGGCGGGTGGGGACGTAGAAGCTGAGGCGTCTGTTGAGGTATTCCGGTCCCTTGTCGTAGAGGGCTTTGTGTGCGTGGGTGAGAAGTCGGAAGGTGATCCTTTTGCTGACAGGGAGCCAATGCAGGTGTCTCAGGTGTGCGGAGATGTGGCTGCTGCGGGGTATGTCGAGGATGAGGCGGGCCGAGGCGTTTTGAATGCGTTGCAGGCGATTTTGGAGTTTGGCTGTGGTCCCGGCGTAGAGGGTGTTGCCGTAGTCCAGGCGGCTCGTGACGAGGGCGTGGGTCACGGTTTTTCTGGTGTCGGCGGGGATCCAGCGGAAGATCTTGCGGAGCATGCGGAGGGTGAGGAAGCAGGCGGAGGACACGGCGTTGACTTGCTTGGTCATGGTGAGAAGAGGGTCCAAGATGAAGCTGAGGTTGCGGGCGTGGTCTGTGGGGGTCGGTGTGGTGCAGAGGGCCGTGGGCCACCAGGAGTCGTCCCAGGCGGACGGGGTGTTGCCGAGGATGAGGACTTCCGTTTTTTCAGAGTTCAGCTTTAGGCGGCTGAGCCTCATCCAATCTGCGACGTCCTTCATACCCTCTTGTAGGTTGGTCATGGTGCTGGCGGGGTCCTTGGTGAGGGAGAGTATAAGTTGGGTGTCGTCGGCGTAGGAGGTGATGATGATGTCGTGCTTGCGTACGATGTTGGCGAGGGGGCTCATGTAGACATTGAAGAGTGTCGGGCTGAGTGATGAGCCTTGGGGTACGCCGCAGATGATCTCGGTGGGTTCTGAGCGAAACGGAGGGAGGTAAACTCTTTGGGAACGGTTTGAGAGGAGGGAGGCGATCCAGTCCAGGGCCTGGCCTTGGATCCCGGTGGAGCGGAGGCGGGTGATTAGGGTGCGGTGACAGACGGTGTCAAAGGCAGCCGAGAGGTCGAGCAGAATGAGGGCGACTGTTTCACCGTTGTCCATCAGGGTTCTGATGTCGTCAGTGACTGAGATGAGGGCGGTTTCAGTGCTGTGGTTGGTTCGGAATCCGGTTTGTGAGGGGTCGAGCAGGTTGTTGTCTTCCAGGAAGGTGGTCAGCTGTTTGTTGACGGTCTTCTCTATTACTTTGGCTGGGAAAGGCAGAAGAGAGATGGGGCGGAAGTTTTTTAGGTCGCTCGGGTCAGCCGTAGGTTTCTTTAGTAGGGCGTTGACTTCGGCGTGTTTCCAGCATTCGGGGAAGGTAGCAGAAGAAAAAGAAGAGTTGATGACGGTCAGGAGGTGCGGGGCGATGATGTCGTCGGCTTTGTTAAAGATGAAGTGCGGGCAGGGGTCCAAAGGGGCGCCGGAGTGGATAGAGTTCATGATGGATTTGGTTTCTTCCGTGTTGATGTGGGACCAGTTGTTGATGGTGATGGCCGTGGATGCCGGTTCGTTGGTGTATGGTTGGGTCTGGTGTCCGAAGCTGTCGTGGAGGTCGCTAATCTTGCGATGGAAGAAAGTGGCGAGGGATTCGCACAGATCCTGTGAGGGCGTGACGGCGTTGGCGCTGGGGTTGGAGAACTCCTTGACAATGCTGAAAAGTTCTCTGCTGTTGTGTCTGTTTTTGTCCAGTCTGTCGGTGAAAAAGTTCCTTTTGGCAGCGCGGATCAGGTGGTGGTGTTCGCGGGTAGCGTTCTTGAGGGCGGTCATGTTGTCAGCGGTGCGGTCCTTGCGCCAGGCTTTCTCAAGGGTGCGACAAGTTTTCTTTGATTCTTTGAGGGTGTCAGAGAACCAGAGAGGTTTTTTGGTGTTGGTCTGTCGATGCGTGCGTTTGAGGGGAGCAAGGATGTCTGCGCAGTTGGAGATCCAGTTTGTGAGGTTGAGGGCTGCGTCGTTGGGGTCGGTGATGAGGGTGGGTTGGTTGGCGGCGAGTGCGGAGAAGAGTTGCTCTTCGGGGATCTTGTTCCACTGTCGACGAGGGATGGGTTGGGTGCGGAGGTGGCGGGTCTCGCGTCGGAATGTGAAGTGGACGCAGCTGTGGTCGGTCCAGTGTAGGGCGGAGGCGTGGCTGAAGAAGACGTGTTTGCTGGCGGAGAAGATGGGGTCAAGCGTGTGTCCGGCGATGTGGGTGGCGGTGTTCACCAGTTGTTTGAGGCCGAGGTTGGCGAGGTTGTCGAGCAGGGTGGTGGTGTTGGGGTCGTTGTTTTGTTCCAGATGGAAGTTGAGGTCACCTAGGAGGATGTAGTCCGGTGAGGCGAGGGCGTGCGGGGAGATGAAGTCGGCGATGGCGTCGCTGAAAGGGGCGCGTGGGCCGGGAGGACGGTAGACGAGGAATCCTCTAAGGGTGGTCCTCGGATCGGTGCGAGGAGCCCTTGGGGCTGTTGTTATGCTGAATGGTAACACTTTGAATTGGTAAGGCACGCCTTGGATTACAAACCTTAATTATTTCGTGTGGGAAGGATGTATGGGTATGTGGAAATAAGCATCCTTGAGATCTAATGTTGACATGTAGTCCTGTTGTTTGAGCAAGAGAATCACGTCTTGAAATGTCACCATGTGAAAGTGATCTGATTTGATGTAAAGATTCAGTGTTCTGAGGTCTAATATGGGTCTCAGTGTTTTGTCCTTTTTTGGAATTAGGAAATACAGGGAGTAAACGCCTGTTCCTTTTTGATGGTTGGGTACTAGTTCTATTGCTTCTTTTTTTTTTTTTAACAATGCTTGGACTTCTAGTTGTAACCGGTCTAAGTGTTGTTTGGACATATTGTGTGCTCTTGGAGGCACATCCGGTGGCAAATGTAGGAATTCTATGCAATAACCATGTTGGATAATGGCTAGGACCCACGCGTCCATAGTTATGTGTTCCCAGTTGTGGTAATAATCTGTAAGTCTCCCCCCCCACTGGTGTTGTGTGGTGGGGGTTTGTGACATTGAAGTCACTGTTTGGTTTGTGGGGTTTTGGGGCTCTGGAATTTCCCTCTTGTTTTAGGGAACTGTCCACCCCTATATTGTCCTCGAAACCCTCCTCTCTGATACTTGCCCTGATATGTGGGTCTGACTTGTGAGGTGGAAGGCTCTGTGGTTTGGGCACGAAACCCCTCTCTAAAGTGCGGCTTCCTAAAAGTGCCTCTGCTCTGTGGGAGTAGAGCGCGCCCATGGCTTTGGCCGTGTCCGTCTTTTTTTCCAGTTTTTCTATTGCCATATCCACCTCCGGCCCAAACAATTGTTGTTCGTTGAAAGGCATATTCAGCATATCCTGCTGGATTTCTGGCTTAAATCCGGAGGTTCGTAACCATGCATGTCTACGAATGGTTACTGCTGTGTTCACTGTCCTTGCCGCCGTGTCTGCTGAGTCCTTAGCCGACCTTATTTGGTTGTTCGAGATAGCTTGGCCCTCCTCAACAACCTGTTGGGCACGTTTGTGGAACTCTTTGGGAAGGTGTTGAAAGAGATGTTGCATTTCATCCCAATGTGCCCTGTCGTATCGAGCCAGTAGAGCTTGGGAATTGGCAATCCGCCATTGATTGGCTGCCTGTGCTGCCACCCTCTTGCCTGCTGCATCGAATTTCTGACTTTCCTAGTCGGGCGGTGGTGCGTCCCCTGAGGTTTGCGAATTCGCCCTTTTCCGGACTGCTCCCACTACCACCGAATCAGGAGTTAATTGTTGTGTGATATAAACCGGGTCAGTAGGGGGAGGTTTATATTTCTTCTCCACCCTAGGTGTGATGGCTCTGCCTTTTACTGGGTCCTGAAACACTTGTTTGGCGTGTTTTAACATGCCTGGCAGTATTGGCAAGCTTTGATATTGGCTGTGAGTAGATGACAGGGTGTTGAACAAAAAGTCGTCCTCTATGGGCGCTGCATGCAATGCTACATTATGGAATGTAGCTGCCCTTGCAACCACCTGCATGTATGCACTGCTGTCCTCAGGTGGTGACGGCCTTGCCGGGTAGCAATCAGGACTATTGTCTGAGACCGGTGCATCATACAAATCCCATGCATACGGGTCATCTTGGGACATCCCCGTGTGTGTCGGTGACTGCATCATTGGGGGTGTTGCTACCGGGGACAGATGTGGCGAATGTGATGGCGACTGCTGTGGCGAGAATTGTGGTGGTGTCTTTTCTTTAGCCACTTAAGCTTTTGGCTGCATTTCTGTTTCTTGGAATGCAAGCTTGCGCTTCATCTTTATTGGAGGAAGAGTTCGTATTTTCCCCGTGTCCTTTTGTATATGCAACCTCCTCTGGGTATGGTCTGGCTCTCCCATGCCCAGTTCTTGTTCGAATCTGTGACCTTGTAATTGAGTTGAAAGGCCTTGTTCTTCTGTATAGGAGCCTGGTTTCGGCTCAGAGGCCGCATGTTTCGGCACCGAAGTCTTTTTCGGCTCCGAGGAAACCTTTTTGACTTTTGGGGTGCCAAACTCTCGGTATCGAGTTTTGTCGGAGCCGGTATCTCGACCGGAGTCAGATGTCTTCGGCGGCTGGGAGGCCTTTTTCGGTGCCGATGTTTGCTCACCGTGTTTTCGGGTTAAGCCATGGCCTGTTGGCGGTGGCGTCCCATTGACCTTCATTATTTTGGAGTGAGTTTTTGCCGGGGCAGGTTTACTCACGGTTTGCTGCGTCTTCGGCTGCTCACTCTCGGACGACTTCGAATCTCGAATGGAGAATCTCTCCTCCTCTTCGACGTCGATGTGCCCGGGTGGTGTCGACGCCATCTGGAGTCTTCGAGCTCTTCGATCTCGCAGGGTTTTCTTGGATCGAAAGGCCAGACAGGCCTCGCAAGTATCCTCTTTGTGTTTGGGGGACAAACACAGATTACAGACCAAGTGTTGGTCTGTATAAGGATACTTTGCGTGGCAGAAGCGGAAGGGGGTCCGGTCCATGAGGTTTAAAGATGGACGCGGTCGGGCCGACCAGGCCCCGCCGAGGAGTGGAAGCCCCGAAGGGCCACCGGAGCTCTTCTTTCTTCGGTGTCAATGTGCTAGCACTAACCCGGTACCGAGCGCAAACAATACCGTTGAATTTTCCGATGGATAACTATCTTTTCCGAACCGACATACGGAGCGAAGAGGAACACGTCCGAACCCGATGGCGGAATAAAAAACAATCTAAGATGGAGTCGACGCCCATGCGCAATGGAGCCGAAAGGGAGGAGTCCCTCGGTCTCGTGACTCAAAAAGACTTCTTCGAAGAAAAACAACTTGTAACACTCCGAGCCCAACACTAGATGGCAGGAAAATGCACAGCATGTGAATCTGCAGCAACACATGCCATCGAACATATTTATATATATATATACACACACACACACACACACACACACACACACACACACACACACACATTCACCAGTTATAGTTATAGTTGTCTCAAATAACTATAACTTGTGCCCTAAGGTAACAGTAACTCGTGACCCCGCCATGCACACATTTTTCAGCCAAAATTTGACTGCAAATATTACAGTGATATTATCAATGATGTTATCAAAGATGTCTAGAGTACCGTAATTTGTGGGGTAATTAGCCGTGCATGGTGAGGGTGTGAGTTATAGTTACTTGCAATGACTATAACAAGTGAATTTCTATGGCTTTGAACGTTTAGATGTGAGCCTGCATATAACATCCCTGAAGTGAATGTCTATGTTTTTTTTTTTATTATTCTAATTCTTAACTCTAACATCCCTGTAACCTTTAGTTTTTTCAGTGAATGTCTATGTTTTCTTTTTTTAATGTACAGTAATGAAAATGTCACTTACCCAGTGTACATCTGTTCGTGGCATCAGTCGCTGAGATTCACATGTTCTGCAATAGCTCGCCATCTGGTGTTGGGTCGGAGTGTTACAAGTTGTTTTTCTTCGAAGAAGTGTTTTCGAGTCACGGACCGAGTGACTCCTCCAACCATTGCCTGCGGCCAGGCACGAAGACCAACCCCTCTAACCACCCATCCCCACAATGTGCATGGCAGGAGTTGACTGCAACCTGTCACTCTTGGTGTGAGAATAGGTACAAAAAGGTGTATCTCGGGATGAGAGTGGCTGTGAGAGTCTCTGTCTGGGTGTGATAGTGCGTGCATCTGTATCTTTATGGGTGCGTCAGTGTCTGTGCAGGTCTGAGTGGGTGCATGCGTGTCTGACAGGATGCATAACTGTCTGAATGGGTCTGTGAATGGCTGTGTGAGGGACTGAGCGGGTGCACAGGGTTTGAGTGGGTCTGTGAGTAGGTGCGCAAGTGTCTAAGTGGTGTTCGAGTGGAAGAACGACAAAGAGAGAGGGTGAGAGATAGAACGTTTTTTAGGCTTTGATGGATGATATATCTAGAATGAGATATTTCTGCACAAATTATCAAGAAAAATGTATTTGTCAATTAAAAAGAGTAAGATCACCTTTCAGTATATGTCTTAAACAATTGCATTTGAAAAACAATAAAGGAGAGACATGACCAGGGATACACCTGGACTCGAACCCTCAACTCTCAGTGTGAAGGTCTGTGGCCTTCACCCTTGAGCAATTCAATTTTTATTTTCCTAATTTTTTTCTTTCCCTTTACAGGTTGTCTTGCACTGCAGGGGGAGCCTTGAGGCCTTCCACATGGTACAAGCCCATTTTAAAAAAAAGTTTTTGTTGCCATTTACGAGCTATCTGGGCCCGCGGGGGAGCCTAAAGGCCTCTCTCGGTCCCAGCCAGCTCCTGCCTCCCGTGGGAACCGGCTTTGCTCCAGCAAGCAGGGAGCTGCTTTTAATAGCAGCTCCCTGTTTGCTGGAGCAATGTTTTCATATGTCTTCTCTGCATGCATATCTGCATGCAGGGAAGACAGATGAGAAATCCGCTTTGGAGTTATGTTTGTTGTGACTTGGCTGCAGCTGTCAAAGCTGCAGCCAAGCCACAGCAAACAGCTATGTCCTGGGGGTGGCCATCCCAGTACATAGCCCCCAGGGTCATCAGTGGCTCCTCGAGGGGTGCCGCATGGCCCCCCTCTAGTAAAAAAAGAGCCCCAGGGCGCAGATCCCCCGCACACAATATAATAAATGTCCCAGTGTGGTGGTGGTCTCCGGGGCTGTGGGGGGAGCCTCATCCTGTGGTCCCACCCCATTTTTATTTTTTTATTTTTGTTGCCCTTTCCAGGCTATCTAGGACTGCAGGGGCAGGCTCAAGGCCTACCAGCGGTACATGCCTGCTCGTGCCTCCTGAAGGAGAAGACATTGCTCCAGCAAGCAAAGAGCTGCTTTTAATAGCAGCTCCCTGCTTGCTTTAGCAATGTTTTTATCTGTCTTCCGTGTGTATGCATATCTGCGGGGAGGGAAGACCGATGAAAACTCCGCTTTCTGATGTGAAAATATCTCAACCGGCGCCAGAGATATAGGCAAGTTTTTTTTTTTTTTTTTTTTTTTAAATCGCTTTTTCCCCTTGGTCCGAACTACTACCCCTGACTGGGCGTAGAACTACTTTTTGGCGAGTAGCACGCTACTCTTCCCCCGCAATGCACAGTTTTTTTCGTCAAAAGTTTTATTGCAAATATTACATAGATATTATCAATGATGTTACTAAAGATGTCATGAGTAACATAATTTGTAAAGTCATTGGCAGTGCATGACGAGGGCACGACTTATAGTTACTTGAGGTAACTCCAACTATAACTGGTGAATTTCTATGGTTCTGTATGTTTAAAAAAGGAGCCTAACTATAGCGTCCCGGTAACCTTTGTTTTTAAGTGAATTTCTATGTTTTTTGTAAATTCCATTTCCTCACTTTAACATTCCTGTAACCTTTGTTTTTTTCAGAGAATTTCTAGTTTTTTTAACGTATAGTAATTTTCATCACTATACGTTAATCCAACCTCCGAGCGGT
Organism: Pleurodeles waltl; assembly: GCF_031143425.1. Taxonomy (NCBI): domain Eukaryota; kingdom Metazoa; phylum Chordata; class Amphibia; order Caudata; family Salamandridae; genus Pleurodeles; species Pleurodeles waltl. Next base: position 474,933,240 of record NC_090439.1, read on the forward strand.
TGGCCACAAGACTTGGCCTTCGGCCAGGCCCTGAGGCCAACCCACTATAAGCACCCAGCTTTGCACCGTGCACGGCCTTTAGCCATGCGCAGCAAAGGTTGCCCACAAGCCCTTGCCTGTGGCCAACATCCCCTTAACCACCCAACCCCACACTGTGCACTGCCCTTTGGGCATGTGCAGGAGTTGGCCGTGGCCTATCTGGGTGTGAGAGGGTTATCTTGGGGTGAGATTGGCTGTGAAAGTGTCTGGGAGCGAGTGCACATACATCAGTGTATTAGTGGGTGCGTCAGTATGTGCGCGGGTCTGTAAGTGGGTGCATGAAAATGTCATTGGGTCTCTGAGTGGCTCTGTGAGAGGGTGTGTAGCTATCTGAGGATGTCTGAGTGGATGCATGAGGGTCTAACGGGCTGTGATTGGGTGCACGAAGGTCTGAGTGGGTCTGTGAGTGGGAGAAATTGATTGAAAGAGACAGAGAGAGAAAGGGAGAGAGAGCTTTTGTCAGGCTTTGATGCATAATATATTTATGAGATATTTCTGTGCAATTTAAAATAAAAAATGTATGTCATTTTTTATAATTAAAATAATTAGTGCAACAAAAAAAAATTAAGCCCTTTATGGGCTATCTGGGACCACGAGGGAGCCCCCAAGGACACACCCGTGGTCCCTACATATATATATTTTTTTATAAATGTTAAACAAAATACACTCTGCAGGCTACCTTGCACCGCTGGGGAAGCCTTAAGGCTTCCCTTGTGGTGCCATTGCTTCAGCAAGCAAGGAACTGCTTTAACAGCTCCATGCCTGCTGAAGCATTTCATCTCTGTTCCTGTACGCCTACAGGGAACAGAGATGAAAGTTTCAGTTTTTGACAGCGGGACCTGCTTTACAGAACCTGCTGTCAAAAACCAAAGTGTTTGCTGTGGCTTGGCTGCAGCTGCAAAGGTGCAGCCAAGTCACAACAAACAGCTATGTCCGGGAGTGGGCACTCCGGGACATAGCAGGAGCCAGCTGTGGCTCCCTGTGGGGGCCCTCCCAACGCACACGTAGCCAGGGGGATCTTGCAATTCCCTGGGATAATGGGGTCCGAAACATACCTCCTTTACATTTTTTAGTATGTCACCGGATCGATTGTGGGGAGGGGACCCTGCTCAAAGTTCATAGTGGCCAAGGGGAGATGGTGGTCCCCGGGGCTGTGGGGAGGCCATAGGGCCTCCTCCACATATCAAAAGCATTATTGCCCCAGGGGACGGTACCCCCCCCCCCCCCCCCAAACTCATAATGCATTCTAGCCCCGGGCCTGAGGGGGCAGCCAATTTCTCAATAACTACTCAACTGATTTACACCAAATAACAAAAAGGGCTCTTTCTGGACCAAGAGCTACCTTTCTGCCCAAATAGGTGTAATTTTGTCCAGTTTTTTTTTTTTTTTTCTTCTCTCTCTCTCGAAGGTAGTTATAAGTTAGGACCTAGTTTCCACAGCAGTTTTTCTTTTTTTTTTTTTTGTAATCTTGAATATATCAACCTTCACAAAATCCCCCCCACCCCCGCAAAAAAAGGGTGCCGAAGAATCTTAATGTGCATGGAAGGTTTTGGGGTGATCCGTCAAACGTGGGCTAAGAAAAGGGGGGAGCCAAAAACAAGCATTTCCCATGTAAATTCCCATAGGAACTTTGAACACGACTATAACCAGAAAAGTAGATTTCGGTACGCAGATTACGCTTTTTTTTATTTGGTGTAAATCTGTTCCATAGTTTAAGAGAAATTAAAGGAAAACCAAATTTGTACATCTAGAGGACACAAAAGCTGTGCACATCCTCTGGTTTTTGTGCATAGATCTGATTGGCAGCCAAAACTTCAACCAGGAAATTTTGGCAGTCATGAGTCACAACTTCAAGGGAGTCAAAAAAAAAAAGAAGGGCAAATTATTGTCACACTACCCGCTTAGCCTTGGTGCAGGGTACCAACCCCCACCCAGGGGGGTATAAAAACTTTTTTCTTTTAAATCACAGCAAAAATCACAAATTTCACTGTGGTTTAAGACCAAAAAAAGAAATAAAGATCGGTCTTCCACGCTTGTTTTTAATTTTGCCCCGGGTGAGCCAGGTCCCAGGAGCATGTTATTTTAAGGAGGTGGAGTGATGTAGAAAAGCACCCTTTTTGACATGGTTGCCCTCACTTTTTGCCTGGTTTCTGCTGTGGCTTTGACTGTTACTGCACTGGGTTCCTGCAAACGAGATTCCCAGAGCTAGATCTCTTTACCCAAAACTGCACAGTTATTTTCAACAATTGGCAAACTCTTTAGTTACCACTGTAAGTCCCCACTAAATGGTATCTCTGGTGCCTGGGGTACTAAGGAAGGTCAGTCTCTGAGGGCTGCAGCACCAGATGTGCCACCCCCAGGGACCCCTCACCAAACCAACACAGTGCTGCCATTGCAGACTGCGTGTGTTGGTGCAGGCTAAATTGAAAACACGACCTGTCACACACGCCTGTGTGCTAGCCCCCCTATCACTTCATGGGCCAGGTGTAAGTTACCTCAAAGCAGGGTGCATCAAAGCACATGTGACGGCAAAAGTGCATGAGCAGATAGGTCCCTGCTATGCCTCTGTCAATTCCAAGATATAATAAGTGAACAGGGAAGCCATTTTAAATGCATGTGCTGGACACTGGTCATTACGGGTTCTCCAGCTACATGATGGCTACTCTGAATCCTGGGATGTTTGGTATCAAACATCTAAGATTAATAAACCCTCACTGACACCCAATGACAGATTTATTAATAAATGCCCCACAAAACCCTATCAAGCTACTTGTGTGCTGACTCACTGGGCCTGACCAGTTCAGCCACCACAGCCGCATTTCTGATTCCCCAAGGTGAGAGTCAGCGCTCCCTAGTACCATGGACAAAAGCTTGTTCTGGGCAGAGGTGTTGCAACCTCACCCAGGCAGGATGGACATTCCAGGGCGGGGAGCTTCGAAGGCCTTGCTGCCGTTGTCATGCAACCCAGGTCTCTCCAAATGGTGACCAATCCCCCTGTCCTGACCCCGCATCTGACAACAGCACAGGCGAGAATGTGTTAAATTAGCAAGAGTGCCCACATCATGCCAGTCCCACCCCTAAGGAGGACGAGCTGAAGTTGACACTACTTTCAAATTCCTTCATCTTGCATGGAAGAAATTAGGCCACTAGGGTTAGGGCTATGCCCACTTGCCAGCAGAACTGGTCTTAGAAAAGTGTAATCACAGTAAAGGTGGTCATCCCGTTGGATGCCACCTGGCACTCCCTTTAATGCCCCTAAATTGAGTATTTAGGCGGCACCCCTAAACCCTAGAATTCAGATTTTGACAACCTAAGAAGAACCGGACAAAGAAGAGTTGCACCCGCAGAAGAGGACAAGAAGAAGCAGTTGACCACACAGGGCTGCCTCCTGACAGTGAAGGACTCTGCCCAGAAAGCTAACTCATCCAATCTTCGACAAAGACTCAAGTCTCCTGTGAGCAAGCCCTACTCTGCAACAAAGAACTTAAAGGAAAAGAGACTGCAGCAGCTGCTGCACCCCAGAAACTCGATACCACAAGTGACCACTGCACCCGACGTCCACGTCCACAACCCGAGGTGAACCCAATCAACAATGTCAATGCAGGTGCCCAGTTGCCCAAAAACCAAGTCCAGTGTGATCTCACCGATCATGGGCTCACCCGAGACACTTGAAGCCTCTGTACAGAGCCCCCACTCCCCCCCAACACACACACACACACACACACAGAGCCTGGTGGTGAGAGAAAACCCAACACCTCCAGTATTCACACCACCTGTTGGCCCTGACTCCATCTGAGGAAGGTCACTGCTGCCAACAACGTCCTCTGGCTACCAAGAGTTCAAACCAACCCTAGGTTCAGCCTTGCTGCACTCCCAGTCAGACACCCTGACCATGAGTGTTCCCAGATGAGAAAGCGCAACGCCTAAAGACACCCCTGCATCCGTCGCCCCTGGGCACAGGAGAAGAGGGCCAAAGGTTCATCCACGTTTCCGAGCACCCCAAGCCTACTACTTACCTGCTTGTTGCCCATGACTGGCTTCCTAGTCAGAGCCTGCAACCTGTTTTTACAAGATCTAAATCCCATAGAGAACCACTGGGGACAGGATGGCTTACTGTAACTCTGCACCCGGCTGCCCTAGTGCCTCCCGGTGTGACATGGTGGTGTGGTTCTGTGCAGTGCCCAGTACTTAACTTTGCACCCTGAGATTGGTTTCTGAAACTGAAAAGTATTTATGCTCAAAAGTCTATTTACCTGATTACACAGTCCTTGGCATGGTTACCCCCTAACTTTTTGCCTTTTATTGATGCCAGTTATGATTGAAAGTGTGCTGGGACCCTGCTAACCAGCCTCCAGCACCAGTGTTCTTTCCCTAAACTGTTCCCACAATTGGCACAGCCCTGGCACACAGATAAGTCCCTTGTAAATGGTACCCCTGGTACTAAGGGTCCTGTGGCCAGGGTAGGTCTCTAAGGGCTGCAGCAAGTATTATGCCACCCTGGTGACCCCTCACTCAGCCTCACAGCTTGTGTTTGCTGGTGGGGAGAAAATTAATAAGTCGACATGGCACTCCCCTAAGGGTGCTATGCCCACCTCTCACTGCCTGTGGCATAGTTAAGTCACCCCTCTAGCAGGCCTTACAGTCCTAAGGCAGGGTGCACTATACCACAGGTGAGGGCATAGTTGCATGAGCACTATGCCCCTACAGTGTCTAAGCAAACCCTTAGACATTGTAAGTGCAGGGTAGCCATAAAGAGTATATTGTCGGGGAGTCTGTCAATTACAAACTCTACAGTTCCATAATGGCTACACTGAAATCTGGGAAGTTTCATTTCAAACTTCTCAGCACAATAAATGCACACTGATGCCACTGTGGGATTTATTATTAAATACACCCAGAGGGCATCTTAGAAATGCCCCCTGAATACCAGTCTGACTCCTAGTGCAAGACTGACAAGTTTCTGCCAGCCTGCCACAACCAGCCGTGTTTCTGGCCACATGGGGTGAGTGCCTTTGTCACTGTGGCCAGGAACAAAGCCTGTACTGGGTGAAGGTGCTTCTCACCTCCCCCTGCAGGAACTGTAACACCTGGCTGTGAGCCTCAAAGGCTCATGCCTGTTGTTACAGCATCCCAGGACATCCCAGCTCGTGGAGATGCCCGCCCCTCCGGCCACTGCCCCCACTTCTGGCGGCAGGGCTGGAGGAGATAATGAGAAAAACAAGGAGGAGTCACCCACCAGTCAGGACAGCCCCCAAAGTGCCCTGAGCTGAGGTGACCCCTGCCTTTAGAAATCCTCCATCTTGAGATTGGAGGATTACCCCATTAGGATTAGGGATGTGCCCCCTTCCCCTCAGGGAGGAGGCACAAAGAGGGTGTAGCAACCCTCAAGGACAGTAGCCATTGACTACTGCCTCCCCAGACCTAAACACACCCCTAAATTCAGTGTTTAGGGGCGACCCTGAACCCAGGAAATCAAATTTCTGCAACCTACAACAAGAAGGAGGACTGCTGACCTGAAAGCCCCGAAGACGACGGAGACACCAACTGACTTGGCCCCAGCCCTATCGGCCTGTCTCCAGACTCAAAGAACCTGCAAAGCGACGCACCCGACAGAACCCGACGGAACCAGCGACCTCTGAGGACTCAGAGGTCTGCCCTGAACCTAAAAGACCAAGAAACTCCAGAGAACAGCGACACTGTTCAGAAACTGCAACAACTTTGCAACTTTAAAGCAACTTTTAAATTACTCTCTCTTCCCGCCGGAAGCGTGAGACTTCACACTCTGCACCCGACGCCCCCAGCTCGAGTTCAGGAGAACCAACACCACAGAGAGGACTCCTAGGCGACTCCAACGATGTGGGCACCCAGAGTCAACCTCCCTGCACCCCCACAGCATCGCCAGCAGAGAGGATCCAGAGGCTCCCCCTGACCACGACTGCCTGGTAACAAAGGAACCCTGGACCAAGCACTGCACCCCCAGCCTTCAGGACTGAGAGGAACCACCTACCAGTGCAGGAGTGACCAGTAGGCGGCCCTCATCCTATCCCAGTGGGTGGCTGGCCCAAGAAGCCCCCCAGTTCCGTGCCTGCATCGCTTAAGTGACCCCCCGGGTCCCTACATTGCTTTCAATAGCAAACCGACGCCTACTTTGCCTACTGCACCTGGCCGCCCCTGTGCTGCTGAGGGTGTGTTTTGTGGGCTTGTGTGAGTCTCCCCCAGTGCTCTAAACCCTCTCCCCCCGGTGTGCTACCTGAGGACGCAAATACTTACCTGTTAGCAGACTAGGACCGGAGCACTCCAGTTCTTCATAGGCGCCTATGTGTTTTGGGCCCTCCTTTGACTTCTGCACCTGACCGGCTCAGTGTTGCTGGTGCAAGGACTTTGGGGTTTCCTTGAACCCCCAACGGTGGGCTGCCTATGCCCAGTAGACTGACTGTGTAAGCGCTTTACTTACCTGAGAAAACTAACCAAACTTACCTCCCCCAGGAACTGTTGATTTTTGCACTGAATCCACTTTTAAAATAGCGTATTGCCATTTTAACCAAAACTGTGTACTACTGTTTTTTAATTCAAAATTCCATACTTACCTGTGTGAAGTACCTTGCATTTTATGTGTTTACTTCAAATCTTGAACCTGTAGTTCTTAAAATAAACTAAGAAAATATATTTTTCTATATAAATACCTATTGACCTAGAGTAAGTCTTTGAGTGTGTGTTCCTCATTTATTGCCTGTGTGTGTACAACAAATGCTTAACACTACCCTCTGATAAGCCTACTGCTCTACCACACTACCACAAAATAGAGCATTAGTACTATCTAATTTTGCCACTATCAACCTCTAGGGGGAACCCTTGGACTCTGTGCACACTATGTCTCACTTTGAGATAGTATACACGGAGCCAACTTCCTACAACTGGACTCTCTGTACAGTGCACTTCATTTTAGTGCAAACTATTGAGAGATGGCTTCCTACAGGGGACGCACAAGGCCCCCCTCATAGGGCTTTCTGAAGCCCCAGGGACCGCCACCTCCCCAGGGCTTTACATATAATGTATGCAGGTGGGCCGCTTGGCCCCTTGCCCCGGGAACCACCACCTCCTTGGGGCAAACTTATAAACATATTGCATGGGGGACTAAGTGACTCCCCCGCAGCCCTCGGGACAACCACCTCCAAAGGGCTGAATTAAATTAATAAAACAAGTCCATCGCGCCCCCCTGCCCCAGGGGCGATCACCTTCCCAGGGCTAAATTAATGAATGGAGGGGGCTGCATAGCCCCCCTCGTGGAGCCGTAGATGGTCCTGGGGACCGCCCCCCCCCCCAACCAGGCCGGTTCCTGCTACCTCTCGATGGTGCCCACCCTCAGGAGTTAGCTGTTTGGTTTTGCTTGGTGAGAGCAAACATCTCCCACAAGCCGAAAGCAAACATAACTCCACTTTCTGTCAAACAGCTCCTGCTCGCAGAAAGCAGAGTTTCCATCTGTTTCCCTGCACACAAATATGCATCAAGATGACGTCAGGCATGCCAGTACCATGGGGGACAGGAGAAAGGAGGGGGCTAGGGCAAGAAACCAACCACACGGGACAGGCAACAGAGGCTACAATAGACCATAGAGGACATTAGGGACAGGCAGTGGCAGTACAACCATACATGCAAATAGACCAGATTCAGGAAGACGCCAAAAAGAGCTTTATTTCATCTGCTTCCTGCCTAGAACCTCCTCTGTTTCAATATAAGTCAATGGGGAAAATCAATTCCCCAGTTTTTTTTTTTCCAAAACCCCCCTCTTCTCAAGTTCAAAATGTTGGCAAGTATGGTACATTGGATCACGAAGGGCAAAATGAATGGGGTAGGACAGGAGGGTGATGAGCAGGGGCACCAAACTGACCTTATGGGGCCAGCGTCAAGGGTTGCAGCAGCCAAATACACCACACATGGCAAGCAGGACAGCAGTGCAGCACAAAGGGCCATGGAAAGCAATAGAGAGAGGGGACAGGGCCGTGCCATGCACATGGACAACAGAGAGCAGAGGGGATAGAGGCAAGGGTAGAAAGCTGACCAGACAAGAGAGAGAGTTGCAACATAACGGACCATGAAGGGTAGGAGGGAGAGGGCAAGGCCACGACAACGTAACAGACAAGGCAGGAGGGAGGGGTAGGGGCCTGCACATAGAAAACAGGGGGCAGAGGGCAAGGGGAGTGGGCTAGAGCAGCAAGCTGACCATGAAAGGCAGGTGGGATGGACACTGGAAGCACAACACACCATGGAGGGCAACAGTGAGAAAATAATGGCATACACGGATGAGAGTGGGTCAGAAACAGCAAGCAAACCACACAGGGCTGGTGGGAGGGCTAAGACAGTGAAGGGGCATGCTCAAAGGACCATGGAGGACAAAAAGGATGGGTAGGGGCTGGACACAGATAGGAGAGGGCAGGGGAAGGGGCTTCACAACAGACCAAGCAGGGTAGGCAGGAGGAGCAGTTGACGCACAACAAAGCAAGGAGGGTAGAAGGGGGTGGAAGAAAATGGACCTTGGGGGACAGAAGGGAGGGAATCGGGCATGGAACTCAGACAGGCAAGGTGGAGGTGGCAGGGACAGGTGGCAAACATCTCACCATGCTTGGCAGGTGGGAGGGCGGTAGCAGCTCAACAAAATACTTAAGAGTAGATAGGAGGGGCAGTGGCAGGTCCATGGAACATGGTGAGCAAAAAGGAGCGAGCTGAGGACAAGGGGAAGGAGGGTAGAGGCAGCAAGCTAAGCTCAGAGGCTAAGCAGGAGGGCAATGATGGGGCATGGAATTGGGTAATGGAGAGCAGAAAGAGTGGACAGGGACAAAGTTAAATCGAGGGCAGTAGCAGCACATCAGACCATGCAGGGCAGGATGGAGGGGCCTGTTGAATGGACCCAGACAAAAGAGGGTAGAGAGGAGGTGGATAGGGCAGCAAGCTAACTGTTAAGGGTAAGCAGAAAAGGCAGTGGCGGTACAATGACTGCACAGGGCTGTAATGAGGGAGCAGGAGCATGTACATGGACACTGAATGGCAGGTTGGGGGGGTGGGGGGGGTAGGAGCAACAAGCTTGGGTGGAGGTAGCATAATGACAGGCCAAGCCCTGCATCCAGGCCCCCACCACCACTGTGCACTGCAATGAGCATTTTATTTTATGTTCAAAAAATTCACTGAAAAAAAACCAATGGTACAGGGGGGACATTACAGGTTGGAAAAAGAATTTGAAAAAACCCTTACAAATTTACTAAAAAACTAATGTTACAGGGATGTTATAGTTAGGTTCAGATTTTACAGGCACAAAACCATAAAAATTCAGCTGTTATAGTTATTTCAAGTAACTAGAACTCAAACCCTAAGGTAACTAACTTGCGCCCTCCCTATGCACTGCTAATTACCCCAGACATTATATCACTCATGACATCAGGATAAGTTACTTACCTGTAAATCCTAGTTCTCTTCCAGGGGTATCCTCATCAAAGTCATAAACATTGAATATTCCCGCCCTCATGCGGGGATCCCGGAGCATACATAAAATACACACATCTAAAAGTATGAAATATGCACGAAAAATATATATATAGCATTTTTAATAGACAAATTCTCATACTAAACTCATATATACGTGTGTAAAACAGCAATGCAGACTATATTCATAAACAGGCTAAAATGCTTTATTTATATGGAGTTTCTTTTTTTTTTTTTTTTTTTTTAAACAGTCCTTTTCAAAATTACAATAAGAGAAAAAACTTTCTAAAGCCCCATAGCTGGGCCCAGGGAAAGAAGCAGTAGCAACATCAGTGAAAAAAAGAGAAAAAACTACATTGAAAACAATGGAGCGATATTAGCCAATAGGCTGCATGCAGGTTAACACAGGAGAACCATAAAAACTCTGGCACTGTGCTTTAAGACCCTGAGCACCTCCAGTATCCCACCATGCCTCAGGGGTGAAGGAGAGGTGACAGTTGGTTCACAGTTAGGTCAGTACTTTTTTACGGTGACAACTTGTGTAGCAGATTCGAAAGATTGTGTGTCCTGCACTTCTAGGAGACTTGCGTCCGGGGAGGAGGGTGGGTTGTTTATGACTTTGATGAGGATACCCCTGGAAGAGAACTAGGATTTACAGGTAAGTAACTTATCCTTCTCATCCAGGGGATCCTCATCAATAGTCATTAACACTGAATAGATTAGCAAACCCATCCCTTAACTCTGCGGACTGTCTAATAGAAGTGCAGGAAGAGATATGCATCATGCAAACAAATTTCTCAGAGATGCTTGCCCAACTTGGGCATCTGCTCTGGCATCTGAGTCCAAACAGTAATGCCTAGTAAATGTATGTACAGACTTCCATGTAGCAGCCTTACAAATTTCAGAGATTGGAACATTATGAAGGAGGGCAGCCGTAGCCGTCTTTCCTCTTGTCGAATGCGCCTTCGGCCTAGCAAGCAGTTGTTTGTTAGCCAATTGATACGTAGTAACAATACATTAAACTATCCATCTAGATATGGTTCGTTTTGAGGCTGCCTCGCCTGTTTTCAAATGACCGTAATTTACAAATAAGTGGTGAGATTGTCTAATTAGTTTGGTTTTATCCAAGTAAAATTTTAGTACTCTTTTCAAATCCAGAGAGTGCAAAGCTTTCTCCGCCGGAGTATCCGGATTGGGGAAAAAAGTTGGTAGCGAAATATTCTGATTGATGTGAAAATCTGACACCACTGTCTGTAAGAATGATAGATGAGTTCGTAGAACCACCCTATTCTCGTGGAAGACTGCGTATGGTTCTTTGGAGGACAAAGCCTGAATTTCACTGACCCTCCTTGCGGAAGTAATGGCTACCAGAAAAGCCGTCTTCCATGTAAGGTGTTGCAAGGAGGCTTTGTGTATAGGTTCGAAAGGAGGGCCCATGAGTCTCGACAGTACTATGTTTAGCTCCCATGGAGGGGAGGGTTTTCGGATGGGTGGAAAAACATTTTTCAAACCTTCTAAGAAATCCTTGACTACTGGCCTTGTAAAAAAAGGATTCCTGAGAAGGTGACTTATGATAGGCTGTAATGGCAAATAAATGTACCTTAGTTGATGACACTTGCAGACCCGATTTTGCCAAATGGAGTAGGTAAGACAGTATGACCTCCTCCTGAGCCAGTATAGGATTCTGACCTTGCTGACGACACCATATGTAGAACCTCTTCCACTTGAACGCGTAAGAACGTCGCGTGGAAGGTCGTCTGGACTCCTTTAAGATGTTCATGCACTCCTGCGAGAGGCCTAGGTGCCCATACTGCAGGAATTCAGGAGCCATGCCATCAAGCTCAGAGAGGGAAGGTTGGGGTGAAGTATCCTGTCTCCCAGCCTGCACGGCAGCCTCCTGTGAGGCTGTTCTGATAGGTTGAGGAGATCTGTGTACCAGAACTGACGAGGCCATTGCAGAGCTATGAGAATCATTCTGGTGCTGGATCTGTAGAGTTTGTTGATCACCGCAGGTATGAGGGGAATCGGTGGAAAAGCGTTGAGAAATATCCCTGACCAGTCGATCCACAGGGCATTCCCTCAAGACCCCAGACGGTAAAACCTGGACGCGAAGTCTGGGCATTTCTTGTTTTGTTTGTCTGCGAAGAGATCTAATTGAGGCCGACCCCATTGAGCGAAGATGTTTGACGACCTCGTCGTGAAGAACCCAATCGTGGGCGTCCTCGAGATTTCTGCTCAGGAAGTCCGCCTCCACATTTTGTTGCCCTGGTAGGTGGACTGCTGTAAGAGACATTCTCCTCGCTAAGAGCCAATGCCAGATGGCCTGAGACTCTCAGGATAGGGGAAAGGGATCTCGTTCCCCCTTGTCTGTTCAGATAATACATTGTTGTCGTATTGTCCGTTTGCACTAGAAGAGATTTCCCCTGAATCGATGGAGCAAAAGACTTGAGAGCCAGATGAACTGATCTGAGCTCCAGCAGGTTGATGTGGTACTCTCTTTTGTTGTCGGACCATAGGCCCTGAGCTTGAAGGGAACCCAGATGAGCTCCCCATCCCTGAAGCGACGCATCCGTTACCAGAGTGTCGGACGGGATTAGCTGGTGAAACTGAACTCCTACTGACAGGTGAAGTCTCTGCATCCACCATCGTAATGATTGCCGTGCTCCTATCGGAAGACGCATTCTGTCCTCCCAGTGGCCTGTGCTCTGGTTCCAGTTGTTTTCCAGTGCCTCTTGAACAGGCGGCATATGCAGCCTGGCATTCGGGACAATAAAAATGCACGAGGCCATGGAACCCAGTAGAGATGTCACCTGACGGGCCGTAGGTGAGTCGGACTTTAGAAGGTCTTGACACTTTCTCTTTATTGATAATAGTCGTTCCTCCGAAGGATACACTCTTGCGACCTCTGTATCCAGTATTGCTCCCAGGCAGTGGAGATTTTCCGTTGGAACTAGTGTGGACTTTTGGTAGTTGACTTGTAGACCTAGAGATCTGAAAACACTGAGCACAATGTCCCGATGACTTCTCGCCTGCTCCGGAGAGGAGGCGTTCAGTAGCCAGTCGTCTAGGTATGGGTAAATGAAGATTTTTTGCTTCCTTAGATGTGCAGCTACTGTTGCTACGCATTTTGAGAAAACGGGAGGGGCAGATTTTAGGCCGAATGGAAGCACCTTGAACTGATAGTGCTGGGAGGCTATCCGGAAGCGTAGGAATTTCCGATGCTTTGGAATGATCGGGATATGAAAGTACGCGTCTTGCAGGTCTATGGAGCACATCCAGTCTCCTCGATGTAGCTGAGGGAAAATCTGGTAGAGAGCCAGCATCCTGAACTTTTGCTTTTTTTTATGTACTTGTTCAGTAGCCGTAAGTCCAGAATCGGTTTGAAACTCCTTCTCGACCTTTTTTTGCTACCAGAAATTAGCGGGAGTATACTCCTTTCCCTCTGTGCACGACTGGGACTTTTTCTATTGCTTTTTTCCGTAAAAGGACGTGAGCCTCTTTGCGTAATAGGCTCATGTGAGCCGGATTGCATTTGGTTGGTGGCAAGTGAGGAGGAGGTTGTCTGAAAAGAAGAGAGTAACCATTCTCTACAATGTTGAGCACCCATTTGTCTTTTGTTATGCCACGCCACTCGTGAATGAACGCTGTGATACTTCCCCCCCACCGGAGTGGTGCACGGTGTTAAGGGAAGCGAGTCCTCATTGCTTTGCAGGAGCTTTGGGTGTGGACTGCTGCGGTCTGCTTGACCCTCGGTCTCTCGTGGTCTTACGAGATTGGAAAAGTGGACGCCCTTGTCTCTGTTGTGGCCCCTGGGACCAATGAGGGGTTTGAACCCTCTGCTGAAAAGGGCGCCTGTCGTAAGGTCTATACCTTCACCTGAAGTCCTTTTTTCTCTCCAGGCCCACTGCTCTCATGGTGTCCACTTCAGTCTTCATACGCGCCATCTCCTCATCTGTATGGGTACCGAACAGGGAGTTTCCGTTGAACGGAAGGTTTAGGATACGCTGCTGCGCCTCTTGCTTCAATCCTGTCAGTCTCAGCCAGGCCCCATGCGCGTAACCATGTGCTGCTAAGTCTGCCCCATCTGCTGCTTCACTGATGACCTGATTGGAGACCAGACACCCTTCCTGAAGGATCTCCTGAAAATTCTGTCTGTCCTCCCTAGGCAGTTTCTCTGTAAACCTGCTTAGTGAGTCCCAGAGTGATCGGTCGTATCTGCCTAGGAGTGCGGAGGCGCTGGAGACCATCATGGAAGCCGCTGTGCCACACATCTTCCTCCCCAGAGAGTCCAGGTGCCTACTCTCCTTGTCCGGTGGAACCATGGAGGATGATGCCACTGAGTGTGCCTTCCGGGCTGCAGCCAATATGACCGAGTCCGGCGGTGGATCAGTCCTGAGAAACAAAGGATCTTGCTCAGATGCCTTATATTTCTTCAAGATCCTAGCAGGAGCTGATCTGAGGGTGGCTGGTGCTAAAAAGGTGTCCATGGTTGGTTGTAAAATCCCAGGCACCAGCGGTCGCAATTTCTTTGAAACCGCTCTATGTTGCAGGGTTTCAAATATCACGGATGAGGAGGTTGAAGGTTCCGGGACCTCTATATTCAGCTTTTGTGCTCCCCTGAGAAGCACCTCGTTAAAGGTTGTGATATCGTCCACCGGGGAAACTCTAGCTGGTGGAGAATCCATTAGTGTAGGGGAGTACTCTCTAACTGAGGATCCCGACGATGACCAAGAAGGAGACCTTCTGTGACGGCGTGACTGTGATGTAGATCTTCTCTGGGAGCGTGACCTGCTCCGAGATGTTGTAGCGGCGCGTCGAGGCCTAGCAGTCGACTGGCGAGACTCAGAACAAGCCCGCCCTGCTCGCGCTGTTGGTGATGGTGTTCTCAGGAGAGAAGCCGAAGGTGAGTACATCCTCGAGTATTGCGAGTCTGGGGAGGCAGTCGTTCTATTAAGGCCCTCCAACCATCTTGGTGACAAGTTGATGGGCGAGACATGCCTAGACGATGCGGCTCTTGACCGCCCAGATGAACCACTCCTGATGGAGACCACCGGAGATGTTGGGGTGGTCTTATCCGCCGGAGGTAGCCGACGCTCTTCCCCTTGTAAGACAGGCAAAACATGTGTCGGCGTCGACAGTTGCAACGACGAAGGGAGTGACGTGGGTTGCTCTGGTCTCAACGTCGAGCGCCCCGCCGGTGACCGGCGATCCCTTGACCGCGACCTGCTCAACGTCGTGTGCCTCTCCGTCGAGTGATGAGTCGTCGACGGCGGATGTCTTTGCTCTCACCGTTGAGGCGATTTAGACGTTGTCTTTCGTGCTGTCGAAGGGTGCGAGGCCTTCGACGGCGAATGGGCACGCCGGTGCTAGCTCGGCGTCGATCTGTGGGTTGCCGTCGACGGAGATCCGCCCCTGTGGTGGCCATGTTCCTTCGACGTCGGTTGGGTCGCCATCGATCTATGAAGTGATGGTGGCAGCGATGACGTTGACGGGGAACAAACAGGTACCTTCCTACCTGCTGACGTCGATCTAGCCTGTCTCTCCTGAGACTGGCTTGTTGGCTGCCTGGGAAGTGAAGAGGACGATGTCTTCTGCCTCTCATGAAGACCATGAAGTCTGATCTTCTCCCTTTCCTTCAGAGTCCTCTTTGACATGTTCTTGCAGTGTCTGCAAGTGTCAGGGCAGTGACTCTGAGGCAAACAGACAATGCAGAGTGTGTGTGGGTCTGACTGGGCCTTCTTTGTCCCACAAGAAGGGCACTTCACAAAAAGAGAAGGCATTTTTCAGTCAGAAAAAAGTCTCTTTACTCAGACAAAGGTGTAAAATGTTGAGTGAAAGCAGAAAAAAGGCTGTTGTGAAGTATTTTTCTGAGAAAAACTCCGAAAAACTGAGAGCTCAATGCTCCAGGATCCTTTCAGAAGAAGCCGGAAAAAAGAACTGACCTAACTGAACCAACTGTCACCTCTCCTTCACCCCTGAGGCATGGTGGGATACTGGAGGTGCTCAGGGTCTTAAAGGCACGGTGCCAGAGTTTTTATGATTCTCCTGTGTTAACCTGCATGCAGCCTACTGGCTAATAATGCTCCATTGTTTTCAATGTTGTTTTTTCTCTTTTTTCACTGATGTTGCTACTGCTTCTTTCCCTTGGCCCAGCTATGGGGCTTTGGAAAGTTTTTTCTCTTATTGTAATTTTGAAAAGGACTGTTTTAAAAAAAAAACAACAAAAAAAAAACAACTCCATAGAAATAAAGCATTTTAGCCTGTTTATGAATATAGTCTGCATTGCTGTTTTACACACGTATATATGAGTTTAGTATGAAAATTTGTCTACTAAAAATGCTATATATATATTTTTCTTGCATATTTCATTTACTTTTATATGTGTTTATTTTATGTATGCTCCGGGGTCCCCGCACAAGGGCGAGAATATTCAATGTTTATGACTATTGATGAGGATCCCCTGGAAGAGAACTGTAGCATTTGCAGTAAAACTATTGATGAAAAAACTGTGCATGGCAATGGTGCGAGTTACAGTTACCTTAGGGCACGGGCTATCGATAACAGCTGAATTTCCATTTTTTTGTGTGTAAAATCGGAAACTAACGATTACATCCCTGTAACCTTTGATTTTTTAGTGTGTGTGTATATATATATATGAAAATGTCACTTACCCAGTGTACATCTGTTCGTGGCATGTAGTGTTGCAGATTCACATGCTGTGCATAGATCGCCATCTAGTGTTGGGCTCGGAGTGTTACAAGTTGTTTTTCTTCGAAGAAGTCTTTTTTTCAAGTCACAGGATCGAGTGACTCCTCTCGGTGATAGTGCGCATGGGCATCGACTCCTTTGTTAGACTGTTTTCCCGCAGAAGGGTATAGGAAAGAATGATAGAGTGAAAGAATGTAAATGTACAGCTAAATGTAATAAGTAAATAAGATGTCCATGCACACATGTACAAATAAATAATGCAACGACCACAGGCTTCTGGGGAGGAGGGAGGGCGCATGTGAATCTGCAGAACTACATGCCACGAACAGATGTACACTGGGTAAGTGACATTTTCCGTTCGGTGGCATGTGTAGCTGCAGATACACATGCTGTGTATAGACTAAAAAGCAGTCCTTCTCACAATCAAGCGGTGGCTAGCCTGTAGGATTAGAGTGCTTTTAAATAGTGTTTTTAGTACTGCTTCACCAACACTGCCCTGTTGCTTTGATAATACATCCACACAGTAATGTTTTGTGAATGTATATGGTGTAGACCATGTGGCAGCTTTGCATAGGTCTGCCACTTGTATGTTCCCTAAAAATGTCATAGAAGCACCTTTTTTCCTGGTGGAATGTGCTTTAGGAGTTATCAAAAGTTGCCTTTTTGCTTTAATGTAACATGTTTGAATACATCTCACAATCCATCTAGTTAATCCCTGTTTTGAGATAGGATTACCTTTATGTGGTTGTTGGAAAGCAACAAAAAGTTGTTTAGACTTCCTAAAATCTTGAGTCCTGTCAACATAGTACATTGGAGCTCTTTCAGCAGTTGAGTCTGGCTGTGGAAAGACTGGCAATTCCACTGATTGGTTAATGTGAAAAGGTGAAACTACTTTTGGCAACAAAAAAAAATATTTGTTTTAAGTACAACTTTATGTTTGTGTACTTGGAAAAAAGGTTCCTCCAGAGTGAATGCTTGTATTTCACTCACTCTTCTTAATGAAGTAATTGCTGCTAAGAAAGCAACTTTCCTTCTGAGAAATTGAATATCACATGAATGCATGGGCTCAAATGGTGGTCCCATTAATCTTGTGAGTACAATATTGAGATTCCATGCTGGAACTGGTGGAGTTCTGGGTGGAATAATACGTTTAAATAATTCCATAAAGGCTTTTATGACAGGAACTCTGAAGAGAGAAGTATGTTGTATGGTTTATAAATATGCTGATATAGCCGTGAGATGAATTTTAATAGAGAAAAAAGTTACATTTGCTTTTTGTAAATAAAGCAGGTAACATACAATATCTTGTATTGATGCTTTAAGTGGATCTAGGTCGGCAGTACTAAACAAACCGTTTTCACTTGTTTGCATAACATTGTCTAGTTGTTGGTTTGAGTGCTTATTTTAGAACTTCCAAACATTTTAATGGAAGGTGTAAATATCCAAACTCTATGAACTCAGGAGCCAAATTGTTGAGTACACTAGGATTGGGGTGCCTGATTTGACCCTTGTTCTGTGTTAACAGATCTGGTCTGTTTGGAGGTTTGTGATGCAGTACTACTGACAGATCCAGAAGTGTTGTGTACCAGTGCTGACGTGCCCACATGGGAGCTAAGAGCATCATGATGAGAGAGGTGTGATGCAGTTTGTTGACCAGAAATGGACAATTGGGATGAATGTGTTCCCCCCACTTTTTCAGATAATCCATTGTTGTCATATTGTCTGTGTAGGACGTTGGCTCTGTATATACTATTTCAAAGTAAGAAATAAAGTGCACAGAGTCAAAGGGTTCCCCTTAGAGGTAAGACAGTGGCAAAATTAGATAATTTGAATGCTCTATTTTGTGGTAGTGTGGTCGAGCAGTAGGCTTATCAGAGGGTAGTGTTAAGCATTTGTTGTACACACACACACAGGCAATAAATGAGGAACACACACTCAAAGCCTTACTCTATGTCAATAGGTATTTATATAGAAAAATATATTTTCTTATTTTATTTTGAGAACCACAGGTTCAAGATTTAAGGTAAACACATAAAATGCAAGGTACTTCACACAGGTAAGTTAGGAACTTTGAATAAAAGCAATATCATATACAGTCTTTGTTAAAATGGCAGTAAGCTATTTTAAAAGTGGAAGTAAAGGTTAGTTTGTGAGTCAAGTAAGGCACTTACAAGACTCAGTTCCTGGGCATAGACAGCTCACCGTTGGGGGTTCAAGGCAACCCCAAAGTTACCACACCAGCAGCTCAGGGCCGGTCAGGTGCAGAGGTCAAAGAGGTGCCCAAAACACACAGGCGCCTATGGAGAACCGGGGTGCTCCGGTTCCAGTCTGCCAGAAGGTAAGTACCCGTGTCCTGAGGGGGCAGACCAGGGGGGTACACAAGTAGGCACAAAAAACACACCCCCAGCGGCACAGGGGCTGCCGGGTGCAGTGTGCAAAGCAGGTGTTGGGTTTTTAATAGGATTCAATGGAGTGACCCGGGGGTCACTCTAGCGGTGCAGGAAGGCACGGGGGGCTTCTTGGGACAGCCACCACCTGGGCTATGCAGAGTGTCGCTCTTGCACTGAGGTTCGGTTCCTTCAGGTCCTGGGGGCTGCGGGTGCAGTGCTGGTTCCAGGCGTCGTGTCCCTTGTTATAGGCAGGCGTGGTCAGGGGGAGCCGCTGGATTCTCTCTGCAAGCGTCGCTGTGGGGGCTCGGGGGGTCACCTTGGGCTACTCACGGGGTTGCAGTCGCCGGGGAGTCCTCCCTATGGTATTGGTTCTCCGGATCTCGGGTGCAGAGTGGGAAGTCTCACGCTTCCGGCAGGAAATATGAAGTCTTGAGAAGTTGCTTCTTTGTTGCAAAGAAGTTGCTGTTGTTGAGCAGAGCCGCTGCTCACAGGAGTTTCGTGGTCCTTTAGTCCAGGGCAGTCCTCTGAGGCTTCAGAGGTCGCTGGTCCCTGTCGGATGCATCGCTGGTTGCAGGTTTTTGAGTCAGGATACAGGCCGGTAGGGCTGGGGCCAAAGCAGTTGTTGTCTTCCGTCTTCTCTGCAGGCTTGTAGGTCAGCAGTCCTTCTTCTATCTTCAGGTTGCAGGAATCTGATTTCCTGGGTTCTGGGGTGCCCCTAAATACTAGATTTAGGGGTGTGTTTAAGTCTGGGAGGGCAGTAGCCAATGGCCACTGTCATGAGGGTGGCTACACCATGTTTGTGCCTCCTCCATGTGGGGAGGGGGGCATATCCCTAATCCTATTAGGGGAATCCTCCAAAACTAAGATGGAGGATTTCTCAAGGAAGGGGTCACCTCAGCTCAGGACACCTTAGGGCCTGTCCTGACTGGTGGGTGACTCCTCCTTGTTTTTCTCATTATCTCCTTCAGCCTTGCCGCCAAAAGTGGGGGCAGTGGCCGGAGGGGCGGGCATCTCCACTAGCTGGGATGCCCTGGGGCGCTGTAACAAAAGGGGTGAGCCTTTGAGGCTCACCGCCAGGTGTTACAGTTCCTGCAGGGGGAGGTGAGAAGCACCTCCACACAGTACAGGCTTTGTTCCTGGCCACAGAGTGACAAAGGTACTCACCCCATGTGGCCAGCAACATGTCTGGAGTGTGGCAGGTTGGCAGAAACTGGTCAGCCTACACTAGAAGTCGGACTGGTAGTCAGGGGGCATCTCTAAGATGCCCTCTGGGGGTATGTTACAATAAATTGCACACTGGCATCAGTGTGCATTTATTGTGCTGAGAAAAAGATACCAAAATTCCCAGATTTCAGTGTAGCCATTATGGAACTGTGGAGTTCGTGTCTGACAAACTCCCAGACCATATACTCTTATGGCTACCCTGCACTTACAATGTCTAAGAATTTGCTTAGACACTGTAGGGGCATAGTGCTCATGCATATATGCCCTCACCTGTGGTATAGTGCACCCTGCCTTAGGGCTGTAAGGCCTGCTAGAGGGGTGTCTTACCTATGCCACAGGCAGAGTGAGGTTGGCCTGGCACCCTGAGGGGAGTGCCATATCGACTTAGTCATTTTCTCCCCACCAGCACACACAAGCTGTGAGGCAGTGTGCATGTGCTGAGTAAGGGGTCCCCAGAATGGCATAAGACATGCTGCAGCCCCTAGAGACCTTCCCTGGCATCAGGGCCCTTGGTACCAGGGGTACCAGTTACAAGGGACTTATCTGAGTGCCAGGGCTGTGCCAATTGTGGAAGCAAAGGTACAGTTTAGGGAAAGAACACTGCTGTTGGGGCCTGGTTAGCAGGGTCCCAGCACACTTTCAATCAAAACTTAGCATCAGGAAAGGCAAAACGTTAGGTGTAACTATGCCAAGGAGGTATTTCCTTACACAATCCCCCGCAAACCAAAGAGTATGAGACTAACCTTTCCCAAGAAAGTCTTCATTTTCTAAGTGGAAGAACCTGGAAAGGCCGTTAGCATTGGCATGGGCAGTCCCAGGTCTGTGTTCCCCTACAAAGTCCATTCCCTTTAGGGATATGGACCACCTTAACAGTTTAGGGGTTTCTCCTTTTATTTGCATTAGCCATCTGAGAGCTCTGTGGTCAGTTTGAACTATGAAGTGAGTACCACAAAGGTATGGTCTCAACTTCTTTAAGGACCAGACCACAGCAAAGGCCTCCCCTCTCAATGGCACTCCAACGCTGCTTCCTGGGGAGTAACCACCTGCTAATAAAAGCAACAGGCTGGTCAAGGCCATCATAATTTTTTTAGGACAGGACTGCCCCTATCCCATGTTCACAGGCATCTGTCTGCACAATGAACTGCTTAGAGTAATCTGGAGCTTTCAAAACTGGTGCAGTACACATTGCTTGCTTCAAGGTGTCAAAGGCCTTTTGACAGTCCACGGTCCAGTTCACTTTCTTGAAGGTAAGTTCTGTGAGGCGTGTCACTATTGATCCATATCCCTTCTCAAACCTCCTGTAGTACCCAGTCAAGCCAAGGAATGCCCTGACTTGAGTCTGGGTTTTTGGAGCTACCCAGTCCAGAATAGTCTGGATCTTGGGTTGGAGTGGCTGAACTTGGCCTCCACCTACAAGGTGACCCAAGTAAACCACAGTACCCTGCCCTATCTGACATTTAGATGCCTTGCTAGAGATGCCTGCTGCTTGCAGGGCCTGCAAAACCTTCTTCAGGTGGACCAGGTGATCCTGCCAGCTGGAGCTAAAGACAGCAATATCATAAAGTTAGGCTGCACTAAAGGACTCCAAGCCAGCAAGGACTTGATTCACCAACCTTTGGAAGGTGGCAGGGGCATTCTTTAAGCCAAAGGGCATAACAGTAAACTGATAATGCCCATCAGGTGTGGAGAATGCTGTCTTTTCTTTAGCTCCAGGTGCCATTCTTATTTGCCAGTACCCTGCGGTCAAGTCAAAGGTACTCAAGCATTTGGCAGCACCCAAATTATCAATAAGCTCATCTGCCCTTGGAATGGGCTGATCATCTGTATTGGTGACAGAATTAAGCCCTCTGTAGTCCACACAGAACCTCATCTCTCTCTCGCCATCTTTGGTGTGAGGTTTGGGGACCAAGACCACTGGGCTAGCCCAGGGACTGTCAGAGTGCTCAATCACTCCCAACTCCAGCATCTTGTGGACTTCCACTTTGATGCTTTCCTTAACTTGATCAGTCTGCCTGAATATTTTGTTTTTGATAGGCATGCTGTCTCCTGTGTCCACATCATGGGTACACAGGTGGGTCTGACCAGGGGTTGGGGAAAAGAGCTCAGCAAACTGCTGGAGGACTTGCCTGCAGTCAGCTTGCTGCTGGCCAGATAGGGTGTCTGAATAGATCACTCTATCTACGGTGCCATTTTTAGGGTCAGTGGAGAGGAGATCAGGGAGAGGTTCACTCTCTGCTTCCTGGTCCTCATCTGTAACCATCAACATGTTTACATCTGCCCTATCATGGAAGAGCTTGAGGCGGTTAAACATGGATCACCTCTTGGGGGTCCTGCTGGTGCTTAGGTCTACCAGGTAGGTGACCTGACTCTTCTTCTCTAGTACTGGGTAAGGGCCACTCCATTTGTCCTGGAGTGCCCTGGAAGCCAGAGGCTCCAGAACCCAGACTTTCTGCCCTGGCTGAAACTCAACCATAGCAGCCTTTTAGTCATACCATATTTTCTGGAGTTGTTGGCTGGCCTCAAGGTTTTTACTTGCCTTTTCCATATACTCTGCCATCCTTGAACGTAGGCCTAGTACATAGTCCACCACATCTTGTTTAGGCTCATGAAGAGGTCTCTCCCAGCCTTCTTTTACAAGAGCTAGTGGTCCCCTAACAGGATGGCCAAACAGAAGTTCAAAGGAGGAAAACCCTACTCCCTTCTGAGGCACCTCCCTATAGGCGGAAAGCAGACATGGCAAGAGGACATCCCATCTCATTTTGAGTTTTTCAGGGAGCCCCATGATCATGCCCTTCAATGTCTTGTTAAATCTCTCAACAAGACCATTGGTTTGTGGATGGTATAGTGTGGTGTGGTGAATTTGTAAGTCACCCCACACTCATTCCACATGTGTTTTAGATAAGCTGACATGAAGTTGGTACCTCTGTCAGAAACCACCTCCTTAGGAAATCCAACTCTGGTAAAAATACCATTGAGTGCTTTGGCTACTGCAGGGGCAGTAGCGGACCTAAGGGGAATTGCTTCAGGGTACCTAGTAGCATGATCCACTACTACTAGGTTATACTGATTCCCTGATGCTGTGGGAGGTTCAAGTGGACCCACTATATCCACTCCCACTTTTTCAAAGTGGACCCCCACCACTGGAAGTGGAATGAGGGGGGCCTTTGGATGGCCATCTGCTTTACCACTGGCTTGACAGGTGACACAGGAGGTACAAAACTCCTTTACCTTCTGGGACATACTGGGCCAATAGAAATTGTTGACTAACCTCTCCCATGTCTCGGTTTGTCCCAAATGCCCAGCATTGTCATGGGCGAAGGTCAGAATGAACTCCCTAAACTCTTGAGGCACTACCACTCTACTAGTGGCACCAGGTTTGGGATCTCTTGCCACAGTGTAAAGGAGTCCATCTTCCCAATAGACCCTGTGGGTTCCACTGACATTTCCATTTTTTTGCTAAGCTGCTTGCTGTCTTAGGCCTTCAAGAGAGGTACAAGTTTCTTGCCCCTTGCACAGCTGTTCCCTTGAGGGTCCCCCCTGGGCTCAAGAGCTCAACCTGGTAAGGTTCTAGCTCTATGGACTCAGTTCCCCCAGGGGATAGAACGTCTTCCTGAGAAGAGTTTCTGTATTTTTTTCTGTGCTGAAGCTGGTTCCCCAGTCTTCTTTCCTTTTCTCTTGGAAGGTTGGGCCATTATTCCAGACTCCAACACCTCTTTATCACCCTGCGCCCTGCACCTTGCCCTAGTCTTGGCACACACCAGTTCAGTGATACCCAGCATGGCTGCATGGGTTTTGAGTTCTACCTCAGCCCATGCAGAGGGCTCCAGATCATTTCCAAGCAGACATTCTGCTGGTATGGCAGAAGAGACTACCACCCATTTCAGGCCAGTGACCCCTCCCCATTCTAAAGTTACCATTGCCATGGGATGGAATTTAGTCTGATTGCCAGCACTGGTGACTGGATACGTTTGTCCAGACAGGTATTGTCCTGGAGAAACCAGTTAGTCTGTCACCATAGTGACACTGGCACCTGTATCCCTCAGGGCTTCTACTCTTGTCCCATTAATTAAGAGCTGCTGCCTGTATTTTTGTATGTTAGGCGGCCAGGCAGCAAGTGTGGCTAGCTCCACTCCACCCTCTGAGACTAATGTAGCTTCAGTGTGAACCCTGATTTGCTCTGGGCACACTGTTGATCCCACTTGGAGACTGGCTATTCCAGTGCTAACTGGAGTAGTATTTGTTGTGTAATATTTCTTGGGACATGCCTTGTCTCTAGTTTGGTGTCCATGCTAATTACAGCTGCGACACCAGGCCTCTTTGGGATAAATGTTTTTACCCTTATACCCAAATTAGGATTGTGAAGAGGCTTTGGACCCACCCTCCTGAGCAGGTTTTTGGGGCCCTGTAGAAGACTCTTTACTTTTTCCCTTGGATGTCTCAAGATTCTTCCCCTGGGGAGGCTTTGTGACCTCTTTCTTTTGGTCACCCCCTGTGGAAGTCTTGGTTACCCTAGTCTTGACCCAGTGGTCTGCCTTCTTTCCCAATTCTTGGGGAGAAATTGGACCTATGTCTACCAGATGCTGATACAGTTTATCATTGAAACACTTACTTTAAAGATGTTCTTTCATAAACAAGTTATACAGCCCATCATAATCATTTACACCACTGCCATTAATCCAACGATCTAGTGTTTTGACAGAGAAGTCAACAAAATCAACCCAAGTCTGGCTCGAGGATGTTTGAGCCCCCATGAACCTAATCCTGTACTCCTCAGTTGAGGATCCAAAGCCCTCAATCAGTGTAGCCTTCATGAGGTCATAGGATTCTGCATCCTTACCAGAGAGTGTGAGGAGTCTATCCCTACACTTTCCAATGAACATTTCCCAAAGGAGAGCACCCCAGTAAGAGTGGTTTACTTTTCTGGTTACACAAGCCCTCTAAAAAGCTGTGAACCACTTGAGGATGTCATCACCATCTTCATATTTTTTTACAATCCCTTTGGGGATTTTTAGCATGTCAGCACTTTCTCTGACCCTATTTATGTTGCTGCCACCATTGATGGGAGCTAAACCCATCTCTTTTCTTTCCCTCTCTATGGCTAGGAGCTGTCTCTCCAAAGCCAATCTTTTGGCCATCCTGGCTAACAGGAGGTCATCTTCATTGAGGCTGTCCTCAATGTTTCCAGAGTTACTGGTCTCCCCTGTGGAAGAACCAGTATCTCTGACTAACACTTGTGGAGTCAGGGTTTGAGGGACCCTGGCCTCCCTAACTAGGACAGGAGTGAGGGAATCATCCTCATGGTCACTAGCGTCCCCCTCTGTAGAATTATCCTCAGAGGGGTGGTCCTTTGCAAACTCTGCCAAAAGCTCCTGGAGCTTAACTTTGGTAGGGTTGGACCCAGTTTTTATAAAAAAAATGGAACTTACAGAGAGTCCTTAACTCTGACATCCCTAGATGCAGGTAAGGGGTGAGGTTGAGTTCCACCACCATCTCTTCTGTGCCAGACATTATTTCTCTAAAAGTTGGGACAACTTTTAAAGAATCTAAAATCTACTTCTAGAACTTAAATCCAAACTTTTACAAACTTTTAAACTCTAAAAGAAATACTAACAGGGACTTACACAAGGCCCTAGTAGGACTTTAAATTTTTTTGAAAAATAGCTCAAATTTCACAAATCAGTTTCTAATGACATTTTTGGGAATTTAGTTGTGTGATTAGGTATTGGCTGACTAGTCCAGCAAATGCAAAGTCTTAGACCCCACCGCTGAAGGAAGTTGGCTCTGTATATACTATTTAAAAGCAACAAATAGTGTGCACAGAGTACAAGGGTTCCCCTTAGAGGTAAGATAGTGGCAAAGAACACAAGTTACTTACCTGTAACTACAGTTATCTAGTATTGGTATCTTTCATAAATTCACATGCTTGAATCATCCCAGTCGTCGAAGTCCCACTGTACATAAAAAGCAATAA
This sequence comes from Pleurodeles waltl, assembly GCF_031143425.1. Classification (NCBI taxonomy): domain Eukaryota; kingdom Metazoa; phylum Chordata; class Amphibia; order Caudata; family Salamandridae; genus Pleurodeles; species Pleurodeles waltl. Next base: position 474,959,046 of record NC_090439.1, read on the forward strand.
TTAACAAATAATTTATCTAAGTCCTTTTGTGAAAGGACCCAAACCTGGCTGCTGACCAATCAGGCACCAGCACCCTCTAGAACACTCTCCAGAGAAGCTCTTTCCCTCAGATTTTCTAGCACGAGAGTGAAAAAAGATTATAACCTGAGAGGAAATGCGAGCGTCTAAGGGGAGGAGGGTGGGTCGCATGTGAATTTATGAAAGATACCAATACTGGATAACTGTAGTTACATGTAAGTAACTTGTTTTCTTAGCCAGGATTGGATCTTTCAAAAAATTCACATGCTTGAATCTGAATAGCCAGCAGTACTCTTAATAAACGTCATGCCCGCAGTGGATGGAGAGTGCGAGCATAGAAATACTCTAAAACATATTACAAATAACCAGCTCATAAATCTTGTAATATGAGCATAAAACAAATTATATATATATATATATATATATGTGTGTAACAAACTATATTGCATAGCGATTATAGACTATTGCATATAGAATAGTTTCTACATAATAAAGGAAAGGTCTCACCTTAGTGAAAGAGATGACGTAAGACAGCTTGTCCAACTAGATAGTCAGTTTCTCTGCAACAACTCCAAACAGTAGTGCTGCGTAAAGGAGTGCGTAGTCTTCCATGTCGCAGCCTGACATATTTTATCCAGAGCAATGCCCTGAAACAGAGCAGCCGATGTGGAGACTGCTCTTGTGGAGTGCGCTCTCGGGTGCCTAGTCAACATTTTTCCTGCTTTGGTGTGGCAAAACTGAATTGTAGAAGCAATCCACCGGGCTATGGTGGCCTTAGTGATTCCTGCTCCTTGTCGTCCATGAGCATAAGATACCAACAGCTGATCTGATTTCCTTATTTGTTTGGTACTCTGGAGGTAAAATTTGAGGCATCTCTTGATGTCCAAAGAATGCAGAGCCTTTTCTGCGATTGTAGATCGATTTGGGAAAAAAGTTCGTAGTATCACGGGCTTATTCAGGTGAAATGATGATGGCACTTTAGGAATGTACCTGGGGTTGGTCCTGAGCAGAACAAAGTCATCCGAAAGAAACAGAAAAGGTTACTTAGTAGTAAAAGCCTGTATATCGCTGACTCTCCTGGTGGAAGTAAGAGCAAGCAGAGTTGCCACTTTCCATGTGACGTACTTGAGTTCAGCTCTGTGAATAGGTTCGAACGGAGCTTTCATTAGCTGGGACAGGACTACATTCAAATGCCACTCTGGCAGAGGTGGACGCACCGGAGGGAAAGTGCGGAGGAGGCCTTTCATGAACTGTTTAATAATCCTGGATGAGCCAAGTGAGGGCATATCAGCAGAGCGTCTATAGGGTGCTACAGCTGCCAAATGAATCTTAACTGATGCATGGCATAGACCGGCCATTGAGAGGGTGAGAAGGTACGAGAGAATTTGTTCCGGCTTAATCTGTAAAGGATGGAACTTGTTTTGAGAGCACCAAACACAAAATGCCTTCCATTTGAGCTTGTACATCTTATTTGTACTGTACGCTCGTGCCCTAGATAAAGTCCATCTGCATTCCTGATCAATTTTCATACCTTGGAACTCAGGAGCCAAGCGTGCAATTGAAGAGATGTTGGATCGGGATGAAGAATCTGACCCTGATTCTTCGTGAGAAGGCCGTGGTTGCAGGGAAGGCGCATGGGATTGGCCACGAACCGGAGTAGAAGCTCTGTGTAACAATACTGCCTGGGCCATCTGGGCGCTACGAGAATGATCCTGCAGCACACCGACTTCATCTTCCTGAGAAGCCTAGGGATCAAAAGGATGGGGGGGGGGGGAAAGCATAGGCAAAGATCCCAGACCATCTCATCGAAAGAGCATTTCCCCACGACCCCGGGAGTGGGTATCGACTGGCGTAGAATTGGCATTTGGCCTTCTGATTGGTGGCAAACAAGTCTAGGATCGGTTGTCCCCAGCGTTGGAAGATGTCGAGTACCTTCTGGTTGAGTTCCCACTTGTGGCAGTTGTCGTCCGTCCTGCTGAGAGAATCCGCTAGGACGTTGACACCTGGCAGGTGCTCCACACTGAGGCGAATACCGTGCAGTGTGAGCCAGTCCCAAAGAGATTGAGCTTCCCTTGAGAGGGAGAGGGATTTTGTTCCTCCCTGCTTGTTGATATAAAACGTGATGATAAGATCTGCTATTGGCGCTAGAAAAGTAAGCCCTTGGGAGATGGTTGGTCTGAGACCACCATCGCAAAGCCTGACGAATTCTTGGTGTAACACTTATTAAGTCAAAGGATCCTTGCGACTGGGTCCATTGGAGCTGTAACTCCTCTTGTAAAGGTCTCAATCTTGCTAGACGAACTAGGACAATGGCTGAGGAAATCATCCCTAGAAGCGACTTTAACAGTCATACTGAAACAATTTTTTTTCTGGAAATACCGACAGCCAAGTTGGTTAGCTTCTCCTGCCGTGCCGGGGTGAAGTATGCCTTGTTTTTGATGGTGTCTAGTTCTGCACCCAAGAAGACTCTCCTGCGTGAGGGAAGGATGACTGACTTCTGTAAGTTTACTGTTAGCCCCAAACTGCGAAATAATTTCAGGCAAGTGTTTGTAGCCCTGGACGCTAGTAGTGAAGAAGGGGCTTTTATGAGCCAGTCGTCCAAGTATGGAAACACCTGAAAACCCCTGTTGCGGAGAAAACCTGTGACTGGGGCAAGACATTTCGTGAAAATTCGTGGAGCTGACTTCAGACCGAATGGGAGAACTTTGAATTGATAATGGGCACCAGCCACAGTAAAGCGGAGATACTTGCGATGTTTTTGATGTATTGGTATGTGGAAATAAGCATCCTGGAGATCCATTGTTGTCATAAAATCTCCAGGATTGAGAAGGCGCAACAGTGTGATCATCCGAAAGGATTGTTTCCAAAGGAACTTGTTGAGCTTCCTGAGATCTAGTATCGGTCTCCATTCCCGTGACTTCTTCTTTATCAAAAAGAACCGGGAATAGAACCCAAAACCTTTTTGCTGAACCAGAACCTCTTCTATCGCTCCCTTGGCAAGCATCAGGAACACTTCCTGCTCAAGCAGGCGAAGATGGAACGGTTTGGATGTTCCTAGTGGATGGTGCTGTGTTTTTTGTATGAATTCCAAGGTATGACCTTGTGTCACTATATCCAGCACCCATTTGTCTGATGTTATGTTTTTCCACTCCTGGATGTAATTGGAGATGTTCGCTCCCACTTGATGAATCTGAAAATATTAGGGAAAAATAGCCGTTGCCTAGTGATGATCATTGTTTTCTGGGTTGATGCCGGTTTTGGGAACCCTGTCTTCTCTTTCCTCCCTGTCTGGCGTATGAGGCAGTGGAAGGTTGTCTAAACTGCTGCTGATAGGATGGTCTATATTGGGTGTGCTGATACTGCCTGTGAAAGGAACCTCAAAATGAGGTAAATCCCCTTCCTCTTGCACCCCGAAAGGGCTGTTTCCGGTACTGCAAGGTACCCAAGGACTAAGCAGTATCAGTGTCAGCCTTGATGGCCTGCAATGCGTCATACATACATGCTTGCCGAAGAGAGATTCTCCGTCATAAGGCACGTCAAGAATTCTGGACCGCACTTCCGGTCTAAAAGATGTGGCCTTGAGCCAACCCTGTTGGCGTAATACCGCAGCACCAGCCAGCTGACGAAACCCGGTGGAAGCTATATCTAGAGCGCAGTCAATTATCTCTTTAGACATACGCTCACCTTCTTGGAGGATCTTCCGTGCCTCTGCTTGTTTGCTTTCCGGGATGAGGTCCATAAAAGCCTGCGTATCAGACCACATTTGTCGATCGTAACGACCCAAGATCGCTAAGGAATTTGCTGCCCGAACAGTAATTGCTGACATGGATGAGAACCTTTTGCCTACGTTGTCTAATCTCCTTCCTTCTCTAGCTGGAGGAGTAGAGATAGGTGCCGACGGGTTCTTAGAACGCCTTTAAGCCGCTTTAAAGGTGACAGAGTCAGGCTTTGGGTGACCAGTTAGACATGCCGGAGAGTCCTGAGTTGCCTTGTATTTCTTGTCAAGCTTTTGTGGCACTGGTGGAACTGTTGCCGGGTTGCGCATGATCTTGATACCCTCGCTCCATATAAAGTCAATAATAGGAATGGCCCTTACAGACTTCCTTGCTTGTTCTTTAAAATCATGGAGGAAGCATGCATACTGCGGGACAGATGTTGGTAGGTGGAAGTGTGCGGCCGCCCTATCCAGTAAATTGTGAAAACCATCTATATCCTCCGGTGGAGAATCTGAAGGGCGAGGAGGCGGTGGAGAAGGAGTGGGGGCTAAATAGTCATCCCATTCCTCAGTAGGAATCTGTGGCGTCGATATCTCCCCTTCTTCCTCCTCTTCCCCTGATGTCGAAGCTTCATCTCCAGGGGGAGCAGCTAACACGGAATGAGGAGTCATCCTAGGAGTAGCTGGAGGTGCAGGTACGCTCCTTGGTCTAACAGGAGAAGTTGGCGGTGGTGGTTGATCTTCTGCTGTAACAGGGAACCTCCTCCTATAATCCTGCAACACTGACTGTAAGTCCTGGATCAAGGAGGCAGGCATCTGGACAGAATCTCTTGGTTGAGGCGGTTTATAATAGCGCTCCTGATGAGAGTAATAAGGTTGATATTGATCATACTCATCATCCTCATCCTCTTCCTGGTATTTGACATGCAACTGGGATGGGCTGTGTGCATCTCCAAATGGACCCTCATCCGATTCCTCCCAGTCCAGCAAATGAGTAGGTAATAAGGTTGACACCTTACTTGGTGAAGTGTCTGTAGGATAGCTCGCCAATCTGGGCAAAGATGTGATCTTAACCATGGCTCGAAGATCAGGAGACCCAGAAGAGGTAGGGATGGCCTCTATCTGGCTCACAGGCACCATTGGCATCGATGGTGTCAACGACGATGGTCTCGCCAACGGCACTGTTATAACCGATGATCCTTCCATCAACGATGGTATCCTCAATGGTGTCCTCGTCGACAGTGATACATCCGACGAAGCTCTCAGTGGTGTTGCTGTCAATGGGGCTTTTGTAGACTATGTCATCAACGACGATGGTCCCATCGACGAAGGCGCCGACGTAGTCAGCGACGCACTTTTTTCTGGAATCCTCGTCGACAGAGGTTTAATAGAAGAAATAGGAGCCTTTACCACCAACGTCAAGGTAGTCAGCGCCAACGATTGTTTCATCGACGAGGTGGAGTCGGTAGATGTGAATACCGTCGTCGTCACGGTCATCAACGGCGGTGGTGTCGCCGACTTAATTTTGATGGATACCTTTCTAGAGGTAGAAGGCTCAGAGGAAGGAGAACGGTGGGACAACTCCTTTTGACGAGGAGAGGATGGCTGAGAAGAAATTGAGCCCTGTAAGCCTTTTGCACCTTCTCTATGATGTAATTTCTGCTGCTTTCTGGATTTTTCCGCCTGGCCCAGGTCCTCAGATTTGGACCTTTTTTGTGGCCTTTCTGACCCACTCTCCTCACCTGAAGTACATGATGTTGCCTGTAACCATGTCAGAAGTCTACCCTCACGGTCTCGGAGGGTCTTTGTGGAGAAAGTACAGCATATCTTGCAGTCCTTCACCTGGTGTTGTAGGTGGAGGCAGTATAAGCAGTCTTTATGTGGATCATCCACATGGAGCCTTTTCTTGCCACAGGTCTTGCAAGGGTGGAAAAGGACTTTTCTAGAAGAATCTGACATCCTTAGAGTTTTCTTGAGAGAAAAATATTTCTGAAGAAGCAGAAAACTGAGCAGAGCTCAGGGAGACTTCCTTCACACGACGTGCGGTAGAAAATCTGAGGGAAAGAGCTTCTCTGGAGAGTGTTCTAGAGGGTACTGGTGCCTGATTGGCCAGCAGCCAGGTTTGGGTCCTTTCACAAAAGGACTTAGATAGGCTATATGAGTGAATTGTTTTACCATTATAGCATATAGAATTTTTTTTTTATTTGTTAATTATTGCTTTTTATGTACCGTGGGACTCCCATTTCGACGACGGGGATGATTCAAGCATGTGAATTTATGAAAGATCCAATACTGGATGAATTAGATAATTCTAATGCTCTATTTTGTGGTAGTGTGGTCGAGCAGTAGGCTTATCAGAGGGTAGTGTTAAGCGTTTGTTGTATACACACAGGCAATAAATGAGGAACACACACTCAAAGACTTACGCCAGGCCAATAGGTTTTTATATAGAAAAATATATATATTTTTTTTTATTTTAAGAACCACAGGTTCAAGATTTGAAGTAAACACATAAAATGCAAGGTACTTCGCACAGGTAAGTTAGGAACTTTGAATAAAAGCAATATAATATACAGTCTTTGTTAAAATGGCAATAAGCTATTTTACAAGTGGACAGAGTGCAAAAATCAACAGTTCCTGAGGGAGGTAAGCTAAGGTTAGATTGTGAGGTAAGTTGACACTTACAAGTCTCAGTTCCTGGGCATAGGCAGCCCACTGTTGGTGGTTCAAGGCAACCCCAAAGTTACCACACCAGCAGCTCAGGGGCGGTCAGGTGCAGAGGTGAAAGAGGTGCCCAAAACACATAGGAGCCTATGGAGAACAGGGGTGCTCTGGTTCCAGTCTGCCAGCACGCAAGTACCCTCGTCCTCGGGGGGCAGGCCAGTGGGTTTTGTAGAGCACTGGGGAGACGGGGGACACAAGTAGGCACACATAACACACCCTCAGCGGCACAGGGGCGGCCGGGTGCAGTGTGCAAAGCGGGCGTCGGGTTTTGAATAGGATTCAATGGAGGGACCCGGGGGGTCACTCTAGCGGTGCAGGCAGGCACAGGGGGGGGCTTCTCGGGACAGCCACCACCTGGGCTAGGCAGAGGGTCGCCTGGGGGTCACTCCTGCACTGAGGTTCGGTTCCTTCAGGCCCTGGGGGCTGCGGGTGCAGTGCTGGTTCCAAGCATCGGGTCCCTCTTTATAGGCAGTCGTGGTCAGGGGGAGCCTCTGGATTCTCTCTGCAGGCATCGCTGTGGGGGCACGGGGGGTTTCTCTGGCTACTCAAGGGGTCGCAGTCGCTGGGGAGTCCTTCCTGTGGTGTTGGTTCTCTGGATCTCGAGCCGGGGGTGTCGGGTGCAGAGTGAGAAGTCTCATGCTTCCGGCGGGAAACGTGAAGTCTTGGAAAGTTGCTTCTTTGTTGCAAAGAAGTTGCTGTTGTTGAGCAGAGCCGCTGCTTACAGGAGTTTCTCGGTCCTTTAGTCCAGGGCAGTCCTCTGAGGCTTCAGAGGTCGCTGGTCCCTGTCGGATGCATCGCGAGTTGCAGGTTTTCGAGTCAGGAGACAGACTGGTAGGGTGGGGCCAAAGCAGTTGTCTTCTGTCTTCTCTGCAGGCTTGTAGGTCAGCAGTCCTTCTTCTTTCATCAGGTTGCAGGAATCGGATTTCCTGGGTTCTGGGGTTCCCCTAAATACTAGATTTAGGGGTGTGTTTAGGTCTGGGAGGGCAGTAGCCAATGGCTACTGTCCCGGAGGGTGGCTACACCCTCTTTGTGCCTCCTCCATGTGGGGAGGGGAGGACATCCTTAATCCTATTGGGGGAATACTCCAAAACTAAGATGGAGGAATTCTAAAGGCAGGGGGTCACCTCAGCTCAGGACACCTTAGGGGATGTCCTGACTGGTGGGTGACTCCTCCTTGTTTTTCTCATTATCTCCTCCAGCCTTGCCGCCAAAAGTGGGGGCAGTGGCCGGAGGGGCAGGTCTCTCCACTAGCTGGGATGCCCTGGGGCACTGTAACAAAAGGGGTGAGCCTTTGAGGCTCTCCGCCAGGTGTTACAGTTCCTGCATGGGGAGGTGAGAAGCACCTCCACCCCGTATAGGCTGTGTTACTGGCCACAGAGTGACAAAGGCACTCTCCCCATGTGGCCAGCAACTTGTCTGGTGTGTGGCAGCCTGGCAGAAACTGGTCAGCCTACACTAGAAGTCAGATTGGTATTTAGGAGGTATCTCTAAGATGTCCTCTGGGTGTATGTTACAATAAATTGCACACTCGCATCAGTGTGCATTTACTGTGCTGAGAAGTTTGATACCAAACTTCCCAGATTTAAGTGTAGCCATTAAGGAACTGTGGAGTTCGTGCACCCTGCCTAAGGCCTGTAAGGCCTTCTAGAGGGGTGATGTACCTATGCCACAGGCAGTGTGAGGTTGGCATGGCACTCTGAAGGGAGTGCCATGTCAACTTAGTCTTTTAATCCCCACCAGCACACACAAGCTGTGAGGTAGTGTGCATGTGCTGAGTGGGGGTCCCCAGGGTGGCATAAGACATGCTGCAGCCCTTAAGGACCTTCCCTGGCATCAGGGCCCTTGGTACCAGTTACAAGGGACTTATCTGAGTGCCAGGGTTGTGCCAATTGTGGTGTATAAAGTACAGTTTAGTGAAAGAACACTGGTGCTGGGGCCTGGTTAGCAGGGTCCCATCACACTTTCAAATCATAACTTAGCATCAGCAAAGGCAAAAAGTTAGGGGGTAAACATGCCAAGGAGGCATTTCCTTACTATATATATATATATATATATATATATATATATATATATATATATATATATATATATATATATATATATATATATATATATATATATATATATATATATATATATATATAAAATGTCACTTACCCAGTGTACATCTGTTTGTGGCACCTTCTGCTGCAGATTCACATGCTAGGCATATGGATTCCGACATCTAGTGTTGGGGGCTCGGAGTGTTGCAAGTTGTTTTTCTTCTAAGAAGTCTAATTTTTGTAAATGAAGTAAATAACATACAATATCTTGTATTGATGCTGTAAGAGGCTCTATATTTTTAGATTGACAGTAATATACAAATATTTTCCATTTGTTTGCATAGCACTGTCTAGTAGTGGGTTTCTTGCTGTTTAATAACTTCCATACATTCTGTTGGGAGTTGTAAATATCCAAACTCTATGCCCTAAGGAGGTAAGGGCCAGATGTAGCAAAGACTTTGCGACTCGCAAACGGCGAAAATCGCCGTTTGCGAGTCGCAAATGCGTCTTTGCTATGTTGAAATGCATTTTGCGAGTCGGAACCGACTCGCAAAATGCATATCCGAGTCGCAAATAGGAAGGGGTGCTCCCTTCCTATTGCAAGTCGCAATGGTATCGCAGTTACCATCCACTTGTAGGGGATGGTAACCCAGGCGCAAACGGGAAGGGGTCCCTATGGGACCCCTTCCCCTTTGTGTCTGGCCCAAAAAATAAATTTTCAGAGCAGGCAGTGGTCCAATGGACCACTACCTGCCCTGAAAAATACCGAAACTAAAGGTTTCGTTTTTTTTTTCAAAGTGCAGTTCGTTTTCCTTTAAGGAAAACGGGTTGCACTTTGAGAAAAAAAAAAACTGCTTTATTTAAAAGCAGTCACGGACATGGTGGTCTGCTGTTCCCAGCAGGCCACCATCCCCCTGAGTGCCCTGAATCGCTATGGGGTCGCAAATTGCGACCCACCTCATTAATATTAATTAGGTGGGTCTTTGCGACCCCATAGCGACTCGCAGAAGGTGTCCGAGACACCTTTCTGCATTCCAAATTGCGAGTTGCAATTTGCAAGTCGCTGGGACTCGCAAATTGCAACTTGCAATTTGGAACCTACCTACATCTGGCCCTAAATTGCAAAATTGAGTGCCTTGGGATATGGATGTCTGATCTGACCTCTGTTCTGTGTCATCAAATCTGGTCTGCATGGGAGTTTGGAATGTGGTACTACTGATAGATCGAGTAATGTGTACCACGGCTGACGTGCCCATGTTGGTGCTATGAGTGAAGTTTGACGCAACTTGTTGACTAGAAAGGGAAGGCGTGGGAGAGGGGGAAAAGCATACGCAAATATCCCTGACCAACTGATCCATAGAGCATTGCCCTTGGATAGGGGATGTGGGTGTCTGGATGCAAAGTTTTGTAATTTTGTGTTTTTGCTTGTTGCGAACAGATCTGTGTTTGGTGTTACCCACTTTTGAAAGTACTTTTGAAATACTTGAGGATGATTCTCCCATTGGTGAGTTTGCTGGTGATTTCTGCTGAGGGTATCTGCCAACTGATTGTCTATCCTTGGGATGTACTGTGCAAATAGATAAATTTGGTTGCGGATTGCCCATTTCCAAATTTGTTGGACCAGAAGGGACAGTTGGGATGAATGTGTCCCTCCCTGTTTGTTGAGATAATACATGGTTGTCATGTTGTCTGTTTTGATAAGAACATTCTTCTGTGTGAGAAGAGGTTGAAAAGCTTTGAGTGCCAGAAAGGCAGCCAATAACTCAAAGTGGTTCATGTGTAGCTGTTTGTTTGACATCCCATTGTCCTTGAATGTTGTGATTGTTTAGGTGAGCTCCCCAGCCAATCATTGATGCATCTATTGTAATTATTGTCTTAGGCACAGGGTCCTGAAATGACCGCCCTTTGTTTAGATTGGTTGAATTCCACCACTGAAGGGACATATGTTTGGCGGTCTATCAACAATAGATTTTGGAGTTGACCGTGTGCCTGTGACCATTGATGTGCAAGGCACTGTTGTAAAGGCTGCATGTTTAATCTTGCATGTGGAACAATTGCAATGCAGGATGCCACCATTCCTAGGATTTTCATGACAAATATTACAGTGTATTGTTGATTTGGTTGTATTTGTGGAATTAGGTTTTGAAAAGCTTGTACCCTTTGTGTGTTTGGATATGCTAGAGCTTGTTGAGTATTTAGTATCGCACCTAAATACGGTTGTATTTGTGCTGGTTGGAGGTGTGATTTTTGGTAGTTTATTGAGAAACCTGGTGTGTGTGTGTGTGTGTGTGTGTGTGTGTGTGTGTGTGTGTGTGTGTGTGTGTGTGTGTGTGTGTGTGTGTGTGTGTGTGTGTGTGTGTGTGTGTGTGTGTGTGTGTGTGTGTGTGTGTGTGTGTGTGTGTGTGTGTGTGTGTGTGTGTGTGTGTGTGTGTGTGTGTGTGTGTGTGTGTGTGTGTGTGTGTGTGTGTGTGTGTGTGTGTGTGTGTGTGTGTGTGTGTGTGTGTGTGTGTGTGTGAGGTTTGTATTACATAATGTGTATGATTTTGGCATTGTGTACGACTGCTTGATTTTATTAGCCAATCGTCTAGATATGGAAAAACATGTTTATGTTGTCTTCTTAGGTAAGCTGCCACTACTTCTAAGCACTTTGTGAATACTCTTGGCGCTGTTGTTATTCCAAAGGGTAAAACTTTGAATTGGTAGTGTTTTCCCTGAATGACAAACCTGAGGTATTTTCTATGGGCAGGATGGATGGGTATGTGAAAATATGCATCCTTGAGGTCTGATGCTGTCATAAAATCTTGCTTTTGTAGAAGTGGGATGGCATCCTATAAAGTTACCATGTGAAAATGTTCTGACAGGATGTAAAGATTGATGGGCTTGAGTTCTAATATTGGCCTGAGGGTGCCATCTTTTTTTTGGAATTAGAAAATATAGTGAATAAACTCCTGTTCCTATCTGAGACTGTGGAACTAACTGTATTGCTTTTTTGAGTAGTAGAAATTGGACCTCTTCATGTAACAGAATTGTGTGTTCTGTGGTTAGTTTGTGAAACCTTGGTGGAATAGTTGGAGGGGTGTTTATCAATTCTAGGCAATAACCATTGCGGATAATTGATAGCACCCAGTTGTCTGTGGTAATATTTTGCCAATGTGTGTGGAACTGCTGTAGTCTTCCCCCCACAGGAGAGGTGTGGAGTGGAAGGGAGTGAGGAAGTCACTGTTTTGGGTGTGTTGCAGGTTGTTTAGAGGTCTGGAATTTTCCTCTATTTCTGGAGTATTGTCCTCTATATGTGCCTCTAAAACTACCACGTTGGTACTGTGTTTGGTAGGCTGGTTTTGTTTGAGAGGTTGATGCCTCAGAGCTGTGGTCTGAAACCACCTCGAAATTGAGGTTTACGAAATGACCCCCTATATGGTGTAGAATAGAGTGCACCCATAGCTTTTGCTGTGTCACAGCCTTTTCGTAGCTTCTCTATTACTGTATCTACCTCTGGCCCAAAAAGATGTTTATCGAAAGGCATGTTTAGCACAGCCTGTTGTATTTCTGGCTTGAATCCAGAAGACCGGAGCCATGCATGTCTACGTATAGTGACTGCTGTGTTGAGACTCCTAGCATCAGTATCTGCTGCATCTAGGGCAGATCTTATTTGGTTATTTGTGATGGCTTGCCCTTCCGCCACTACTTGTTGAGCCCTTTTCTGGTGTTCTTTGGGGGGATGCTGTATTATATCTTGCATCTCGCCCCATAGGCTCTATCATAACGAGCTAGTAGTGCTTGTGAGTTTGCTATCCTCCATTGGTTTGCTGCTTGGGATGCAAATCTCTTCTCCGCAGCATCGAATTTCCTGCTTTCCTTATCAGGAGGGGGTGCATCTCCTGAGGACTGACTATTTGCCCTCTTCCTGGCAGCACTAACTACAATAGAATCAGGTGGTACCTGATGGGTGATATAATCAGGGTCAGAAGGTGCAGGTCTGTACTTCTTTTCTATTCTAGGTGTTATAATGCGTGATTTTACTGGTTCATTAAAAATCTGATCTGCATGTTTTACCATGCCTGAGAGCACTGGGAGGCATTGATACCTAGAATGAGTTGAGGATAATGTGTTGAATAAAAAATCCTCTTCTAGTGGTTCTGTATGCATTGTAACCCCATGATAGGGTGCAGCCCTAGCTATGACCTGGTTATATACACTACTATCCTCAGGTGGTGATGCTTTAGAGGGGTAGCTGTCTGCATCATTGCTTGGGTTGGGATCAGGGTCATAAAGATCCCATGGATCAACAGTGTCCTGTTGTGAGTCATATGAATGAGTGGGTGAATTCACTGGTGTAGGGCTGGTGTGAGGAGAGGTAGGTAAGTCAGGAGAATGAGGAAGAGAAGACTGATGTTGGCTTCTCTCTCTTTTTGGCACTTTAGCTGGAGGCTGCATAGTGTCCAATTCCTCCTGAAATGCTAGCTTCCTCCTTGTGAAGGAGCTGCTGTGAGAATTCTCCCTGTTTCTTTATGGATGTGGATCCTGGATTGCCTCTCATCCAAAATTTGTAGTATTGGTCCTACCTCTGACTCCTCTTCAGAGGTTTTGTGGCTTAAGTGTTTTAGAAAGTCCATGTTCCTTTGTATATGTTGGTTTTTTCAGCTCCGAAGTGTGTTTTTTCGGGATCGAAAAAGATGAGGATGAGGAAGGTTTTGGCTCTGAAACTGGTTTTCTTATTTTCAACTCCGAAAATTGGTGTTTACACCAGAGTCTGAAACTGAGCTTTTTGTAGACTCCAAGGTTTCCGGAGGGGTAGCCTTTTTTGGTGCCGAACTGGAGGGTCCGACAGTCTTTTTTCGGGCCGAGCCACGGCCTTCCAGCACTGGCGTACCCAAGGCTTTTTGTTTTTTCTTATGTGAGGGTGCAGGGTCAGACGTACTCACATGCTGGCCGGCTGTGACAGGTCTGTCTTCCTCAGATTCCTGCTCCGACTCCGAATCTCAGACTGAGACTGCTGTCTGCAGTAATTCTTCTTCTTCTACGTCGAAATGTTCCCCGCTCTTCAACGCCATTTCGAGCCTTCTTGCTCTTCTGTCTCTTAGGGTCTTTTTCGATCGGAAGGATCGACAGGCCTCACAGTTTTCCTCCCGATGGTCTGGAGAAAGGCAGAGGTTGTAAACCAGATGCTGGTCTGTATATGGGTACTTCACATGGCACCGAGGGCAGAATCGGAATGGAGTCCGATCCATGAGGCTCTCCACGGGGTCAGCCCGACTAGGCCCTTGTTGGTTCGCACGCCCCAAAGGGCAAACAAAGTTGTTTCCCGACAGCACTGCTTTTTTTTTTTAAAGAGTTTTCCAAATCGAAATCTCTGAGCAAGAAGGAAACACGTCCGAACCAGACAGCGGAAAGAAAACAATCTAACAATGAAGTTGATGCCCATCTGCAATGGAACCGAAGAGGAGGAGTCACTCGATCTCGTGACTCGAAAAGACTTCTTCAAAGAAAAACAACTTGTAACACTCTGATCCCAACACTAGATGTCTGAATCCATATGCATAGCATGTGTATCTGCAGCTACACATGCCATCGAACATATATATATATCAAGTTGGACACATTACTTACTTTTGGTTACGCCTAATCTGTTAGAGACAATATCTAGTTGCAGATTCCTTACCTTAGAATTTCCCCAGGTGTCAGTCTGGATCCGGAGATTTTTCTCAAGCAGTACTCCTGCACGTTGTTAGGTGGCGTCAATGGGCTCCGGGTCCACAGTCTGCGCTGTCCGCACCGGATATCAGGTCACAGGTCCTATACAGGTGCCACTTCGGAGCTCTGACATCAGTTTTTCTTACCATGACTTTCCACGCCAGAAGTGCAGTCATGAAGAAAACCGACCAGTGGTGGGTCAAAACTAGGGATCTGAAAGGGTCCCTGTCCCTAGAACTCAGTTCACAGTCCACTTCTACTTTTCCTGAAAAAATAGTTTTCTTGGACGTTTCTTTGAAATTCTCAGTTTTCAGTTTTTTTGCAATAAGGAGAGTTTTTTTTAAAAAAAATTCTCGTCTCCAGTTTGAGGATGAACAGGGGCATCTACCATACTCAATTTATCAGATTCTTTAAACGTTATGATAGGAAAGGTGTCAAACCTGGAACAGGGAGGGTGGGTTCCATGGGGCTTTTAAATGCTGGAATTGGGTAACAGGGAATAAAATGTTTTTCTAAGGAATAGACAGAACTGTCCTCATTCTTCTAATTTTTAATAGATCTGCATGGCACCTTGCACTGAGATTTACTAACTTGGAACTAAAAATCTTTGAGAGGTTTTGACCTGGGGGTACTAAGCAGAGGTACCACCCTTAAACACCCTAGTTTACCAACTTGTGACTTATAATCCTTGTCCATGGGCTTTGCCGACGGAGTATGGCATAGGAAATCTAAAACCAAAGTATGGGGATTGCCTTTCACCTTATCTTTTTCTACCAACTGCAAGAACCAACTTAAAGAGGCTTCCTTTTCTTTTACCACCACCACCACCTTCAGAATTGTTAAGAGTATCTTATATATGATCAGTATTATTAATAGATTTTTCTACCAAAGCAATAATTGCTGACAAAATTATTTCTAAGCATTTGAGGGATTCAGAATTTTGAACATAATGACCAAGGAGGTTACAAGAAGGGCTCCCGAGTAACTCTAAATTAGGTGTGTCAGAAGTAGTCTGGCCCACTTGTAGGGCCACGGTCAGCACATTTTCTTCACCTCACGGTGGAAAACTGGAGGTCAAGGACTTTAGCTGCCCTATGCATAATCACAGCATAGAAGGCAAATTCTTCTGTGGCTCGGCAGGAGATAAAAGAGCTGTCTTTGGGGTGGTATCTACCCCACTAGCCTCTTAAAAGTCCTCAAATTTAGTTTCCTTGGCATAGGGCAGAACATACTCATCACCTGACATTTCAGTCTGGCTCAGAGTTTGTTTAACATTTACATGCCTAACTGCAAAGAATGCAAACTGCAAGGAATTAACCCTTATAACTAACAGGGAACTCCTAAATAGATCTTTCAGTTTCCACCCCATTCTAGTGGACCACAAATGCAATTGTCTTCTGCATTTGTAATCTGCAGTGCAGTAGGTCCAAGTAACAGCTGTTGGAAAGTGGATTATTGGTAAGGGTAGATAAGTACATACACTTAACAATAGGCCACTAACCTCCAGTTAGGTCTCAATAAATGAAACCCAGCTCAACCCTTGGTAGCTTAACGAGCAACAAGGCTGAACTTGGGAGACAACTGTGTGAAGCATTTAGAAATAACAAAATAAAAATCCAATACCAATTTATAAAAATAGATTATATTTTTAACTTCAAAATGACACCAATACAGTTAAAATTGGATAAGTGGAACCAGAGAAATTAATTTTTTAAAGAATTAATGTTTTTAGCGCATAGAAGCAACTGGCACTCAAAGGGTTAAAAAAGGTCACACTGGAAAGGGACAATTTTCAGAGTTCAGGCCACCCACGAGGTATCACTGTCAAACGTACTTTCAGGAAAGTCGTCCACTGCACCAGCCAAGGGTTCAGAGGCTCTGGTTTGCCACCTTAGGGTCTGGGACTACAACTCCCACAATGCACCTCTTCAGCTTATGGAGTTGCTCCAAGTGCCTCCTAATATCTGGACCTTCTGTCAGAGGTCCTTTATGGGTCCTTGAAGTGTCCACAACTTGATCCAAGGTTCCAGAAGCTCAGAGCTGCTCCTTGGGACTACAACAATCCCAGAATGCACCTGGTCAGAATCCTCAAATGGCCCCTGGACGCTGGTCAGCTAGGCTCTGCATGCAGGACTTGATGCAGGGGATTCTGTGCAGCTCCTTTGTGTCTGTGGCAAACAGGGAGTCCCTTCTTGAAGCAGTAGAAAACAGGCAAAGTCCTTTTAGTGGTTAAGCCAAAGTGTGCTGCTGGTGCAGTCCTTCAGTGGAGTGTTCAGGTGCAGGTCATCCCTGCTCCTGGGTGGAAAGCAAGGGGGTCCTGGTTGTCCAATCACAGGCAGGTTCCTTCCCCCTTTGATGATCACTTCCTGAGAAGTGTGGCAAAAATCAATCCCATGGAGCAACATTCTTCTCAAATCCAATATGGTTGAAAGTGATCTTTGGAGATTAGATCTGGCTGATGTTGACCCACTGGTGTGGCTAAACATCCTTAACACACCCCTCTCCTGCCCTCTCCTAATCTAATCAAGAGGGCACCTAACTGTCTGGGGTTGCAGGAAGTGGGGGAGGTCCTGAGCTACTCCAAATGTCCTTCCCTGCATTTGAAGACCAGTTTGGCTGCTCTCCCCCATCCTGTTTCACCATCTGCTGAGGCACATCTCCTTCCTCAGGCACATCCTTTGTGTTCAGCCCAGGCCACTTCACACCTCATCATGGCAGCCTGGCCAGGCTGCCAGAGGCTGGCCAATCTGAGAAGGGCACTACAGAGCTGAAGTTGGCAACTTTCAGGCAGAGTTTTAAAACTCCTTACCGGAACTAGTTATATTAAATCCAACAATTGTAAGTTGCGGGATTTATTATAAATATTAATTTCATACCATTCTCAAGGTATCTGACACTTAAGGGGACTTTATTAATTAAAATAAAGTCTCCCCATTTTAACTTATGGAGGCCATTCACTACAGTGAGGGGAAAAAACGTATTTGTCTATTTTACCTCACCAGGGATTTTAAAACTATTTTATAAGGTCCCAGCTTATAGTTACATGGCACCCAAACCTAGGGGCACGTAGGGCGCTCCTTAGTAGTGACTTATATGTATGTAAAAATAAGGTAGTTCAAGACTTTGGAATTAAAAATACTTCCAAAGTTGAATTTGCATTTAACTAATTTAAAAGCAGCCAGCAAGGCAGGCCTGCCTTTAAAAAGACACCGGGCACCTCTACAGTGCACCTATGGTTGCACTACCATATACTGGGGACTTATAGGTAAGTTGACATAGCCAATTTGCCTAATTTGCTTCCTCATTTTACACAGAGCACAGGTCCTGGGACTGGTTAGCAGTACCCAGAGTACAATCAGTCAGGAAAACATCAGCAAAAAGTAAAAAATGAGAGCAATCAGCCCTGTTTTCTCACAAAGCAATTTAGCAATATGTGCGGGAGACGTCGGTGATAGAGCCTGAAAGGATTCACACTTAACTGTAAGTATGATGTCGAGAGATCTGGTAGTCTTGGTTGTCAAAATTGGCAAGTCTTTCACACAAATAAAATGTTGGTCAGCTGCAAAGTTGGTAATTTCAGAGTTGCTGGCAAAGTTAATGTCAGTGTTGTCCTGCAGAATAGGTAAAAGCACAGCACATACTGATAAGTCACTCTTGGGCTAATGGCCTGCAACTTCAACAGACTGATGATGTCAGGTCTCTGCCACAGACCAGAATCCTCTGATTTCCACCTCTTCCTTATGGACTAAACCCAGCAGAGATACATTAGTGACCACCATCAGCTCTCGGGAGGGGGGTGGAGGGGAGCTGGGGGTGAGGAGGAGGGGAGGGGTGCTGGTTCGGCAGCATTCTCCTCAAAAACATGGATGGAATCCAACAGGTTCTCTTGGTGCTGGGGTCACTGAGGCACCAGATCCCACTGCAGAGCTCCCACAAGCCACCTGGCGGATTTCACAACAAGGATGCAGGAGGCTTATAGGTCAAGAAGCCCCAGAACCACTCTCATTGAGACCCATGACTCAGGCTGAAATATCAGGTTCACAGCCTGAATGTCTTGTGTCTCAATGAGAGTGGCTGTGTTGGAGGGAAGATCCTGAATAGCTCTGTATCCATCATATCTCTACGAAAGACTCAAGTGAGAACACCTACGATGTAAGGAAGGTCACTGGCTATCTGGAGGTGGTCTACGACTGACTGTAACAAACCTGCCTTCAACCCAGCTAGCTGTGGAGATAGGACAACCTGGTATCCTCAATCTCTGAAGCTGTGCTGCACTTTTGTGAACACCCTATGGGCACTGGTTGAGGCCAAAGACGAGAAAAAGAAACTGAAAGTGCACCTAGCTACCTTCAACCGCAGGTAACGTGGGAATACAGGGCAGGTACATGCAAGTAGGAAACCTGTATGTTCAGGGCCACACAATCTAGTCACCCAGATCCAGAGAAGATAGACCCTGGGACAGTAAGCATCTTAAATCTGTCATTCTTCACAAAGACATTCAGAGGGCAAAGATCTAAAATAGGACGAAGCTCACTGTCCTTTTTTTTTGGCACAAGGAAACAGTGACATTAACAACCAGTCCCCATTTCCAAATCTAATGCTCTCTATATCACATCTTTGGCCAGGAGAGTCTGCATTCCTTGCAACAAGATGCCACCTACGGGCACGCTGGAGCAAAGCTGTTTAAAGCTTTGGAAACCAGTCTGCGTCTAGGGATAGTGTAAAGATGAGGAATCTGCAGTCAGAAGAATCCGTTAGAAAACTGCTTTTTGAAGTTATATTTTTTTTCTATAGGATTGTGTAGGGAAATGCCACTGTTGGCATGGTTACCCCCTAACTTTTTGCCTCTTGTTGATGCTAGTTATGATTGAAAGTGTGCTGGGACCCTGCTAACTAGTCCCCAGCACCAGTGTTCTGTCCCTAAACAGTACTTTTGTTCCCACAATTGGCACAGCCCTAGCACACAGCGAAGTCCCTCGTAAATGGTACCCCTGGTACCAAAAGCCCTGTGGCCAGGGAAGGTCCTCAAGGGCTGCAGCATGTATTATGCCACCCTGGCGACCCCTCACTCAGCACATGCACACTGCCTCACAACTTGTGTGTGCTGGTGGGGAGAAAAGGACAAAGTCTATATGGCACTCCCCTAAGGGTGCCATGCCCACAACCCACTGCCTATGGCATAGGTAAGCCACCCCTCTAGCAGACCTTACAGCCCTAGGACAGGGTGCACTATACCACAGGTGAGGGCACAGCTGTATGAGCACTAACCTTAGACATTGTAAGTGCAGGGTAACCATAATGAGTATATGGTCTGGGAGTTTGTCAAACACAAACTCCACAGTTCCATAATGGCTACACTGAATACTGTGAAGTTTGGTATCAAACTTCTCAGCACAACATATCCACACTGTTGTCAGTGTGGGATTTATTGCGAAATGCAAACAGAGGGCATCTTAGAGATTCCCCCGCAAGCCAGCCAACTGCTAGTGCTAGACAGACCAGTTTCTGCCAGCCTGCCACATCCAGAAGGGCTTCTGGCCACATGGGGTGAGTGCCTTTGTGCACTGTGACCAGGAACAAAGCCTGTCCTGGGTGGAGGTGCCTCACACCTCCCCCTGCAGGAACTGTAACACCTGGCAGTGAGCCTCAAAGTCTCAGGCCTGGTGTTACAGCACCCCAGGGCACTCCAGCTAGTGGAGATGCCCAACCCCGACCCCTCCCCAACCCCAGACACAGCCACCACTTTTGGCAGCAAGTCCAGAGGAGATAATGAGGAAAACAAGGAGGAGTCAACCTCCAGCCAGGCCAGCCCCTAAGGTGTCCTGAGCGGAGGTGACCTCTTCCTTAGAATATCCTCCATCTTGCTTTGGAGGATTTCCCCCAATAGGATTAGGGATGTGCCCCCCTTCCCAACGGGAGGACGCACCAAGACGGTGTAACCACTATCTGGGACAGAACCCATTGGCTACTACCCTAAACACACCTCTAAATTTAGTATTTAGGGGCGACCCTGAACCCAGGAAAACAGATTTCCTGATGACCTAAAGAAGAAGGACTGCTGACCTGAAAGCCCCGCAAAGACATTGGAGACGACAAGTGACTTGGCCTCAGCCCTACCGGCCTGTCCCTGGACTCAAAGAACCTGCAAAAGCGGCACATCCAGTGGGGCCAGCGACCTCTGCCGACTCAGAGGACTGCCCTGCAACCTAAAGGACCAAGAAACTCCTGTGCACAGCAGCTCTGACAAATAACAAAGAAGAAACCATCTTTAAAGGGACTCCAGCCTCACTCCTGAAGTGTGAATCCCCAAACTCTCTGCCCCCCACGCCTCTGGCTCGTGTCCAGAGAAACCAACACTGCAGCGAGGACCCCCAGGCGACTCCCATGACGTGGACACCCTGAGACGACCTCCATGCACCCCCACTGTGACGCCTGCAGAGAGAATCCAGAAGATCCCCCTGACCGCGACTGCCCAGTAAGAAAATAAGT
Organism: Pleurodeles waltl; assembly: GCF_031143425.1. Taxonomy (NCBI): domain Eukaryota; kingdom Metazoa; phylum Chordata; class Amphibia; order Caudata; family Salamandridae; genus Pleurodeles; species Pleurodeles waltl. Next base: position 474,979,725 of record NC_090439.1, read on the forward strand.
TACTTACCTGTAACTGCAGTTCTCCAGTATTGGTATCTTTCATAGATTCACATGCTTGAATCATTCCCCGTCGTCGAGATGGGAGTCCCCGGTAATTCAATAAAGCAGTATATCTATCTCTATCATAGGCTATAATGGCAATGAAAAGGTCAGTTTAATAGCCTAGCCACGTCCTTTTTCAAAAAAGGACCAAACTTGAACTATAACCAATCAGGCAGACAGCACCCCCTAGAACACTCCCAACAGAGGCTGAGTCCCTCAGATTTTCAAGCACAAGTGGGAATAGATAATACCGAGCTATAACGGGAGCCTCTCTGGGGAGGAGGGTGGGTCGCATGTGAATCTATGAAAGATACCAATACTGGAGAACTGCAGTTACAGGTAAGTAACTTATTTTCTTCTCCAGTATTGGATCTTTCATAGATTCACATTCTTGAATCAGAATAGCAAGCAGTTACTGTATTTGTATATCTTATAGTCTTAGCGCAAATAGTGGATGGTGGGTAGAAAATATATATACATAACATTCATATGCAACATAATAAATTTATACATATGTATACATATATAAATATAGATCCATATATATATATATATATATACACATCCTACATTAAAATCTGCATGAATACATAAACACATGGAACCAAAAGGGGCCCCCCTTAATTAAATAAGTGGTATAGTAAAACCAATCCAACCTCTGTATGATTACACTGCGCTGATTTCAGGTAATAATGCTGCATTAATAAAATGCACACTCTTCTAAGTCGCATCACGACACATCTTCTCCTGAGGTACAAAGTAGTTGAAGTGGAACTGCCCCAGTTGAATGCACCCTACTTTTCTCTATGAGGGGATTGAGTGAGTGGCAGGTCTAGACTGCAGCTGAAATTCATTCAGCGATGGTTGCCATTGTGACTGGAGCACCCTTATGAGTGTTACTGAGTCAAACAGTTGGTCAGTTCACATGAGTTGTTTAGTGCGATGTAAGTAGAGATTTTAGATATCACTCGATACCTAGAGTATGAAGAGACCTCTCAGCTGGTGATGCTGAATTCACAAGAAAAGTCCGAAATATTGTAGGCTCATGGAGGCAAAATCTGAAGGAACCACAGGACTAAATCTGTGGATTGGTTCAGAGAAGAACTGAATTGCCTGTGAGGCATAAGAAGGCTCTTGTGTTGATATTTGCCTCATTATGCTAGTTTAGAGGATGTAGGTTTGATTTTCTGGCGCCACAGGCAGAAACTTTCACATTAACGTTTACGTGTCCTTATCGTGGCCTCCTCCTTGACTTAGAGAGAATCCACCTGCAGTCCTGGGGAATATTGAGGTCTTTGGATTGATAGAATTTAGGAGCTGTGTGATTAAGAGGAGAGAAGTCAGGTCAGGAAGAAGGGCCTGGCCTTAGTTTATCATCAAAGGTTTATAGAATGTTGGTAGGTGAATGTGGTTGTGTTCTGATAGCAGGAGAAGCTCAGTGAACCAATGCTGAACTAGCCACCTTGGGACTATCAGGACAAGAGAACACTGCTTTGCTTTCCTCTTGGTGAGCATCTTTGGTATTAAAGGTATTGGGGAAAAAGGTAGATATAGATCCTGGAGCATCTGTCGAAAGGCATTCCACCAAGATTCTGGATGTGGATGCCAACTTGCACAGAACTGGCATTTGCCGGTTTCGTTTGTTGCACAGGGATGTAGAACCAGTTTGCCCAGAACAAGAAGATCACGCTTAGAGCCAAATGATCAAATTCTCCTTCTTGGAGGCTGTTTCTAGTTTTGTTTAGCATGTCTGGTATGAGATTTCTAGTCCAGGTACTATGTTCAGCCCGAAGAGTTATCCTGTGTGTCATTAGCGGACATCAAATTTCCTGTTCTTTCTTGGACAGCGCCAAGGATCTTGCTGCTTTGTTTATTCACTTATTGCATGCTGGTAGTACTGTCCTTGCGAACTAACACTGAAGACTCTGCTACATTGGCAGGAAAAATTTGGAGGCTGAACAGTTGGCTTTGAGATTTAGGTGAATGATATGTATGCTCTTCTGGAGCAGAGACCACTTTCCTCGAATTAGAGGTTCTGTAGAGAAATGCCCCAGCTTCCCAGGGAAGTATTTGTATTCTGAGACTTCCAGATTAGAGCTTCCATCACCTATGTGAACATTCATCAGGCCCTGAAATGATTTGTTTGATTGAGTCTATTGTTTTTGTAGCTGCTTCTGTAAGGCATTCATTTTCAGGCGTACAAGAGGGATCCTATTGATCGCCGAGGACCTGATGCCCAAAAGCTAACTGAACATAAAATATCTCCTTTGATGGAGGAGTTGATTATCTCTGATAATTCACAAGGAGACAGCCTGTGCAACAACTTTAGGCAAGCCTCTGCGGCCTTGGACGCTTGAAATGTCGTTGGTGCTTTTATCAACGAGTTGTCGAAGTTGGGGAAACCCTGCTTGAAAAAGCTGATCTGAAGCCAAATGGAAGAACTCTGAGGAGTGGGAATGCAGAAACAAATATATATATATATATATATATATATATATATATATATATATATATATATATATATATATAATGTCACTTACCCATTGTACATCTGTTCGTGGCATGAGACGCTGCAGATTCACGTGCTTTGCACATCCCTCCATCTAGTGTTGGGCTCGGAGTGTTACAAGTTGTTTTTTTTCGAAGAAGTCTTTTTCTGTCACAAGATCGTGGGACTCCTCCCCTTTCGGCTCCATTGCGCATGGGCGTCGACTCCATCTTAGATTGTTTTCCCCGCAGAGGGTGAGGTAGGAGTTGTGTATTATATTAATAGTGCCCATGCAATGGAGTAAATATGTATGTACATAATGTGGTTTAAAGTGATATATTTAAAAATTTACAAATGTTCAAGATCAACTTCGAAACGGCTACAGGCTCCCGGGGAGGCGGGTGGGCGCATGTGAATCTGCAGCGTCTCATGCCACAAACAGATGTACACTGGGTAAGTGACATTTTCCGTTCGATGGCATGTGTAGCTGCAGATACACATGCTTTGCATAGACTAGTAAGCAGTTATCTCCCCAAAAGCGGTGGCTCAGCCTGTAGGAGTTGAAGTTGTTTGAAATAAAGTCCGTAGTACTGCTTGTCCTACTGTGGCTTGTTGTGTTGTTAACACATCCACGCAGTAATGCTTGGTAAACGTATGAGGCGTAGACCATGTGGCTGCCTTACATATTTCAGTCATTGGAATGTTTCCTAGAAAGGTCAAAGGAACCTTTCTTCCTAGTTGAATGTGCCTTTGGTGTTATAGGCAGTTCTCTTTTTGCTTTGAGATAACAGGTTTGAATACATTTAACTATCCATCTGGCAATGCCTTGTTTGGATATTGGATTTCCTGTATGAGGTTTTTGAAAAGCAACAAACAGTTGTTTTGTTTTCCCAATGTAGTATATTAAAGCTCTTTTGATGTCTAAGGTATGTAGTGCTCTTTCAGCTACAGAATCTGGTTCTGGAAAGAACACTGGTAGTGCTACAGTTTGATTTAAGTGAAACAGTGATATGACTTTTGGTAAGAATTTCGGATTAGTTTGTAAAACTACTTTATGCTTGTGTATCTGAATAAAGGGTTCTTGTATGGTAAATGCCTGTATTTCACTTACTCTTCTTAGAGATGTGAAGGCAATGAGGAATGCTACTTTCCATGTTAAATATTGTATCTCACATGAGTGCATGGGTTCAAACGGTGGACCCATGAGCCGTGTTAAGACAATGTTGAGGTTCCACAAAGGAACTGGTGGTGTTCTTGGTGGGATAATTCTTTTTAGGCCCTCCATAAAAGCCTTTATGACTGGGATCCTAAAAAGTGAAGTTGAGTGTAATTTGCAGATAAGCTGAAATTGCGGTGAGATGTATTTTAATGGATGAAAAAGCTAGCTTTGACTTTTGTAAGTGCAGTAAGTAGCTTACGGTGTCTTTAGCAGATGCGTGTAAGCGTTGAATTTGATTACTATGGCAGTAATAAACAAATTGTTTCCATTTATTTGCATAGCAATGTATTGTTGTAGGTTTTCTAGCTTGTTTTATGACCTCCATACATTCATGTGTAAGGTCTAGATGTCCGAATTCTAAGACTTCAGGAGCCAAATTGCTAGATTCAGTGATGCTGGATTTGGGTGTCTGATCTGTTGTTTGTGTTGAGTTAACAGATCTGGTCTGTTTGGCAGTTTGACATGAGGCACTACTGAAAGGTCTAGTAGTGTTGTGTACCAAGGTTGTCTTGCCCAAGTTGGTGCTATTAGTATGAGTTTGTTTTGACTCAATTTGTTTACTAGATATGGAAGGAGTGGGAGAGGGGGAAAGGCGTATGCAAATATCCCTGACCAACTCATCCATAACGCATTGCCCTGAGACTGATCCTGTGGGTACCTGGATGCGAAGTTTTGGAATTTTGCGTTTTCTTTTGTTGCAAATAGATCTATTTGTGGTGTTCCCCATCTTTGGAAGTGTTTAGTATTTGGGGTTGAATCTCCCATTCGTGGATCTGTTGGTGATCCCGAGAGAGATTGTCTGCTAACTGGTTCTGAATTCCTGGAATGAACTGTGCTATTAGGCGAATGTGGTTGTGAATCGACCAATGCCAATTTTTTTGTGCCAGGAGACACAACTGTGTTGAGTGTGTTCCTCCCTGTTTGTTCAGATAATACATCGTTGTCATGTTGTCTGTTTTGACAAGAATGTGTTTGTGTGTTATTAAAGGTTGAAAAGCTTTCAACGCTAGAAATACTGCCAGTAATTCTAAGCGATTTATGTGAAACTGTCTCAGTTGAGTGTCCCATTGTCCTTGGATGCTGTGTTGGTTGAGGTGTGCTCCCCACCCTATCATGGAGGCATCCGTTGTTATTACGTATTGAGGCACTGGGTCTTGGAAAGGCCGCCCTTTGTTTAAATTTATAGTGTTCCACCCACCATTGAAGCGAGGTGTATGTTTGGCGGTCTATCAACACTAGATCTTGAAGTTGACCCTGTGACCATTGTGATGCTAGGCACTGTTGTAAGGGCCGCATGTGCAATATTGCGTTTGGGACAATGGCTATGCATGAGGACATCATGCCTAGTAGTTTCATCACTATCTTGACCTGTACCTTTTGTTTTGGGTGCATGGCCTGTATTACATTGTGAAATGTTTGTACCCTTTGTGGACTTGGAGTGGCAATCCCTTTTGTTGTGTTGATTGTTGCTCCTAAGTATTGTTGTACTTGACACGGCTGAAGGTGTGACTTGTAGTTGAGAGAGAAACCTAGTTTGTGAAGGGTTTCTATGACGTACTTTGTGTGTTGTGAGCACCGTTCCTGCGTGTTGGTTTTTATTAACCAATCGTCTAGGTATGGGAACACATGTATTTGCTGTCTTCTGATATGAGCAGCCACTACTGCCAGGCATTTTGTAAAAACTCTTGGTGCAGTTGTTATCCCGAATGGCAACACTTTGAATTGGTAATGTACCCCTTGGAATACAAACCTTAAGTACTTTCTGTGTGAAGGATGTATTGGTATATGGAAGTACGCATCCTTTAGGTCTAGTGTTGTCATGTAGTTTTGTTGTTTGAGCAATGGGATTACGTCCTGCAGTGTCACCATGTGAAAGTGATCTGATTTGATGTAGATATTTAATGTTCTGAGATCTAATATAGGTCTTAGAGTTTTGTCTTTTTTGGGTATGAGAAAGTACAGTGAGTAGACTCCTCTTCCTCTCTGATGAATTGGTACCAACTCTATTGCATCTTTTTGCAACAACGCTTGAACTTCTAGTTGTAGAAGATCTATGTGTTGTTTTGACATGTTGTGTGTTTTTGGTGGGAGATTTGGAGGGAATTCTAGAAATTCTATGCAATAACCATGCTGGATAATGGCTAGGACCCACGTGTCTGTTGTTATTTCCTCCCAGTTTTTGTAGAACTTGGTTAGTCTCCCCCCCACTGGTGGTGTGTGTTGGGGATTTGTGACATGTAAGTCACTGTTTGTTTTGTGGAGTTTTGGGACTTTGGAACTTCCCTTTACTCTTTGGGAACTGTCCCCCTCTATATTGTCCCCGGAAAGTTCCCTGCTGGTATTGGCTCTGATAAGTGGGCCTTGTTTGTGAGGTTGTGGGTTCAGTGCTTTGTCCTCGAAACGCCCCTCGAAATTGTGATCTTCGAAATGTGCCTCTGCTCTGTGGGGAGTAGAGTGCGCCCATGGCTTTTGCCGTATCAGTGTCTTTAAGTTTTTCGATAGCAGTGTCCACCTACGGCCCAAACAACTGCTGTCCGTTAAATGGCATATTCAGCACGGCTTGTTGTATTTCCGGCTTGAATCCAGATGTATGCAGCCATGCATGTCTCCGTATTGTTACTGCTGTATTGACAGTCCTAGCAGCTGTGTCTGCTGCATCCATTGCTGACCGTATCTGATTGTTCGAGATACTCTGTCCTTCCTCTACCACTTGTTGCGCTCTTTTTTGGAACTCCTTGGGCAAATGTTCTATAAAATGTTGCATTTCGTCCCAATGAGCCCTGTCTTATCTCGCCACAAGGCCTGTGAGTTGGCAATGCGCCATTGGTTGGCTGCTTGTGCCGCCACTCTTTTCCAAGCCGCATCGAACTTACAACTCTCCTTGTCTGGAGGTGGTGCATCTCCTGAGGAGTTCGCCCTCTTGCATGCTGCACCTACTACCACTGATTCTGGTGTTAACTGTTGTGTGATGTACACAGGGTCTGTTGGTGGCGGTTTATATTTTTTCTCCACCCTTGGAGTTATTGCCCTTCCTTTGACAGGCTCTTCAAACACTTGTTTGGAGTGTTTTAGCATTCCAGGTAGCATGGGGAGGCTCTGGTACTGGCTATGTGTGGACGACAGTGTGTTAAATAGAAAGTCGTCTTCAATTGGCTCTGTATGCAGGCTAACATTATGAAACGCCGCTGCCCTTGACACCACCTGTGTGTAGGTGGTAGAGCCCTCAGGTGGTGACGGTCTGGCTGGATAACAGTCGGGACTGTTATCTGACACTGCCGCATCATAAAGATCCCACGCGTCTGGATCATCCTGACTCATCCCTGTATGAGTTGGGGATTGCATCATTGGTGGAGTGGCTACCGGTGATGGCTGTGGAGAGCGTTGTGGAGATGGTGGCGGGGTTACTTGTTTAGCCACCTTTGCCTGTGGCTGCTTGTCTTTCTCTTGGAAGGCAAGTTTTTGTTTCATCCGAATCGGAGGGAGAGTACTGATCTTCCCCGTTTCTTTTTGGATGTGGAGCCTTCTTTGGGTGTAATCTGGCTCCATTGTCTCTAGTTCCTGTCCAAATCTATGTGTTTGCATTTGTGAGGACAGGCCCTGTTCCTCTGTGTAGGAACTTGTTTTCGGTTCCGAGGCTGGATGTTTCGGTACCGAAACCTTTTCGGCTGCCTTTTTGGGTTCCGACGCCACTTTTGTGCTCTTCGGCGTAGTGATCTCTCGGTGCCGACTTGCTTCAGTGCCGCTCTCTCAGTGTCGAAATTGCTCTGACCCGGTGTCGAGTCTGCTCTGTGCCGGTATCTCGACCGGAGTCAGATGACTTCGACACATGCATGCCCTTTTTCGGTGCCAATGCTCGGTCACCTATTTTTCCGGTTAAGCCATGGCCTGCCGGCGGTGGCGTCCCCTGGGCTTTTGTGGTCTTTGCGTGAGTTTTGTGTATCGATGTCTTACTCACGGTTTTCGGCGTCTGTTCAGGATCGACCTCTTCCGAGTCCGAATCCTCGATGGAGAAGGCTTCCTCTTCTTCTTCCATCTGTTTTTGTCCTGTCGGCACTGACGCCATCTGTAGTCTTCTTGCTCTTCGGTCCCTTAAGGTCTTTCTGGACCGAAACACTAGACAGGCCTCACAAGTATCCTCCTTGTGTTCTGGAGACAAACACAAATTACAGACCAGATGTTGATCTGTATAAGGATACTTGTTGTGACATTCGAGGCAGAAGCGGAATGGGGTCCGTTCCATTAGATTTGAAGACGCACGTGGTAGGGCTGACCAGGCCCCGCCAGGGAATCGAAAACCCCGAAGGGCAACCGGAGCTCTTCCAAATTCGGTGTCGATTTGTTGTAACTAACCCGATACCGAACGCAAACAATACTGTCGAGTTTTCCGAGATTTTCACTAACTTTCTGAACCGAAACGCGGAGCGAAAAGGAACACGTCCGAACCCGATGGCGGAAAGAAAACAATCTAAGATGGAGTCGACACCCATGCGCAATGGAGCCGAAAGGGGAGGAGCCCTCGATCTCGTGACTCGAAAAGACTTCTTCGAAGAAAAACAACTTGTAACACTCCGAGCCCAACACTAGATGGCGGGATGTGCAAAGCATGTGTATCTGCAGCTACACATGCCATCGAATATATATATATCTCCTGTGCTGAAGGAGACCATATAAAATGATTGTTTCCGGAAATGCTTGTTGATTTCTGGAGGTGTATAATGGATGGACACTCCTCTGTTTTCTGGTTTATGAGGCAAAACCAAGAATAGAAGCCTCTTTCCTGCTGAGAATATGGGTTTCTCTGTATGGACCCCTTGATCAGAGTAGCTAGCACTTCCTTCCGAAGGTAGATGGCAGAATCTGGATGAACTGCAACATATATCCATACGTGAGGAGATCCAGGACTTGTGTCCGATGTTATTTTCTGCCATAGATGACAATTTTTGGAAAGTTTTTTCCCACTGGATGGTGTAATCAACACCATAACGTTGTCACTGTAGGTAAGATAGCTTAAGTGCCTCTGAGAGGGTTGTTAAATCAGATACATATCAATAGATAATTGTCTTTTTTGGGTCCCTCTAGAGATTCTTTCATTTGAAATTGTAATGCCCCAAAAGATAATGCAGTGTCAAGAGTCACTGTTGACTGCTTGCAAGTAGTCGTCTACATGCATGGCATACAGAGCGTCGGCATGGTACTGTAAAATATTAGATCTATTTGTATCTCAGATTTTTAAATGTTGTTGCCTTAATCCGTAATATCCAAGGACCACTGACCCTGCCAGTTGTGAAAATACTATTGAAGCTTTATCTATAGCACTGTCTATGCTGACATCTCACTCCACTACAGTAGCATTTTTTTATTTATTTTTTTCTTACAGCAAACATTTTATTTATGTGGCCATGTCTGGCCACATCCGGTGGCTATACCTGCCCTGTACTACCAGTGAATTGGCAGCCCGTACAGTACTCTGGACCTAGATGAGAACGTGTCCTTGCTGGTTAGGTGGAACTATGAATAATAGGGTTTTCCATGATTGTAATTCCTCTTGGATATATGAGCAATTAGAATAGGTTTTACAGCTTTCCTATTTCAATTCATAAAGAAAAAAAAATCTAATTTCTTATTTACTATAGGAAACTGAAAGTGTTTGGTCGCTCGCTCCGAAGGGTATAGAAAACCCCAAAATAAATCTGGTGGGGAAATCCACCAGTTGTGGCTGTAATATGCTCTGAAGCTCTAGTATGAGATACAGGGACCCGCCCATGCTCTGCATCAATATATTGACTGTTGAAGACATGCTCATATTGGTACCTCAATGCTTGACACTAAATTATTCTGGATTATGTGCGTTTTGCTCTTGTTGACAATTATGTGTTTTCGTCTTAATTTGTATTGTGATCAAGTTCAACGAGGCGGATGTAAACAACTAGGCTCATGTAGACAATGTTTGCTGTTGTTGACGAGGCCTTTACCGTAGACGAGGCCTTCGTAGAGGATGCAGTCATAGACAAGGCCGTCGTCGACAAAGCATACAGAGACAAAGCCATCATAGATGTGGTTCTATAGACTAGGTCATTGCAGGCAAGGCTGTAGTAGTAGACAACAATCAGAAAAGGCTGTCGCATATGAACATTTTAGATGAGACTGTCACAGATGACTATCATAAAAGAGGCCATCGTATATGACCGTCGTAGACCATCGTATATGAGGTTGTCATAGACTAGCATCATAGATGAGGTCGCCGTAGACGACCGTCATAGATGATACTGCCATATAGTAGCATCATTGATGAGGCTGTCGTCGAAGACTGTCGTGGATGAGGCTGTCGTAGATAAGCATCGTAGATGAGGCAGTCGTGGATGAGCGTCGTAGATGAGGCAGTCGTGGATGAGCGTCGTAGATGAGGCAGTCGTGGATGAGCGTCGTAGATGAGGCCGTCGTGGATGAGCGTTGTAGATGACTATCGTAGATGAGGCAGTCGTAGGCAGCCATCGTAGATGAGGCAGTCGTAGGCAGCCATCGTAAATGAGGCAGTCGTAGGCAGCCATCGTAAATGAGGCAGTCGTAGGCAGCCATCGTAAATGAGGCAGTCGTAGGCAGCCATCGTAAATGAGGCAGTCGTAGGCAGCCATCGTAAATGAGGCAGTCGTAGGCAGCCATCGTAAATGAGGCAGTCGTAGGCAGCCATCGTAAATGAGGCAGTCGTAGGCAGCCATCGTAAATGAGGCCGTCGTAGGCAGCCATCGTAAATGAGGCCGTCGTAGGCAGCCATCGTAAATGAGGCCGTCGTAGGCAGCCATCGTAAATGAGGCCGTCGTAGGCAGCCATCGTAAATGAGGCCGTCGTAGGCAGCCATCGTAAATGAGGCCGTCGTAGGCAGCCATCGTAAATGAGGCCGTCGTAGGCAGCCATCGTAAATGAGGCCGTCGTAGGCAGCCATCGTAAATGAGGCCGTCGTAGGCAGCCATCGTAAATGAGGCCATTGTCGACGACCACCGTAGAAGACCGTCGTCGACGACCACCGTAGAAGACCGTCGTCGACGACCACCGTAGAAGACCGTCGTCGACGACCACCGTAGAAGACCGTCGTCGACGACCACCGTAGAAGACCGTCGTCGACGACCACCGTAGAAGACCGTCGTCGACGACCACCGTAGAAGACCGTCGTCGACGACAGTCGTCGATGAGCACCGTAGAAGACAGTCGTCGACAAGCACCATAGACAACCACTGTAGATGACTGTCATAGACAACCACTGTAGATGACTGTCATAGACAACCACTGTAAATGACTGTCATAGACAACCACTGTAAATGACTGTCATAGACAACCACTGTAAATTACTGTCATAGACAACCACTGTAAATTACTGTCATAGACAACCACTGTAAATGACTGTCATAGACAACCACTGTAAATGACTGTCATAGACAACCACTGTAGATGAGGCCATAGAAGATGACCATCATAGATGAGGCCATCGTAGATGAGGCCCTTCCTAGATGAAGCCATCAGAGACCACTGTAGATGACTGTCGTAGACGAGCACTGTAGATGACCGTCGTAGACGAGCACTGTAGATGACCGTCGTAGACGAGCACTGTAGATGACCGTCGTAGACGAGCACTGTAGATGGCCGTCGTAGAAGAGCACTGTAGATGACCGTCGTAGACGACCACTGTAGATGACCGTTGTAGACGACCACTGTAGATGACCGTCGTAGACGACCACTGTAGATGACCGTCGTAGACAACCACTGTAGATGACTGTCGTAGACAACCATCATAGATGAGGCCATAGTAGATGCCCATCATAGATGAGGCCCTTCAAAGATGAGGCCATCACAGACCACGGTAGATGACCGTCGTACACGATCATCATAGATGGGGCCGTCGTAGATGAGGCCATCATAGACGAGGCCCTTTGTAGACGAGGTAATACTAGTCAACATTGTCAACCACCTCACAGTAATTCCTGTGAATGATGATTTTACAGGCGGTTTTCAGACACCCCATTGTAATATTATGAGCGTCTCTCTGATGTATTGTCAGAGTTGAAGAGCAAGTTGAGGGTCTATTTACATGTTTTTTTTTTTGTGTGAGAAATGCCTTATGAAGACTCATGGTAAGCCTTTTTATGGCTTTTCTGCATGCCTTCCGGAGAGCCTGGCGCAACGTCTCCCTTTGACCGCTCCTGTGAGGTGAAGGAATCCTCGTTGTCCTCATTATTAGTGACAGATTTTAAATGTTGTACTCCCAGCCAGTAATAGCCTCATCTCTCAGAACATGAGAATTTTTGAGGAAAAGGTTAGACATATTTATGTTGTCTTTTACCCTGTTTACTGCTACTCCAACATATTAGTGCCAGGGTTAGAGAAATGAAACAGGAAATATAATCTTGGATGATCCAAAAAAGAAGAAAAAGCTGAAGAACTGAGCAGAGCTCAGGGAGACTCCCTTCACACAACGTGCGGTAGAAAATCTGAGGGACTCAGCCTCTGTTGGGAGTGTTCTAGGGGGTGCTGTAGCCTGCTTGGTTATAGTTCAAGTTTGGCCTTTTTTTTTTTTTTAAAAAGGACATGGATAGGCTATTAAACTGACCTTTTCATTGCCATTATAGCCTACGATAGTGATATATGTGTACTGCTTTATTGAATTACCGGGGACTTCCATCTCGACAACTGGGAATGATTCAAGCATGTGAATCTAAGAAAGATCCAATACTGGAGAAAAAAGAACCCGATGCCTGGAAGAAGCACTGCACCCCAGGCCCGAGAGGAACCAACTACTGGTGCAAGAGTGACCAGCAGGCGGCCCTCATCGTTGCCCAGTCGGTGGCTGGCCCGAGAAGCCCCCTTGTGCCCTGCCTGCATCGCCAGAGTGACCCTCCATTGAAACCAATGCAAAACCCAACACCTACTTTGCACACTGCACCCGGTCGCCCCTGTGCCGCTGAGGGAGTATTTTGTGTGCCTGTGTGTGATCCCCCGTGCTCTACAAAACCCCCCTGGTCTGCTCCCCGAGGACGCAGGTACTTACCTGTAAGCAGTCTGAAACCGGGGCACCCTTCGTCTCCATAGGCACCTACATTATTTGGGCCCCTCTTTGACCTCCGCACCTGACCGGCCCCGTGTTGCTGGTGCTGGGTGTTGGGGGTTGACTTGAACCTCTAACGGTGGGCTGCCTATGCCCCGGGGACTGAACTTGTAAGTGCTTTACTTACCTGCTAAACTAACTTGTACTTACCTCCCCCAGGAACTGTTGAATTTTGCACTGTGTTCACTTTTAAAATAGATTATTGCCATTCTCAACAAAACTGTGTACATTACTGTTTTCATTCAAAGTTCTTTATGTACCTATGCCAAGTACCTTACAATTTATGTACTTACTTGAATTCTGAATCTTGTGGTTCTAAAATAAATTAAGAAAATAATATTTTCCCATATAAAAAACTACTGGCCTGTAGTTACGTCTTTGAGTGTGTGTTCCCATTTATTGGCTGTGTGTGTACAACAAATGCTTAACACTACCCTCTGATAAGCCTACTGCTCGACCAAACTACCACAAATAGAGCATTAATATTATTTATTATTGCCACTATCAGCCTCTAAGGAGAACCCTTGGACTCTGTGCACACTATCTCTCACTTTGAGATAGTATATACAGAGCAAACTTCCTACAAATTGCTCCCAGACTGGTTTCCATTATGGATGCCTTAGGTTGATACTGACGTACCACAGTCATGCAATTTCTCACTGTTATAGGGTCAACATATAAGATACATCATTGTTTTAAGGATGGAGATCACATCCCCACATATATTGTTTTTCAGTTTTCTTTTTAACACTAAAAGAATACATAAAATATAAAAAATAAAAAATGCACCCAAAACTAACTTCACACAGCACTTAATTAAGGTATTAAATATGCAAAATAAATACAGAAATCAAGTTGAGTCTAGAAATAAGAAAATTAGCAAACTAATTACAATTTCCATAGGCTCATATGGTGAAGGAACAATTTCAACCTTAAGGACATGCTTTTGCAACTAAACAGCCCATAAAAACAGACCACTCCGTGTTAAAACTAGATTCCCGTCTTTAGTCAACAACATAGGCGCAGCTTTAGTTTACCTGACAAGTGGCTCTGTGCAGTCTGTCCGCCATTATCCAGTCCAGGCTTTTTATCTAGGAGCCATCTGAAACCCTAAATTTGGCGGTTTCCTTGTATCATTCTAAATATGGACTTACGTAATAGGAAAACAGAAAAAATGCTGTTCGCTACAAAGCCTGGATAAGCTAGAGGAGTCACACGTAACGTGGGGGCCACCTGACAGCTATTTTTCAGTGATAAATAAAGGAAAACAACTGCAAGCGTCCTTGAGGTTTACAGTGTAAAAGGTGCAAGATTCATGGACCCGGTGAATATCTTTGTTAGGCATCCATTGCAAAATGATTCAAAAGGTCATTCATTTGAGCTGTTAAACTTGAACTGAGCTCAATATTAAATAATATAAGTAACCATAATAGTTTCTGCAGGGGTACTGAATTTGGAGTTCAAATGCACTAGCAAGTCATGCTTCGGTTACTAAAGTACTGCTTGTGGCACCAGCTAGGTAGGTAAAGGTACGCCTTCTCACACTGTGCCACCAACACTGTACCCTGCATGTGTACGTAGGGGGTTGAAAGACTGTGTGCTTCTAATAATAAAGGGGTATCTTTTTCTCCATCAGCACAAGAAGGGACTCACTATCCTCATGTGAGCAAGAAAAAAAAAAGGGAATGTGTTTGTTTCTTTATGAGAGTGTGTGTGTGAGTGTGTCTGTGAGAGGCTGAGTGTGCCACAGCGTGCGTGTGTGTGTGTGTGTGTGCGCGCGTGTGTGTGCCTGTGCGTGAGAATGAATGTGAGAGGGCATGTGAGCATGTGCACACCTGAGGGTGGAGAACTCAGCCACAACAGTATAGTACAATAGTTCAGTGGTGTGACAAAACAGGGCTGATTGCAGAGGCCCCCTAACTTTTTGCCACCATATTTTTCACTTTTTGCTGGTGTTTTCCTGACCCTGGTGGTGCCCTGGGTACTGCTAACCAGTCACAGGGTGTGTGCTCTGTGTAAAATGAATATGCAAATTAGACTAATAATTGGCTTTGTCAACCTACCTATACATCACCTAGTATATGGTAGGGGATGTAGGTTTAGGGACGACAGCATAGGCAGTGCACCCATAGGTGCACTAATGAGGTACCCAGGGTAATTTTAAAAGCAGGCCTGCCTTGCTGGCTGCTTTTAAATTAAAGTTACATGCAAATTCGACTTTGGAATTAAAAGTACTCTTAAAATACCCTATTTTTACATATAATTCGCCCCTAAGGTGTGTCCTATGTGCCCCTAGGGTTGGGTGCCATGTAACTATATGCAGGGGGCTTATAAACATTGTTTCATAAGCCCTGGTGAGGTAAAATAGGCAATTTCGTTTTTCCTCACTGTAGTGAATAGCCTCCATAGACTAAAATGGAGAGACTTTATTTTATTTATTAAAGTCCCCTTAAGTGTCAGATATCTTGTGTCTAGTATCAAATTAATTGTTATAATAAATCCCACAACATGTAATTGTTGGATTTAATATAACTAGTTCAGATAAACAGTTTTAAAACTCTACCTGAAAGTTGCCAACTTAAGCTCTGTAGTGCCAGGCTGCCTTGAGGTGAGATGTGGCCTGGGCTGAGCACAAAGGATGTGCCTGGGGGAGGAGATCTGCCTCAGCAGATAGGGAAACAGGCAGGGGGGGAGGGGTAGGGTGGCCAAACTGGTCTTTAAAGGCAGGGAAGGACATTTGGAGCCGCCCAGCACCTCCTTCACATCCTGCAACCCCAGATAATTAGGCGCTCTTTTGATTAGATTATATTAGATTAGGAGAGGGCAGGAGAGGGGTGTGTTTAGGATTTTTAGCCACACCAGTGGGTGGGCTCATCCAGATCTATCCTCCAAAAATCACTTTCAGCCATGTTGGATTTTAAAGAAATGTTGATCCCGGGGATTGATTTTTGCCACACTTCCTAGGAAGTGGTCATCAAAGATGGAAGAAGCCTGCTTGTGATTGGATACCCAGGAACCCCCCCCCCCCCCCACCCTTGTTTTTCACCAAGGATAAATATGGCAGAGCTGCACCCACATCTCAGATTCATACAAGGAACAAGATAAAGAAGAAGGACTGACCTGCTGGACCCCTGACCTGCACCTGGGCATTACACTCTGAAGGACTGCACCGGCTACACACTTGTGCTTAACCACTAAAAGGACTTTCCCTGTCTTCTACCGCTTCAAGAAGAGACTCCCTGGTTGCTACAGGTACAAAGGAGCTGCCCAGAGACACCAGCATCCAGTGGCCATTTGATGATTCTGACCAGGTGCATTATGGGAATTGTAGTCCCAACTACCAAGGAGCAACTCAGAGCTTCTGGAACCTTGGATCAAGTTGTGGACACTTCAAGGACCCAAAAAGGACATCTGGAAGAAGATCCAGAAGTTTTGAAATCTTTAGAGCAACTCCATAAATTGAAAAGGGGCATTGTGGGAGTTGTAATCCCAGACCCAAAGAGGCACACCAGAGCCTCTGAACCCTTGGCTGGGACTGTGGGCCACTTTCCTGAATTAAGAAACACTTCTGAAATAAGTGTGACACTGTTTCCTCGTGGGTGGCATGAACTCTGGATTTTGCCCCTTTCCAGTGTGACCATTCTTTTAACCCTTTGAACGGTAGTTGCTTCAATGCGCTAGAAAACATTAATTCTTATAAAATTCATATCCCCGGTTCCCCTTATCCAATTTTAACCATTTTGTTGTCATTTTAAAGATAAAATACTGTTTTGTGATTTTTAAATGCTTCACACATGTCTCCTAAGTTAAGCCTTGTCGCCAACCTACCAAGCGTTGAGCTGGGTTTAATTTACTGAGACCTAACTGGACCTATGTGGGGGTTAGTGCCCTATTGCTAAGTGTAGGTACTTACCTGCCCTTACCAGCAATCCACTTTCCAACAAGTGGATTAATGCATCCATTGCCAAGATCAGTCTGTAATGTTAAGGTGAGAGGTTCGAGCCCCAATGGCACCACTTAACCTTTAATCAATCTGATATAACCCACTAGTTCAAAATAATTAATACTCGTTTGTATCTGCAGTTTGGACAGATTGGCAGGGCCCAAAATGTGTAGTACATAAACTGCACATTCTGTGATAATTTGCACCTCAGCTCTACTTAGCACCACATAACATACTGAAAGTTTCTGCTGATTTGGGGTGGGACGGGATGTTTTCACACTGCAAAAATAATGTTTGTACGTTGTCTTCAAAGAATAAACACATTAATTAAAAAAAAAAAAAATCATTATGGGAACTGGCAGGGAGATTGACAGTTCCATAGGGTGAGGAGGAGGAACAAATGATTTAGGTAACTTTTAAATAGCCCAAGATCTGGGATTTCCAACACCCCCTACTAGCATTATTAATAAATGTCATCTTGTTCTGACCAATTATACTTTAGCTACATGCTTCTATATGCTCCCAATGCTGTTCTAATATTAATCAGATATATGCAGATTGCTGTTCGTGGGACTTGTCTGAATGCTGGAGCTACCTAAGCATTATGATATTAACAACAGGTGAAGACATGCAGGGTACAAAGTGTGACTAGCCCATCCCTGTAGAATACACATATACACGGATAAAATGTTAACCAAATATCCTCAGAGAACCCATAGCCACCTCCACCCTGGCAAAGTTGCTTTTAAATGATATATAATTTTAACAACTGGTACTCGCCCCATATGTAAATGCACTACTTGCCACACCCTGTTTTAATATTTCCATCGGTAACAGGCCTCAAAGCCCCGTTTTTATTTATATATTTACTTCCGCTGTATTTTTTTTTTTTTTTACATTTATGTAACTGGCCCAATATGCTTTGAAAAGTACCAGTTAAACCGCTGTAAAATTACCTTTAACGTTATCGAATTCTGACCAGGGTAATTAACTAGTGTCCTGGGCAACTAATTATTTTCTTTAACCGAAAATACAATTTAATTGAGGATAACCCTCAAACTCACTCATGAAAAGGCTTTTCAATGTTATCCAGTTATGACCAGTGTGTCTGATCCAATGTGCTTTCACGTACATATTTCTGTGATATCTCTGAAACATGTTGCTAGTCTCATGTCCTCTACATCTTAGCCCGTTTTACCCAACAGTTCCGATCCACTTCTCTCTAAAATGCCTAACGTTTCCACGAATATCCTTTCAGAGTACCACCAGACCAGACCCCCTTGTAAAGTCTTTTCTCGGCCCGATCACTTTCCGTTAAATCCCAAGCTGAGAATTCGAGGTTATGCCATTGCTCCTAAATAATGAGCACACACTCCCAACCAGTCATTCGAGAGAAATTAATACTGGAGGCTGAAAGGAAGTGGAAGGGTGTTTTACAATAGAGAGTACATTATTGCTATTGCTATATACTTACTTCGTCTCTATCTTAACATAGTTAGAAAAGGGAGCAACTTACTTGAAGGAAAACATGGATCCTCTGGGTATGTTTCAGTGTAATAAAGAAAAGGATGATAACGGATGATCCCTTCAACAACACCGTCCCCATCAACTAACGCCTTAAACTCAAAGCTGTCAGCTGCTGTTCGTATATACAAGGTCTGCATATCGTCCTGCATCTCTCTCAGGTTGACAATGCGAGGAACTTTTCCCTTTTCATACATGGTTATCTAAATGAACAAATAAAAACAAATTAAGCAACAAGCAACCATGAGACGTGTTCATTCGGGTAAGAAAACTTAAAATTTACAGAAACAGTTTAGAGGTTTTAGGAGATGTTATGCACAATTTTCTATTGAAATGACTAAATTACGTATTACGGTAAACTAGACCTTTGTTTTAACATTTTGCTCGCAGCAAAGGATTACATTTCATGCACTTTATATTCTGTAAACAACTCTGGTATAAGGACATGGTTTGATTAGTGTTACACAGTAGTTGTAGAAAAAAAAATCAAAGTACGCAAGAGCTAACAAACAGATTATTTCGATGTTGGCTTGCTAGTTTTGTATATTAAGAATCAGGCCCTTGAGGACACCACTGCATTTTACACACGAATATAAACTGAGATAAACATAGGCGAAGTATTTACCATTGAGAGCATGGAAAGTAAGGGGAAAATTACAACAATTACTACGTGTGATAGTAAAACAATAATATAGTGACAACAAATATCAGTGGTGGATGGTCAAGAAAAAAAACAGGGCACGAGCATAGCAAATACCAATTAATCTGATAACCAGTCTCTAGAAATAGATAAAACATGGAGTAATGAGATGTGTTTAAGAGAAGTCCGCTAGTTCCGTTGCGAGGGGCAATTAAGGGAGAAATGATCTTTCTTTGAGAAGGGAAGAGTCACTCCATGATGTAAATACCAATATGTAACTGCTTACGTAATTAATGCTGTTACGTTGTCCAACCCGACCCAAGAGTACATGAGGGCTTTGCAATAAAATATTGCACAAAGAAAACATGAGAACTAGAACTGAAACATTTATAGTGCAGGAAAGTTGAAACATAGCAATGGTTCAACTTTTTATTTAATTGTAGAAGTTGTTTTACTTTCAATTTAGAGTTGTTCATAGTGCTAACTGCCCCCTTTCATTTACTTTAGAGCTCTGCATGCAAGTTGAAGGCTGGATGCTGTGATGATGAGGAACAGAACGTCAGAGTCCAGAAAGGGCCAAGAGAGTTCTTGTCAGTTATCCTTACATCCGAACTTATTCGTGAAGCACTTAAATTCTGGCTCTGCCTTCAAGCGTGGATTCGGTGCACTCCATCGCCTACAGCCCGGGACTCTGCAGCAATGCTTTAGAAAGACTAGTGTGTGATGAGACTTGCCGTTATAAACTACAAATTTCTGATGAGAATTGGAGTTGCCAGTATCAGAAGATTTTCAGGTTCTTTTCTTCATTAGGAGCTGTGGGTGGTGAAGACGACTTTAAATTATGTAATCTCGTTCGCAGAAGCAAAAGTCATGCCTTAAATGCTACTTTCATATTCGAGAGCTTTCAGTTTCAGGCTCGTCTGTCTTTTTAAGAGTATCTGCAGCCAGTCAATGAGCTGATTTTGGATCCCCTTGTAGATTATATTAGTGTAGTCGCGGCGCGCCCTCCAAGGCTCTGGTTTCCTGAAACCGATGATCACTACTGAGGGAGAGGGAGATTTTCCAAAGAAAGACTTGTAAATTGACGCGCTGAATGACCACATTGACTTGGGGTACAAAGGACCTCTGAATCAAATATGATTTCCGGGTCCCGGACATTTTTGTGTGGTGCATGGCTACATATGGGGATGATGGAAGGTTATTCGAAGGGGAATGAGTTTGAATCAGCTCTACCCTTCCTTAGAAACGTACCTTTTGCAGCATTAAAACAGCGATCTGTCTTTCATCTCACAAAAACTGTAAACCTAGCATGGAGTGATCCAAGTGCCATACATCAGCTCTTACTAGCTAGAAATTAATTCTGGTGTTTTCAGTGTTTATTGTAGGTTCACCAGATTACTGCATAATGAGCTGCACTAGGCGGCATCCACACACATTAACAAGCAAGCCTGGTACATTATGCAGGTTTTATTGACAAAGGTCTGCGTGGCTGCAGTTAAAAAAACAAGCATTTCCAATGGAATCGATCTCGCATTTGCTAGAGATAGAGCCATTGACGCTGTAAATTACAGTGTTTTTTACCCATGTGGTTTGGTTTGGAGTGAAGTCGATAAATGTGGTGTGGCGAGGAATTATGTGGGTTATGTTGTGTTACGTTTATGCTATGCTATGTTGTTATAGGTCATGTTATGCTGTGTTGTGTTATGCTGTGTTGTGGTATGTTATGCCATGCTGTGTTATGTTATACTGTGGTATGTTATGCTACGCTATGTTGTGTAGTGTTGTGTTATGCTATGTCATATTGTGTTATGTTATGCTATGTTGTGTTGGTATGCTGTGTTATGTGTTGTGCGATGTTGTTTTATGTTATGCTATGAAGTGTCATATTATGCTATGATGTGTTATATTGTGCTAAGTTCTGCTATGCTGTGCTACAATGTGTTATGCTATGCTATGTTGTGTTAGATTATGTTATGCTGTGCTATGTTGTGTTATGCTATGTTGTGTTATATTGTGTTATGTTGTGTAATACTGTTATGCTGTTATATTGTGTTATGCTATGGTGTGTTATACTATGTTGTGTTGTGCTATGTTGTGCGATCTTGTGTTATATTCTGTTGTGTTAGGTTATGCTATGTTGTGTTATGCTAAATTGTTAAAATGTGTTATACTATTTAGTGTTATACTGTGTTCTGCTATGCTGTGTTATGCTATGTTGTGTTATATTGTGCTATGTTGTGTTATGCTATTCTATGTTGTATTATGTTGTGTTATACTATGTTGTTTTATGTTATATTGTATTGTGTTATGTTATGCTAAACAGTGTTATGTTGTGCTATGCTATGTAGTATTATATTGTGTTATGCTATGTTGTGTTATGCTATGTTGTGGTATGCTATGCTATGGTAAGCCACAATATATTGTGTTATATTCTGTTATGTTAAGCTATGTTGTGTTATGTTATGCTATGTTGTGTTATGCTATGCTATGTTGTGCTATGTTGTGTTATGCTGTGCTATGTTATGTTGTGTTATGTGCTGCAGTGCTGTGTCATGTTACGCTATGCATGCTATGTTGTGTTATGCTAGATTGTGTTATATTATTGTGTTATACTGTGTGATGTTGTGTTAGGCAATGTTGTGTTATATTGTGTTATGTTATGCTATGTTGTGTTATGCTATTCTATGTATTATGTTTTGTTATTTCATATTCTGTTATGTTATGCTAAGAAGTGTTATGCTATGCTGTGTTATACTGTGCTATGCTATGTAGTACCATATTGCGTCATGCTATATGTCGTGCTATGCTATGTTGTATTATGTTGTGTTATACTATGTTGTTTTATGTTATATTCTATTGTGTTATGTTATGCTAAACAGTGTTATGTTGTGCTATGCTATGTAGTATTATATTGTGTTATGCTATGCTATGTTGTGTTATGGTATGTTGTGGTATGCTATGCTATGGTAAGCCACACTATATTGTGTTATATTCTGTTATGTTAAGCTATGTTGTGTTATGTTATGCTATGTTGTGTTATGCTATGTTGTGCTATGTTGTGTTATGCTGTGCTATGTTATGTTGTGTTATGTGCTGCAGTGCTGTGTCATGTTACGCTATGCATGCTATGTTGTGTTATGCTAGATTGTGTTATATTATTGTGTTATACTGTGTGATGTTGTGTTAGGCTATGTTGTGTTATATTGTGTTATGTTATGTTGTGTTATGCTATTCTATGTATTATGTTTTGTTATTTCATATTCTGTTATGTTATGCTAAGGAGTGTTATGCTATGCTGTGTTATACTGTGCTATGCTATGTAGTACCATATTGCGTCATGCTATATGTCGTGTTATGCTATGCTATGTTGTGTTATGTTAGGCTATGGTGTGTTATGTTATGTTATGCTGAGCTATGTTATGTTCTATTCCTTTGTGTTGCGTTATGTGATACTGTGCCCTGTTATGTTATGCTATGCTGTGTTATGCTATGTAGTGTTATATTAATTTATGCTATGCTATGTTATGTTATAGTGTGTTATTCTTTGTGGTGTTATGGTATGCAATGTTCAGTTATGCTCAGTTCTGTTGTGCTATGTTGGGTTATGTTGTGTTATGTCATGCTATGCTGTGTTATGCTATGTTTTATGCTATGCTATATTGTGGCATGTTAAGCTGTTATATTGTGTTATGCTATGTTCTGTTGTGCTATGTTGTGTTGTCTTATGTTATGCTGTGTTGTGTTATGCTATGTTATGTGGTGTTATATTCGGTTATGTTATGCTATGTTGTGTTATACTATGCGGTGTTATATTGTGCTATGCTATGCTTTATATTGTGTTATGCTATGTTATTTTGTGTTATGTTATGCTATGTAGTGTTATGTTATACTGTTATGTTATGCTGGTGTGTTGTGTTATATTCGGTTATGTTATGCTGTGTTGTGCTATGCTATGCTGTGTTATATTATGCTATGTTATGCTTTATATCGTTATGTTATGCTATGTTGTGTTTTATTATGCTATGTTATGTTGTGTTATATTCTGTTGTGTTACGTTATGCTATGTTATGTTGTATTTTATGTATTGGTATGTCATGTTATATTGTGTTATGTTATGCTATGTTGTGTAATGTTGTTGTCTTATGTTATGCAATGCTGTGTGGTGTTATGCTATGTAATTATGCTATGTTGTGTTATGTTGTGCTATGCTGTGTTATGCTATATTGTGTGATAATGCATTATGATATGTTATATTGTGTTATGTTATTCTATGTTGTGTTATATTGTGTTATTTTATGCTATGTTATGTCATGTTGTGTTATGTTTGCTATGTTGTGTTATGCTGTGTTATGCTATGCTATGTTGTGTTATGCTGTGTTATGTTATACTATGGTACATTGTGATGCTATGTTATGTTATGTTGTGTTATATTATGCTATGCAATGTTGTGTTATACTGTGTTATGTTATGCTATGCTTTGTGTCAGCTGAAGGGACAGGAAACTCAAGCTAGGACGGAATAAACACCAAGCAGCCGAGCCGCACAGACATTATTTTTTGTTTATTTTGTGAACCTCCATAGCGCTCGAGGAGCCCTAAGGGCGATATACAAGGGGTGCAACAGCACAAAAAATATATAGAATGAAGTGGGTTATCCTCATGAGGCTGAAAGTAAAAAGTGCACTGTATCCCTACAAAATATTCTGAATAAACAGCAATGTGTTCACCCTGTTGTGCCTATTTGCACTGTGAGCGCCATAACTGCCGTGCAGCAAGAAGCAGTGAGACAAAAAAAAAGTAGTTCGCCCACGCTGAAGTATATCGGCAATCGTGCAATTATCCATGTAATGGGGCAGTCTGCAAGGCATGACGAAAACAGTCTCAAGGCGGGACAGACGTAAAGCATTTACCAATGACATCAAGTGAGATCTGAAAGGCAAGCCCACGAACAAGTGAAAGTGATGGGCCTGGTTAAAAGCCCACAATACTGACAACAGATCAAAGCACTTGTGAGCTCGACCTAACAAACGATCAATTTCAGGCCGGACCCACTCAACAACAGTCCAATCTGTCTGCTCAGCAAGATGGCGTGATCTGAGGTGTCATAAAAGTAGGAGATCTGATGAGCTTTTGTTTTAATCTAAGGACATTAGGAGTTTCTCACTACTACTGGCATTGGTTGTTGCAGTGCAAGCAGCTAGCCTGAACCCAAACTCATGGTTTGGTTACAAGGTCTCTTGGATCTGCTGTGTGATTTTCTTTACCGACAAGCTGTGTGAAACACAAGTTGGAAATTGTGTAGAGCACATCATGATCTTTGAACTGATGAGGATTTTGATATAGGCTTAATATGTCAGAATGCCCAGTAAGTTTTTGTGAAGAAGTGAAGCATCCTGTGGGGACATGAGGCGAGTTTCAGTGAAGGAAGGGATTTCTTACACATGGCTGTGTGTGTTCCTACAACGTGGTTAAATGATTTTTAAAAAACATTTAAGGACCATTCCTTTCTTGGGCAATGGGTGAAAGGAGTTGAGGCAGAGTCACAATTGGTGATCTTCAGACATGAAAAATAATGGAAGATCGATCTTTGCAGGGTTGATGACTACCATATGGGGTACTTTTAGGGGTAATTAGGATGGAAACCTAAGAAATGTTGATCAACTCTCAGCTATTTTAAGGCATCGGTGATGCATTTTGTTAATAAGAGTTTATGTTTTTTGAATAATGAGTTTATGTAGAAAATGTAATAACGTAAAAAAATAATGCACGCATTTGAAAATGTGACCTCGAAGAATGGTCACCAATGTTCCCGATCTGTCCTAATTAATGATTAATACTTATGAAATATTGAAAATGTACTAGACTAATGCAGTAATATGTCATATTAAGGGTTATGAAGTATGCTTTAGCTTTATTAATTGTAGGCCTTAACATAGCGAGTGTCTTGGCCTTTTTTGCAAGGCCTTATGCAGAAGCTGTATTTCTTAGCATTTAGTAAAAACTCTGACAGAGTGAATTAAACTGTGAAATGTCCATTGTCTTGTTAAATGTGCTTAACGGAAGCTTTTCGTGCGAACCAACTGCAAGGAGATTATGTTATCGCTATTGAACATTTCATGTGTAATGTGTGTGTGAGACTGACTTTCCCAGGACAAGAACAATGAAGATAGTGACTGGAATGGAAGATGCAACAATATTGTTACCTGACAAGCCAGATGATGAGAACATCGTAAGGTGGACCAATCAACTGCATGTGAATAGTGAAATATTAGAATTCATAGATTTGGTATAGAAATTTTAGTGGACAAAGTCTGAACATACGATTAACTGACCAACAGGGGATTAGGGGATAGTTTAGGTGACTTTAATATAACAACGCCACAGAGGGAAAATAATTCAGAATTATTCAGGCTTATTCAGATTGAGAGAAGAAGAACTATAGGAGAGAATAGAGATTTTAGGAGAGAGACCTTCATACCGACATTGGGCTCATACTCTGACAGCGAGCCTCATGTTTCGCTGATCAACTGATGACGAAGACTGATTCTGCTTTGCTGACCCATACCGAGGATAGGTATATAATGATAAACTGTGACTATTATGCATTTTCTTACTTTTCCTTTCTAGGCAAACTGCGCTGTGTTTTGATAGATGCTTAGTTAGATGTTTTCCAAATTTGTGTTTCTAAATTGTTTTGCATGAAGCCCAACATGCTGATGCTAATCTGGTGTTAGTTAAGGGCCCTCATAAATGACTGACGATTACAGGGACTAAAATGCTTGACGACTTACTTTGTTGAATTTCATGTACGTTATAACTTTGTCGCAGCTGACTTTGCTATTGATTTGCACTATAACTTTAAAATGTGTTGTGGTTAGAGCTTTGATTGGATTGCGTTTCATCCGCCTCTTTGTACAACCGGTGTTGTTTTTATATGTGTTTCATTTGATTTTGAAATTAATCTACATGATTTTAGCATTCTTAATATAGGGAAATAAATTTACAAAACTTTTACTAAAGGTATGGTTATTCATGAGTGAGAGGTCATGGTGCATGAAAATTACTGACTCCATTGATCATTGATTACTAATGATTATTGTGTATTGATTATTGATATGTGTACTGGAGCTATGGTAAGAACTTCTTAATTGCGAGTTAAAAGGTTCATCGACCTGTTTGCGTCTCCTTGTAAGTATACTTATTAAGGCCTGACGCGCTAACACATGCAAGGTCAGGCAAAGACTGGCATCTTTCTATTCCTCGCAGTGAGTGATGGCAGAATTGCCTGCTGGTGCTGAAAGATGCAGCGACAAGTGTTCTCATTTACAAACAGCAAGATGCACCGTGCACAGATAGACAACGTCCTTTCACTAGCTGCAAAGAAAAAGTGCGGACTGGCAGGGCAAGTAATAAGTAATAAGTGCTGTGCAGGCAAAACATTTTAAAAAAAGGGCCCCAGAAGCGAATGGGAACAGTACTTAGGTGACGGGCCACTGATAAGCGAAGCACATGAGAAACAGCAAGAGGAACAACAGAAAATAGTATGTTACAGCCAATAGAAATGGAGAAAACGTAAGTGGCAAGCATAGGAACCAATGAAAAGCAGGGGGCAGGAAATAAGGCACTTTTAATATTTATATTGTATACAATGGATTTCTCAAGCACTGTACTAGCGCTGTACAGGCGAAACCTAATAAAGGAGGTTTGGGCTTTGCCATTACTTTAAGTGGCAAAGTTAAGCTAGCAGTTTAAAAATGCCCTTCAAGTCTGCAATGGCAGAATGGGAGCCATGTTTTAACATGTCTCACTCAGGGTGGCAAAACAAGTGCTGCAGTCCCTGGGGGATACTAAGTTACAGGCCCTGGGTATCCCGGACACCAAATACTAAGGACTTATAGGTAAGTTTGGCCATACCAGCTGAGGACAAGCCAATTAAGCAATCATCATTTTAAGGGTCCGAGCGCATATACTGAGTACTGTTTAGCAGGGCTCAGGGCATTTCAGAACCATTATAACACTATCTAGTAGTCAAGGTGGGGGCAAAAAGTGGAAGTAAACTTGTAAAACGACTGTTTCCTTAAAACCCTCTTGTAAGTTAGTGGTCAGCCACCCTGGCAGGAAGTGTCTGTTCCTGATGCCAACACAGTGGTGTTATATTGCTGAGGGAACGCTGGAGGGGCTTCGGGGCTGCAGCAGCTGGAGGGGCTGTAGACTAAGCTGCACGCTGTCCCTGATATCCTGCGGTCTGTGGGAAGCAACAATGAAAAGTCTGAGGAGATTGATGAACCGGTGTAGCTGACAATGTTGAAAACCCCTGCCAAAACTGTAAGGGCTGACGTGGATTAGTAGACAGGCACAGTGAGCATGTTGTAGCCTTGCTGTTCTTTAGGTGCTAAAGGGCTGAATCTGCCTTGTCCACGAAAATGTGATAACCATCAACTGGCATGGCCATCAAACTGGACTGGACATCCCCGGATAAAACAGTGGTGCATTTACAAGCATGTCTATGGATGGCCATACAGGTGCCAATGGCTCTGCCTAAAGCATTTGTGTTTATTTTACTGACCAAGTGGGATGGTGAGTAAGAAAATCTCTGTCTCCAAGTGCAGGGCTGTGGAAATGGACAATCCCGTGGTTGAACGACAGCCTCGTACACAGCATAGTACATCTTCCTAAAAGAATACTCATGAAATTGAAGGGGGGAGGGACTCTGGACATGTGAACCAGTTGAAAGACTTAGGTTAGCATATTGATCTGAACCTTTTGACCTGGGAAATTCTGGTGAATGAAATCAGCAGCCCTCCACTTCACCATAGCAAATGATGTACTTTTCCTAGTGTCATGGCATGGTGGAGAGAACAAGACAGTGTTCCAGTGAGGTGTCCTGGAGATCATCATACCAGTTGCCATCCCAGTATGACTGGGCAATTTCAGCACTGGTGTCATAGAGATCATTATCTAAATCAGTGCCAAAGGTATTGTAGATAAACTGGTACCTAGCATGGGGCAGACAGACAGTATCAGTGGAAGATGGACTGCCAGCATTGGGATGAATAAGTGGCACTGAACGCAACCACAGTTTAGGTCGACATGATGCAGTCAACTAGTCAGGCAGCACTATGGAATGGCCTTTATTGTCTGGCATCAGTGAAGTTGGCAGTGGTGTTGGTGGATCCCAGTCTGGCATGGGTCATGCTGCCAATAACTGGGTAACTACCAAAACTGGTGCCTATCAAGAAGTGGCTCTAGAGGGCCCAACTAGAGCTGAGGAAGTCCGACTATAAGAAATCCAGAAGTTTGGCCTCTCAGCTCCTTGGACCCCGAAGACGTGCCAGAAGAAGTTAGTTGGAAAAATAAGCTTATCATTGCCTCCTGAAAACTCCTTAAGCTCCAGGGGAGTCACCCTGAGCCCAAGGAACTTGGGCTGATTTGGGGTGGGATCAAGAACAGGCTCTGCAGGATGACTTCGGAAGTAAATGCTGGAGTCGTGAGGACACCCACATCATGGGATTTGGAGTCACGAGACAGGGGTCGAGTCTCGCTTGGATGGCGACAACATCTTAAACTTACCCGAAAACTTGAACCTCGACAATAACTTGCTGCAGTAATGGCTTGGGGTGTGAGGTCAGGATCTCCTCTGTGACTTCACCCAACGTGGAGTATTCCAAAGTCTATTGACAAGCAACTTGGCCTACCGTTCTCAGATGGTTTAAGAGAGCATCTGGGCGCAGTCGCTGCAGGCTGGAGAGTAATGGGATGAATCAGACACCCACAGGCAGATCAAGTGGTGGATCAGTGACCCACACCTGTTTGCAGCATTCCCCACAAGGCTTAAAGCCTGACAATCTGTTAAGGGACATTTTCCTTGCACACTACAAAATATTTTATGGTAATACTTCGAAAAAAAGCAGAAACCTAAAAGACCGGGGGCAGCTCTAGATCCACATCTGTTGGGGTGGAAAATAAGGAACTTATGTCAGCACACATGGGTGGCGCCTATACAGGCCTGCACACGCCACTTGCAGGCTGGAGCGACATCAACGTAAAGCCGCAGGCACCACCTGTCAGCACACACAGGGGTACTGCTTTGAAATATCCGGATTCAGTTTGATGCCTGGGGAATATTCGAAGATGTAGAACCTAGGTAAGAAGTCCATATCTGAAACTGGGATTTTAGGACAAACTACTTGTAGTGTGAAGATATCTTAATGGAAAAATGAGATGTTAGAGAAGGTACTGGATGGAGACATGATTTTAAAATAAATAAGGAAAAGTGCCAACTAAAGACGAGAAAACGTCACATTGCTCAGCCATGATACATAAAGTGATGGTATTCAAGCAAAGTAAACTATTAGGCCAGAAGAGGAACTAGAGTACAGACACACAAAAACTGAAGATGTGGCTGCAGATGGGAGACCAGGAGGACCCCTGGGAAAACATCACTGTGGAGTATGAAAAGGCAGAGTGGTTGCAACTGTTTTGTCTCACGTGGCTGGTTGCACCAATTATTTTGACCCCGAGTTTTAATCGAACACCTATATAGAGGCCTATGTTTCAAACACTGTGGGATCCTGAACTGCTTGTGCCCCTCTCTCTCTCGGCTTGGGTACCGTTGTTAAAAGGGTCTAAGAAGGTTCCACACTGAAGGAGTAAGAGACTACAATGATTTTCCCTCATCTTAGTGGAAGCCTGACACGCCTACGGGGCATGACAGTGGATAGGCGAGCATGTCGATGACGACAATGCATACATAATCTAGCAGGAAATCCTCTGGATACCATTCACACACCCCCATCCTGCTCCTAGTCTGACACCAGTCTGTAAGGCAAAGTAGACTCTACAGAACTGGGTTAGCAACTGGACACGTTACGCACTCACCCTAGTAAGAGCCTGCACACCATGGTGTGGGAAAAAAAGCACAGGGGTGCAAAAGAAAATTTACGAATATACTTAGTAACCCCCACACACCAAGGCTGGTGCAGCAGGTGACAGTGCAGGTTAAGCATCTGGAGATATCTTACAGCCCACACACCACAGCTATCCATGGGGTTACAGAGGGTACAAAACAGCACTGGAGATGAAAACTGCTTAAGGATGGACTGCTGTATGCTTAGCCATTAAGGCCTAAAAGCGTGATAGATGCAGAAGAGCCTATAAGCGATTTGGAAGGTACAGTTACAACCAAGTGACAACCACAGCTACCAACACGGTACTAGCTAGAGTAGAAGATGCTGAAAGATGGGAATGGAGGGACAACATCCAGGTGGTAGATTCTCAGAGGTTTGGAGACTTCTTGTCATTTAACTCTTCTTCTTGACAGGCTCTTAACATGGATGCCACCAATGGAATTCTCTAGCTGCTTTATCATAGAAAGAGCTGACAGAGCTCTGGAACAATGCCTACCTTCGAGATGCCCGGGCCTTGGTCCTTTATAGTATGACTTCAAAATTTTAGAGACAGAGACACCATCCTAATAAAAGCCCACCCAAATGAACTTATGTACAAATCCTCACGAATCATGGTTTGTCTAGACTATACAACAGAAAACAACTGAAGGCATCACACAAAACCTAAGGGCCATAAAAGTGGATTACAAATTGATCCACTTGGTCAAGCTAAAGGTGCTATTTCAAGACTGATCGTACTTCTGAGACGGCTTGGGAATGGGCCCCAGAAATACACTGAACTCAAACATAGAAACAGGAAGGACAAAGCCCATGTTGCAGCACAGAAAGGTACAACGGATATGCACAAATGGGCAGAGCTTGGAGACTATCCAGATATCAGGACCCAAGGACTGATGGTAACCCAGGTAGCAGCTCGGGCTCCCCAGATGCACATGCCACGAGAAGTCGACAAGGATACAGATCACCAAGGGATGACAACACAGAAAACGAGAAAATAGCAGCACTACCTGAAAAGAACTATAAACTTGATCACCAAACTCCCAAAGGAACTGCGTATTGAGCAGGAGAAACAGAACTGGGTGATATTTGACTAGAGTGATACGCCATGGCGTAGAATGAAAACATAAAAAGATGAGGTCACAAGCAAGAGACAGACACAGGCAGAGATGAACTCAAACAAGCAGCTGGATACAGGAATAAAAGGGTGTGAAGCACAGCCCCTGAACTTTCATTTGGTTGCTTATGCTTTTTCGTTCCTTTTTCCCCAGCCTTGTGACGTGAAGACTTAAAATCTCGGGCATTACAATGCAGGACTGAGAGAATAAAATGTTGCAATAAGGTTGACAAAAAGACCATGAACTGAGAGGACAGGCAGTTCTACATCTTTGGTATGGCATGATAGGGTGGGAACTGAGGCATAGGTTGTTTATTTCAGTTAATCGGATGAAGCTTAAATAACAATCGTATGCTTTCAGGCGTCAAGATGTCGGTCGCACTCTAAGAGTGCTCCGGACCCCTCCGTCATGCGCCCGCTGAAGCCTTTGCCATCTCGTTCCACTATTCATCCCGATTGCTCCTGCAAGTTCCCCTGGCCAGCTGGGAACCCGGCGACCCTAGTGAGCGTGATGCGACGGTGATCGCGCACCCGCAAGCGATTGGGCCCAAGTCGGCGGCCAGAAAATGGCGGCCGGGAGCTGCAGCCGCTCCCCTAACCGCAGCGCCGCTGCCCGGACTGACCACACCGACCTGGAGAGGAAATAAGTGAGCCGGAAGGGGCTGTTGGACGGGCCCGGTGGACAGCGATCCAGACGAGCCCCATGAGGCTGCGGCAGCGGTGCCTGAGGAGGCGGGGCCTCGGCAACCTCCGACCGGCCCCTTGGACTCCGAGAGCCGGCCCGAGACTCAATAGCATGATGTGTGGCAGTGGCGGCCCCCCGGGGCAGGAGAATTGGTCCCGGGCCGTGGGGCCGGAGGTACAGCCCCCCTGGGGGAAGAAGTGGAAACAGACGAGCCGGCCCTGCCCGCCGAGCTGCGACAAGCAGTGGCTGACGGGCTCGACGCGTGGTCCGTGGAGGGCCGGTGAAGCAGCAAACGTGCCGACCCGGGCGACTGAAGCCTCGGGTGAGACCAGGCCCCTGCGGCGACGAGGAACAGATGAGCTGTGGGATACCCTGGTCCTCCCAACCAATTCAAGGATCCGCAGCTGTCTCGCCACAGGAGGTGAGTGGGGTGACGACTTGCCTGGCACCCCCCAAGCCAGAGGCACGGCCGGGGCCCCGTAGGAGCCGAGAAAGAGTGGCGGCACTGGGGCAGCGGATGTGGCATGTGGCTTTGGGGATGCTGCCTGAGGGGCCAGGTCGTAGATAACGGCGGATGTGAGCACCCTGCCTCCAGAGAACCCCTCCTCAGGGGAGCAACATAACTACAGCAGTCTCCGGGAGTGAGGGGCCTCTGGCGAGACTGGCCAGGTGTATTTGGAATCAGGTGAGGCGGGCCGAGTCAGCTGCCCCTTGGACCAGAGAGGGACTACACGAGAGCCCGCCGCTTCACCTGGGGGCGCTGTCCTGGCATCGCCAAACAATCCCCGTGGGTGGAGGCCCACTGCATGGACCTTCAGACCAGAGGATTTTCATAGAGACTGTCTGACTGGGCGGGGGCTCCCCCCGGGAGATGTCCCTTCTGAGAATCAGTGAACACAAAGGCCCAGGTGTGAGCGATGTGCGGCACGGTGGAGACCCTGCTGACTCCTCGTGACGACATAGGCAAGGACAGATCTGCCAGACAGCCGCCGGCGCCCCAACAGAGGATCGACCAATTTACCACGCCGCAACCTCACGGAGTGAGGGAGACAGGCATCTGGGGGACCCACCCCAGACGGGGTGCATGCTATCCTTCAGCCTATCCAGTCATCGCAACTAGCCGTAGAAACCAAGATCGGGGAAGTGCGCGAGGACATGGGCCGTATAAGGCAAGATCTCAAAAATGCAGTGGGCCGAATTACGGAGGTGGAGAGTCACGTCTCTCAAACGGAAGACGACATGGCGGAACTCAGGATCAAGGTGGCCCAACTGCACACTCAAACTGGCGAATTGCACCACTGTGCCGAAGATGTGGAAAACCGCTCCAGACGTAATAATCTGCACCTCATTGGAGTTCCGGAAGGAGCAGAAGAAAACAGGGCCCCTGAGTTCCTAGAGCACTGGATCAAATCCTGGATGCCAGAACAAACTCTTTCACCTTGGTTTGCAATCGAGCGTGCGCACAGGGTCCTGGCCCCGCAGCCCCCCCCCCCGGGTGGCCCGAACAGACCTATGATTGAACTTCAAGGACCGCAAGAATATCCTTAAGGAGGCCAGGTGTTGCACCGACCTCCACTGGGACAACCACAAAATTCTGATATTTCCATATTACACTCGAGAGGTCCAAACCCGACGTCGGTCGTATGAACACGTCAAGCAAAAGCTCAGGGCGATGCAACTCTCATACATGCTCCTCTTTCCAGTGCGCCTGAAAGTCCTTATGTGTGGAAAGGCCTACTTCTTCGAGTCTCCAGAGGAGGCATCGGACTGGCTGACAGAGGAAGGCATCGGGCTCGGAGGGGCCCTCCTGGACCGCTAGGGGGCTCTCCAGGGCACGGTTCCGCATCCCGAACAGGTGCACGAAGAGGACGAAGGTGCACCAAGTCCCGATGTGGGAGACAGGGGGGGCTCTGATAGCCCTCTAGGCGAGGACATGAGGCTAAGATCCGCCCCCCAAACAGAAAGGGATCCTGCAGATACCTCGGAGATCCGGAACGCAGAATGTACGATGGAAGGGGATCGCCTGAGTCAAACTCCTACACTCGGCTGACTGTGGAGGCACGGCTCTTCCCTTATGGGCCTCTGGGATGACTGATACTGCCTGGCACAAACACGTGCGGATTACAGCGGGGTCTCACCCACTGTTTAATGCTCTCTGCCTATTGTTTACCACCTATAGTCTTTGGCTTCCATCTACTGATTGCAGATGATCTGTCTAAATGGAGGGGTCCACCACTCCACTCCAATGACAGTCCATCTGGCTGTGTTGTTTTGTTTGGGTTATTGGGCAACAGATGCTTCCGGGGTAGAAGTATGGGGTGGGGGGCGGTTGGGGGGTAGGAAGTTCATCGAGGGGTTAAGCAATGATGTTCCAATAGGGTTTCTTTATTGTTCTTTTAATTTATCCCTTTGTTTGAGACGGTCGCCCCTAGACCCATTGACAGGCACTCGACATTCCACTATACCACTGTACTCCACGCGTGGCCTTTGCTAACAAGTCCTTTCATGGAATGTGAATGGACTCCTAGACAAGATCAAGAGGTCCACAGTGTTTAACACGCTTCGCAGGTACGCCCCCTAAGTAGTTTTATTACAGGAGAACCATCTACTTGGCACCAAATGCCCCATGCTTGCGCGAGGAGGATATGACAAGGTCTCCCACTCAGGATTCTCGAGGGGCTCCAGGGGGGTGGCTATCCTACTCCATCATTCATTGCTCATGGTGGTTACTCCCACCCAGTCCGATCCACAAGGATTATTGGTCGTAGTGACTGGTTCACTCCACGGGTTGCTGATTAACATCGTAAGTGCCTACACCCCCCCCTCCCCCAAACTGCTTTTGATAACTTCTTACTCTCACTCCGCCAGGTGCTGTCGGGACTCCCCCAGGGGACTACTCTAATAGGGGGAGACTTCAACTCAGTCCTAGACCCCAGGCTAGCTGTTTTGGGTACCGTATCCGCCAGCCGTTCCTGCCGGGCATTGAGCTTGAGGGCTGGGCTGAGAGCCTTGGCCTGTGTGAGGTCTGGAGAATCTGACACCCCAGGACGCGACAATACACGCACACATCAGCAACCCACCAGACACACGCTAGAATTGACCTCGTGTTCATGGCAGCGTTAGACATTGCCAGTGTCACCGGGGCTGAGATACTGCCACACCTGGTTTCAGACCACACACCACTACAAATTTGGTTGGGAGGTGCGGACCCTGCCCAGCGCCCGATATGGCACTTGAACGCTTGGCACCTGCAGGACAGTGAGTACACCCTAGCGGTTCGAGACCATCTTAACCAATACTTTGAGCAAAACTTAGGGTCAGTGCAATCGCCGGGCACGGTTTGGGCTGCATGTAAGGCTACTCTACGGGGACACGCCAAGCATCTCCTTCGCATACGCGCACGCAACTCGCAGGTGTCAGAGCTTGAGGCTAGGGCTTTGCGACTTGAGCAGCGACATGCGGCCTCCACCTCAGCCTCCATTTCGAGGCAACTCACCATGGTCAAAGATGAGATTACACATTTACTGCTGGAAACTGCGAAACATCTCTGGCGAGCATCAGCAGCCTGGGTGTACGGCTGGGGGGACAAGAATGAGAAACTCCTACATTGGCTAGCCACTCGGCCGCTAGCAGATAGAATTATCTCTGAAATAACAGATGAAGCTGGAATTCTTTGCAGGATGCCAGGTGACATCGTACAAATCTTTGCCATCTATTATGCACGACTATATGCAGAGTGGCCGAAAGGGAGTCCCTTCTCCTGGACGACATTGTCCTCCCAAAGATTTCACAAGTGACCAGGGACAAGGCATTAAGGATCGAAGAGATCAATGAGGCGATATCTAAACTGTCATTAGGTAAGACACCTGGCCCAGACGGCTTCCCGTTAGAGCTATACGGTAGATGCGGAGATATCCTGGGCCCTCACTTGCTAAATATGTACGAGGAAGCGAAAAAAACAGGGATAAACCAGGCAACTATCGTGGTGATCCCCAAGACCCAACCTCCGTCACGACACTGGTCCGCGTACCGTCCCATCTCTCTCTTAAACACCAAGATTAAGATACTATCCACGATTCTTGCCACCAGGCTGAGGGTGGCGTTTCCCTTACTGGTACACCCTGAGCAGTGCAGGGTTATGCCCACGCGAAGTACAAGACACTGCATCAGGCGCCTGCACGTAGCCCTAGCCACCGTGAGGCCCTGGCCCGGTCTCCCTTGGCTCTCCTCTTGCTGGACTTCGAGAAAGCTTTTGATACCGTGGATTGGTCCTACTTGGATCACGTCCTGCTAAGTAACGGATTTGGGCCCAAATTCCGCAGCCTGGTTAAGCTCCTCTACTCTAACCCGACCTCCCGAGTCCAGGTGAATGGGGTGATCTCGGACCCGTTCCCCATCTGTCGGGGCACCAGCCAAGGGTGCCCACTGTCCCCGTTGCTCTTTGCACTCGATATAGAGCCCCTGGCGAAGCTACATTGAGAGGACCCTCTATTTGACTGTTGGTCATGGCCTGCTGGACCAGAGGACCGTGTGGCATTATACGCAGATGACATGCTCAAATACCTTTCTATTCCTGCCAAAGTGGTCCCCAAATTCTGCAAATCCTGGTTCTCTTCTCTGAAGCTTTGGGCTTGACTCTGAACCCCAGCAAATCCCTATTGGTCCCCCTGCATCCCTCCAGAGACTGCGTTGAATGGCAACAAAACATCCCTATTCAGCGCAACAGTTTTAAGTACTTGGGAGTGCAGGTGGCCCTGCTACCGGAGCTGGCGTGGGCACTCAACGTCCTACCGCTTACTCGGCAAGTTAAAGACTACCTCCAACGTTGGCGGGCCCTGCCTCTCAACCTGCTTGGTAGAATAGCACTCTATAAAATGATGATCCTCCCCAGGCTCCTTTATTTACTGCATAACTTCCCACACCCAGTTCCTCGGAAATGGTTCAAAGAAATGGACACGGTAGCGCGTTGATTCCTGTGAGGCGGCACCCGTCCTAGGCTGGCCCTTAATACCTGCCAAAGAGATGTCTATGGTGGAGGTCTGGGAATGTCCAATATTTACTATTAACCACCTTGCAATGCACCTACTCGTAATAAACGATTGGATGGGGGGAGGTTGGACGGACCCAGCATACCGACTGGAGCTCCAAACGATGGGCTACCCAGGATCCTTGATGCATTATATGGTGGTCAAATTCCCCGAGTGCCATCTGAAGTGACTAAGGTGGTCTTATTGGGCTGGCGCAAGGCCCAAAAAGTGTCGGGTTGGAGGGGCGTCTTACCCAATAGACCCCATTATGGCAAGGGAGATGGTTGGCAGAGGCCTCGGCATTGAAGGGATTTCAGAGATGGGACAACATAGGAATCTCCACACTGGGAGACGTCTGTGGGGGGGGCACATATGTGATCCTTTGAGGAGCTTCAGCGACTCTTTTCACTGAACAAGACTCAATTCCACAGCGACTTACTGGAGGGCGGTCATGAGGGAGGTCTCAGGGGTCTTGCAGGGTGAGGTGGAAGTGGCTCTGCTGCCACTCTTGCTGGGGGTCATGGGGGAAACGGGATTGAGAAGAGCAGACCGAATCCTTCTGGGAGTGGCATGCCTGGTGGCAAAAAGAGACATAATGGCGAACTGGAAGGCTGGGGCGGCACCGGCGCTGGCCAGATGGAGACGAGGTGTGGACTGGTGTGCCCAGCGCGAAAAACTTGTATATAAAGCCAGGGGATGCCCAAATAAATATTATAAGGTGTGGGGGAAATGGGAGGCCACGTGGTGCACTTAACTTGCTCACGAGCTGCACGGCCTGCTGGGGGAGCCTCCCTCCAGTAGCAACTCGTGGGGGGGTTTTCCCCCCCTCTCCTTTTCTCTCTCTTCTTTTCTCCTTTAGAATAAGTCGGTGCAGCTGTATACTGGTTGTAAACATTGTCTATGGGAGCTTGTTTGGGACTTGGGAGGTGACCGACTCCAGGTACCAGTTTGGTGCCATGTTGTGTGTATTTTATTCTTATTGTTTTTGCAAAACCAATAAAAGTTCATTATAAAAAAAATTAAAAAAAACAATTGTATGCAAATGCCACAGGCTTGGCCTAAGTAAAAAGCATAGAAAAAAGTGGTATACACAGTGTCAATCTGGAATGTAAACGGGTTGGGGAGTAAAATTAAACGAGGACTTATAGCCGAAGTCTTAACAAACTATAAGCTGACCTTGTACTCTTTAAGAGACACATCTATGGGTTATCTGCTGTGAATTCCACAGTTAGGGAATATATTCAGTATTGAGTTGTGCAGGATAGACTACTGGTGCCAGGGGGTTAGCAATACAATTAAGGAAGACGGCTACATTTCACTGAACCATGACATGGTTTGACACTTTTGGAAGATACACTGTGGTCCTAGGTGATTAAGAGAGAGAACAGATTTTTATTAATCAATGCCTATATGGCACCAGGATTACAGAATTACACCCTAACAGCCCTCACAAACTTACATGACAAAATTCAACCTCCACTAACAATATTAGGGCGAGACTCCAGTATGCAATGCACCTGCATTTAGAGAGGTTCAGCCACAAACTGGGCCTCCTACCCCATACAATTAACTTGGAAAAATTCAGCAAGGCAATCAGCCTCTCAGACATCTGTTGAATACTGCATAGCAGAGAAGGAAAATGTTACTTACCCAGTAGACATCTGTTCGTGACATGTAGTGCTGTAGATTTGCATGCTTTGCAGAAGTCCACAATCTAGTGTTGGGCTCAGAGTGTTACAAGTTGTTTTTCTTTGAAGAATATTTTCGAGTCACGAGTTCAGGTGACTCCTCCTCTCAGTGATACTGCGCATGGGCATCAAGTTCTTTGTTAAAATGTTTTCCGCAGGAGGGTATATTAAAGAGTGTATATATGTAAAAGTAGATAGTAAATAAAAGATGTCCATGCAATGTATGTACATATTTACAATATGGTGTACTACAATGACTAGTTTCCAAGGAGGAGGGAGGGCTCATGTGAGTCTAAAGCACTACATGCCACAAACAGATGTCTACTGGGTAAACAACATTTTATGTTCGATGTCATGTGTAGCTGTATGTAGGAAGTTGGCTCTGTATATACTATTTCAAAGTAAGAAATAGTGTGCACAGAGTCCAAGGGTTCCCTTTAGAGGTAAGATAATGGCAAAAGTAGATAATTCTAATGCTCTATTTTGGGGTAGTGTGGAAGAGCTATAGGCTTATCAGAGGGTAGTGTTAAGCATTTGTTGTACAAACACAGGCAATAAATGAGGAACGCACACTCAAATACTAACTCAAGGCCAATAGGTTTTTATATTGAAAAATATATTTTCTTAGTTTATTTTAAGAACTACAGGTTCAAGATTTACAGTTAATACTTTAAATGTAAGTTACTTCAGTTAGATACTTTAGGAACGTTGAATAAAAGCAATATCACATACAGTCTTTGTAAAAATGGCAATAAGCTATTTTCAAAGTGGACAGTGCAAAAATCAACAGTTCCTGGGGGAGGTAAGTAAAGGTTAGTTTTGCAGGTAAGTAAAACACTTACAAGTCTCAAAGTTGGGGCATAGGTAGCCCACCGTTTGGGGTTCAAGGCAACCCCAAAGTTACCACACCAGCAGCTCATGGGCGGTCAGCTGCAGAGGTCAAAGAGGTGCCCAAAACACACAGGCTTCAATGGAGATTTACAGGGGTGCCCCAGTTCCAGTCTGCCAGCAGGTAAGTACCTGCATCCTCGGGGGCAGACCGGGGGGAGGGGTGGGGGGGGGGGGGTGTTGTAGGGCACTGGGGGGGGACACACAAGATGGCACAGAAAGTACACCCTCAGCGGCACAGGGGCGGCCGGGTGCAGTGTGCAAACAGCCGTCGGGTTTTAGATAGCAAGTAATGGAGGGACCCCGGGGGTCACTTCAACGATGCAGGCAGGCACGGGGGGCTTCTTGGGGCAGCCACCACCTGGGCTAGGCAGACGGTCGCCTAGGGGTCGCTCCTGCACTGGAATTCGGTTCCTTCAGGTCCTGGGGGCTGCGGTGCAGTGTTGGTTCCAGGCGTTGGGTCCTTTGTCACAGGCAGTCGCAGTCAGGGGGATTCTCTCTGCAGGGGTCGCTTCGGGGGCTCAGGGGGGCTCGTCTCTGGTTACTCACAGGCTTGCAGTCGCCGGGGAGTCCTCCCTGAGGTATTGGTTTTCTGCAGATCAAGCCGGGAGCGTCGGGTGCAGAGTGGGAAGTCTCACGCTTCCAGCGGGAAACGTGAAATCTTTAAAGTTGCTTCTTTGTTGCAAAGAA
This sequence comes from Pleurodeles waltl, assembly GCF_031143425.1. Classification (NCBI taxonomy): domain Eukaryota; kingdom Metazoa; phylum Chordata; class Amphibia; order Caudata; family Salamandridae; genus Pleurodeles; species Pleurodeles waltl. The sequence continues at coordinate 475,019,673 of NC_090439.1, forward strand.
GTTGCAGGTTTTTGAACAGAGCCGCTGCTCATGGGAGTTTCTTGGCCCTTGGGTGCAGTGCAGTCCTTTGAGGCTTCAGAGGTCGCTGGTCCCTGTTGGATGCGTCGCTGTTGCATTTTTCTTCGAAGTTGGGAGACAGGCTGGTAGGGCTGGGACCAAAGCAGTTGTCTTCTCTGTCTTCTCTGCAGGTCTTCAGGTCAGCAGTCCTTCTTGTTGAGGTTGCAGGAATCTAGTTTCCTAGGTTCTGGGGAGCCCTAAATACAGAATTTAGGGGTGTGTTTAGGTATGGGAGGGCAGTAGCCCTGTGGGGAGGGGGGCACATCCCTAATCCTAGTAGGGGAATCCTCCAAACTCAAGATGGAGGATTTCTCAAGGCAGGGGTCACCTCAGCTCAGGACACCTTAGGGCCTGTCCTGGTTGGTGGGTAAATCCTCCTTGTTTTTCTCATTATCTCCTCCAGCCTTGCCACCAAAAGTGGGGGCAGTGGCCGGAGGAGCGGGCATCTCCACTAGCTGGGATGCCCTGGGGCGCTGTAACAAAGGGGGTGAGCCTTTGAGGCTCACTGCCAGGTGTTACAGGTCCTGTAGGGGGAGGTGAGAAGCACCTCCACCCAGTACAGGCTTTGTTCCTGGCCACAGAGTGACAAAGGCACTCTCCCCATGTGGTCAGTAACATCTCTGGTGTGTGGCAGGCTGGCAGGAACTGGTCAGCCTACACTGGAAGTCGGGTATGTTTTCAGGGGGCATCTCTAAGGTGCCCTCTGGGTGTATTTTTACAATAAATTGCACACTGGCATCAGTGTACATTTATTGTGCTGAGAAGTTTGATAACAAACGTTCCAGTTTTCAGTGTAGCCATTATGGAACTGTGGAGTTCGTGTTTGACAAACCCCCAGACCATATACTCTTATGGGCTACCCTGCACTTACAATGTCTAAGGTTTTGCTTAGACACTGTAGGGGCACAGTGCTCATGCACATATGCCATCACCTGTGGTATAGTGCACCCTGCCTTAGGGCTGTAAGGCCTGCTAGAGGGGTGACTTACCTATGCCACATGCAGTGTGAGGTTGGCATGGCACTCTGAGGGGAGTGCCATGTCGACTTAGTCATTTTCTCTCCACCAGCACACACAAGCTGTGAGGCAGTGTGCATGTGCTGAGTGAGGGGTCCCTCGGGTGGCATAAGACATGCTGCAGCCCTTAGAGACCTTCCCTGGCATCAGGGCCCTTGGTACCAGGGGTACCAGTTACAAGGGACTTACCTGAGTGCCAGGGTTGTGCCAATTGGGGAGACAAAAGTACAGTTTAGGAAAAGAACACTGGTGCTGGGGCCTGGTTAGCAGGGTCCCAGCACACTTTTAGTCAAAACTGGCATCAACAAAGACAAAAAGTCAGGGGGTAACCATGCCAAGGAGGCATTTCCTTACACAACCCACCCCCGCCCCCCAAATGAAAGAGGATGAGACTAACCTTTCCCAAGAGTCTTCATTTTCTAAGTGGAGGAACCTGGAAAGGCCATCTGCATTGGCATGGGCAGTCCCAGGTCTGTGTTCCACTATAAAGTCCATTCCCTGTAGGGATATGGACCACCTCAACAGATTAGGGTTTTCTCCTTTCATTTGCATGAGCCATCTGAGAGGTCTATGGTCAGTTTGAACTATGAAGTGAGTACCAAAAAGGTATGGTCTCAACTTCTTCAGGGACCAGACCACAGCAAAGGCCTCCCTCTCAATGGCATTCCAACGCTGCTCCCTGGGGAGTAACCTCCTGCTAATGAAAGCAACAGGCTGGTCAAGGCCATCATCATTTGTTTGGGATAGGACCGCTCCTATCCCATATGTTCAGAGGCATCTGTCTGCACAATGAACTGCTTAGAGTAATCTGGAGCTTTTAGAACTGGTGCTGTGCACATAGCTTGTTTCAGGGTGTCAAAGGTCTGTTGACATTCCACAGTCCAGTTAACTTTCTTGTGCATTTTCTTGGAGGTAAGTTCTGTGAGGGGTGTCCCTATTGATCTATATCCCTTCACAAACCTCCTATAGTACCCAGTCAAGCCAAGGAATGCCCTGACTTGAGTCTGGGTTTTTGGAGCTACACAGTCCAGAATAGTCTCGATCTTGGGTTGGAGTGGCTGAACCTGGCCTCCACCTACAAGGTGTCCCAAGTAAACCACAGTACCCTGCCGTATCTGACATTTAGATGCCTTGATAGAGAGGCCTGCTGCTTGCAGGGCCTGCAAAACCTTATTCAGGTGGACCAGGTGATCCTGCCAGTTGGAGCTAAAGACAGCAATATCATCAAGATAAGCTGCACTATAGGACTCCATGCCAGCAAGGACTTGAACCACCAACCTTTGGAAGGTGGCAGGGGCATTCTTTAAGCCAAAGGGCATCACAGTGAACTGGTAGTGCCCATCAGGTGTAGAGAATGCTGTTTTCTCTTTTGCTCCTGGTGCCATTCTTATTTGCCAATACCCTGCTGTCACGTCAAAGGTACTCAGGTATTTGGCAGCACTCAATTTGTCAATTAACTCATCTGCCCTTAGAATGGGGTGAGCATCTGTCTTGGTGACAGAATTAAGCCCTCTGTAGTCTACACAGAACCTCATCTCTCACTTGCCATCTTTTGTGTGAGGTTTGGGGACCAAGACCACTGGGCTAGCCCAGGGACTGTCAGAGTGCTCAATCACTCCAGCATCTTGTGGACTTCCACTTTGATGCTTTCCTTAACTTGATCAGACTGTCTGAATATTTTGTTTTTGACAGGCATGCTGTCTCCTGTGTCCACATCATGGGAACACAGGTGGGTCTGACCAGGGGTTAGGGAAAAGAGCTCAGCAAACTGCTGGAGAACTTGCTTGCAGTCAGCTTGTTGTTGTAGCCAGAGAGGGTGTCTGAATAGATCACTCCATCTACTGAGCCATCTTTAGGGTCAGTGGAGAGGAGATCAGGGAGAGGTTCACTCTCTGCTTCCTGGTCCTCACCTGTAACCATTAACATGTTTACATCTGCCCTGTCATGGAAGAGTTTTAGGCGGTTAACATGGATAACCCTCTTGGGGGTCCTGCTAGTGCCTAGGTCCACCAGGTAGGTGACCTCACTCTTCTTCTCTAGCACTGGGTAAGGGCCACTCCATTTGTCCTGAGGTGCCCTGGGAGCCACAGTCTCCAGAACCCAGACTCTCTGCCCTGGCTGAAACTCAACCATAGCAGCCTTTTGGTCACACCACATCTTCTGAAGATGTTGGCTGGCCTCAAGGTTTTTACTTGCCTTTTCCATGTACTTTGCCATCCTGGAACGTAGGCCTAGTACATAGTCCACTATATTTTGTTTAGGCTCATGGAGAGGTCTCTCCCAGCCTTCTTTTACAAGAGATAGTGGTCCCCTTACGGGATGGCCAAACAGAAGTTCAAAGGGGGAAAACCCTACTCCCTTCTGAGGCACCTCTCTGTAGGCGAAAAGCAGGTATGGCAAGAGGACATTCCATCTCCTTTTGAGCTTTTGAGCTTTTCAGGGAGCCCCATGATCATGCCCTAAATGTCTTGTTAAATCTCTCAACAAGACCATTGGTTTGTGGATGGTATGGTGTGGTGAATTTGTAAGTCAACCCACACTCATTCCACATGTGTTTTAGGTAAGCTGACATGAAGTTGGTACCACTGTCAGAAACCACCTCCTTAGGAAATCCCATTCAGGTAAAAATACCAATGAGTGCTTTGGCTACTGCAGGGCAGTAGTGGACCTAAGGGGAATTTCTTCAGGGTACCTAGTAGCATGATCCACTACTACTAGGATATACTGATTACCTGATGCTGTTGGAGGTTCAAGTGGATCCACTATTTCCACTCCCGCTCTTTCAAAGGGGACACCCACCACTGGAAGTGGAATGAGGGGGGGCCTTTGGGTGGCCACCTGTCTTACCACTGGCTTGACAGGTGGCACAGGAGGCACACAACTCCTTTACATTCTGGGACATATTGGGCCAATAGAAATGGTTGACGAACCTCTCCTATGTCTTGGTTTGTCCCAAATGCTCAGCAAGTGGAATGTCATGGGCTAAGGTCAGAATGAACTCCCTAAACTCCTGAGGCACTACCACTCTACTAGTGGCACCAGGTTTTGGATCTCTTGCCTCAGTGTAAATTAGTCCATCTTCCCAATAGACCCTGTGGGTTCCACTGACATTTCCTTTGGTTTCCTCAGCAGCTTGCTGCCTTAGGCCTTCAAGAGAGGGACACGTTTCTTGCCCCTTGCACAGCTGTTCCCTTGAGGGTCCCCCTGGGCCCAAGAGCTCAACCTGATAAGGTTCCAAATCTATAGGCTCAGTTCCCTCAGGGGACAGAACTTCTTCCTGAGAAGAGAGGTTCTTTTCCTTTTTCTGTGCTGAAGCTGGTTCCCCAGTCTTCTTTCCTTTTCTCTTGGAAGGTTGGGCCATTATTCCAGACTCCAACACCTCTTTTTCACCCTGAGCTCTGCACTGTGCCCTAGTCTTGACACACACCAGTTCAGGGATACCCAGCATGGCTGCATGGGTTTTGAGTTCTACCTCAGCCCATGCTGAGGACTCCAGGTAATTTCCAAGCAAACAGTCTACAGGGATATTTGAAGAGTCCACCACCTGTTTCAGGCCATTGACCCCCTCCCCATGCTAAAGTTACCATAGCCATGGGATGTACTTTAGTCTGATTGTCAGCATTGGTGACTGGATAGGTTTGTACAGTCAGGTATTGTCCTGGGGAAACCAGTTTGTCAGTCACCATAGTGACACTGGCACCTGTATCCCTCAGGGCCTCTACTCTAGTCCCATTAATAAAGAGCTGTTGCCTGTATTTTTGCATGTTAGGGGGCCAGGCAGCCAGCATGGCTAAATCCACCCCACCCTCAGAGACTAATGTAGCTTCAGTGTGAACACTGATTTGCTCTGGGCACACTGTTGATCCCACTTGGAGACTGGCTATTCCAGTGCTAACTGGAGTAGTAGTTGAAGTGGAACCTTTCTTGGGACAGGCCTTGTCTCCAGTTTGGTGTCCATACTGACTACAGCTGCGACACCAGGCCTTTTTGGGATCCAAGTTTTTACCCTTGTACCCAAATGAGGATTGTGAAGAGGCTTTGGACCCACCCTCCTGTGCAGGTTTATGGGGCCCTGTAGAAGACTCTTTATTTTTACCCTTGGATGTCTCAACACACTTCCCCTGGGGAGGCTTTGTGACCCCTTTCTTTTGGTCACCCCCTGTGGAAGTCTTGGTCACCCTTGTCTTGAAACAGTGGTCTGCCTTCTTTCCCAATTCTTGGGGAGAAATTGGACCTAGGTCTACCAGATGCTGATGCAGTTTATCACTGAAACAATTACTTAAAAGGCGTTCCTTCATAAACAAATTATACAGCCCTTCATTATCATTTACACCACTGCCATCAATCCAACCATCCAGTGTTTTGACTAAGAAGTCAACAAAAGCAACCCATGTTTGGCTAGAGGATTTTTGAGCCCCCCTGAGCCTAATCCTGTACTCCTCAGTTGAGAATCCAAAGCCATCAATCAGGGTAGCCTTCATGAGGTCATAGGAATCTGCATCTTTTCCAGAGAGTGTGAGGAGTCTATCCCTACACTTTCCAGGGAACATTTCCCGAAGGAGAGCACCCCAGTGAGATCGGTTTACTTTTCTGGTTGCACAAGCCCTCTCAAAAGCTGTGAACCATTTGGTGATGTCATCACCATCTTCATATTTTGTTACAATCCCTTTGGGGATTTTTAGCATGTCAGTATTCTCTGACCCTATTTTACGTTGCTGCCACCATTGATGGGAGCTAAACACATCTCTTGTCTTTCCCTTTCTATGGCTAGGAGCGGTCTCTTCAAAGCAAATCATCTGGCCATCCTGGCTAACAGGAGGTCATCTTCATTGAGGCTGCCCTCAATGCTTCCAGAGTTGCTGGACTCCCCTGTAGGAGAAGCAGCATCTCTGACTATCACTTGTGGAGTCAGGGGTTGAGGGACCCTTGTCTTCCTAACTAGGACAGGAGGGAGGGAGTTATCCTCCAGGTCACTAGTTTTCCCCTCTGTAAGGTTGTCTTCAGAGGGGTGGTCTCTAGCAAGCTCTGCCAAAAGCTCCTGGAGCTGTACTTTGGTAGGGTTTGATCTAGTTTTTATATTTTTTATTTTACAGAGAGTCCTTAACTCTGACATCCTAAGATGCAGGTAAGGGGTGAGGTTGAGCTTCCCCACCATCTCATCTGTGTTAAACATTATTTCTCTAAAAGTTGGGATACTTTTTAAGAATCTAAAACTATCTCTAGAACTTAATCCAAGCTTTTACAAAACTTGTAAACTCTAAAAGAAATGCTAACAGGGACTTACACAAGGCCCTAGCAGGACATTAAAAAATTTAGAAAAATAGCTCAAATTGCAAAAATTAGTTTCTAATGACAATTTTTGGAATTTATTCATGTGATCAGGTATTGGATGAGTAGTCCAGCAAATGCAAAGTCTTAGACCCCACGGCTGATCCACCAATGTAGGAAGTTGGCTCTGTATATACACTTTCAAAGTAAGAAATAGTGTGCACAGAGTCCAAGGGTTCCCCTTAGATGTAAGATAGTGGCAAAAGTAGATAATTCTAATGCTCTATTTTGTGGTAGTGTGGTCGAGCAGTAGGCTTATCAGATGGTAGTGTTAAGCATTTGTTGTACACACACAGGCAATAAATGAGGAACACACACTCAAAGACTTACTCCAGGCCAATAGGTTTTTATATTGAAAAATATATTTTCTTAGTTTATTTTAAGAACCACAGGTTCAAGATTTACAGTTAATACTTTAAATGTAAGTTACTTCAGTTAGATACTTTAGGAATTTTGAATAAAAGCAACATCACATACAGTCTTTGTAAAAATGGCAATAAGCTATTTTCAAAGTGGACAGTGCAAAAATCATCAGTTCCTGGGGGAGGTAAGTAAAGGTTAGTTTTGCAGGTAAGTAAAACACTTACAAGTCTCAAAGTTGGGGCATAGGTACCCCACCGTTGGGGGTTCAAGGCAACCCCAAAGTTACCACACCAGCAGCTCAGGGCCGGTCAGGTGCAGAGGTGAAAGAGGTGCCCAAAACACATAGGCTTCAATGGAGAACAGGGGTGCCCCGGTTCCAGTCTGCCAGCAGGTAAGTACTTGCATCCTCGGGGGCAGAGCAGGGGGGTTTTGTAGAGCACCATGGGGGAACACAAGAAGGCACAGAAAGTACACCCTCAGCGGCAAAGGGGCAGCCGGGTGCAGTGTGCAAACAGGCGTCGGGTTTTAGATTGAAAACAATGGAGGGACCCGGGGGTCACTTCAACGATGCAGGCAGGAACGGGGGGGGGGGGAATCCTCGGGGTAGCCACCACCTGGGCTAGACAGAGGGTGGCTCCTGCACTGGAGTTTGGTTCCTTCAGGTCCTGGGGGTTGCGGGTGAAGGGTTGGTTCCAGGCGTCTGGCACCTTGTTATAGGCAGTCGCGGTCAGGAGGAGCCTCTCGATTCTCTCTCTGCAGGCGTCGCTGTGGGGGCTGAGGGGGGTCATCTCTGGTTACTCACGGGCTCACAGTCGCCGGGGAGTCCTCCCTGAGGTGTTGGTTTTCTGCAGGTCGAGTCTGGGGTGTCAGGTGCAGAGTGGGAAGTCTCACGCTTCCGGCTGGAAACGTGAAGTCTTTAAAGTTGCCTCTTTGTTGCAAAGAAGTTGCAGGCTTTTGAACAGAGCCGCTGTTCACAGGAGTTTCTTGGTCCTTGGGTGCAGGGCAGTCCTCTGAGGCTTCAGAGTTCACTGGTCCCTGTTGGATGCGTCGCTGTTGCAGTTTTCTTCGAAGTTGGGAGACAGGCCGGTAGGGCTGGGGCCAAAGCAGTTGTCGTCTCCATCTTCTCTGCAGGGCTTCAGGTCAGCAGTCCTTCTGGTTAAGGTTGCAGGAATCTGGAATTTAGGGGTGTGTTTAGGTCTGGGAGGGCAGTAGCCAATGGCTACTGTCCTGGACGGTGGCTACACCCTCTTTGTGCCTCCTCCATGTGGGGAGGGGGGTACATCCCTAATCCTATTGGGGGAATCCTCCAAACTCAAGATGGAGGATTTCTCAAGGCAGGGGTCACCTTAGGGGCTGTCCTGACTGGTGGGTGACTCCTCCCTGTTTTTCTCATTATCATCTCCAGCCTTGCCGCCAAAAGTGGGGGCAGTGGCCGGAGGGGCGGGCATCTCCACTAGCTGGGAAGCCCTGGGGCGCTGTAACAAAAGGGGGGAGCCTTTGAGGCTCACCGCCAGGTGTTACAGCTCCTGCAGGGGGAGGTGAGAAGCACATCCACCCAGTACAGGCTTTGTTCCTGAGTGACAAAGGTTCTCGCCCCATGTGGCCAGCAACATGTCTGGTGTGTGGCAGGCTGGCAGGAACTGGTCAGCCTACACTGGAAGTCGGGTATGTTTTCAGGGGGCATCTCTAAGATGCCCTCTGGGTGTATTTTACAATAAATTGTACACTGGCATCAGTGTGCATTTATTGTGCTGAGAAGTTTGATACCAAACTTCCCAGTTTTCAGTGTAGCCATTATGGTACTGTGGAGTTCGTGTTTGACAAACTCCCGGGCCATATACTCTTATGGCTACCCTGCACTTACATTGTCTAAGGTTTTGCTTAGACACTGTAGGGGCATAGTGCTCATGCACATATGCCCTCACCTGTGGTATAGTGCACCCTGCCTTAGGGCTGTAAGGCCTGCTAGAGGGGTGGCTTACCTATGCCACAGGCAGTGTGAGGTTGGCATGGCACTCTGAGGGGAGTGCCATGTCGACTTAGTCATTTTCTCCCCAACAGCACACACAAGCTGAGAGGCAGTGTGCATGAGCTGAGTGAGGGGTCCCTCGGGTGGCATAAGACATGCTGCAGCCCTTAGAGACCTTCCCTGGCATAAGGGCCCTTAGTACCAGGGGTACCAGTTACAAGGGACTTACCTGGATGTCAGGGTTGTGCCAATTGTGGAGACAAAAGTACAGTTTAGGGAAAGAACACTGGTGCTGGGGCCTGGTTAGCAGGGTCCCAGCACACTTTAAAATCATAACTTAGCATCAGCAAAGGCAAAACGTCAGGGGGTAACCATGCCAAGGAGGCATTTCCTTACACATGTTTAGTCCTGCATGGGGAACTATGGCTATGCAGGAAGCCATCATATCTAACATTTGCATCACTAGCTTTACTGTGTAAGTATGATTCTCTTGTAACTGAGAGCTGAGATTTTGAAAAGCTCGAATCCTTACTGGGTTTGGATATGCTATTGCTGACGAGTGTTCAGAATTGCTCCCAGATAAAATTGCACGTGTCAGAGTTGAAAATGAGATTTGAGGTAGTTTATTGTGAACCCCAAATTTTGTAGATTTACAGTGTACTGAGTGCATTACTGGGCTGTCATGTTTGAATGGTATTGGCTTTTAAGAGCCAATCATCTAGATATGGCAAAACATGTACATGTTTTCTTCTGAGAAATGCTGCTCCTACTGCCAAGCATTTGGTGAACACTCTTGGGGCTGTTGTTACCCCGAATGGTAGTACCTTGAATTGGTAATTATTTCCTGCAATGACAAATCTTAAATATTTGTGGTGCGCTGGCTGTATGGGAATATGGAAATAAGCATCTTTGAGATGCAATGCTGTCATGTAATCCCCCTGCTGTAATAGAGGAATAACATCTTGCAGAGTGACCATGTGGAAATGCTCTGAAAGTATGGATAGATTGAGAGGCCCAAGATCTAAAACTGGTGTTAATAAACCATTATTTTGGGGTATTAGGAAGTATAGTAAATATCCCCCTAATCCTTGTTGGGATGTAGGAACTGACTCTATAGCCCTTTTGAGGAGGGACTGTACCTCCTCCTTAAGCAGAGCAAGATGGTCATGATAGAATTTGTGGAAACAAGGCGGGATATTTTGTGGAGTGGAAATTCGTTCTAGACAATAGCCATGTTAGATAATTGACAGAACTCACTGATCTGCGGTGATGTTGTACCATTTTGGATAAAAATGTACCAGTCTTCCCCCAAGAGGAGCTGTATGCTCTGTGGGGATTTGTGAAAGGTCACTGTTTTGTTGTGGAAGAGGAACCTCTAGAGGTAGATGTTTGACCTCTTCCTCTATTGTTTAAGCCTCTGTATGAGCCTCTAAAGGGACCTGTGAGGTAGATGGGTCTGTGGCTGATGTTTTGAAACCACCTCTAAACTGTGGCCTACAAAAAGTGCCCCTAGTAGGTGTGGTATATAATGCACCCATGGCTTTAGCTTTTTCTGAGTGTTTAAGTTTTTCTATGGTGGTATCCACCTCTGGCCCAAATAAATGCTCTTTATCAAAAGGCATGTTTAATACAGCTTGTTGTATTTCAGGTTTAAAACCTGAACACCTCAACTATTCATGTCTTCTTATCACTATACTAGTGTTGACCCCCAACCCCCTTGCTGCTGAATTGGCTGCATCAGTAGCACATCTAAATTAATTGTTTGAAATGGCCTGTTCATCTGCTACTATTTCATGTCCTTTTTTTTATGTTACTGTGGAAGAAATAGTTGTTCCATTTCATTCCAGTGGGCTCTATCATGCCTGACCAGGAGTGCCTGAGAATTTGCAATTCTCCAGTGATTAGCAGCTTGAGCAGACACTTTTGCCCGTTGCGTAACATTTTTTACTCTCATTGTTTGGTGGAGGAGCATCCCCTGTAGACTGACTGTTGCTATGTTTTCGCACCAAGCTTACCACTATGGAATCAGGTGTTAATTGTGTTCTTATAAAAGTTCGATCAGAGGGTGCAACTTTGTATTCCCCAACCCACCCTAATCGACTCTAGATGTAATGATCCTTGCTTTGACAGGTTCTTTAAATATGTCAGTAGCACATCTAAGCATGCCTGGAAGCATAGGAAGACACTGGGACTCTGTGTATACTTGTTAAAGTATTAAACAAAAAGTCCTCTTCAACTGGCTCTGTGTGTAACTGGATTTTGTGATACGCAGCTGCTCTAGCTATTACTTGAGGGTAATCAGTGGTATCTTCAGGGGTAGATTACCTTGCTGGATATAAGTCAGGGTCATCAGATAAAATGGGATCAGGATCATATAGATCCTATGGGTCTGCATCCTGTTGAACATCACTTAAATCATCCCTATGAGGTGATGCTGATGATGGTGGAGGAGAGAACTGGGTGGAATATGGAGATGACGGTGGTGCTGGTGGAGTAGAAGGAAGTAAAGGAGAATGAGGTGATGAAGGCAGAGGTTGTTCTGAAGCATTGTCCTTCTCCTTGGAGACTTTCTTAGGGGGAGGCCAAACGTCCAAAGTCTCTTGAAATGTGAGTCTACTTTTAATTGAAACAGGAGGAGAGGCTATAATCCTTCCTGTTCCCTTTTGTGTGTGTAGCTTGGGCTGTCCATTACTTCAAGTATCGGTTCTATGGACGATGACTTCTCTGTAACTACAGAATGTTTTGTGATGGCAGTTTTCGGTTCTGAAGGTTTCAACACAGAATGTTTAACCCGAACCGAAAATGTCAGCTCCAAAAGTGATGTTAATTTTTTCGGCTCCGAAGTAGATATGTCCAATTTTTGGCTTGATACAGAAACTGATTGAGATGTCTGTTTGGGCAGTGCAGAATGCACTTTGGCATTATGTATTTTCGGTGCCGAACCAGAAGGTAGGTCATCCAAATGTTTTTTTTGGCTCCTACCATGGCCTGAGGGCAGTGGAGGACCGGTGACCAATGAAGAAGTCTTTTTAATAGACTTTGTTTGGTGCAATGGTGCCAATGTACTCACGTACTGCGCAGGTGGAATGGATTGTCTTTTGACATCAGAGAATCGATCCAAATCAGAGTGTCTAATGGAGAAGGACGTGCAGTGTCCTATTTCTTCCTGCACATGCTCTTCCCGGAAGATGTTGGAAATTAGATCCGTTGCCTTGGATGCCATTTCTAGTCGACGAGATCTTCGGTCCCGGAGAGTCTTCTTTGACTGAAAAGATATACAGGTGTCCGAGGCTTCGTCTCTGTGTTCCGGAGACAGACACAAATTACACAACAAGTGTTGATCCGTGTAGGGAAACTGGGACTGACACCGAGGACAGAACCGAAACTGAGTTAATTTCATCAGCCTATCATTCTTCGACTACATTCTGTCAAAGAAGGACCAAGAAGGGCGTTAAATCGATGCAGACCACAGAAATTGGATCAACTATAAAAGTATAGAAAACGCAACCTAAGACTATACCGCTGTTGAGAGAAAGGTGGAATAAGGTTCAGAAGATACTGAACCGAAATTCACTCGAGCGAGAGGAAACCGGTCCGAACCTGACGGCAAAAAGAAAATAATCTAACAAAGAACTCGATGCCCATGCGCAGTATCACTGAGGGAAGGAGTCCCTTGATCTTGTGACTCAGAAATATTCTTCAAAGAAAACCACCTGTAACACTCCGAGCCCAACACTAGATGGCAAACTTATGTAAAGCATGTGTATCTACAGCTACACATGCCTTCAAACATAGGTTTTTCCCACTATTCTGGAGCGAGCTATTCCCATTCACGCATCGATCATCTGTTCACTCCACATACGATGGTAGGTAGGTTCGCTAGCACCCAATACCAGGTAAGAGGGGTTTCTGAACATTACCCACTTTTGGTCACCCTTACCACACCAAAATACACAACAGGCAAAATGGAGAATGGATTATGGTACTTAATGGTCCCTACAGTGGTGGAGAACTTCGAAAAGGACACAGAACTCTACTTTTGACAGAATACAGACACAGCCCAAGACACAGGTATCCCTTGGTAAGCATATAAAGCCACTACGAAAGGAGGTAAAAGTATTGGGGAAAGTGGAAGGTAAGAGGGAGAGAGAGCAACACACTACAGAGTTGGAGCGAGACCTCATATGATTAGAGGTAGAATACATTCAGCAATCCCCAAAACGCAAGATGAGGACCATATCCACCAAGAAGGAGGAAGACAGCTATCTTGTGGCTGATGAGGGTAAAATGACATTGTAAAAAAAAATATTAAAAAACAGATATATGAAATTGTAGACTAGACCGGGAAACTTCTCGCCTGACTTAATGAGAGGCATAAAGATAAGCAACATGTTTGGGAACTTCTCCAAAGGAACTCACAGAGTATACAAGGATATACGGGACTAGCCAAACGGTTTGCAGATAAGCTGACACAATTCTACCGATCCCGACTGAAAGTGAATCCCATACAACTGATAAGTTTAATAAGAGATTGACAAATACCCTGTCTACCACTACTGAATTAGAGAATGACATTACAGGGAAAGAAACAGGGGTTACCTTTATGTCACTGAAGACTGGGAAAGCACTGGTTCGCAATAGCTTACTGGTGAAATAAATACAAAATAATAATAAAAAAATGGCGAGACACCTTACAAAGTCATTAGGTACAACGTACACCCAGGTATATAAATCAGGGAAGCTGACGGCAAATTTAATAACGGCTAGCACTGTAATGCTCCACAAGAACAGGAAATCCTGCAATAAATGAGAATCAATGCACAATGCAGAGATGAAAGAACTGATTAAAATCCAAGGGAACACACTAAGCCAAATTATAACTGACAAACCCAGACAGGTGTCATGCCCCAGAGGTCCACTAAATTTAACCTCAAAAGCCTATATAATAATCAGGCCAGGGCTGAAAACATACAGGACCCCATAGCAGTGTTGTTATTCAATGCCAAAAAGACATTTGAAAGGCCCTTCCTGTTCGGGATCTTGGAAAAAATGGGAATGGGCCAGAAATATACTGGTCCCAGGGCAAAAGTCAAAATTAATGGTACAATATCAAGAGAATCTCAGATTAACCATGGTACTAGTAAGGGGTGACCTTTATCCCCAACGTTGTTCACCTAGCTATTGAACCGTTGGCAAATTGGATAAAACTAGATGCAGATTAGGGGACAGATCTGGAAAGATGGTTAGGATGAAGAAATAACCTTATACACAGACAATATTCTGCTATATATCTTAGAACCGGACAACTCCCTGTAGAGGTTAGATCAGTTATTTGTTATATACCAAGATTACACAAGTCTGGACATTAAATGGGGGAAATACCCTAACTATACACTAGGAGGACAGATACTATTCTATCTGGGATCCAATCTCATATTGGTTATCTTAACTGCTTGATTCAACTGTACAAAAAAACAATAAAATAGTTTAAAAAACATTGTAGATTTATCTCAACTAACTTTAAACATGCGAAGTGAAGGTACTCCTGATGTACAGGTACTCCTAATGTACTTATGCAATGTAATGACTCCTGATGTAAAAGCTCACAGTGTAAAGACTGACATTCAGTTCTTAACCTCACCAATCTGTTAGGGACCTCTGGGTACTTCCATCTATTGTATAAACCTACTGTGAATAGGGATTCATGTATTCAAGTTTCCTCAAGCCTATAAATATGTGGCCATTCCACAAATAGCATCACCTTTTTAATTAAGCTTTTAAATTAATTTATAGTAGGGTTCATATTTACCTCAATATCTATGTTATTTGGTGGCCCTTCTTCTTTCTTCACAGTTTTATGCTCATTTCCCTTTGGTCCATGGATGTAGTAGTGGTATATGTGCCTGAAAGGATAACATTTTTATGACACAAAGGCAAAAAGGCACACATGAAAAAAAAAGCACTGAGTTAACATCACACTTTGTAAAGACAGGTCTCTCAATATGATTTCTTCTCGTCATTTATTCTCAATCACATAGCATCAACAAATATTCAAATTAGACAGATATACAATTTAAGTCTATATAACATTTTCAGAACATCTGTCAAAGCTGTGCAGGGACAACAAGTATGGAGATAGCCTCTTCAACTGTACGTGGGTCTAGCACCTAGTCCTGTTGCTCATCCTACATCCTGAAATCAAATGAGACAGAAACAGCACTGCAACAGCACCAGGGCATTCCCACCAATCCCCCTTTCCCACCAACAGAAGCTGCCCCTGCTCAACCCAACTGCCAACACACCTCCTCTGCACCCAAAGCTTAACATGCTCTATGAGGCTAACACCCTCATTTTCCATCAGGAACATGGCATGATCAGGTTATGTTTCATTATTTATCACAAAGGACATCAGTTGAAACAAATAGTAGAACTTCAGCTCCCATTAGTACATTGCAGACATAGGAAACTGGCACGTTCTGTCAGTACCCTGCCCCCGCACACTTTTTGCATGGTTTATATATGCAACTTGGACTGGAGTGTACTGGGATCCTGCTAACCAGGTTCCCAGTGCCAGTGTTCTTTCCCTAAACATTGCAAAGGTAATTGGCAACACCTTTACCTGCCACTATAAGTCCCTAGTAAACGGTACATAGGTACTAAGGGTAGGACCCTGAGGGCAGCAGCACTGATTGTGCCACCCTCTAGGGCCATGCACCTAGCACCGCCATTGCAGGCTGAGTGACCTGGTGCAATCCTAAAATGCAAACTCGAAATGGCACACTTCCTATATGCCATGTTCACTATACATCGCGTACCATATAGGTAAGTCACCCCTCTGACAGGCCAATCAGCCCTAATGAGGGTGCACTATATTGTATATGAGGGCATAGCTGCATAAGCAATATCCACCCCCTGTGCCCTTGCCAAACCTAGGACATAGTGAGTAAAAAGAGCAGCCGTTTTAAATACATGTACTGGGCACTGGTCAGTACAAGTTTCACAGCTACATGATGGCCACTCTGAAACATGGGTTGTTTGTTCTCAAACAACTTTAAATGATAAATCCAAACTGGTATCAGTAGTTATCTACCCTGGCAGGGTTGCTGACTAGTTCTATCCAGTCTGCCACCTCCAGACACCCAATCTACAAATATTGGGGGAGAGATCTGTCTCTCTGGTTGTAGAACAATGCTCCTCCTAGGTGGAGGTGCTAACACCCCCTCCCCCCTAGTAATGTGCACTGCCCTGGCAGCGGGCTTCAAAGGGCTTACCACTGTTGAAACTTGACCCCCAGGCCTGCTGCTAGCAGCAGATGGTCAACCCCCTTGCAGACCAGCACTTTTTGTGGGAGTGTTACTGAAAACTTGGAAAGAGAAGGCACATTTTTGCTAAAGCAAGAGTTGGGAGGAAAACTTGCATAATCATATGTGCTCAGAGATCAATACAGGCCCCGAGTGCTCATGGCATCCAAGTAAAAGGCCAGTGCAGGAGACAGAGAAGAGAGACAAAGGCATAGTTATCCACAAAGCAGCTACACGTAGAAAGGCCTAGAAGCTTGCAATAATATAGTTACAGGAAAGGCACGCATTTCAAATCCACGTTAATGAGGAAAGGGAGTTTCTGGACAGGAATGTAAAAGCTTTGATGCTAGAAGGTCAGCAGCTGTGTGAGGGAGGTCAGACAGTCGGGGAGAGCTCCAAGCCTGGAGTTAGGAAAGGAGGAGCTACAGACAGCCTTTAGAACGTGAGATAAAAGGTATTGCTGTTTATTAGTAAATGCGCACGTGATAGATATGTAACCTTCGCTTTTCTGCAAATGTGTAATTAGACACTTTCTCATGAGAAATGCTGCTTTATGCTGACGAAAGCAGTGACACAATGTACCACGTTAGCGCTTAAATCAAAATGCATGACAAGTGATAAGATGCATTCAAGGTAGCAAAAGTATATAAAAAGGGCTGCTTGAGTTGATGATTTTGAGGGCAGTTTCAGACTTAGAGCTGTGCTGTCCTCCCGGCCGTTATTCATAAATGCTCATATTACTTGCCAAACTGAATCCTGTCTTTCTTTATTCGTGACCTGCCAACAACAGGAGCAAAGGTGGGAAACTATACAAAGGGTAGGAGGAGTGGCCCCACTAGTCATGCACCACTCCTGAGGTGTTGACTCCATTTCATTATCCTCTGTCTTAGATGGAAGGAATATAGGCACTAAGGGATAGGGAAGTGACCCTTCCCACAGGAAGCAGCCACTGTAGTGGTTGTAGATACCCAAAGGTAGGTGTCCCCATTGGACACTACCAGGTTCCCCCTAAAACGCCCACTAAATTCAAAATTTAGTGGGCACCCCTAGACCAGATAATCATATTCAAAGGAAACAAAGAAGACCACACCAATAAGATCGAAGGCACAAGAACTGTGGACCTGTTGCACAAACAAAAGGCGCCAAAAACTGCCTGCTGCACCTAGGACCAGACAATCGCTGCTGAGGAGCTGCTGGGCAACTGGACTAACCTAAAGAACCCCTGAGGATCTCCAGGCTTCGCCAATCACCCAAGAACTCCTTCCAGAGTGAAGGTACCACTCTGCAACAAAGAAACCAGCAACCCACTGAGGGTCACTTCACTGACCAGGCGCTAACTCTGGAACTGGAAGTTGCAGGTGGACCAGACGACACATCAACTACCGCGAGGACCAACCCTGCAAGTGTGCCAAGTTTGATGGCATGGCACCCTCCAGTGTTCGAACCGTGCCAATACACTGGGTATTGGTCAGCTGATGTCGGACACCAGGAAAACCAGCCTGCCCGGGGCTGAAAAAGTACCAGAACGAAGGCCAAGTCGAGGGACTTCAGTAACACCCCAGACCTCCCGCTACAGTGCTCCAGTTGTCCTGCAAACGACCCCACACTGAACTTGCCTCCAGCTTCAAAGGGCTTCTTTGCACACAGCTTCTGGCTCATCGATTCGCTCTGCACCCAGTTGCCCACTGTCCTGCAATAAAGAACTTGCTGTGCTCTAAAGGACCCTCAACCCTTGCGACCGCGACACTGCAAGGGTACCACAAGGAACCACCTCTAAACTTACTTACACAGACCTTTTCTGAGTTGTTGCCCACAGTGGCCCTGCACCAGCTCCAGAGATCTTTCACCGCTGCTCCCGCCAGACCCGGGGGCCGTCCAAAACTCTACAGCTGTCTCAGTGTGCCCACCGAAGACCTCAACCAACCTGCAAAAGAAGAACTTGATAAAATAACTGTATGATTTTATATATATTTTTAAAGGAGACTTTCCATTGATTCTTATGGTGCGTAATTACGCACAAGATTATTTTTTATTAAACTTCAAAAATTCATTTCTCAAAAAGTACTCAACCAATTTTGATAATCTTGGTCTTAAAAATTACAATAAAATCAGAAGTATTTTATAAATTGTTCTGGAGTTATTCCTTTGAGTGTGTGAGTGGCAAGACTGATTCCTCGAGTACAACAAATGCTTTGCACTTCTCAAAGATTGGCCTAACTGCTCGACCAAGCTACCTGAAAAATTAGAGCAATAATTGATTTAGTTTTTACCCCTGTAGAACAACGTGTGGCTGCCTGGACCCGCTGCGCAGTGTGCCAAGCTTTGCACACTGCATAGAGGGCCAGCCTCCTACAGTAGAAAACAAAAAAGCTTTTGCATAATACCCATCATTTAATTATTAAGCAATTCTATAGAGCGCTCTATCCAAAATGAGTGTTAAGCCCTTCGCAGCCAAGTATGTAACTGTTCAGTTCTTTGCTGCACCGCTGAGGCGCCAAGGACGTAACCGTTACGCAACCCCCAGGACAGGGTGAGTGGGAGGCAGGGGAGCAGAAACCTTTAGACACCAGGGATCATTTATTTTTAAAAATCACATTTTCTGTTATATTTTGGCTAATTTATTGGTCTCCTCCAGGGAAACCCACAAACTCTGGGTACCTCTAGAATCCCTAGGATGTTGGAAAAAAAGGACGCAAATTTGGCGTGGGTAGCTTATGTGGACAAAAAGTTATGAGGGCCTAAGCACGAACTGCTCCAAATAGCCAAGAAAAAAGGCCTGCCACCTGAGGGGGTAAAAGGCTTGGCAGCGAAGGGGTTAATGCACTTGCTTAGTAGCAGTCACAGAGGAACTAACTGCCTTTACACACACATTTAAAAAAAACCAAATAACAGCAGAAAGGGATTTCCTCAAAGGGAAAAGGCATGAATTGGGGTATACTTGACTGTGAATTAAAAGAAATGCTTTGGGTGAGAGTAGGAGATGGAGGGGGAGGAAAAATAAATTCAAGTTTCAACCACAAGCCAATATACCTTTTCCACTTAGTTTTTGAGGTTCGTTTGGTCTGTTTCTTAGTTACGAGAAAGAGTTTTTACTGTCCATTACCGCATTGAACAATATTAATTATGCTTTATATAATACACTGATAGTTACTCCTGTAGTTTGCAAAGGTTATGAATTTCTTTGTAGTAAGCAAGCTTCTGTTTGTAGTACACCCCATTTTTTGCCTGGTGTCAGTTCATTTTGGATTGTAGTGCACTGGAATCCTGCTAACCAGGACCCCAGTGCCAGTGCGCTCACCACTAAATTTGGTAAAACGGTACTTTTACACACACAACTGGCATACTGATGCACTTATGTAAATCCCTATTATATGGTACTTAGGTACCCACAGCACTGGTACACCAGGGGTCTCCAATGGGCTGCATCATACATTATGCCACCCATAGAAGCCCATGCAAACTGTGTCTGCAGGCCTTCCATTGTAGCCTGTGTGAAATAGTGCGTGCACCTTTCACTTTAGATACAAGGCTTGCCTTATATCACAGTCACTGCACTTGGACACTGAGTCACCACTCTGGTAGACCCTTCAGCCAAAGGGCAGGGTGCATGTCCCTAAGTGTAAGGGTACACCTGCACGAGAAGGGTGTCACAACGAACCTCAAAATTCATTCTCTGGGCTTTGCAAGTGCTGGGAAGCCATCTTAAGGTATGTAGTGGACAATGGTCAGCACGAGTGATCAACTGCATAAAGGCTTTTCTAAACCTAGACATGTTGGGTATCAAACATGTTGGAATCATGCAACACCACCAATTCCAGTGCTAGTTTCATGATCTCATGTACTCTGGGAATTGCTAAGAAGTTTTCCCAGTTCTGCCTGTGCAGCCTTACGGGGTATGGCTGCCAGCCCACGCTGCTGCTGATCCCAGACACTGTCCTGCCCTCCTGCTGGGGAGCCCAACTCAAGCAGGGGAAGGCAGAACAAAGGATTTGCTGCAAGACAGAGGTGTGACCACCTCTCCTTTTGAAATAGGTGTCTCTGGGCTGGGGTGGCGTGGCCTCTGAGCGGCACCAGACTACTTTGAAGGGCACATTTGGTGTCCACCTTGCATAATCTGGTTTGCACCAGTTCAGGAACCCCCGATTCTCGCTCAGGCACTAAAGACAGGAAAGTGACTACCCCTCTGTCCAGCCCCTCCCCTACGAGGGTGCAGAGAGCTCTGCTAAGTGGCTGGTTGATTCTGCCATCTTGGAAACAAGGTAGACAGAGGTCCCTGGGAGCATCTGACTGAGTAGGCCAAGTAGATGACATCCCTGACCAACTATGGTAGGTGGGTCACCCCAGAGAGTGCCCAACACCTTTTTAGGGATATTTAAGGGCGCCTCCCCCCCAAGGTGGGTCCTCAAATTACTCAAGCAAGACTCTACAAGGAACTCACTGCAAGACATCTTCTGCTCCTGGTCGCCAGAACTGCTGCTGGTCTGTTCTTGGACTGAAACAAGATTGGATCCAGTTGGGAGGGTTCCAACTGCAACATTGTTTTTACTAGTGGATCACTTGTGGGGGGCTCCATGAACTCCAGCTGGCTTTTCCTCCTTCTGAAGATCTGCCCTGACCATCTTCCAAGGGTCGAGTCACTAGGACCGTGCAACTACAAATGCATTTGCCAAGGCTTGTTGGTCAATGACCATCCTGCATTCCGGCGACTTATGTGGGACAGCACGTGGGTGTCTCCAAAGCTCTCCTGCATCCCTCTGGACTCCACAGCTGGACTTCTCCTTCAGCGTCCTGCAGGAACTTGTGGGCATTGCGTACCTGCACCGCCTGGACTACTCAGAATGGTCTGGACACTGTCCCTTTCTTCGTCAGGTTCCTCTCATCCTGAATTCACCTTTGGGTTCCACCGACCTGGTCCACTGGTCGCAACAGCAGTTGAACAACCAAGGCTTCCATTGACTCCAACAAGGGTTTCAAATGCCACTTCACCCCTATGCACCTTTGCTCCCTGGTGTAGATACTCCGGTCTTCTGCGTATCCACGGGTGGGGACACTCTCCAACCTTCTTTGTGCCAACTCGGGGTCCACTGGAAATGGTCCTAAATCCATAAAACTCAAACTGCAATGGTACTGTGTTAGCCTTTGGGACACCCGGCTTGTTAACAACTGTACACCCAGGTGCTTGTGGGATTTCTCATACTTACCTCTGGTAATTTCTTACTTCCCCAGCCCCTGGAATTCTAACACACTTACCTTGGTTGGACAGCTCCACTCTTCTACCTCTTTCTCAGTATATGGTTTGGTTCCGCCCCCATAGGGCCTCATGTATTTCTATGCTATTCCTGTTTGTTTCTAAGTATATTTCTTGACTGTAGATACCGCCAAGTGGAGATATACCAACCTCAGAATACTCTTTAGTGTTATAATAAAGAATACTTTATTTTTGTAACAGTTGGTGTGGTTCTTTCTTGCGTAAGTTACTGACTGACAACGGTGGTATTGTAAGTGCTTTACATTCCTCCTTGATAAGCCTGGCCTACTCTCCATAGCTACCCCTAGAGAGCTCTGGTTATCTAGACACCAAAACACTATCACTAAGGGTTGCCTGGACTCAGTATGGGGAGCCACAACATAGGTGTACACCATCAACTGAACCAGCCTCATACACATTGATCTCCCTGCTGAAGCCATATTGGGAAAGTAGGAAGCTGGCTTTGTATATACTATACCAAATGAGGTATAGTGTGCACAGAGTCCAGGGGTTCCCTAGAGGCTAAAGTAGTTAATACTAATGCTCTCTTTTGTGGTAGGGTGGTCGAGCAGCTAGGATTATCAGAGGAAAGTGCAAAGCATTTGGGGTACACACAGTCAAGAAATGAAGCACACACTCAACAACTAACTCCAGGCCAATGGTGTTAATATAGAAACAATGTATTTTGTTACTTTATTGCTAGAACCAGAAAAACGTTGCTGCAGGTAAGAACATTTGTCAATAGGTATCAAGGATATGTATCAAATGTACTTTGGTTTTTGTAAATAAAGCAGTTTTTAAGTAGCAATTTGTTCCAAAAGTTGACAGTGCAATTTTCCATTGGAGTCCATACAGTACTGGGAGGGGGGGAATGGGAGTGTTAGCACAGAAAACAGGCAAGTACACACCACCAGCAACATGGGGTTGGCTGGGTGCAAAGGTCAAAGTTTGCATCAGGTTTGTAATGGAATCCTATGAGGACTGAGGGTGCTCGTTAGAAAGCAGATTGTAGGTAAATACCAGAGGTTCCAGGACACAAGCTTGAGGGAGAGGGGTGGGGGGGTGCTTGAGGTTAGGTCATCACAGTGGGGGGCCACAGGACCATCACACCAAACACACAGCTTCAGCGGCACAGGGGCTGCCGGGTGCAGGATGCAAGCACAGAGCTGGCCACCCAATGATTTTCAATCGGGGGACCCTGGGGATCACAAACGATGCTGCAGGCTGCGTCAATTCCAGGAAGCCAAAGGCTGGACAGGCAGGAGAGTCGCCCACTGGAAGTTGCTGGACCGTCGGTCGGATTCCCCAAGGCCAGGGGGGATGCAAGTGTAGGGGTCTACATGGGTGTCTGGTATCTCAGATCCGATCACGGTCAGCGAGAGCCTCTGGATACAGGCTGCAGGCATCACTGTGTTGGCCAGGAGGGGTCAACTCATGGTGGAATTGAGGTCCAAATGGCCTAGGGACCTTCTCTGGACCAGTGGGCCACCTGGACTCGGGCCTTAGGCATAGGGTGCAGAGTGGACAGGGCTCACGGATCCTGGGTGGTTCTTGAATCGTTTTGGTGATTTCTTCTGGATAGGGCCGCTGTCCTCACGAGTTCTTGGTCCTATGCTGGGGGTTTTTAGAGGTCGCTAGTCCTACAGGAGGCGCCGCATTCTTGGAGCAAGGGTCTTTAAGGCGGCAGGCAGGCCTATAGGGCTGCAGACAGGCCTATAGGGCTGGGGCTAAGTCAATTGTCATCTGGAGTCTTCACTGCTAGGGTCAGCTAAGCAGTGTTTCTTTCTTCTGAGGTTGCCAGGAATCTGGTGAATAAGGTTGAGGGGTGCCTCCAAATACTAGATTTAGGGCCGTTACAGGGGTCAGAGGGCAATAAGCCAATGGAAACTCTTTCTGAGGGTGGCTACACCCTTCTTGTGTCCACAGAATTCTTGGTACCAATGGTAACTTTTACAAGGGACTTAGCTGTGTGCCAGGGATGTGCCAATTGAAGAAACAATGGTACAGTTTAATGAAAGAACACTGTTTCTTGTACCTGGTTAGCAGGATCCCAGCACACACTCACACGTTAGCATCAATACCAAGCAAAAGGTGGAGGGGGGTGGTAACCATGCCAAAAGGGGCACTTTCCTACAGGGAACCTACCCTACTATCCTCATATCGGCTGATAGAGATACTAGGAACAGACTACAAGATCCTAGGTAAGGTACTGGCCAGGCGCCACCTGCAGATCCTCCCCACTCTCACCCACCCAGATCAATATGTTTTTTTCACATGGGTGAAGTACAACTAACAATATCCGACGCCTCTTCCATATCATGGACCAGGCCTCCCTGCGATTCCCATTGGCAGTCAGACTGATATTAGACCTTGAGAAGGTCTTTGATTTTCTGTCATGGCACTACCTCTTTGAGGTTCTCAGTGCAGTGAGTATATGACGGCAACTCCTCGCACAAACCAAACTACTATACACATGCACTACGTCTAGGGCCCACATTGGTCGTCTCATCTCTCCCCCATTCCCTATTGAATGCGGAGTCTGCCAGGGGTGTCCACTCTCCCCTATACTATTCACCATTGCCATGGAACTGCTGCCCCCAGACTTCCCCAGGACGGCCCACAACAGGGCATCCCCCTAGATAACATCATACAGGCAGTGTCACTATAAGTAGATAACCTGCAGCTGTATGTGTGGGACACAGTCCTAGACCTGTCGCTTTTAGCAACAGTTTTTCAAGATTTTGGTGCAGCTTCTGGACTGGGTGTTAATTGGCAGATATGAAAATTAGTTACTTACCTGTAACTGTGGTTCTCCAGTATTGGTATCTTTCATAGATTCACATGTTTGAATCATCCCCGTTGTCGAGGTGGAAGCCTCACGGTAACCTCAAATACACATAGCAGTATACTTTACACCAGTGGCGTAGCGTGGGTTGTCAGCACCCGGGGCAAGGCAAGTAATTTGCGCCCCCTAACCCGTGGATTTTAGCACTCTAGTCTCTTTCAAGATGTTGTGCCCGGCCCCCCCTGCACCCCCCACGCTACGCCACTGCTTTACACACTAGGCCCCAAGGGCCCCCTTAGGTTCTTTTATAGTCTATCCATGTTGTTTTGAAAAAAAGACCCAAAGTTGAACCTCACCCAATCAGGCGTCCACACCCTCTAGAACACTCCCAACAGAGGCTCTTTCCCTCAGATTTTCTAGTACAAGTGTGAAGTTAAGAGTTCATGTAGAAGGGGAGCCTCTGCGGGGAGGAGGGTGGGTCCCATGTGAATCTATGAAAGATACCAATACTGGAGAACCACAGTTACAGGTAAGTAACTAATTTTCTTCTCCAATATTGGATCTTTCATAGATTCACATGCTTGAATTAGAGTAGCGAGCAGTAACATTGATTAAGTAGGCATGTAGCTGTACCCTTATAATCCGAACAAGCATCAGAACAACAATAGGAATAAGAGTGACAGTACCTCCAGTTAGTGTTCAATGGCCACGTAACAATGTTCTTCTGAAAATAACAATCAGGCATAATAAGCATAGATCCCTGCATTGCAACAAATATATAGCATGCTACGATAATCAAGCACTATCATAAGCATTAAAAATAGAAAAAGTTTAACCTTGATAAGAATAAGAAACCGTTGCTCACCTACCCTGTTTGCGGAGGTGGGATGATCCAAGAGGCTCACCTTAACGAAATAAATGCCTCAACATTGCTTGCCCCACCACTGTGTCCATGTTATTCGTCTCCTCGAGACAGTAGTGTTTAGTGAACGTATGCTGGCTGGACCATGTGGCCGCTCTACAAATCTGCTGCAGGAGCACCCCTGCAAAGAGGGCAGCTCTTGCCCAATGTGGCTACCGCCCTTGTCGTATGGGCTCTTACCCTGCTGTGGAGCGGCTTACCAGCCTGAATATTACAGAATTGGATTGCCAGGCCAATCCACCTGGCTACAGTCTGTTTGGATAATGGAAGGCCCTTCCTTGCGTCTCCGAAGGCCACAAACAACTGGTCTGATTTGCGTATGCTCTGAGTCTTTTGTAGGCAAAACTTCAGACACCTTTTAATGCCCTTTCCGCCACTGTCTGCAGATTAGGAAAAAAGGTTTTCAAGATAACCGGTTCATTCAAATGGAAAGTTGAGGGCACTTTCGGTATGTACTTAAGATTCGTCCTCAGAATTACGCTACTAGTGGTGAACTGAAGAAAAAGCTCCCTGACTGTGAATGCCTGTATGTCACTCACTCTCTTAGCGGAAGTAAGAGCGAGCAACAACGCCGTTTTCCATGAAATTAACTTTAGCTCCGCTCTATGGATTGGCTCAAAAGGGGGACCTTGTGCCACCCTGCTTATTCAGATAAAACATGCTTGTGGTATTGTCCGTCCTGATTAAGACATTCGAGCCCTGAAGCCTTGGCAAGAAAGCCTTTAGAGTGAAATCTATTGCTTTGAGCTCCAGCTGATTTATGTGGAGCTGACTGTCCTTTGGAGTCCCGGATCCGCTGATACGAAGATCTTGAAGGTGGGCACCCCAACCTTCGAGGGAGGCATCTGTTGTCACGATATAGCGAGGTACCTGATGAAGAAACGTGAGACCGCTGGACAAATTTGGCGGTGTCACCCACCAAGCCATAGCTGTTCGCATTTCCGATCTGACAAGAATTTTGTCCTCGAAAGAGCCTTGTACCTGGCACCACTGGACATCCCATTGCTCTTGCAGGGGCCACATATACAGTCTGCAGTCTGGAACCAGCGGAATACCTGACAAGATCATTCCCAGCAATGACTTGAAAATGCGAACTGAAACACTTTTTTGCCGAGAGGTTGTGGGCCAACATGTTCAGCTTTAGTTTCCTTTCCTGAGACGGGTACGCCTTGCTTTTGACAGAGTCTAATACCGCTCCTAAGAAGTTCAATGTTTGTGTGGGGCAAAGATGTGACTTCTGGTAATTGACGGTAAGCCACAGGTCGTCAAACAACTGGAGGCAGAAAGAGATGTGACGCACCACCTGGCCTTTTGAGGCTGCTTTGATGAGCCAGTCGTCGATATAGGGAATTACCTGCATGCCCGATTGGCGGAGATGAGCTGCCACTGGAGCCAGCATCTTTGTAAAAATTCTATGGGCTGATTTCAAACAAAAAGGAAGGACCCAAAATTGTAGATGCATACCAGCCATCTTGAACCTGAGGAATTTCCGATGGCTGCGGTGTATTGGAATATGAAACTAAGCATCCTGGAGGTCTAATGATGCCATATGATCTCCTGTACACAGGAGGCGCAAGATGTCCTGCAGTGTTACCATTCTGAACAATTGTTTCTTCAGAAACCTGTTTAGTGACCTTAAGTCCAGAATGGGGCACCAGTCTCCTGAAGGTTTCTTGACCAGAAAGAAGTGGGAATAGAACCCCTTGTTCCTGTGAGGAACAGGGACCAGCTCTATTGCGCCCTTGCGTAGCATCACCTCTACTTCCTTGAGGAGTTGGGTTAATCGTGGAGGTGGAGGTCCTGACGGAGGGACGTCCGGTGGCTTTTGTATGAACTCCAGAGTATGTCCTCTGGTCACCACATCCAACACCCATCTGTCTGATGTTATGGCCTTCCAACGAAGGAAGTGAGAAGTGATGCGACCCCCGATCCTGGAGCACCTGGTAGGGTAGGAAGCTGGTATGGCTAGCTGGTCGTTGTTTTCTGCGGGTATCTCTTCCTCGTGGCACCGGCCTTCCCTTCGCTGGGTGTATATATGCAGCGGTAGGTGGCAATCGATAATGCTGCTGATGTTGGCTGTATTGGTGTCTGGGTCCTGTTGCAGAGGACTGATACTGGGGTCTGTACTGTTGAAAGCCCCCTCAAAAGGAATAACTTCCTCTACCTCTTGCCCCACGAAAGGGCTGCTTCCGGTACTGCAAGGTACCAAGCAATCTCGCTGTGTCAGTATCCGTTTTGATGGACTGTACCATGTCGTCCACCTGCTTCCCAAATAGACTTTCACCATCATACGCCATATCCAGAATGCGGCTCTGGACCTCCGGACAGAAGGATGTAGACTTGAGCCACCCCTGCCTACGCAAGACCGCTGCTCCTGTGAGCTGTCGGAA
The DNA here is from genome assembly GCF_031143425.1 of Pleurodeles waltl. Lineage (NCBI taxonomy): Eukaryota > Metazoa > Chordata > Amphibia > Caudata > Salamandridae > Pleurodeles > Pleurodeles waltl. The sequence goes on from NC_090439.1 coordinate 475,047,052, forward strand.
TCCTGTTAAGGAAATGTCTATTGCGCAGTGAATGATTTCCGCTGCGATCCTCTCACCCTCCTGCAGCACCTTCTTTGCTTCCACCTTGACATCCTCAGGCAAGAGATCTACGTAAGCAGACATGTCCGCCCACATCTGGCGATCGTACCTCCCTAGTATGGCCAAGGAGTTGGACGCCTTTACCGTGATCGCCGCCACCGAGGAAAACTTCTTACCAATAGTGTCCAATCTCCTCCCGTCCTTGTCTGGAGGGGCTGCGATAGGTGGCGAAGGGTTTTTTGAGCGACGCTGCGCTGCCTGGGATATTACGGAATCTGGCTTTGGTTTTGATATTAAGCAGGCTGGAGTGTTGTCAGGGGCCTTGTACTTCTTTTCCAGTTTTGGCATTTGAGAAGGCACTGTAGCCAGATTTTCCATTACCTTCAAGCCCTCCTGCCATAGGAAATCCACTATCTGGATCGCTCTTACTGATATCCTTGACAGTTCTTTGAAGTCATACAAGAAACAATCTGTTTCCTGAGAAATAATAGGCAAGTCGAATATCTTGGCCGCCCTTTCCATTAAATTGTGAAAACCACTGATGTCTTCAGGGGGTAAATCAACCGGTGCTGGCGGTGATGGTGTGGGAATGAGGTAGTCATCCCACTCACTAGGAGCCGCCTCCAATATCTCTCCTTCTTCCCTCTCGTCATCCGTCAAGATATGGTCATCTTGTGGCTGGGGAACCAATGGGACGCTTCTGTGCGGTGTTCCCAGAAAACTGGTAACAGGGGTTTCCATAGGTGTCCGCTGACTGTCAGGTCTAGATGGAGTTACAGGTGTTGACGGTGGAAAACACCGATAGTAGTCTTTTAGCATACCCTGGAGATCTATCACAAGTGACCTAGGCATGGGGAAAGAAGATTCTTGTTCCCTTGTTGGGTATGAAGAGTCCCGTTGATATACGGTTAAGGAATAATAGAGCTGCTGCTGCCCTTCCTCCTCCTCATCTAAGTCCTGGCATTCTACATGCAGCTGAGATGGACTACTGGCTGCACCAAACATTCCGTCATCCTGGGAATAATCGTCCTCGTCATCACCCAGGAGATGCTGCGGGGGATATGGCAAGACTTTGCTTGGAGACGTGTGTCTTGGAAGAATTGGTGATGTTCTTTCTCCCGTGGTGATAAACGAAAGAGGGAGGAATCTTGCCTAATCATGTTGTACGCCGGCATGATGGCCGACGATTGGGCCGACGAAATTTCCATCCTTGCCGTCAACGGTTTAGTGTTCGGCGTCGACAGTCCCCTCGTTGACGGTGGTGCCGTCGACAGTTCTCTTGAAGATACCTACTTGAAGATTTTAGCAGTGATAATCATCGATGAAAGCCACGATGATGTTATCATCAGAGATACCGCCGTAGTAAACGTCTATGTCATTGTCGTGACAGTCGACACCGTCGTCGTCGATGGACGTTTTTTGGAAGCATCAGAGGAAGGTCTTTCCGGACCCTTCGTCGGCGACAGAGACAGAGAGGCACTTTTTGTGGGTGCCTTTTTTCCCCACAGGCGTCGTAGGCTGTGAGCGAACCTTTTTTAATAGTTTTGCCTGGGTCTCTGATCCGGAAGTAGGAGGCTCCTGGTGCCCCTGTTTCTCCATAGATGCATACTTTATCTTTTTAACCACTTTCTTCAGTGGTTCCTCAGGTAGTCTTCCTTTCTCTCCAGGTAGCTTGAGGGAGCGAGATGATGTTTCACTCTCATCTGAAGATGGGTTTTCCATGGCCTTCTGTCTCTGCAGCCATAACAGAAGCCTACTCTTGAGGGTTTTCTGACTAAAGGTGCGACAGATTTTACAGTCTCTCACCTTGTGGTCAGGATGCAAGCAGTAGATACACTTTTTGTAGGGGTCATCAACGTGAAGTCTCTTCTTCCCACAGCTGCCACAATCCCTAAACAGACCCTTCTTAGTCTGCTGAGACATATTAAGATTGTAAAAGTGAAATTTTCTGAGAGACAAATTCCTGTCAGAAAGGTATACTGAGCAGAGCTCAGGGAGACTCCCTTCACACGACGTGCGGTAGAAAATCTGAGGGAAAGAGCCTCTGTTGGGAGTGTTCTAGAGGGTGTGGACGCCCGATTGGCTGAGGTTCAACTTTGGGTCTTTTTTGCAAAACGACATGGATAGACTATAAAAGCACCTAAGGAGGCCCTTGGGGCTAGTGTGTAAAGTGTACTGCTATGTGTATTTGGGGTTACCGTGAGGCTCCCACCTCGACGACGGGGATGATTCAAGCATGTGAATCTATGAAAGATCCAATACTGGAGAACATGCACTTTCCCTCTACGCCGCAAAGCGACCCCCGCCAAGCAATATACATGGAAACATTACCCTGACCTGGACCGCAGAGGCAGTCCCTTATTTACAGATCTATTTCTACCATACTCAAGAAGATCTGTCGGACAGGAGCCTGAAGCACACACTCAAAGCTTTGAAATTGCAGATGCGGTTCTGAGAGAAATTACCCTTGGCCCTCACTTTAAAAAAAAAATTGCATGATCCAAAATTGTCATCCTCTCCCGCCTCCTTCATTATTTTGTAAATGCCCCAGGGTACCCTTGACATTTCTTTTGAGAGCTTCATCAGATGCTGGGCGACCTCCTGTGAGACAATGGGTGGCGGTGGGCATGCCTTTGCAAGCTGCAGCTGCCGGTAGGTCGGGGAGGACCGGGGCTCCTTCATTTGAAAATAATTATCCAATGGCACAGCCCCAGTGTCTCTCCCGATAGCTGGCAAAGAGGCATATACCCAAAAGGAGCGTAATGGATGGTTCTTCCCCCCCCCCCCCCCCCAATGTACTACGCCAATTCCTCCATCCTACCATCCAGCTACAACAGTCATGGTCCTTCCATGTCTGGGTGGGTCAGAAATGCTTGGCCAGGGCCTTGTATCTAGTGTGGCAAGTAGTTCCATATTCTCTAGAAACCTTCCCTCAAGGACCTACGTGGTCCCTACAGGCCTTACAGAGCTTACAGAGTGGCACTCCGGCTTCCTGGACACAGTGGAGGACCTCTCCAAAATTAATAACTGCTCTCATTTGATCAGCTCTGCCAAGAGTACACCATCCCTCCGGGCCAATTCTTGACGCATGGACACCTACTAGCTGCTCTCCACTCCGTATGAGGAATAGAGGAAAGGGAGCATCCATTGCACGCAACGATCCAGGCCTTTCACACATTGGGTGAAAGGCTGCCCTGGCTTGAACTGCCAGTTCCTCGCAGTGCTCCTGGCTTGCCCAAGATGCCAATCCACATCGGCAGACCTTCAACAGATGCACTAGTCTTGCCCGAATACAGCCAACTTCTGGCAAGCAATATGCTCTTTCTTAACCGCTATTACTGAGCTTCCAGCACTTAACTCCTGGGAAGCCACAGCTCTCCACATCTTCCTGAGACAGAAAAAACACAAAGTAAGGGCCTGCTTCACCAACCCTGCACTTCTGCTAGCCAGACCCCCTCCTCACCATGCACTGGTGGGCTCCTCACCCCAACCCTCCCTCAGTGGCAAACTGCACATATCCGCTGGAGTGCAGCGGAAAACTCTGCACTACATTGGGAGGAGGCAAGGCACATTTGTAAACGTCCTGCGGCATATGAACCCCACCTTCCCCTACCTTCAGACTAACAGTTATGACTCCAGATGTGTCTGATACCTACCCAACCGGCATGCGCCACACCACCTCTAACCACTAAATGCCCCCCTCAGCTCGTACCCCACCCCAGTTCTGCTGTTTTCCATCCCTTGTTCTGTTTTCTCTCGCTATTCATTAAGTTTGCACTTTTCTCTTTCCCCCCCCTTTCTTCGCCATTTCCCTCTAGGACCCACCTCCATTCCACCGGAGACTCAGTTCATAAGGGGACTATCCTATTCTCAATATTACTAGCCACCCCATCTGAGCACGCGGGCACACACAGGACTGCAGTGATCCACTGCACAAGCCGTTGAGCAACTATTACATGTTCATATGTGGCCTCTATTGAGTCAACCAACTCTCCCATTATCACAACCTGCTATCTGGGCCCTTGGATCCTCATTTCACCCCACATTTCACATTTAATTTTTCTTACCCTCACTTCACTCCCTAACGCATCACACACAGCTTCTCCTTGTGATTTTTCCCTACTAGTTTTATTTTATGAATGCTGTGTTGTAACTATTATCATACTCAATCACACTGCCCATGTTGATAATATTGGTTTGTCTCTTTTCATGTGAAATCCCAATAAACATAATTCTCCTCCCCCCCCAAAATGAAGCACCTATAAACCTGCTGTAGGACAGCTAAACCTTTTTGCTGCATACCTAGGAAATATAAGTGCTAAAGTAAGACTTACGCCAATTGCCTCGTCCAGTGAGTGAAATAATTCTTCAAGTACTGCACATGAGCTTGTTCCACACCTGTAATAACCACTGCAGTAAAGCTTTTCTTATGCTTCTCTTCAAAAATCAGATTATGCAGGAACTTCTCTTCATCACTAGTTACATGAGCAGAATCTGCAGGCTACATACAAATGAATGTGTTAAAAAGAGAAAATAAGATGTTAATTTATCTAGGTAAAATTTTTAACAAATTGGGGTAGAATATGTACATGTACTTAAACTTTTCATAATGCCTTTTTTATGTTATTAGGGAAACACATCAATGTATATCGCACTTGCTGGCAAGTCAAGATTCTTCAGTCCTTAAGGTATTTAAAAAAAACAAATAACGATGACAAGTACCAATAAAAAGTACCAAGCTGAACAGTCAAGTATTGTAGTGAAAGTAAAGTTGAAGGAGGTAATTCTCAATCTTGGACACAAAACAGAGACAAGGATTTGGTGTGAAGAAAATTATGTAGTTTAAATATCCAACTAAAGATGAAAACTAAGACGTCTAAAGACCTTTTGATATATTAGTTGCTGCAACCACTTTTTTTCGAATCACAGAGAAGTCGGCAACTACTGAGCCAAAACCTCAACCATCAGAGCATTCAATCTCTGGTGTCCTGGAGTCTAACCTTACTATTGAGCTCAAACCTGAGCACCAAGTACTCCCCTTTAGCACCTTACACCAAGGATAGCAAAGCTGAGCACAACAAAGTTTACCAAGGGAGGTTATGTGAGGTTAAAGACTCAGAGCTTAAACAATGAACCAATAGAAATAATTAATATATAAATAAATAAATATGTTGAGTTATAAGAGAGAATTTACTTTACACACAATGCAATAGTATACATAAGTAACAGAGGGTATTTATATTTTAATACTACATTAAAGTAATCATTTGATGGATTCTGGGAGACAACAGATATCAGTGATATTTCAATGCAAAATAGTCTATTTGGCCCTCCTCCTAGTCATAACGGGTAATAATTATGGGAAGCTCAGGTTGACCTTTGCTGGTGCAAGTGTTCCCCCTCCTTAAATAAGTGGGTTGCCCATGGGTGGTATTTTACCCTATCAGGTTCACTTCAGATGGGGTGTTCATGGCACAGACCTCCAAGGGACTATTGAGGTGTGTCTGTCACAGCCCAGCTGACACAGTCCAGATCTGCGAGAAGGGCAGTTGTGCACGCTTAATCAGGCAAGCGCTGGGTGCTGCAGTCCTAGGTTGAAAGAGACTGCCTGGATTCCATTGCTCATAGTCCAATGGATCTTGCTTCCTGCGATCGTTCTTGGGCCCAAACACAAGCCCTCCCAGCGAAGCAAATTAGAAGCCCATCCTGGGTGGAAATAGTCAGTACGCAATATTAGTCAATGTCTCAATCCACAGAGAGTGGGAGGTGGGGCTGGGGGAGTCGGAGGTAGGAGGGGGTCACTTTCTCTCTCAGCACAGTACCTCTTCCAGTACCCTTGTACTTCAATGGAAACTGTGGGTGCAGTTAAGGCTCTTTACCATTCTTGTACTTCTAGGCGCTTAGTTGCTTGCGCAGAATTCACATGGGGTCGAAGTCCACCAACCACAGCTTTGGTTCAAGAGGGTATATATTTCAGGGCTTCCAGGCTTTACCCTCAAGCAGAGTAACAGAGGTCCTTAATTATGTTGCAGAAGACTGCTTCAGGTAATTCACGCTTGGCTCCCTCAAACTCATCGTCGTCCTCTTCTAAGCAGAGCTTTCCTCTTGCAAGTACACCAATGGACACTGGAGTTGCAGGTCACTTTCATCCTTCAACGCAGGGCCAAGACAGCTACTCCTGGCAGGCTTCTAAGAACTCTTTTTGGTCCTAAAACTGACAAGAGGAGTTGGTGGTGGATACCCAAACCCTGGAGCACAGAGTTCCTCGATCACCACTGATACGAGACCCAGGCTTCTGGAAGAAAATTCTTGGCACACTAGCTGTAATTTTCTGTCCCATATTCAAGTGGCAGCATTTTTTCTATCATTCAATTCTAAGACCGCTTTCGGGCAGCTTCTTTTGCTTTTTCTTCTCAGACTAGTCCAGTTAGGTGTTTGTCTTCAGATATCAGAAAGATAGGGTGGAGTTGAGTGTCTTGGAGACCCAAACAAGGGTACAGAAGAGGGGGATGCTAACTCATTTGACTGAATGTTACCTGTACAGCGTAGCCCTTCTATACAGCAATGGAGTAGTAAAAGGAGGGAAATACCCCAAAGCATCAAAATGACCATCTCCTCTCCTTCACATCCATCTTACGAACTAAAAGGAGAACAAGAAGGTCCTGGAGAAGTCCTGTAATCCACAATGCTTCCTGGGCCTCTATCAATCATCTATGTTAGGTACCACCTAAACTTTGGAAAATAAAATGGATTCCTGTGCACCCACAACCACTTTTAACCACTTTTAACATGCACATGTACACATGCCCTCTAAATACAGAAGTGACATATCTGCATCATCCATGTCACCCTTGGATGGAGCAAAGGACCTGTTTACGGGGGACTGGCAGACCAATCTAAGAATAATAAAAAGGCTAGTGAGTGACTTCCCCAGTCAAAAGAAAGGGAGACCGATAAAAGGGCATGTCCTCTCACTACAATCCTAACACTGCCATCACTGTCAGTCCTCACTAACCCAGAAAGCCACACTATAAAATATGTTTGGCTGTAGCAGATCCAAGTATTTTTTCATGTGGTATGGTAAGCTGATCACTGTTAGATTTGCAAGTTCTCATAAGGCATGAACATATCAGCCCGGAAGGCAGGCGGTATTAGCCCTTTGGAAGGCAAAGCTGCCAGGATCAAAGATTATTTTGCTGGGCAAGGCATCTGAGCTTTCCATCGAGGAATAATTTTAAACAATCTGACTCAGAACAAACTAAAAATTGGGTGCATCTGCATCCTGGCTGTCTGTGGACTGTGAGGCCCACAAATGATTTTTCCTATGCAGCCATAACCAGATACAAGAGAGAAGGAGCAGCTCCTCCATGAGTTGAGGTCTTGCCCCTTCCTCAATTACCACACTCGGATGTAAGTATTTTCATCGGCCTCATTGGTTGGTGTCCAGCTGCCTAACTCCTGCTACAAGAAAGGCCCAGTCAGTCATGCACTTTTGCTTGGCACATAAGGTTAGTGCAACTTTGCTACTCTGGTAATTATGCTGTTAGAGTTTAACTCATTGACACCAAAGTAGAGGAAGCCATTGGTTTGGTCACGCTGATGTAAAGCAGCCCTGGGTGCTTCACTGTGCAGCCCGGTCAGAGGCTGCGTGTCAATCTTCAAAGTTAGATCTATACTTTTCCGTTCATCATAGCGTCCCATGGCTTCGACGGCAGCATCATATTTGGCTCTGCAAGAAACACCTCCATCAAATCAACTGGCCAAACAAGAAACAGTGCCTTGGCCCATGGAGGTGCAGAATCAAAACCCCCAGTGTCAACAAGCCTGTAGGAACATTCTATCCCTTATGGAGGGCAAGAGGGTACCAAGTTGCTCTGAACAATTACTCGCATTTTCTCTGTCACATCAGCATTCTTTTAAAAATTCAACTGAGAAAGATACACATTTACGCTTGCCATGTTTTACCATAGCTTTTTGTAAAAGTGAATATTGGTGTTGAAAAATGACATTTTACCATACTTTACCCAAGCATACTTGGATTGAACTTAGATGTCTGAAGCTTAGGGATCTTGATGAGATTGTCCATGATTAAGGCAAATGTAGGGGGGGCGCGGCTGAGGAGGTCAAGATGGCAGACTACAGCAAAGAGAGCTCTGTACTTCATTCCTGTCATCCTGAATATTACACCCAGGTGGTTGGCCAACCGGTGCCCAAACTTTCCACACACACACACAAGGGGAGCCACCGGGAGGCCGCACCAGCTGGAAATTACGAGCCATCAGATGTTATGCTTTTTCGACACCTGCGGTGGATGAAAGACTGAGACGTGCCTGTATCGGACCCGCCGCTGTCCTCCATCAGCAACATGGAACCCCAATGAATCAACACCTAACTGACGGCAGTAGGTTGGGTTTGACAGACCTGACCACGGTATACCACCGCAGCCCCCTGGGGGTTCACCAGGAAGAAGCAGCCCACCCTAAACGCTTCAACCACAGCTCCTGGGTAACCAGGCCCTGGCTGCTGTAACTCAGCAGGGGGCTGCCAGGCTCCCAAAGCCTCCTGATGACACCAGAAACTACCAGCATGCTGGCCCAGCTGAATCCGTGCTCTGCCGGGCCTTAAGGGGTCACACTTAGCTCAGCAGACTGCATGGAGTGCAAGGCCACTCCTTGCAAGTATCGGGCCTGCCGCTCTCTCTGTGTAGCACTATCAGGTTCAAATGTGTCAGCCTTTGGCTTGCAGTGAGGAGATCTGAAAGCTGCCCATCTGATCTCCACACACCCTGCTGAGCCCCAGGAGATGCCCGATACACACGGCCAACTTCGAGCACGAAGCATGAAGGAAACTGCTGCTGCCCAGGGTGTAGCACACTTGGGAAGACGACAAATTAAAATAAAATGATTTGGGAAGCCACCAAAAACAGTTTCAGGCGTCGCCGGGCCCTAAGCAGCAAGACAGCAGGTGCAGCCTACAAGTAGTTTACCGTATCTGTACGATCTGGAGCCTCAACAATTCCCCTAAAGCTTCTCCTGTTGACTCCCCCACCCCTGCCCCCTGTATCTCCAGTTTACTGCAAACACCAGCAATCCCACTATGGCCCACCATTCATGAGATTCTGGACTGCTGACCGAGAGAGGCCACAAATAAAGCACCAAGAGATCTAACACTTACTGTCCCTATCCCTCAGGTACTGCTGCTCCAGAGCTCCTCACAATGAGGCTCCTCTGATGGACAGGACATTACCAAATGCCCTACTACACTGCTTATGGTAATGTTACCCCCAAGCAACGGTACACACCAAAGCTTAATGAATGTGGCTTACTGCCACATGTTGTAAAAAAGTGCCCTGTGTGGCCCTTTATTCCTCCTCTGACAGCCTATGATGCTCCTTCCTACCACAAGACTTTCTGAGCTTAACTGCTGCGCTATCCACTATAAGTGTCATCGCCTATTCACCAGCTGGTTTTCATTGAGCCCTTCCTTATAATCTGCTGCTTAGTTTTCACACTGGGCTGCTCGTGCTGTGAGGTGTTGCGACCTACTCCAACACTCACAAGCAGGCGAGTATCTTCTACGAAACTACACATTTGCGAAACTTCTCCTCATGAGATCCTTTATGATGGTGCGCGCCAGAACCGGTGCAGTGGCCCCACACTCCTGCCGGTCAACATCGTCACTGGGCTTTTCACTGTACTACTGAGCACCCCCCCACATCCCCCCTGCCACTCATCAGATCCAGAGACAGTTACTGGCAAACATGCGGTACTTGTTGAAGTAGAAAGAACTTGCGCATCCATGGAATCAAAGATTGATGCCGTCGCCACAGACCTCACCCTTCTACATGATGACCATTGGAAATTATTAGACATGGTGCACTCTGCAGAACAAACAGTAGCAACTCTCCACCCATAAGCATCAGACCTGTAATCCCACTTAACCACCATGCAGGAGAAAGTCCACATCCTGAAGGAAAGCGCAGAAGACGCAGAAGGAAGATCCAGATGGAATATTATCTGGATGGTGGGCCTTTGTAGTAGTCAACTACTACTCTCCTTAAGTATAGTTAACATGTTTATTGCAGGCTGGTATTCTCATGAGTGGTGCTCTCTTCCCCGGGCAGCAGGTAAGTGCCGGTTTCGAGAACATCCACCGTTAACATTCCAAACAAAACATCGATCCTCTCACAGAGAGAATCGTAGTCAAGATAATATACACTAGAGAAGATTACAACACATCCTCCCCTGTTAACCCTAAATAAACAAACAATATAGTTAACTGAAAACTCAAAATAAGATGAACATTAAATTATATCCTCAAGGGGACATAAAATAGCACTTAAACATTAAAAAATGAAATACTAATGGAAAGTGAAAATACAGATCATGCTACATAATCTTTTTTTTTTTTTTTTAAAAACAGGTGGTCTTCTGGGTCTAGGAACTCTACTACCCATGTGATTAGCGATCGTACTAGAATTCTGACCAGTTGTGAGGTTTGCTCCATCTCCACCCCCTACACGACCACCTAAACCACTTCGAGTCTTACAAGGATTCACTACTTCCTCATCTTTCATTAATATGTGATCATTGCACTCACTGCTTTTGTCACCATTCATCCTGTTCAGTTCAGATCCATATTTGGCCACTCTTCTTAAATTCCAACGTTCTCCATTGGTAAGAATCACATGCCACCTTTGGACTTCGTGCACTTTGAACTGTCCCAAAAATTTGCTCAACCCTTTTTTTTACTCGTCCTGATTTAATCTTAACCCAATCACCCAGCTCAATTCTGTGTTTACTGCCATCCATTATAGACTCTTAACTGTAGCAGAACATTTTCCTTTCAATCATATTTCTCAACCACGAAGGATTGAGTTTACAAATGGGTTTTCTACCTCTCATGACCATAAATGGCATCATACCTGTACTTATACTTTCCGTGGTACGATATGTCCAAACCAGATCTGAAGTCACAAGCTCTACATCCAATCTGTTGGCTACGACTAACTGTATCCCCCTCTTGACCATACGATTAGCTCTTTCCACAATACTATAAGCACGCGGTTACATAATGCTGTACATGCATGTCTTATGCCACATGACTTCAATAAATCTTTCATTTCTATTGAAGTCAGTTGTGTACCATTGTCTGTAATAACCACAGGGAAATCCTCCTTACCAAAGACTTCTCTCAAAACTCTTATAGTTGCTGACATATTGATTTCAGACATTAATTTAACGACCAACCACTTGGAATGTACATCTACCATTACTAAGACAAAACTCCTTCCCCTATGTGACGGGTTCTTTATCCCGAGTTGAAGAGATATTGGAAGAAGGCGACAGACTCGGCTTTTATGGGGTTAGTGAGTTTATTTCTGTTCGTTTGCGCTAGACAACTATATTACTTTTCCAAGTTGTCTTGTGGTCAGACTCCAAAGAAATTAATATGAATCCCTTTATTCTTTTTCAGGGTTCGGTGGTGCTCCGGGAATAGCCTGGTCCGGTTTGGAGAGAGGTCTCGTTCTCCCGACTCTCAGTGACACCGGATTTCCCAAAACAAAGAATGAGAAAGGAACAGGTAAGTGGGGGAAAAAGTAATTAAACACAGTTAATTAAGGTTAGTAGGGCGTGGAGGGGGGGGGGTTGTGAGAGTGGAGGTAGGTGGGGGCTACTTTTCCTTCGTGGTTTATTCTTTGTGAACTCTTCGTGCTCCCCTTTTATTCTATCCCACGGCTTCCTGTTTGCGGCACTTTGTGCTATTATAGTCAGTTAGTCTCGGTCTTATTTACACCGTCTCCCCTTCTCTGCAGGATCTCAGCCCTTTCCCCTTAACGCCCCGTAATCCAGCTAGCCACCCGGAACCCCAGTCCCACTGTCGGTACGCGCGTACCTTGGTTGGCCACGCCCCTCCAGGGACGCGGCCGGCTTCCAGGTGATCTCCCGACTTCTCTCGAGCAGGGGCGGGAGGCTCCCTGAGCTTTCCGCTCCTCAGCAATGCCTCTTCCTTCGTGGCGGGGTTTCCCTTCCCGGTCGGCGGCCTTCCTCCTCTCGGCTCCTCGTCGATCCAGCGTCTCTCTCTCTCCTCCTCGCGTCGTCGTCTTCTCGTCCGTTTTCTCTGTCGGGTATTTCTTCCTGACAGATGGCGTTGGACGTCATCACGTCCGGAGTTTCTCGGGTGCCCCCGGGGTATCCCTCGGCGGTTGTCCTATCTGCATATGAACCGGCGTCAGGAGGCGCCCGGTTACACCCTACCTATTCATGACAAAGTTCTAATGAAATACATGCATACACTGTGCCATGGACTGCCTGGATCAGTTATACTGCCACATTCAGATTGTACACCAACTCTCAAACACTTTTCACTCTCTTTGCATTCTGCGCATCGTTCAATCCACCCTACATCATCATCCATTGCAGGCCACCAAAATTCCATTCCGAGTCTTTTCTTTGTAATAGTTTGTCCCAAGTGTCCTTCGTGTGCAATATGAAACAACCTCTTCCGTACCCCTGTATGTGGGACAATTGTTTCTCCTCGCAACACCGTCATTCCATTTATTTCAGATAGCTCATCTAAAACTTTGCCATAAGGTCGTACAAGTACAGGAAGAGTGCTATCTCTTCTCCCTCCTTTTTCTATCAAGTCCATTACACTTTTCAATACATTGTCACTCCCATAGCCAAATGCCAGTCTTTCTCATTTACTATGCCCTTAATTCAATGAGTAACTTCAAGCACACTCGGCATTGCCCCTTCATGTTCAGTTTACATACTTTTTTTTTCATCCACAAGTTGCCAATCAAGGACTAAGCGTGAAAGGCAATCTGCCTGACCATTTTTCCAACCAGGAATGTATTCAATTCTACAGTTCTCTTGTAAGCGTGAAGCTAGCCTGGCCATTTTCTTGCCAAACCTTTCCCGGTTCCACCAGGTGATAGGATTCTCAACAATGGTTTGTGATCAGTACGCAATGTAATACTACTACCCCACACATACGTGCAGAAGTATTCCACACCCCATATGTTGCCGCCAAGGTCTCTCTCTCAATGACTGCATAGTGTCTTTCAGCAGTCGTTAAGGTCTGCGAAGCAAAAGCAACAGTTTTCTCCGAAGATCCATGCACTTGAGATGTAACTGCACTTATTCCAAATGCATTAGCGCCAACAGTTTTAGTTTTCTTTTTAATATCAAAAGGTACCAATATGTTAGTATTGCACACCCCCTCCTTTATTTGTTGAAAACATTGCTGTTGTGCAGATTCCCAAAGTTTGTTCCTTTGCGCATGAGGACCTTCAGGTTTTCTGTCTTACTAGCAATGTTTTTCACAAACTTGGAATAATATTCTATTAAACCTAAGAAAGATTGCAGCTGTTCTGTCTTTTTGTGCTGGTGCAGATTTGATAGCAGCTAATAAATCTCTTTTTGGTTTGATAACTTCCTTGGACAAGGAGTGACCAAGAAGCTCAACTTCTCTTACGAAGAATTGACACTTTTCTTGTATTAAGTCAAACCTGATTACAAAAGTCTATTCAACATCATTTTCAAGATAACATTGCGATTTTCAATTGTGTCGCCAAAAACTAGAATGTCGTCCTGCAAATATATTCCATTATCCAAGCCCTTGAAAATTTCACTTATCATTCTCGGGAAAACACTAGCTGCTGATGCTAGGCCAAAAGGTATTCTAGTGAATTGATAAGTCCCTTCCAAGGTGATGAATGCTGTCAGTGTTTTGGAATTTGTATGCAGCTTTATTTGAGGGTACGCATGTTTGAGGTCTAGTTTTGAAAAATACTTAACAACTTTAAGTAGCAAAACAAGTTAATTGATATTAGGCAATGGAAAATTATCTATCACTATATTCTTGTTCAACCCCAAGTCCACACCAAATCTCAACTTTCCATCCATCCATCCATTCTTTTTTTTTTTTTTTTTTAAAGTAATTACGACAGGTGATATCCATTCTGACGCCTCCACAGGTTCGATTACTCCACTTTCCAGCATTTCTTTGAGTAATTCTTTAACCTCTTCTCTAACTAATAACATCACCTTCCTAACTTTGTACTGTATAGGTATAGCTTCTTGTTTCAATTTAATTTCATGTACATACCCCTTCAATTCTCCCATTTCTTTTCAAACACATCCTTTGCTCCTCGTAAAATGTCCACTAAAGTGATATTTTCTACCACCATGACATGGGTGGGAGCAGTGGATTTATAATGATATGGAGATCATACTGATGTTGCCACCCTAAAATGGGAGGGCCAGACTCTGCTACATAAACCTTGCCTCTAATATTTCTTTCTTCTAATATTATTTCAGTGAGCATATATCCAATTATGTCGATCTGGTCCCCTTGATATCTCCAAGGATTTATATCTTTCGGTAATAACCTAGCTAAGGGGCATTTTTGCATAAACATATTTTTCGGTATAATAGTATACAATGAACCAGAGTCCACCATTAATTCCACTGATACATTCTTTATGGTACATTCCGCTATGGGTCTTTGCATTCTCCCTGCTATGTCTCGTATACTGTTAAACTCAAAAACACATAACACTCTGTCAACATTCTCACCCCTGAACATATCCTCAACCTCATCAACGGCCACAGCCACTGTTCACTTATAGAGCTCTTTCTCTCTACAAACCATATTTCTGACATTCTTTCCCTATCGCTTAAAAATTCTTTTAATCGGATGAGTGATACCTACTGCCACACTTCGTGCACATGCTGTTATTAACTCTACTGTTGCTGGTAAATGAGTTACTGTTGCTGCTCAGAAACAGTTTAGATGTTACCTCTACCTCACCTTCTACTAATGTTATTTCTTCAGCACACCTAGACTCTTTCCTCTCCATCTGCTTCATACAAAATTCTGATTCTTTGACAAATCTTGCAATTTCTATGGTACTCTTCAACGTAGGACCATTCGCTGCCCACAATCTTTCTTGCATTTTCCTTCTTCTACATTGTACAATGAGCTGTTCTCTGATCAACCCTTCTGTCATTGCCCCAAATCTACCCTTAACTGAGAGTTCTCTCAAATGAATAACAAATTCATCCACTGACTCGCCATGTTTTTGCGGTTGAGTATAGTATTTGAGTCTTTGCATGACATTTGCAGCTTTTGCAAACCTCAACTCCAACCTTTGTCTCGCTTCAATAAATACATCCTCAATTGGTTGTTCTGCCAGTTTAACTGCCTTGGGCAAATACTTAAACACCTGATGACCCTCCTTACCTAAAAACTAAGTAGAATAGCTATTTTCCTGTTAGAAGAGAATCCGAAACCGTCTAAAGCTTCTAAGTAGTCATGAAATATGTTTATCCACTCTTCCCATTCTATTGGTGGGCTCCCTGGCTGCATCAAGAATTGCGGTGGTGGATTAACTGCTGCTATATCCATCACTATTATAAACAATAATACAATCTATACGGATATATATTTTTTAAATGACACGTTAAATAGACCCTTGATGCTTCAGTTATACCTTTACAAGAATTGTACAAGTCGATAATCTAGCTTAGTTCGATTAGTTCAATTAGTTTTGTACAGGTGAGCCCATAACCACAACAGACATGTTACTTTCCATGAGTTTTCCTTTGATAACCTGAAGAGATAACAGATTTCCGGTATAAGTACTCACCTTATCTCTGTTAAATCACTGCAACAGGCATTAGTTAAAATTATGAGCCATCAATTAGGTGTGCCTTTCACCATATCAGAATCAGCGTGCAGTTCCAACAAGTTGAATTCACTAATGCATTGACTGTAGCATAAGCTAATAAAAACCTTCCCTACACCTTAAGATGGCTACCATGTGCGTCATTGTCATTGGTAAAGCGTTTGGAAATTTACAAGCTCTCCTGCTCGGTCTCAGCATTGTGATTCAAACGATGCGTGCACGTGGAGATGCCGATCAATTCCAGATAATATAGCCAGATAAGGTATTGAATACTCAATTATTCGGCTCCACTCCGAAGAAATGCGTTGAGCTGCAGTGCCTGCGTGCAATTTTAAGCTAGAGATAGTCAAAGCGTCATAACCAAGGCCTTACTTAAAATTCTCTTTAAGTGGGTTCCGAGCATCCACACTGAGGACAACGGGGAACCTGCTGCACTTGTCGCCAAAAATGTAGTAATCGACTACTACTCCCCTTAAGTAAAGTTAACATGTTTATTGCAGGCTGATGCTCTCTTCCCCGGTCAGCAGGTAACTGCCGGTTTTGAGAATGTCCACTGTTAACATTCTAAACAGAACATCGATCCTCTCGTAGAGAGAATCGCAGTCAAGATAATGCACACTAGAGAAGCTTACAATACACTTCCTGAAGGAAGTGATGTGGAAACATGCATAGACATCTGGATACACAGCTGCATCCCCATGGAACTCTTACCACCATTCTTCTCTGTGCAGTGCGCCCAAAGGGTCCCCAAGCAAACACTCCCTCCAGGCTCTCCGCCCCACCCATTGGCTGCACGCCTCATGCACTACCGAGACAGGGATGACGTCAAGCAAGACCATTGAAAGATTGACAATGTTCAGATAATGGTATTCCACTAGCAGTCCAGCAGAAGTGCCACACTTTCCTGGAGGTTAAAGGCAAACTGCAGGAACACCACGGTTCAATGCACACTTCTTTTCCCAGCTCGCATCTGCATCCAGTCTGAAGGTAAAACCTCCTTTTTTTACTGATCCAGAAAATGCTTGGTCCTGAATGGAACAATGCAGAATACCTGAATCGGGCCCCTCATCGACTAAGTACTGACCACCACTGCCAGCATGGATGAAACGCAAGAAGCGTGCACAACACTTGAGCTCAATGGTGCCTCGTCGCACAAATCCCTAAATCTGGAGGAAGTTATCCGCGAACGCTACAAGGCATTACAGATGGTGGCCAACTTTTGAGTTCCGCTACCACATTATAGTGCAGACAAAGATGGCTCCAGATCTACAGGTGACAATGACTCACATTTGACATTGTTCCCCTGAGCATTGAAGGGATGCCCACACTGACGCCTCAAACATCAGAAGATATCATTTTACACATTGTGTAATTATGCATGCATATCACCCTCACTCTCTATTCCCTAATCATTTTAATGTTACTTGTGATATGTCTCCTGATTTAGTGGTGGTTGTTCCCTTGAACTTTCCTTGACTCTACATGCTGCAATTGAAATTTCTGTGTTTGGGGGTTTCTGTGCTATAGGGATCCCAGTGGCCGCCAAGACAGATTTTCTACCTGTTATTCAATATGGTAAGCAGCTGATGTTCACAACCATGCTCCCTGCTCACCTTATCGATCGATTCCTTCTTACCCGTCCCTTTAAATATACTGGTTAGGTAGGTAGAATTGTACATCTACTCTCAATGGTATTGTTAGTTTGCATTTTTGTTTCCTTATTGTTAAGACATGCACATATTCCTGCCGTTTTCACTGTATTTGTGACTGTATTCTGCGCCTTGCTATATTCTGCCTTTTTGCCCCATTTGCGTCGCTGTACTCGTGTGCATTGTGCCGTTTTCACTGTATTCTGCGCCTTGCTTTATTCTGCCTTTTTGCCCCATTTGCGTCACTGTACTCGTGTGCATTGTGCCGTTTTCACTGTATTTGTGACTGTATTCTGCGCCTTGCTATATTCTGCCTTTTTGCCCCATTTGCGTCGCTGTACTCGTGTGCATTGTGCCGTTTTCACTGTATTTGTGACTGTATTCTGCGCCTTGCTTTTTTGTGCCTTTTGCTCCATTTTGCTTCCATTTGTGCCTTTTTTACTGTTGTAACCGCTTTTCGCCCCTTGTGCACTCCCCCTTGCCGCTTTCCCCGTCGCTGCCTCCCTGTGGCCCGCCCCCCTCCGCCGCTCCCTCCCGCCTCCGAGCTGCTTCTCCCTCCCCCCTCAATGGCTGGCGCTGCGCGTTCGCGCAGCGGGTGTGCCGCCGGCGCGCCAGAGGCACGCCACAGGCAAGCCCGTCTGCGCCTGTCTGTGCCTGGCCCGCGCCCAGCGCCATGCCCCCTGGTCCGCACGACCCTTGCATCACCAGACGTCGCTACTCAGCCAACCAGCTCATCGCCCTCAACCCCGGCCGCCCCACAACATGTTTCCAGTCATCCCAAAAGAACACCAAGGGACCATTCTCCTGCCACGCCTGCAACTTCACCTGCAACAGAACAAGGAAACCTGCAACAACCACAACAAACCACCTCCACTGCATACTCCTCAACACACGCTCCGCACGCAAGCACGCTATCGAGCTCTGGGACCTGCTCGACACCACCACCCCAGACGTAGCCTTCCTGACTGAAACCTGGTGGAACGACTCCACAGCACCGGACATCGCCATAGCCATCCCGGACGGCTACAAGATCACCAGGAGGGATCGCCCCAACAGAATCGGAGGAGGAGGAATAGCCATCGGCCACAAATCCACCCTCAAAATCCACACACACACTGACACCCTCAAGACAGCCGAACACCTACACTTCCGGATCCACACTGGCCCCAACACCACTCTCAGAGAAATGCTCATCTACCGACCCCCAGGACCACGAGCACCCTTCTGCGACTCCATAGCTGACCTCACGAGCACCCACGCACTCACCTCAACGGACTACATCCTCCTTGGAGACCTCAATTTCCACCTGGAGAACAACAACAACGCCAACACCACATCTCTGATCTCCAATCTCTCCAACCTCGGCCTCAGGCAACTGATCAACACAACCACCCACATCGCCGGCCACACACTTGATCCGATCTTCTCCGCAAGCAACCACGTCACTTTTAACCACACCACCGAACTCCACTGAACGGACCACCACTGCATCCACTTCACATTCAAGAAGCACATCGAACACCACCGCACCCAACTACCACCACACCGCCGCTGGAGCAAAATCACTGAAGACCAGCTGACCAGCACCCTCACCCAGAACCCGCCCACCGACTCCACCGACCCAGACACCGCCGCACTCAACCTACGACAGTGGATCACAGACTGCACCAACACCCTCGCACCACTCAAGAGGGCCACCGACAACCAAGGAAAGAAAAAAGCCGCCTGGTTCACTGACGAACTCCTCACCTCCAAACGCACCTGCCAGAAACTAAAGAAGAAATGGCTCCTCGAACACACACCCGACAGCCTTGCAGCCCACAAGGAGGCGACCCGCAAGCACCACCAGCTAATCAGACTCGCCAAACGTTCCCACTTCACAGAACACCTGAACAACAACGCACACAACAGCAAAGAACTCTTCTGCATCGTGAAGGAGCTCTCCAACCCCAACGCCAACGACATCCCACCATCCCAAGAACTCTGCAACGCCCTGTCCACCTTCTTCTATCAGAAGATCGCAGACATCCACAACAGCCTCAACACCACGCCTCCGCCAGACCCCCACCCCCGACAACTCCACCTGCACCAACCGCCTAACCACCTGGACCCACGTAGACGACGCTGAAACTTGCAAGATCATGAACTCCATCCACTCAGGATCCCCTTCAGACCCTTGCCCCCACCACATCTACAACAAAGCCGACTCTACCATCGCCCCCCAACTTCGAAAGGTCATCAACTTATCCTTTGAAACCGCGACTTTCCCGGAAAGCTGGAAGCACGCCGAAATCCACGTCCTCCTCAAGAAACCCAAGGCAGACCCCAACAACCTCAAAAACTTCTGTCCGATCTCCCTCCTCCATCCTGGACCCCTCCCAGTCCGGTTTCAGACGTAACCACAGCACCGAGACTGCTCTTCTCGCCGCCACAGATGACATCAGAGAGCAAATGGACAACAGCGAAACATCAGCCCTCATCCTTCTGGACCTTTCCGCAGCCTTCGACACGGTTTGCCACCGCAGCCTATTAACACGCCTCCACGAAGCCGGAATACAAGAAAAGGCCCTCAACTGGATCTCCTCCTTTCTCTTCGGCAGAACCCAGGGAGTCAGACTCCCACCCTTCCGCTCCGAAGCCACCAACATCATTTGCGGCGTATCCCAAGGCTCCTCCCTAAGCCCGACGCTGTTCAACGTCTACATGGCCCCCGTCAGCACAACCTCAACATTCTCTCCTACGCCGACGACACCCAGCTCACCCTCTCCCTCACCAAAGACCCACACACCGCCAAAGCCAACCTCCACGAGTGAATGAAGTCCATCGCCGAGTGGATGAGAAATAGCCGCCTGAAGCTGAACTCCGACAAGACGGAGGTCATCATCCTCGGACGCACCCCCTCGGCCTGGGACGACTCCTGGTGGCCCTCCGCGCTGGGACCGCCTCCTACGCCAGCCAACCATGCACGCAACCTGGGTTTCGTCCTCGACTCCGCCCTCACCATGTCCAAGCAGGTCAACGCAGTTTCCTCCTCCTGCTACAACACCCTCTGCATGCTCCGTAGAATCTACAAATGGATCCCAACGGAAACCAGAAGAACGGTGACCCAGGCACTCGTCAGCAGTAGACTAGACTACAGCAACGCTCTCTACACAGTCATCCCAGCAAAAGACATCCGGCGCCTCCAACGCATCCAAAACGCCTCCGCCCGACTGGTCCTCAACGTACCCCGCCGATGCCACATCTCCCACCACCTGAAAGACCTCCACTGGCTCCCCGTGGACAAGAGGATCACCTTCAAGCTCCTCACCCACGCTCACAAGGCACTCCAGGGCGCCGGACCAGCCTACCTGAACAACAGACTCAACTTCTACGTCTCCTCCTGCCATCTCTGCTCCACCAACCTCGCCCTCGTTCCTCGCTTCCAACGCAAGACCTACAGCGGCAGATCCTTCTCCTACCTTGCCGCCAAGACCTGGAACACCCTCCCGACCCCCCTGCGGCAGACCCAGGACCTTCTCACCTTCAGGAGACTCCTCAAGACCTGGCTCTTCCAACAGTAGCAGCGCCCCCCACCTTCCCCCTCCCTCCACCCCCCTCAGCGCCTTGAAACCCTAGCAGGTATGTAGTGCGCTCTATAAATATTGTGATTGATTGATTGACACATACTTAATAGAACACATGGATCCGTGCTCAGGGCAGCTGGGGCTTCCACACTCCTGGACACCACACTACGGGCACCGCCTATGTCTTTACCTGAACATGAGAGGAATCCATACCCCCTCTTATAGCTATGCGGTGTAGTCCTACATCCATACATCACAAGTCTGGAAGCATCCAGGCTCTAAAAGAGGTGGTGGGCCAGGTGATCATGACTAATTACTTTACCTATGCTCGAAGAGTCTTGGAATGGGTTTGAGTGGGAGTACCCTTCGCTGCCAAACACAGTGTCATCGATTCAGAGAGGTAGTATGTATTTATGATAGGGGCTGTCTTGATGGTAGATTTATGTTCCTTGGAGCAATACACGTGCCCAATGTAGATCAAGCCCCTTTTCTCCATTCCTTATCTGCGACCTTAGTTGCTGGAGTAACATCCCCTGGGTGCGGGGCGGGGACTTCAACAGTTTCCTGGACGTGAGACTTCATCGCTCCTTCATGCCCCTGCCCCTCACTGTGGCCACATCTAACGCACTTACCCTTACCACATGGTTAAAACACAGGGAGTGTACTGTCATCGCAACCCCACCACCAAAGTGTACTCTTACTATTCATATTGACTTCACATCTACATAGGCAAGTTCTCTTGCACCCAATACATTATTCAACAAATCACACTACGAAGTATCTTGCTGCACACATTCTGACCATAATTCGCTCCAACTGAAGTTATGTTGGGAACATGTCCCACTGCCTATACCCCTCAAGAGACTGCAAGCCTCTACACTGGAGGACCCCCCGTTACATGCCTACATTGCTGATATCGCTGAATGCTTTGACATTAACGCTGATTTAGCCTGGTCTCCCCTAATATAATGGGACGCACTCAAAGAATCCTTTCAGGAACACTGTATGGGTAACGCGCTTAACATGCACCGCTATCTCACTACTGACACCATTCGTCTAGAGGGTCAGCTGATGGGCCTTGAAGAACTAGCTCGGTCTTCCACCACCACTTGGGAGCAATTACACTAATCCCAAGGTGACTGCCTTGCACTGTTGGAAGGGCTCCGCTGCCTTAAATATGATGAACGCACATGGATGCAGACCATCCATGTACACTACTGGCTTGGCTGATACATCAGACAGTAGATAGACATCCCACCATTGATACCAGTAAAACCATGGGGCCGGATGGTTTACCGGCTGTATTTTATAAACTGTACACCCCATTGTTGAAACCACGCCTGAAGGCACTGCATGGCACCAGTCTTACTGCAGCGACCTTGCCACCCGCAATGAGTGATGCTCTACTTAACTCACCACCCAAACCAGGCAAAGAAGCTCAATCTAGAGTCTTGAAGGCCTCTTGCACTGTTAAACACAGATTATAAAATCCTTGCAAAAATATCTGCTGATCGACAGGCCCCCTTTGTGCTGCAACTAGTCCACTCGGACCAAAACGTTTTTTGTAGCTGCCATAAATACCTCCCTAAAACGTCTACCTTTTAAAAAGAAAATGTATTTTCACACACCCCACAGTGATACCCACATTCTGGGAGCCAAGTACGCAGCTTATATAAAGCTTTTGAGTCTCTGGAATAGGCCATTTTATTTGAATTACTACATTGGTACGGACTAGGACCCAGTTTCCTCCAACTGATTACACTATTATATACCAACCCCACAGTCAAAATGAAAAATCGGCTGACACATTTTGAACCCAATTGTAATCCAACACAGGACTTGACAGGGATGCCTGTTGTCTCCCCTCTTATTTTCTCTAGAACTTGAACCCTTAACACACGATCTTCGCGCCCAGGGATAACACAGGAGGAATTACCTTACAAAATGGTACAAACACGGTCTTCTCTTTTATGCTGCTCTGTCTTAAGGATGTTAAGATTTATACCCCCCCCCATTATTGCAAACCTACTGACTGACTTTGCCATCGTCTACAGCCTTGAGGATACTTGGACTAAACCATGCCTCTCCCCTTTCAGCGCTCATACTCAAAACTGGATGTACAAAGTAAATGTTAATGTCTGGTTCCGAGCTTCCGTTTGGCAGTTCTTGTTGCACGCCTTTGTCAGGAGAGATACGAAAGGAATGCCTCCAACATCTGTTCCAACAATATTTACACACATTGGATGCAGGTAGCCACCAGATCCCATGGCTGGCCTTATGCATGCACACAGCACTTTCTCTCACCACAATGTGAACACACTGGGGTGCAGATCTTGGTCGCGCCTGTACGGATGGCAAGTGACTATTTTAACCTACCACTTCTTAGTGTTTCCCAAACGCTTGTTTCAAATTGATTCAATTCTATATCCTATACTGCACCTACTTGACTCCCAGGAAAATAAATTGTTATGTCCACCACAACGATGCTTCTTGCCCCTGTTGTCTAGCACAAGACGTGGATATAGTCAACATGCTCTGGTCCGCCGCTCACTGACCAGCTATTGGAATGATGTCTTAACACACCTGACACTGCACGTGATTGTTATGACCTACATCTGGGAAGTATGCATCTTGGGGATCTACCACTGTACTAAAAAATATAAAGCTGCAATGCGCCTTTTGCGGACCTCGCCCTCCTTTTGGTGAAACAGCTGATCACCCGTAAATGGAAAGCAGCAAACCCCTTGCAGTCTCTGCAAGGCAACGGCCCAGACGAGAGCACATTACTACACAGGGAGGAGGAGAAAGGCCTCTGTAAATGCTCAGTCTCTGAGACATGGGATACACTCCTAGAGACGTTCTGTGAGGTGGCACCAATCACTCCACACACTTCCTGAAAGCACCTAATAACTGCATCCTTCTCCCCTCTTCCCCGTCCCCTTTCCACACTATAGGATGTACCTGCTAAAACACCTGGGTTTCTCCTACTAACCAACACTTCCCTATGTAGTCCTGCTGATACCCACCAGCTTTGCAACATTTGTAATGCATTAATCAGTCACTACAAACTACTGCCCAAATTACCTTGTTCCTCAATTTTCTTTACTCATTTATTTCCTACTCAATGAGTAGGGTTTTTTTTCTTAGCTATTTACATTACTGTTCATAATTGCACTCTGTGTCATCTCTTACTTCAAAAAGACTTCAACTGCATGTTTTTCGGAATTATCAACTGCTACCTTCACTGTTATTGGGAGTGCCCACTGTTGTCAACAGACAAGTGTCCAGCCTTTACTGACTGCATAGTTATATACGGTTATTCTATCTTTACCTAACTCTCTTGGGCACATGCCTTATATGTACTGTATACTGTACTGTAATACAACAATTGCACTGTATTGGAAATATAGCTAAATTAAACATGTAATTAAATACTATTAAAAAAAAAATCAGGCAAATGAGGAATAAATAATCATGAGATGGTGGTTGCTCTGCATTAAAAGCTGTTCTCCAGACTGCAGGTAGATGTGGCAAGGGGGAGTTGACAGTCGGTGGGTAGGCTGTCAAATTGCCCCTTATGAACAACGGAAAGGGTGTAAACTATAAGATTGATAAGGGAGTTGGAGACTGTAGGAAGCTGGCCTGGTGTGTGGTGGGTACCCATGGTACATAAACCTTATACCAGGTCCAGGTAGCCCCTCTCAGTGAAGTGGAGGAAGTGTCTAGAAGCCAGGTACTCTAGCGATACCTGTGGATGAGCAGCCAAGGCTTGTCTAGGAGACATGGAAAGCTCATGCCCCTGGGGTGGTGATGGACAGGGGAGTGGTCACTCCCCTTTCCATTGTCCAGTTTTGCGCCAGAGCAGGGCCTAGGGGTCCCTGAACCAGTGTGGACTGGTTTGTGCACGGAGGGCACCAAATGTGCCCTTCAAAGCAAAACCAGAGGTTTGGGGAGGCTACCGCTCCCAAGCCAGACACATCTATTTCCAAAGGGAGAGGGTGTTACCTCCTCTCCCAAAGGAAATTCTTTGTTATGCCTTCCTGGGCTTGATCAAATCAAGCAGAAGGAGGGCAGAAACCAATCTGAGGGGTGACAGCAGCTGGGCTGCCCATGAAAAGCCTGAAAGACTGGTGGTAGCAATGCTGGGGGTGCTCAAAGGAGCCCCCAGAGTGCATGGGATCATACTTCCATTACTTGCAACAGTATTGGGGTATGATTCCGTCATGTTTGATACCACACATGCCAGGTTCAGAGTTACCATTATGTAGCTGGACATGGGCAGTGACCTATGTCCAGTACACGCGTAAAATGGCATCCCAGCACTCACGAAGTCCAGTAAAATGGAGCTGGGGTTCATGGGGGCACCTCTGCTAGTGCAGGGGGCCCCTCACACACAAGTACCTGCACCCTGCTCTCTGGGCTGAGAGGGCCTACCATAGGGGTGACTTACAGTGAGCTGGTGCAGTGACCGGTAGTGAAACCAGGTGCGTGCACCTGGTTCACGCAGACTGCATTGGCAGGCCTGCAGCACCCTTTGCATGGGCTCCCTATAGGTGGCAGAATAACTGCTGCAGCCCATGGGAATCCTCTGGAACCCCAATGCCATGGGTACCTAGGTACCATATACTAGGGACTTGCATGTCGGCACCAGTATGCCAATTGTGGGGAGAAAAGGTTAGTAGCAACCAAATGTGGAGGAGAGAGCATAATCACTGGGGTCCTGGTTAGCAGGATCTCAGTAAACACAGTCAAACCCACTGACAACAGGCAGAACATGGGGGTGACCATGCCAAGAAAGAGGGCACTTTCCTACAAAGACTATGTAACAACTGTATCATTTAAAAAAGAAGTATAAATGTGTGTGCAAGGTCTGCATGGTCAGCAATGGCCGCTGATAGAGACTAGAAGATATGCTCAAAT
Source organism: Pleurodeles waltl (assembly GCF_031143425.1). Taxonomy (NCBI): domain Eukaryota; kingdom Metazoa; phylum Chordata; class Amphibia; order Caudata; family Salamandridae; genus Pleurodeles; species Pleurodeles waltl. The sequence continues at coordinate 475,072,920 of NC_090439.1, forward strand.
GGCCGAACACCAACTTAGAGCCATCTGCCACTTTTATGGAGGACATTCTGATGGCTGACCTCTAACTTTGTGGAGGCCCTACACTCAACTACTCACAAGAGAATGATACTTTAGTGAAATACAATTCTTACAGACTACTGATTGCGTGTTCAATCCCAAACCTGGTGCTGTCAGTGGGAGGCTGGACTACACCTAACAGCTACATTACTGGAAAGGGAATATATTACAGGTCAGTGTGACCCCAGGCTCATCATCTAGTCCTCAAAACTTTAAAATGAAAAGATAGATAATATACAGATATATGTTAAACATACACAGTTGTAGGTGCTGTAAACAACGGGAGTTAACTTTACCTATCATACAACAATCAATTTACCAAGTCACAATTAAGTCACATGTTTACAAAACTGAGGCAACAAAGGGGTTCCAAACTAATGAACAAGAAGCAGAAATAACAAAAAGGTACCCTCACCAAATGTTAATTCTATCAAATTTACTGAACTCAGAGGTATGAAAGACTAAGTAGGCCTTGCCAGGATTGAATATCATTACTAGACCTGTTAGCTTGTGTATAACACTGACACTCATAGAGCCTCAACAATCCAACAAGACTCATCCTCAAACACAGCTGCAATTCATGCTCATGCTCTCCACCCATCAAAAAAACTTGGCAGCCATTATAAGCTGTCATAGTTGGAACAGAAGTCACAAAAACACATACCTTTGTTTGTATTCCATGATATGGAGAAATGTGGTTGCAGACTAGGCACACCTTACACCAGCATTTTCATATGATGGCAGTACAAAGACAGCAAGGCATCAAGCGGTCAGGGTGGCATGGAGGACAGACAAGTTGGCAACTCTACAATGTACTACTTACCAGGAACCCCTCCTACTCCTAGCAATACCAACCTTTATGAGGGCCAAGAGGCTCAGACAACCATACAGACAAAGTAACAAGGTGTGTATTAATGAGAAGTGAGACATGTAATAAAAGTCGTATGATGGGAGATGACAGGCAGACACCTCACCATGTGTGGCTGCTTTCCACCTACATGACTGCACTTCAGCATGCAAGTCTATAGACTGACTATTATCTGATCTGAGCCCACAACTAATGGATACAAAGGAATGTATACATGTGTCCCTTAGTGGACAGACAAGATGGCTGCACCTGATGTGCCTGCCTTTGTGGTTAAAGTGGAAAAAGGGGCACAAGCTGTCAAGCAGCTGTCCAGTAAAATTAATAACAGTTGATGTGTAGAGGCCCTATTTAACCTCGCTGGCTCAGCACAGGTGCCATAAGTCCCCATGCTAAAGTACAGATCAGTTAGCATGTCCGATGGTAGGTGCCGCTGCCGGAAGGCAGAACCAAAGGCATAAGAGTGCATGTTATGTCATGGTACGAGGATTTGTATAGCTCACTTCCATCTAGGAGGGTATCCTGGATCAGAGCACTTTCGACTTCAGCCTCATCGAGTGCAGAAGGACATCTATTCGAACAGCCAAGCATTATTGTTCTTGTGGAACCTGAGAATCAAGGAGGATGCTCTGACAGATCACGAAAGGTCTTTCCAGACAATCTGAAGTGTCTGGATGGTTGTTATTGGAATTACAGTTATTGCCGTAAGCTGTGCCAGTGTTGTGTAGGGCTTTGAAAGGGATAGTGTGTATTTTGAAATGTACTAATCCGAGTGTGGGAGCCAGTGGAGCTCCTTGAGGTTAGTTGTGGTGTGGTGTGTGTGTGACATTGGAGGTTGAGTCAGTGTCATCTGTGCAGGAAAGGCTGTCAATGTTGTGGGTGTGGATGATGCTCGTCAGTGGGAGTGTTAAAAATGGGGTCTCTAGTTGGCAGCACTTTGCACCTTGTCCAAGTAGGTATCTTCACATAGTCAGGGTAAGGGAGTCACACAGCTAAGATACCCCCTGATCACCCCCTTCATAGCTTGGCACAAGCAGTTAGGCTTATCTCAAAGGCAATGTGTGAATTATTTGTGTACACACACGCAAACACACACCCTCCCCCACACCCCCACCTAAAACATACACCACACCAATTTAGAAAAATAGTCAACATTTATCTAAGTAAAACAAGACCAAAACAACAAAAATCCAACATACTCAAGTAAAGATAGGAATTTGCAAATATTAAATCTTAGTAAAGCGCTTAGAAACACAACAGTTCCAAATGGGGCTATCATGGCGACTTGACGGAGTCATGTCCAACACCACTTGCAAGGGAGTGCAAGCCAGACACAGAGTGGCATGGATCCCAAGTACAGTAGCTTGAAAAACAATGAGGAAACAAAGACGTTGCACACTGTCAGGGAGGTTTCGTTGCTGGAGCTGATGCAGCATTGGTTCCTTACTGCTACTGGGGAGGTGAGGCATTGGTTCCTTACTGCTAGGCAGGTGAGTCGAGGAGTCATTTCATTAAGGCGAAAGTTCCTTAAGACCCAGCAGAGGTCAATGAAACCAGCAGGTCAAGATGCAAGGCGTCGACTTCGTGGTGTCTCAATCACACCACAGGGCCACAGGTGCTGCGGCGGAGTCAAGTGTCCCAGACGTTGCGGACATGGCACTCGGGACTCACACTCTGGCAGGACTTTAGAGGCACTGCGGTCGCGTCTGGCCTATGTTGCAGGATGCAATCATTGCACTCAGCAGCGACAACAGCTCCGGTGCAGGTAGTGGCACAGAGTTGGAGAAAGGCACGGGTTGAAAAGTCACTTGGGAGTCAATGTGCTTAGTTTCTTCTTAGTTGCACCAGAGCTCTCTTCCAAAGGCCCAGGAACTGGATTTGGCACCACTTAGCAAGTCAGGACTTTCAGCAGGAGAGCCCAAGCTCTGACAGGTGAAGTCTTTATGCTCCGGAGACTTCTTAATAGGAGGCAAGCTCACTTCAAGCCCTTGGAGACCCATGAAAAGCAAGATGTAGAAGTCAAGCGTGAGGAAAGGCCTCCTTTTTACATGGTTATCCCCCCACTTTTTGACTAATGTATCATATAGCCTAAAATTTTTAGTGCCCAGTGCTCCTGCTAACCAGGTTCCCTGGGCCAGAGCTCTTTCCCTAAAACTGTTATTATGTATTAGCACAATTAGATACACCTTTTGCTACCACTGTAAGTCCATAGTAAAAGGCACTTAGGTATCCAGGGCATGGGGTACTAAGGGTAGGCCCCTGAGGGAAGCAGCACTGATTGTGCCAGCCTCTAGGGCCATACATCCAGGTGCACCCAGCACTGCCATTGCAGACTGGGTGTCCTGGTGCAAACCTAAAACACAAAACATGGCACACTTCCTGTGTACCCTGTCCACCATACACTGCATACACTATGGATAAGACACCCCTCTGGCAGGCCTTCCAGCCCTAAAAGCAGAGTGTACCTTGTTACATGTGAGGGCATAGCTGCATGAGCAATATGCCACCACTGTGTCCTTGTTAAATCTGGGACATAGTGAGTGAACAGAGCAGCCATTTTAATACATGTGCCTGGACACTGGTTAACACAAGTTTCCCCAGCTACATGATGGCTACTCTGAACCATGGGTTGTTTGGTATGAAACAACTCAGAATGATAAATCCAAACAGGTACCAGTATTGGATTTATCCCTAAATGTATCCAGGGGTCAGCTTAAAGGTGCTCCCTGCAAAAGTTAACTGCCCTGGCATGGTTGCTGGCTGGTCCTATCCAGCCTGCCACATCCAGACACCCAATCTACAAACCTTGGGGAGAGATCCATCTCTCTAGTTTGTAGAACAATGCCTTTCCTGGGTGGATTTGCCAACACTCCCTCAGGAATGTGCACTGCACCGACGGCAAGCTTCAAAGGGCTAACAGCCTTTGAAACTCGACCCCCAGGCCTTCTGCTAGCAGCAGATGGTCGCCAACTTTGCAAACCTCCACTTTTGGTGGGAGCAAAAGGCAGGACAATACACAAAGGGTAGGAGGAGTGGCCGCACCTGGCATGTACAACCCCTAAGGTGTTGCCTGCTAGGTGGCACTCCATTTAATTTTCCTCCATCCTGGATGGCAAGAAAATAGCCAATCAGGCAAAGAGAAGTGACTCTTCCCTCAGGAAGTGGTCACTGTAGTGGGTGTAGCCACCCAAATGTAGGTGTCCCATTGACATTTCATCACTGCTCCCGCTGGACCGGGGAGCAGCCCGAATTTCTCCAGCTGGCACAGTGTGCCCACCGACGACCTCGGTAAACCTGCAAAAGAAGAACTTGGTAAACCAACTGTACGATTTTATATGTATTTTTAAAGATTACTTTCCATTGATACCTTTGGTGCGTAATTACGCCCAAAAAGACTATTTTCCTTAAACTTCACAAATTCATATCTCAAAAAGTACTTAACCAATTTTGATAATCTTGGTCTTAAAAATTACATAAAAATCTGAAGTATTTTTATAAACTGGTCGTCAGTTATTCCTTTGAGTGTGTGAGTTGCATCATTGATACTGTGAGTACAACAAACACTTTGCACTTCTCCAAGATTGGCCTACTTGCTCGATTAACCTACCATAAAAATGAGAGCATTAGGCGATCTAGTTCTTACCCTTGTGAACCAACGTGTGGTTGCCTGGACCCCCTGCCCAGTGTGCATAGTTTAGCGCACTGCATAGAGGGCCAGCCTCCTACATTTGGTGGATCTGCGGTGGGATAAAGACTTTGCCTTTGTTGATACCACTTTGTCAATTTTGTGACCACACAGATAACTCTCCAAATCGCCCTTAGTTAATTATTTTTGATTTTTAATTGACTAAATATTTTTTGCAATTTTTTTAAATAATTATTAGGGCTATGGTTAGGTCCCTACAACTTTAGCAAAACGTTTTAAAAGTCCTTACTTTAGTTGACCTATTCAAAAAAGTGGATTATAAATTCTTAAAAAGGTCCAACTTTAGTAAAGTAAAAATGACAGATGCCGAGACCAAGAGCCAGGAGCTTGACCTGGAACCTTATGAGTCATATAGCTATGACCGATTAAGGAGAGACTGCAGGCTGTACCAAATTCGTACGGGAAAAAGACCATGTGCAGAGAAACTTATGCTTCTAGTGGCCCAGGACAAAAAAAAGATAATCCCCTAGATGAAGAGAAAGATGATGAATCTGTGGTGGGTGAAGAAGATCCTGTGGATAATGGGGATGAGGGTGGTTCCTCCTCTACCAGAAGCGCTAGAGCAGCCACAGAAACAGACCTGAACATTGGACACGAAGCAAGTCAGCTCGTGGAAATAGAGAAACAGAGAAAAGAGTTGGGCCTAAGACCCATCTCTGGTGGCAGCATACACGTGCTGAGGTAGAAATCTTTCAACATCCAACTCCCAAAAGCAGTTGTCCCTCCCTTCACTGAAGGGGATGATATAGTAAAATGTTTTTTTGCCTTTGAAAGAGCCTGCATTGGGTGGGAAATTGAGAAAAGGCATTGGGGCACACTATTGTGGGAGTTATTCTCATGAAAGTGCAGGGATAGGCTCCTGACACTGAATGAGGCAAATTCTAAATCCTATGGCCTCATGAAGGGCACCCTGATTGAGGGCTTCGGATTTTTAACTGAAGAGTACAGAATAAAGTTAAGGGAGGCTCAAATACCTAGAGCCAAACCTGGGTAGACTTTGTGGACTATTCAGTAAAAATGCTGGGTGGCTGGTAAGCTGGAAACCAGGTACAAGATTATGATGGTCTGTATAACCTGTTCATGAAAGAGCATCTCCTGAGTAACTGTTTCAATGATAGGCTACATCAACATCTGGTAGACCTAGGTTCACATTCCCCTCAAGAATTTGGGAGGACTGCAGACCATGCGGTAAAAACAAGGGTGACCAAAACTACCACTGGTCAGAGAGACCAAAAGAAAGAGGCCAAAAAGCCCCCGACCAAGGGAAAGATGGGAGCCAAATCAAGAATAAAGTCTTCTCAAGGCCCCCAAAAACCTGCACAGGAGGGTGGACCCAAAGGAAATATGGGAGCAAGAGCAAAAATAACAAAGCCTTCGAAAGGCCTCGAAAAACCTGCACAGGAGGGTGGGCCCAGAGACACATCTCACAGTCTAGGGATGGGTACAAAGGTAGACACTTTGATCCCAGCAATTCTTGGTGCCATGATTGCAAAACTAAAGGGCACCAAACTGGAGACTGTAGCTAAAAAAAAAAATGCCAATAGTCAGTTTGCAGTAAATGCAGTTGCCAATCTCCAGATGGGATCAGAGGTGTGGTCTGACCAGGTCAGTGAACCCACAGAGGTACCAGTCACTAAGGGTGGGGTCAAACTATGCTGTGCTGTCTGGCCAAGTAGTATGCAAAAATACAGACAGCACTCTTTGATTAATGGGGAGAAAGTGGAAGCACTGAGCTAGTGTTACCATGGTAACTCAGCACTTGGTCTACTCAAAGCAGTTCCTGGCAGGGAAGTCTTATCCTGTCAGCAATGCTGACAATCAGACAAAGTTCCATCCCATGGCCATGGTAACCTTTGATTGGGAGGGAGTAGTAGGCAAAAAGAAGTGGCTGTGTCCTCATCCAGCCCAGTAGACTGCCTGCTTGGAAATGACCTGGAGTGTTCCCCCTGGGCTGATATAGAACTAAAGACCCATGCAGCAATGCTAGGGATCCCTGAGTGGGCATGTGTCAAGACAAGGGCACATAGCAAACTTCAGAGAAAAAAAGGAGAGCTGGATCCTGAAATAGTGGACCAGCCTCCGAAAAGAGAAGGCAAGAAGACTGGGTGACCAGCTTCAAAACAGATCCCAATTCAGGATCCCTCTTCCCAGGAGGATGAGTCAACCTTCCTGGAGGAAACTGAGCCTGAAGAGCTTGGGCCTTACCACCCAGAGCTCTTGGGCTTAGGAGTAGCCTCCAGGGAAGATCTGTGCCAGGGGACCTGCCCCACTCTTGAAGGCCCGAGGCAGCAAGTTACACTGGAAGCGTTAGGGTATGTCAGTGGTACCCACAGGGTATATTGGGAGGAGGGGGTCCCTGTACACTGAGGCCAGAGACCTCAAACCTTGTGCAATCAGGAGCATGGTAGTGTCCCACTAGCTCAGATAATTTCTCCTCACGTTAGCCAGTGACATCCCCCTAGCTAGGCATCTGGGCCAAAATAAAACTTGGAGTAGTTTAGTTAACCACTTTTATTGGCCAGGAATGTTCCAAAAAGTGAGGGGCTTTTGTCAGTCCTGCCCCACCTGTCAGACCAGTGGCAAAGCAGGTGGGCCCTTAAAGGCCCCCTTAATGCCACTACCTGTGGTTGGGTATCCTTTGAAAGGGTAGGGGTCAACATTGTTGGCCTCTTTGACCCTCAAACAGCATCAAGACACAGATACACACTAAGGGTAGTGGATCATGCCACTAGATATCCTGAGGCTATACCCCTTAGGGCCACTACTGCACCTGCAGCTGCCAAAGCCCTAATGGGTATCTTCACCAGGGTAGGGTTCCCTAAGGAGGTAGTATCAGAGAGAGGCTCAGAATGAATGTCTGCATACTTAAAACACATGTGGAAGGAATATGGGGTGATCTATAAGTTCACTACCCCATACCATCCTCAAACAAATTGGCTGGCTGAGAGATTTAACCAGACCCTAAAACGCATGATTGGATGACTCCCTGAAAAGCTCAGCAGGAGATGGGTTGTCCTGTTTCCTTGTCTGCTGTTTGCCCACAGGGAAGTGCCACAAATTGGCAGAAGGTTTCTCTCCATTTGAACTTTTTTCTTTTTGCACCCTGTGAAAGGACCTTTAAGTCTTGTTAGAGACAGCTGGGAGAAGCCTCTCAAAGAGTTCAAGCAAGATAGTGTGGACAATATGCTTGGCCTACATTTAAGGATGGCTGAGTACATGGAGAAAGCCAGCAAAAATCTTAAGGTCAGCCAGGAGCTGCAAAACCTCTGGTATGACCAGAAAGCTGCTATGCTGGAGTTCCAACCAGTGTAGAAAGTTTGGGCGTTGGAGCATGTTGCTCCAAGGGCCTGCCAAGAAAAATGGTCTGGATCCTATCCCATACTTGAGAGAAAACAGGAGGCCACTCATCTAGCTGACCTGGGCAATTGCAAAAACCCTACTATGATAGAGCTGATGTAACCATACTCCTGGTTAGAGATGAGGGACAGAAGGATGAGAGTGAGCCTCTCCCTGTTCTCCTCTCCAGCAACCCACAAGATGGTTCTGTGAATGGGGTGGTCGTATCAGACACCCTCACAGAACAACAGCAAATGCTGAGTTTTTCTCTCTGACCCCTGGATAGACAAACTGGTGTACCCATGATGTGGACACTGGTAACATCTTGCCTGTCAAAAACACAATTTACAGACACTCAGACCATGTCAGAGAGAGATTATTCAAGCAAAAGTTAAGAAAATGCTGGAGTTTGGTGTCATTGAACTTTCTGAGAGTCCCTGGGCTAGCCCGGTAGTTTTAGTATCCAAACCTCACTCCAAAGGAGAGAAAAAGGAAATGAGGTCTGTGTGGACTATAGGGGCCTCAATTCTGTTACAAAAAATGATGCTCACCCAATTCCAAGAGCTGATGAGCTCATAGACAGACTAAGGGCAGCCAAATATCTGAGTACTTCTGATTTAACATCTGGGTACCAGCAGGTTAGTCTGACCCCAGGAGAAAAAGAGAGGTCAGCATTTTCGACCCCTAGTGGGCATTATCAGTTCATTGTTATGCCCTTTGGACTAAAGAATGCACCTGCCACCTTGCAGAGGTTGGGGAACCAAGTCCTTGCTGGACTGGAAACTTTTAGTTAAGCTTATCTGGATGACATAGCTGTCTATAGTTCCACCTGGCAGGACAACCTGATCCACCTAGGAAAGGTCCTTGGGCTCTGCAGAAGGCAGGTCTTACTATCAAGGACAGCAAGTGCCAGGTAGGGCAGGGAAAAGTGGTTTACTTGGGTCACTTGGTTGGTGGAGGCCAAGTACAACCCCTCCGACTCAAGATTCACACTATTCTGGCTTGGGAAGCTCCCACAACCCAGACACAAGTCAGGGTATTCCTTGGCTTAACTGGGTACGCTAACAGATTTGTGAAGGATTATGGCACTATAGTTGCCTCCTCACAGAAATAACCTCCAAGAAAATGCCCAAAAAAGGTAAAATGGACAGTGAGTTGTCAAAAGGCCTTTGACACTCTGAAGGAAGCTTTGTGCTACAATCACTAGATTACTCCAGGCAATTCATAGTCCAAACAGATGCTACTTAAATGGGGGCCGGAGTGGTCCTTTCCCAGAAAAATGATGGACATGACCAACCAGTTGCTTTTAGAAGCAATAAACTACTCCATAGGGAACAAAATTGGAGTGCCATAGAGACGAACGCCTTTGCTGTGGTTTGGGCTCTGAAGAAGCTGAGGCCATACCTGTTTGGCTCTCACTTCAGAGTTCAGACTGACCACAGGCCTCTCATTTGGCTACAACAGATGAAGAGTGAAAAACAAGCTGCTAAGGTGGTCCGTCTCCCTACAAGGAATGAACTTTTAAGTGGAAGCCCTGCTAACCAGATTCGCTGGGGAAGAGGTCCCTTCCCTAAACCTTTTGTGATGCATTGGCATAATTGGATACACCTTTAGCTACCACTATAAGTCCCTAGTAAAAGTTACTTAGGAACCCAGGTCATTGGGTACTACGGGTAGGCCCCTAAAGTCAGCAGCACTGACTGTCCCACCCTCTAGGGCCATGCATCCAAATGCACCCAGCACTGCCATTGCAGGCTGGATGTCCTGGTGCAAACCTCAAACACAAACTCGACATGGCACACTGCCTGTGTGCCCTATCCACCATAAACTGCATACACTATGGATAAGACACCCCTCTGGAGGGCCTTCCAGCCCTAAGGCAGGGTGCACCATATCATATGTGAGGGCATAGCTGCATGAGCAATATGCCCTCACTGTGTCCTTGCCAAACCTGGGACATAGTGAGTGAACAGAGCAGCCATTGTAATACATGTGCTGGACACTGGTCAACACGAGTTTCCCAGCAATACGACGGCCATTCTGAACCCTGGGTTGTTTGGTATCAAACAACTAAGAATGATAAATCCAAACTGGCACAAGTATTGGATTTATCCCTCCCTCAGGAATGTGCACTACCCTGGCAGCAAGCTTCAATGGGCTAACAGCTTTTGAAACTCGAACCCCAGGCCTGCTGCTAGCAGCAGATGGTCAGTCCCTTTGCAAACCTCCACTTTTGGCAGGACCAAAGGCGGGAAAATACAGAGTAGGAGTAGCCCCACCTGGCATGCAGCACCCCTAAGGTGTTGCCTGCGAGGTGGAAATTCCATTTCATTCTCCATCCTCAATGAAAGGAAACTAGCCAATCGGGGATAGGGAAGTGACCCTTTAAACAGGAAGTGGTCACTGTAGTGGGTGTAGCCATCCCACGGTAGGTGTCCCGTAGGACACTACCATATTCCCCCCTAAACCGCCGACTAAATTCAGTATTTAGTGGGCACCCCTAGACCAGGTAATAAGATTCGACTGAAAAAAAGAAGACAAGCACCAAAAAGATCCGAGCCATGAGAACTGTAGACCTGCTGCATGAAGAAAAGGAGCCAAACCATGCCTGCTACACTCAGGACCCGACAATTTCCACTGAGGAGCTGCTGGACAGTTGGAAAAACTCTAAAGAACCCAAGAGGACCTCCAGGCTTCAAAAATCGTTTAAGAACCCCAGAGTGGAGGTATCACTCTACAACAGCAAAGTAACCAGCATGCCAGTGAGGGTCACTTCACTGACCAGCCGCTAACTCCAGAACCGGAAGTCGAGCTGGACCCAACAACACACTGACGACCGCAAGGACAAAACCTGCAAGTGTGGTGGCACTGTGCCATCCAGTGGTCAAACTGTACCAATACCCTGGGTATTGGTCAGCTATCGTCGGACACCAAAAAAAACAGCCCGTCTGGGGCTGAAAAAAGACCAAGAGGAAGCCCCAGTTGAGGGACTTCAGGAACACCCTGGAACGCCTGCCAGAGAGCCCCCATTGTCCTGCACATGACCCTTGAAACAACTTACCTCCTGCTCCAAAAGGCATCCTTGCACACAGCTCCTGACTCACCAATTCTCTCTGAACCCGGCCGCTCCCTGTGCCTGCAACGAAGAAACTGCTGTGCCCCATGAGTCCCCTCCCCATTCTGACCTCAACACTCCAAGGGGATGCCAAGGAACCATCTTTAAACTTACCTGTTCAGTGCTTCTCCAAGAGGTCGCCCGCAGTGGCCCAGCACCTGCTCCAAAGACATTTCATTGCTGCTCCCGCCAGTACCGGGAGCCGCCCAAACTTCTCCAGCTAGCACAGTGTGCCTGCTGATGACCTCAACAAACCTGTAAAAGAAGAACTTGGTAAACCAACTGTATGATTGTACATGTATTTTTAAAGGTGACTTTCCATTCATTCCTACAGTGCATAATTACTCACAAAAATACTTTTTATTAAACTTCAAAAATTAATATCTCAAAAAGTACTTAACCAATTTTGATAATCTTGGTCTTAAAAAGTACATTGAAATTTGAAGTATTGTTATAAATTGGTCTCGGGTTATTACTTTGAGTGTGTGAGTTGCCTGATTGATACTGTGAGTACAACAAATGCTTTGCACTTCAGATTGGCCTAACTGCTCGACCAAGCTACCTTAAAAAATTTGAGCATTAGGTGATCTAGGTTTTACCCCTGTAAACCAACATGTGGTTGCCTGGACCCACTCCACAGTGTGCCTAGCTTTGCACACTACATAGAGGGCCATCCTCCTACACTAAGTCCAGTTCTTTCACTACCAGGACAGAAGCAGCACAACAGCACAACAAAGCAACGGGCAGAGTAGCAGTCCCTCTCAGAGCATCCAGCTCTTCTTCCTGGCAGAATATAGTTAGTCCAGAAGTGTTCTAACTATGTGGTGTCAGAGGTACATTACTTAAATCCATTCCTGTCTTTGAACTAGACAAACTTCCAAGAGAAGTCTTTGTAGTGCACAAGACCCTGCTTTTCCTGCCCTTGCCCCATACACACTCCTGGGGTTTGGAGACTGCTTTGTGTGAGGACAGGCATGGTCCTATTCAGGTGCAAGCGCCAGCCCCTCCCACCACTTTAGCTCAGGAAGACCCATCAGCCTGGTGATGGGCCACCATGATATGCAGGGCACATCTCAGCTCTCTCTGTGTGGCAGCCTAGAGTCAAAGCACAAACAACCAAACTGTCATCCTGACCCAGACTTGTATTTAGCAGACATGCGGAGGCATAGAATGCTTAAGCAAGAAAATGCCCACTTTCTAAGTGGCATTTTCAAACTCATAGTTCAAAAACCAACTTCACCAAAAGATGTATTTTTAAATTGTAAGATCAGAAACCCCAAACTCCAGACCTCTATCTGCTCTCAATGGGAAATTACACTTTAAAGATATTTCAAGGTAATCCCCATCTTATCCTATGGGAGAAGTAGGCCATGCAATAACGCAAACCCCAAATTAGCAGCATTTATCTATCAGGACATGTAAAACACACCAGTACATGCCCTGCCTCTTGAATGCACTGCATCTTGCCCAAGGGGCTGCTTGGGTTTACATTAGGGGGTGACTTACAGGTCATAAAGGGAAAGGTTTGGGCCTCGCAAGTGGGTTCACTTGCCAGGTCGACATGGCAGTTTAAAACTACACACACACACAAACACTTTAATGGCAGTCCTGATACATGTTTGCAGGGCTACTCATGTGGGTGGCACAGTCAGTGCTGCATGCCCACTAGTAGCATTTGGTTTACAGGCCCTGGGCACACTTGGTGCACTATACTAGGGCCTTACAAGTAAATCGAATATGCCAATCATGGAGAAACCAATGACCAATACAATTTTGTTAGAGAGCATACCCACTTTAACACTCGTTAGCAGTGGTAAAGTGCCCAGAGTCCTAAAGCCAACAAAATTGAGTCAGAAAAAAATAGGAGGAAGACGGCACAAAGTTTGGGGATAACCCTACAAAAAATGTCAGGTCCAACAGGGGTCATATATGTAGAAAACTGCTGGGAGCACCCTGCCTCACATCCCAGCATGTAGTCAGCCCCATTGCATCATGATAAATGTAGTTCAAATTCAGTCTTACTCTGTTAAATTGTTATACTCCATTACGTAGTCTGCAGTATTTCACCTCAGTAGGTGCAGCCAATGCTGTATAAGTTCAAACATTTCTGGACATGTGTTTCTGGGTTTAGCTCTTCATCAGCAGAGAGCAGTCAGTTAATCTCTGGGGTGCTGGAAATGCTGCTATAAATGATCGCAGGTTCAAACCCTCTCACTGGCATGCAGGTGCTACAACCAGAGCTCGTCAGCTTGTTAGCTATGGCCAAGTCACTAAGGGCAATGCTGTTTCCAAACAAACCATAGCACACTGGATCTCCTCTGCCATACAATTCTGTCATCAGCTAGCGGGAAGACCGCTATCAACCAATGTCAAGGCACACTCCACTAGAGCGGTGTCTACGTCAGCAGCTCTCTTCGCAAGAGTGCCTCTTAACCAGATCTGCAGAGCAGCAACGGGGACTCGCACCCACACCTTTACTCAACACTACTGCCTGGATGCTGCTGACAGGATGGAGGCTGCGGTAGGACAAGCAGTGTCGCGTAATTTATTTGTATAAGGTGAGCCATTAATCTTCTTTATCCACCATCCTCGAATGTTATTTCCACACTGATATTTATCTTATATAGATAAAGTATATGTATGTATATGTTTATAGATATTGATAAGAATAACTACCTATATAAGTTACTATATAAAGAAATTTAAAGAAAAGATGTTTTCTGATAGTTACAGAACTTAACATCTTCTTGTAGTGCTAACTATTCTGATTCCAGCATGTGAATCTATGAAAGATACCCAAATACTGGAGAAGAAAATAAGTTAGTTACCGGTAACTGTGGTTCGCCAGTATTGGTATCTTTCATAGATTCACATGCGACCCACCCTCCTCCCCATGGAGGCTCATTTCTTTTGTCTCTCTCTTGAAGTCACTAGTGCAGGAAAATCTGAGAGGCTGAGCCTCTGTGCTGAGGGTTTTAAAGGGGTGGTCTCGCCTGATTGCCTAAACTTTGGGCATTTCCTAATGATGCTAATAAGCTAGATGTATTTTTGCCATTGACTATAATGAAGAAAAAAAAAAGACAATTTCTTTTTTACTGCTTTCTTGTACCGTGGGGCTCCCACTTCGACGACAAGGAATGATTCAAGCATGTGAATCTATGAAAGATACCCCAATACTAGAGAAGTATTGGAACCTGAGATGATTTATGGCAGCATTTCCAGCACCCCAGAGATGAACCGATTGCTCTCTACTGATGAAGGGCTGATCCCAGAAACATGTGTCCAGTGATGTTTGAAACTGTACAGCAGTGGCTGCACCTACTTAGGTGAAATACTACAGACTACGGCCCTCCTTAAGAGTTTGGCAGACGGCGGAGGCAGTCTGTCAAACTCTGCCCACCTTCAGACCACCTGTGCAGCCTGAACCCTCCCCGGACCGAATAGGACTTCACTGCAGGGCCGGCGGGCAGAAACACTGTTTCCACCTGCCGGCCCTGGGGTGAACAGGGCCTTAACATTGACACGGCTCCTAATGGAGCCGGCACCAATGTGGCGGTGCAGCGGCATCTGTCACAAATTCCACAACCTGTAATTCGGGCAGTGGATAGTGCGACGGGGCTGTGCCTGGGGGCCCCCGTACTGCCCATGCGAAGTGCAAGGGCAGTGCAGGGGCCCCCAGGGTCCCGTCCCACCCCCCCCCCCCCCCGAGTCCCCCATTCTGTCAGCCTTTCCATAGCCTTGTGAATCGCCATGGAAAGGCTGGCGGATGGGGACTCCTAATCCCCAGGGTGACGCTGCAAGCAGTGCTGCCCTGGAGGATGAGAAACCACTGGAACTGCCAGGCTGCCGGTTTGCGGCAGCTTGCCGGTGTCGGTGGTCCAATTGTAGCGGCTCTGCCACGGTCATAATTTGGCAGTCCGACCAGCCTGTTGTCGGTGGGACTGCCACCGCGAGTTTGGCGGTCATGGGACCGCCAGACTCGTAATAAGGACCTATGTCATGGAGTACAACAATTTAACGGAGTTAAGACTGAATTTGAACTACCTTTATCATGATGTAATGGCGCTGACTGCATGCTGGGATGTGAGGCAGAGTGCTCCCAACAGTTTTCTACTTAAAAGGGGTCATGCATGTTTCGAAAAGGG
The DNA here is from genome assembly GCF_031143425.1 of Pleurodeles waltl. Taxonomy (NCBI): domain Eukaryota; kingdom Metazoa; phylum Chordata; class Amphibia; order Caudata; family Salamandridae; genus Pleurodeles; species Pleurodeles waltl. Next base: position 475,088,144 of record NC_090439.1, read on the forward strand.
TTAGGTTAAGTGATGATCCTTGTGGAACATCATAGATAAAGTTGCAAGAATCTAAAGAGAAGGGGGCTAGCCTGACTTACTGAGTCCTATCCATCAGGAAAGAGCAGATCCAGCACTGAGTTGGTCTGTGGATTCTAATGTCATGCAGGTCTCGGATGAGGATGTTGTTTAAAAGCGATTTGGATGCTGCAGAGAGGTCCAGGAAAATGAGGGCCGCCATGTCCTCTCTGTCCAGGTCACGCAGATGTTGCCTTTGGGCTGTTTCTCCGCTGCTGTTGGGCATTAATTCAAACTGTTATGTCAAGGCGCTGATGGTTGCTGAGGTGGTTGCTGAGGTGTCTGGTGATGAGCTTCTCTAAGACTTTGGCCGGTAAAATAGCAGGGAGATCGAGCTGTAGTTGGTGAGCATCAATGTGTCTCATGAGGGCTTAATGAGCAAGGAGAGGACTGTGGCGCATTACCATGTGTCCGGGAAGGTAGCTGAATAAATGAAGGCATTCAAGATGAAAGTGAGCGTTGCGCTGATGACTTGAAGTCCTTTGGTGAAGGAATGGCGAGGGCACGGTTCTGATGGGTTCCCAGAGTGGAAGGAGTTCAAGATGGCTGTATTTTCGTCCATAGTGACGGGGAGCCACGTGGTCAAAATAGTTAAATTGCACGAGAATAGACTAGTTGTGAGGTCTATTGCATCTGGCTTAGGGTCAGAATTTCTGTATTTAGAGGTTATCTTGCTGCAGAAGCACTGAGAAAGTTTGCTGCAAAAGTCCTGTGACAGGGGGGTCATGTTGGAGGTGGCAGCTGGTGAAGTGAAATATTTTGTGATGATGAGAATCTCCTTGCATTTGTTGGTGGTGCAGTCGATGCTGTCTAGTAGAGTAGTGCATTTGGTGTCCCAGATCTGTTGGTGCTAGCGCCTCAGGACAGGTTTGAGAGTGTTCCTTTCTCCATTGTCTTGGCTCATTCTTCCTTTGCTCTCCATTTGTTTGCAATGGTGCTTTGTTATTCAGATGTCCTCCATGTACCAAATGGCTTGGGGTCTGGATCCTGTGAATCTTCTGTCCTTGGAAGGGGCAAAGGAGCTGGGCAGGAGGTTGGAGGCTATGTGGGATGGTAATCCTGTTGTTGAATTTGTTGATGGCTTGGGGAAGGCTGCTGCTGTGTTCGGGTTGGTGTGCGTTAAGTGTGGTTGTCCAGCTTTTCTCCGGGATGCTATTCCAGTTTTGGTGGGATGGTATTGTGGTGGGAGGTCTGAGGTGGAGTGGGACCGGTAAGTGTGTGGTATGTCCAGGGGATCCCTGTAGCCTTGTTGACTGAAGTTGTAGAAAGAGGTACAAACCAGGTCCAGCAAAGTGTTTGGTGCTGCATGTAGGTTCTTTCACTTGATGGGTGAGGCCCAGGTTTAGAGGTCGTCAAGGAATGCTTATTAATTTGGGTCAGTGTGGTCTTTCAGGTGGAAATTCAGGTGTCTCAGAAGAAAGAAGGTGCAGAAGTCCACAATGGTGTCAGTAAAGTTGGTGCACGGCCCTAGTGGTCCGTAGATAAGGGAGCCGCTCAGGGTGAAGTTGGCTGTGAATGGTAGGTGTTCGATACTGTTGGGGGGAATGTGTCTGTGGAGGTGGTTCATCCGATGGTGTTCTCATAGATAATGGTAATTACACCCCTGGGCTTGTGTTGTCTTGTCCTGCCTCGTGATCCTGTAGCTGGAAGGGATGTCTGTGGTGATGTTGGTAGCCAAGTCAGGGGTCAGCCAGGTCTCCGTGAGGAACACTAAGTCCGGTGCGTGGCTGTGCAGCAGGTCCCAAATCTCCACAGCATAATTAGTGAGTGCTGAGGAGTATGCATAAGAGTAGATTGTTGGCTGGTTGGTGCAAGTGAGAGTTGGGTGCTGCTGGTGCGGGAAAGAGGAACTCTGGGTGTGGAAGAGCGCAGGCAAATTTACAGGAGACGGATGTGAACACTCCCTCAGTATTGTGCGATGCAGCAGAACGTCAGTGCAGCATGCAGATCAGGGTGGGGTAGCAGAGTGGGGGTGGAGAGGACCAGTGTTCCTAGAGTTGGGCACAGACCGGGCTACCTTTGGCACATCAGTGGCTCGCCGGCTGAAGGACCGCCCTGCATCTACTTTAAAGGAGGTCCTAGGCGGTGTACATGGATGTGCACTGGACACATGAAGCAGGAGAGCAGAAAGAGCTAAGGAGCACATGTTGGGGGCGGGGAGAAGAAACAGTGGGGGAAAAGCCCTAGAAGGGGGACGAGAAAAAGAAGCAAAAAGAACAAATGTAGCTACTAGAGGGAAATCAAGACATAGAAAGACAAGCAAAGAAAGATCAAAGCGGCTGAGAGAAAGTACCAAGTAAAGATAGAGTTAAGGAAGAGTGAAAGCGTAAGATAAAATGAGCGAGAGTGGTACAGCAGTGCAGAGGCGAGCAAGATGAACTGGAAAGTGGCAGTAAGCAGAGGGCAGTGAGAAAAAGAGGCATAAAAGGCAAAAACAGTAAAATGTATGGCTGGCAAGGAACAAAAAAGACAGTCAGAAAATGTCAAAACAGTGGGGAAAAAAAATGCAACACCAAAGAGACAGAAGGAGTGAGGCTCAAGTCCCTTATTCACTAGAACGGGGTCCGAAAGGGACTGGTAAGTCCTAGGTGGTCTAGGAGATATCTGCTTAATGCATGCAAGCAGATACACCAGGGTCTAGACAGAGGCAATACAAACCTGCTAAAGTTAAATACTTCTGCATGCAGGACGTTTATAATTTTCAGACAATTGGAAGTGTGGACAAATAATAGTAGCATTGCCAAAAATGCCCTGTCTATTAAACTTGTAATGCTTTTCTGCCTGGTTTCTTGTAAAAAAGGTCAGATATGAGGGATTTTGATCTGACAGGCACATCAGCATCATAATCGAAGTATACAGGAGAACCAAGACTAATCTTACGTTGCTTTTCAACCCATGCTTTCCAGCATACCGCAAACTCAGCATTCTTTGATGCTGGAAGTAGAATGAGGACTACAAAAGAAAAGAGAAGCAGTACTGTATGGGTAGGATTCTCTTTTCATTTAAGAAACCTTCTGACAGTTTCAACTTAAACACTGGCAATAGAGATGGGTGATGAAGAATGCTGGTATACAGTTTATTTTGGGTCACATTTAATGAGGGAATTAGGCCTCCAAAGCTTTCCTATAGGAGCATGGACTGGAAAGTATGTTGAGGATGACACACAGGCCAGATACTCAGTCGTTAAGATGTTTAAATCAATGGTCCATGTGGTACTGCTAGAAGCGAGTACACTTTATCCTAGAACATAGCTTTTTCTAGCTACCGTTAAGGAGATTCTGGCTAATATTGAGGATAGAGACAATCGTTATCCCACATTAAAGGTATAATGCTGATTATATCTGATGTACATTCTAAAATATTCCGAATTCAGTGGCTGGGTAGATCCTTTTGTGACTAGAGTTCTAGTAAACTTTGCAGGCCATTATAAGTGCCTTCCAATAAATTGATGGCTTGCATCCTCAAAGAAAAAGGCCATTCTGAGAAGCACATAAGGTATTATGTAATGATGAACCATGTAAATGGGTAATCTGGGTACATTAGCTGCAGTTTTGTTTTGAATAACCTTTCCTGGGGGTGATGGGAAAGGGAGATCTGTGTGTGTACACTTTCAAGATAATGTCAAATTGAGGAAAAGGATAAAACGTGATACTCGCCTCTGTGTCCTCATTAAAATCTCCGACTTACTAAGAAGCTATTTTAATCATCCACAGATGTGCTGCAAAGCCTCGAAAATAGTTAATTGTGGTACTGTATTCCTAAGTGAGACACACAACATTAAAGTTGCAATTGAATACTACTTCCAGCTGCTAAATAGACTATTGCAAAGGAGAATTTTTTTTAAACATTTTTTAAGGTTCCTCTATTAGTACCCAGTTTTATGCTTCACTGTGTTTAAATGACCCTAGAGTATAACAACGTGCACCTCCACTTAACAGGCGTAAATATTCCCTTGTGGTACTTCATAGGTCTGACCTCTTTGTAAATAATTTTAACTTTTACTATGTTGAAAGAACAATTAGGTTCCCACAAGCCCTTAATCAATAGCAGCTCATAACAGCATGAAAAGCCCCCAAACAAAATCATTGATTGTGAAGATAAAAGTAAAATGGATTAAGAGAAATTCTTTACAGAAACATCCCAGGCAGAGGTAGTACTGAGGGACAAAACAGGCTGGAATAGTCCCAATGGCAGTGACCCGGAACTTGCTTTTCAAATTTTAATTACCTCTCGGTTTCTGATAAATCCACTGTATATTGATTCTTTATTTTTCTCTTTTTTTTCAAAATCTTCTTTGGACAGGAGAAGCTCGTGAACATCCTGAGAATCTGCAGGTTTGCTTATCATCTGGTTAATGTTAAAGAAAATAATGGCTTCAATATCCTATAAAAGCGGACTCAAATGTATCAAAAACACACGTAAGGAGGTTTAGTTCCTGGGGAGGGATCTATTACCAACTGAGAACTTGGAAGATGAGACAGCTGGGAGAAACTAACACTTTCAACAAAGAATCTGAATAGAGCATGAAATTCAGAACCTCATCTCAAGCAAAGGCTGTTTTAATAGTTTTCATTTTAAATACACACAAGTTTGGAGATTAATTATTAGTCTTCCATACAATATCATGTCATGATTTTGGGTGATGTAACAGTGAGAAGCACTGAGAAATGTAAAATGTTAAAAACATTACACAGCCTCAAAAATTAAGTCTGACACAAGCCATTTCATCAATGGTAGTGGAACACACAAAACTTTTAGCCGTCCCCTTGATATACCTCTGTAAAAAAAAAAAAAAATGGATGTCCAGAGATTTTCCTTTTTGATTTGTGTTTTTGTATTATTACAGAAGTATTTTAGCTTGGGGACATCTTGCTAATCTGGGCCGATTTTTTCTGGACAACAATTTTAAAATGGCAGATGTGTTGCAGTGATGATGTAATATTTCAGGAACCATGAGAACGATATTCTTCATTTTGGTGTCATAACACACGCTTTCATCAAAGTAGTCTCATAGAGACAGAAAATAACCCGTCAGAGCAATGCTTCAGCTGTTTTCCAAAATGTTGGCTCCAGAATGATGCGTCACATTGGTAATTTATTTTAATATTGTTTTTGTTTCTGGTTTTCCATTGATTTAAATTTGTAGACATGAGTGAAGCAGGTGGTAGCAGAGGATCTTTACCTCCTGAGTGTAGCTAACTACAAAATCTGAGGACTTCTTCAACAAAGAAAAATGTGTCATATGCAAAACTAATCCGAAAGAAAAGCTAACATCAACTGCAGCTGGACAGAATAGAGTTTGAGATGCTGCAGAAATACGGCAAGACGAAGTTCACAAACGATTGAAACTGATGGGTGAAGAGGATCAAATATTTTATAATTGTAACAAGTGCTACAAGTCATATACAATAGTAAAAAGCCTGGAAAATAATGTCAAAAATAGCAGACACCAATGAATCATAACAAGAACCCAAGTCTTCTGAGAAAGCGATGACAACCAAACTAATTGCCCATCCCTTTAGAAGATCAATGGCTACCCTTCATCTACCTCCAACAACTGATCAGAAAGCAGAGGATCTTCAATGTGCTATCTGTGTTTTAGCCCGAACAAGGGCCAAAGGGATTGACAAAATAAAGTAGAGAGTATGTGAGTCTCAAAGGGCAAACATGTTTTTATATGCAGATAGATTCTTCCAAGAGGAAGTTTTCAGCGGAGTAGCTGATGTAAACAGTGAGGTGCATGTATTTGCAGCTGATACCCACCCAAACTGCATTTGAAAATATCACTGTACAATGAGCTCCCAGCAGCAACTTAACAGTCAAGTTAGCTAAGTTTGCACACTCTGAAAAAGCAAATGAAGTTTTACAGCCACTCGAGTGCTGGCTACAGGTTCACACTCAGTAAGAACAGAGAAATAATGGTCAACACTGATGAAACTGTATTGATGCATAGTAAAATCAAGATTTTTCTGGTGATAATGTACAATGACACAATCATTTTTGTCCGTCTAACAAAAAGAATAAGCCACTTACGGTCTTCTCAGCTGATTTGACTTCTGAAGTTCTTACTGCCAAAATAAAATCAGAGGATGCAGTCAAGTCAGCAGGAACCATTTTAAGAAGCATCCTGAAAGATTTAGATTATAGACTAGATGCCAAATTTTGTGATGCCCCAGAGCTCCACAAATCATGGGAGTCAACAAGAATGCCTGATGCTGTATTAATATTTTTACATCATTGTTTAATATGAGCAAAGCAAAACTGATACAAACTAAAGTTCTTAAGTTCGGAACAGAAGCCAACATTGATGATGGCTTTGAAGATATAAGCAAAGAAGCGGAAGACAATCCCATGAACCAACAGCTTGCTGTACAAATGTACTTTATTTTCCAAATCATGTTTTATGAACTACATGAAGGCAAAAAAAAAAATAATAACATCTCCTACACACGATGATTGCCCACGCAATCTCTGCTAATTGCAAAAGTAGACAGCTAATCACATCCATAAATAGGATTGGTGTATTAACACATTATAATGACATAGTACAGTGCAGGATCTTATTACCAGCTCATGCTGTGAAATCTTGTGAAACCGACAGCACACCACTTCCAAGCCACTTTACCAGGAAAGGATTTACAATTGCTGCTCTTGATAATTTTGATTTTGGAGACAGCTCTTCTTTGTCTGGAACATGCAGCACACATGATACAGCCATGGTGCTTTTTCAAGAGTGTATCAATGAAGTAGCTACCGGAAAACAAGCTGTGTCAGATGCAGCCATAAACAAACAAAGCTGCAAACTTAACCCAACTGTCTTGCCAACATGCGCAAAATTACTACAAGCCATCAACACGTCCCAGTCTACCAGAAAATTTCAAAGTGGCTGAGGACATGGATAATCTTCTCCATGATGCTGTGGTCCGCAAAGCTAATTCAACTGAAGTTATCATATCGCTGATCGAGACTGAAGAATTAAGAAAAGCCAGTTCCTCTGTGGGCTAGAATTCATGTTCTGATCTCCCGGAATACCATCCCACTGAAGAACCTTGGGTTTTACCAGTGATACCATCTCCAATCAGAAACTACTCAACAGTATACACAGCTCTAAAAATGTCCAAATGTGTGCACTCAGCTTGAAGACCAGCCTTTTCTGCCACTTTTCTGGAATAAAGGTGTTTTCTGCATTTTCGCTGACTTGTATGCGCTATCCAGTATAAATTGATGATCTGTTTCCAATGATGGCCATTTTCCACATGACAAATGTTGAGCTGGGGTGTGAAGAAAGTTATCTTAGTGGATGTGGCATAGATGATGCACTTATTGTGGCTCAAATCTTTGGAAGCTAAACTGTCCAGTCAGTACTGAGCGGAACTCATTATATCTTTACAAGGTATGTACATCATAGCTGAGGCTATAGAAACATCGCATTGGAATGATTCTGGAAACGGAATGACAAATTATGTTTTGCATATCTTACCTCATTCAAAAGACATAATGCAAAGCCAGGCACTGTTCAATATACTTAGTTCGAAATCAGAAAACCTTAAAACCAAGCTTGTATATTTTGTCAAAGAATGTGAAGAATAATCACAACTTTGCAAGTACTGGGGAAATGTTTTACACATGATAGCTCCAGTGAAAAACTTGGTACATGCTGATCAGAAAGGTGACTGAGAGCTGCGTGTGAAGACTGGGGTGTCACTTATTACTGTGTTTCGTGTATTCGATTGCATAAATTACCTGAGATATGGGTCCTGGTATTTGGAAAGAGTGAAGAAGCTAGAGGTACAAAAAACATACCACTACAAAAGATTTATCCAAAGACATTGTGGTGAAAGACAAAGAATGAAGGTTCAATGCTGTGGCTCTAGATATGAAACTGGAACAGACAATCCAGAGATCACAGAAAAGCTCCAAGATAATTTTTGGTCAGAAACATAAAAGTGAATATGTTGCTCAATGGCAGCTAGCGTACCAATGAGTCCTTTCTATTTGCAATGTTTTTAGAGAGATAAGAAAGAAAAAATTAATGGACCATTGTGAAACTGTTCCTCTCCACAAACTTGTGGGAAATAGAGGGGAATGTTTTAATAAACATGTTGACGGACTTCTTTATTTCATGCAGCAGCAAGGAAACCCCTCTGAAATGATTGAGCCTGTGCGACTACACAACTTCATGACCAAGCAATATGTGGATCACGATAAAAAGACATGTCTACTAGATGTCCTGGAACATGGATCGAAACTATATGCAGAACTAAAGGAGAAGATATTTGTATTGAAAGAGAAAAGGATGTGTGACAATCATTAAAGCTAAACTTCCATACTTTAATTGCCATAGTGAGAGTTTCGTCCAATCAGTCACTACAATACAGGTTACAAAAAAACAACTTTCGCAAGCACATAGTGGTAGATTTAGCAAAAGAAAGGGGTGAATTGTTTAAGGATATTCTGTCACATGATGATCTTCCACCAAACACATTATTTGATGGAGACACTGCACAAACTTGTACAAGAGCTCGAAATAAAACTTTTACCTGAAGAATTTCTATTCAAAAAGGTGTCCTCATTGAATTCTGCTGTTCTTGTGGACCATATGTCACAATTGCGAATGGTCAAGATTTCATCCATGCAAAACTTTAGAGAGGTTGTTCAGAGTGTTCTAGAGATATCAAAGCCAGTGTGCACCTTGCAAGAACTGCACATTGTCTTTGGCAGTTATCTTGAACTATCTGCCAAAAATATAAGAGAATTAAACAAATGTCTACAAGTGGAACAACTGACCTAGCCTGCATCAAAAATTTGACACCTATACCTGTGCACCTTGATGAATTCTGGTTATCAACATCAAACAAGATAAACCTGGAGATGTTAACTCGCCAAAATATTGCTAATGCTACAGTGAACACTGAATTTCCAATTTGTGCAAGTGGAATGATTGTCAATGAGGAGTTGGTGCCTGCAGAGAGATATTCAAAAGGTATAGGCCATATTATCCAAGAACTTAACAGCAAATTGGAGGAAGCTGACCTTCGTGTTGTGCCACATGAACTATGAAAATGTGTCTAAAACAGGAGTGGCAAACATTATCTTTTCATATTCAGATCACAAACATTATTTGGTGTATACATAAAAGGATTAAAAAACATTTTTTTGGGTATAATTTCTGTATATGTCTCTTCCTGTGTTATAGCAGCCATTGTGGTAAATGGCGGAAGAGTTGCTCTGAGGAGTTATTTTCTGTCCGTGTAAGACTACCTGACCCCCAAAACCTATGTTTCAACACCAAAATGAAGTAGATAGATCTCATGGTTCCTGAAATATGACATCATCACTGCAATACATCTCTCATTTTTAACAAGCATTGGCAATGCCAATAGGTTTCGCCTCAACTAAATATATTGGTTTTTCAATGTTTTTTAGACATGTCATGCAGCCGCGCTATCTGCTGTGCAGCATATTTTAAAGTTTAAAAACAAAACACTAACTTGGTCATTGCTAAATTTAATGTAGTCAATTCTGGCCACATTATAGCGCTATAAAAAATACAACTTTAGCACATGCTACACTTCATAGAAAGGGGAACATTCATGCAGGATGCTGTGTTTGGAGCTGTGATATAGTGTGGCCCAAAAAAAGGCACTACCTTTGCACAGGGCAGGACAAGGTGACATATGGCTATATTCACTGCACTGCGGTACCAGAGCAACCCTGTCAGTGCCCTGTAGGTTATCACTTACCCAAAGAAGAGCAAACGCTACATTTTCTCGTGTTTAGAGATACTGAATGCAATCCAATTTGCTGATGCATGGATGTGTTCAACATCTCTCACTGTGCACCCAAAATGATCCCACCAGACACCATTCAGCTGCCTGTATCTGTCACACCATGTTGACTACACTGAGCAGCACTGGCATTTACTAATACCAAGGCTTATGGTAAGCATCTCACTTTGTTTCTGATGGCTGTGACCACATAGTGTGAGAGGACTCGCTGCTTTCCGATCCTGAAGATTATCCACCAAATTACAGTTGCTGCATCTCTTTTCCATAATACTTTAAAGAACAAAAGATGTTGTGCCTGTTTTCAGCATGGGCCAGTGAGACAGGCACCTCACGTTAGGTCTTCTATAATGCATTTTACGAATCCCTGGCCCCTTGTCACACTTGCAACATAGAGAAAGAGTTAATACCGCAAGTGAGGATTATCAGAATATCATGCCCTGAAGAGGGCAGAAAAGAAAAATAACAGGAGGAGAGGAGAGGAGTAAGGAGCAGACAAGGTACAAGTACTGTGGCTTGAAGCAGCTTGGTTTATCGGTCTGTGGCTGGTCCTGATCTATGTTGATTGGTGCTATATTGTGGAGTCACTCTTGTTACCACTTGAATATTGAACTTTGGTCTGACCCTCAAAGATTCCACTGCCCTGAAGAATGGAGGACTCAGAGCCTCAGTCAGCAGCGCTGGTGAGGAAGGAAATGGGGGCGGACAGAGGGTTCAGTGGTCAGAGGGTCCACGAGAAGCCTTGGCAAATGCAGGGAAGCATTGCAAGGAGTTTGCAGGATTTGGGAGGACCAGCAAAATCTAAACGACCCAAACTTGGCAGGTAGGTCAGGGCCAGCACTCCTCAAACAGGAGAGGCAAAAAGGAATTGATGGCACCCCCAAACAGGACCCTCTGGCAGGCAACACAGGGAGTCAGAGGGAGGCCTCTGCATCACAGCAAAGAGGGATGCCCACGTTGCAGGAGTTGCATGGATGACATCGTTCTTGGAGCTGTGTAGTGCTAGAGGCTGGGCTTCTTGGAGGTAGGAGGCCTTCTGACTGAAGACCCAACAAGACTTTGCCACAACAGATGCCATGCACAGGGGTTGCAGCTAAGTAGCTCCAGCAAGGTACCAAAGACTTCGTAGTTGCAAGTGAGCTAAGTCGGACCTCTGGAGAGCCACAGAACCACCACCTGTGTTGTAGAGCCTCAAAGAGTCCATAGGACAGCAGAATCTAAAACCTGGTCATCGTCGTTTAGGTGCCCGAGGGGGTACAGAGGAGTGGACTCCTTTACTTAAAGGGAGATTTCTTCTTCCTTTCCGAAGTTCAGGCAGAGTCCTTATGACGCTAGAGGATGCACAGCGATGGGGTTGCAGAAGTCTTTGCAGAACTTGGAAACAAAATTGCAGTAGGAGCCCTCTTACTGGTTACAGTCTTGCTCTTGGTTCCAGTGCAGAACAGCAGCAGTTGCAGTGTCCAGGTTGCAAAAGTGTCTTGCAGAGGGGACTTGCAGATGGTTCCTGTAGTCTTACAGATGAATCTAGGGTCCTACCCTCAGGGGATCCCTTAAGTAACCCAGGAAGGGCGGTTGGGTTGGACACTTACTGCAGTGACCCACCTATCAGGCGGGTTCAGGGACGTCACTCAGCTGGACTAACTGGTCATATGCTCCCAGGGGCCTCTGCTCATTTTATTTCAAGATGGCAGAATCAATGGCCATGTGGCAGAGCTCTGTGCGCCTCCCTAGGGGAGGAGCTGGACAGGGGGAAGGTCATTCCCCTGTCTTTTGTGTGGTTTCGCACCAAAGCAGAAGGTGGGGGCTTCTGCACTGGAGTAAACCAGTTTATGCAAGGTGGTCACCAAATGTGTCCTTCAAAGCAGTCTGGTGGAGCTCAGAGGCACCCACACCCCAGTCCACTGACACCTATTTCTAAAGGAGAGGTGATCACACCTCTCTCTGACAGGAAATCCTTTGTTCTCCCTTCCCCTGCCTGAGTAAAGCTCAGCAGCAGGAGGGCAGAACAGTGTCTGGGGTTGGCAGCAGCATGGGCTGACATGCAGGCACTGCAAGGCAGTACAGGCAGATATGGGGGATCCCCTAGGGCAGTGGTTCTCAATCTGGGGGTCCGCGACACATTCCCAGGGGGTCCAAAGGCCTGGGCTAGTAGGAAGGACCTTCTCCAGCTAGTGCCTCTGACAAATACTGTTTTTTATATTGTTGCTTCCTTTGTGCAGCAGTTTTAAAAGCGCTGCAAACTTCCTCATACATCCAGCAGCTTTCGGACACAAAAGCGTCAAGATTATTCTAGTGAATAATGTACCTGCTGGGGAGAGATGAAAGTTTTGTCTAGTGGCCGTTTTGACTCAAAGTTAGCGCAGATGGTTAATATGCCTGCTGCAAAGAACATGTATCAAGCAAAGAACAGTATTTTATGTGCATAGCACAGTCGGTTACTGCTTTTGTCACATATTCTTTTCTTACTGTGCAGCACGTAAGTTACAATCATAATCTAGCACAGCGAGCTATGCCATTAAGGAGCTGCATGCAAACTGCAAGGCACAAATTAGAAAGTTGTTTCCTTCCCTAGACTTTAATTTTCCTTACACTGCTAAAAAGTTTGCTTGCATAGAAATACATTCTAATTATTAAATTCAACACTAACCACTGAGTTTTGTTCTGAATTCTGAGTTTGTGCGTCTCCAGACCAAGCACTCTTAAAAAAAAAAAAAAAATGCCTACCAGTGTGGACAACGTGAATCCTTCACTTTGTAGTCCCCTGTAAAGTGCTCTGACACCCTATACTGGTATGAGAGGTGCTATAAAAAAATGAATTACTTGTAAAAGAGAGGCTATGGAGAGATGAGGCGCCCTTATGGTTTTACTTCCTTTCCCCACCACATATTTATGTGAAAAAACTTTCTCATATCTTATATACCTAAAAAAATAAAATACTTGGGAAATGTTGAATCTGACCTGAGGATTCAGCTTTCCTAAATAAAACGAAACATTGAAAAGTTAGTCACCAAGATGCAGCGCTAACCTTCCCATTACAATTTATCAATTTTTGCATATTTTTTTTAATATAAAATAATTATATCTTTAGTAATTTGAGCATTTGTTTGGTGTGGAATTGTTTGTGTATTTTTTGTGAATTACTTTTTTAATGTTTGAAATTTAAATCTTACAAGTTGCTTGGGGGTCCCAGGCTTCCAGTAATGATTCAGTGGGGTTCCTCAGGAGTCAAAATGTTGGGAACCACTGCCCTAAGGAACCCGCAGAGTACATTGGATCACGCAACTAACACTCAAATCAGTGTAGTTGCATGATTCCAACATGTTTGATACCAAACATGCCTATGTTTGGCAAAATCATTATGTAGTTGGGCATCTCGTGTTGACCAGTGTCCACTACATACATTAAGATGGCTTCACCACACTTACACACCCTAGAAAATGGAGTCGGGGTTTGTAGGGGCACCTCACACTGAGAACCATGCACCCTGCCCTTGGGCTGAAGGGCCTATCTTAGGGGTGTCTAATAGGGTCAGAGTGCGATCACCATGATATAAGGCAACCCTTATAGCTGGGGTGAGAAGTGCATGCACCATTTCACTCGGGCTGCAATGGCAGGCCTATGGTCACATTTCACATGGGCCCGCATGGGTGGCATAATACATGCTGCAGCCCATGGGAGACCCCTGGTGTACCAATGCCCTGGGTACCGGAGTACCTTATAATAGGGACTTACATGGGTGCACCAGTTTGCTAATTGTGGGGTATAAAAGTTACTTACCAACTCAATCTAGGGGACAGAGCACAGACACTGGGACCCTGGTTAGCAGGATCACAGTGTACCACCATCTAAACATACACTATGGCAAAAAGTCGGAGGATAATGATGCCAAAAAAGTGCTACTTTTCTACAGAGAGGATGATCTGGCATTTTTCAACCCTCCTCTAAATCAGGGCTTCAGTCATGAGGTGGTCTGAAATTCCAGGAACAAACAAACCTAAACACATCATGCGAGAGGTAAAAAGAAGCAGGTTGAAGAAAGAAAACTGAACGCAGTGATGAAGACAGAGACAAGGGGAATTGATGATCTATGAAACTGGATAACAATCATCCTTTGCCATGTAGCTGCTTATTTGGCTAAACTAACATTTTGATCCCAATTATCCAAACAATGTAACATGACTACTTACTCGGACAGACTGCCCAACAAAAAAGACAGCTTGCTTTCCTCCAACACCAAAATATGAGATGTCACTGTTCAAACTCCGAACTACAGGTGCAGGGCGTACATATCCAGCATGATCACTAAAAGTCAAAATGGTAAAAAAAAGTGAGACAAAAAAAATCTAACTGGAAAACAAAATAAACAAACCTAAAAAAGTTGTGACTCGACTCAATTGCAATCAAATGTTATCATTTACTTTACACAGCAGTAGAAGAATGCACACACTTCACAAACAGACAGTTCATAAATATGACGACAGACGAATTCCACATACATTACAAGCATGGGCAATTATCCCAAGAGTATGAAGATCAGACGAATAAAGCTGTAAATTGTTAATAATAACATTTCAGAATGATCCAAATGCATCAACATAATAAAAATAAAACAGATCAACAAATATAGATACAATAAGCATGCTAGTAATATTAAAAACATAATAAAACATATTAACCCCTTCCCCGCCAAGGACGTAATGGTTACGTCCTTGGCTGAGGTGCCAAGGACGTAAACGTTACGTCCTGGATCAAGGTAATCGCTTTCCTTTCCACCCCTGGCCCTCCCCACCCCCGTGACATCTGATGACATCAGCATGCGGTCACACACTGACCTCAGAGGCCGCCCCATCGTGCTGGAAGCTGAGCTTCCAGGGCGATCGGAAGAGAAATGCTTTGCACTTCTCTTCAGATCAGGGGTTGGGGGCGGCACAGAGACATGAAAGGAAAGGCCTTTCCTTTCTTTTCGTGTCTCTTTGAGCATTTCTGCAGCCTGATCGTGAAGAGATCGGGCTGCAGAAATGCCCACTAGACACCAGATATTTTGTGTTTATGATTGAAGTTGGCTTAAGGGGAGCAACTCCTTGAGCAAGGGTCGCTCCCCTGGGAGGCAATTATTTATAAAGCCTTTTCTGCCTCCCCCGGGGGCAGATCGGCCTATTTCAATTAGGCCAATCTGCCCCAATAGGCACCAGGGATTTATTTACATATTGGGAGCGACCCCTTATGCAAGGGTCGCTCCCCTGGAGGGCAAATTATTATTTTCATTAGGTCAAATTGCCATTTGGGGGGCAGAAACCACTAGAAACCAGGGATTTTCCCGCAAGGGGAGCGACCCCTTAGGCAATGATCGCTCCCCTGGGGGGCAAATTTATTTGAGGCCATCGGCCTAATTTTATTACGCAGATCTGTGTTCGTGTGTTTTGTTTGGGGGGCAGCCCCTTGGGCAAGGGTCCCTCACCATGGAGGCACATTACTGTTGGCCATTTCTGCCCCCCTTGGCATTTCGGCCTATTTTTGTAAGGCCCAACTCTCCCCAAGGGGGGCAGAAAGCCCACCAGAGACCAGGGAAGGTTTATAAAAAAAATAAAAAAAAGTTTTTAAAGGGTGGGGTATGGCCATACTCCTACCCCAAATAAATGGGGACAAATGGGGCAATTACCCCCGATCCACTCACCAGGGGGATTGAAATCCTACTAGATGCCAGAAAATAATTTTTTTTTTTTAAAAAGTGGGGTGGTGGCTACCAACCAGTATGGGCCTGGTTATGCCCCCACCCCAACTTATTAGAGTAACAGTCTTTCAGCTCTCCCCCGCACACTAAAAGATCTTATCCGAATGGCAAGCAAGAGGACATTTGAATATTTGGGGTTTTGGTTTTACATTTGGGCCATGAGAGCTTGTCTAACTCTCAAATAGTCCCTCTGGGAATGGTGAGGGCTGCACTTTTTGGACTTTGGAACGCTGCCATCTGGAAAAACCTACGAGACCCAGACATATCTGAAAACAAAACATCTGGGTGAGTCCAGGGTGGTGTGCTTTACATTTGTGATGGAACCTTCCGGAATCTGCAGGAATCCACAATATTCTTACCACCCAGCATTGTCGCATCCATACCGATAAAAATTCTGCACCACTTTTCAGCCTAAAAACGATTTTTTTTCAAACTGCCCTTTTGGACCCGCTTTGGTTCTGCCTCAATTTCGACATGTTTTTGGCTCTTCCCTGTCACAGGCACTTGGCCCACCTACACAAGTGAGGTATTATTTTTACCGGGAGACTGAGGGGGAACGTTGCGTGGTAGGAAACGTGTGCCGGTGCAGTGATCCCCCCACAGAAATGTGAGCAAAATATGATTTTTTTTTACTTAAATTTGAGGTTTGCTGAGGCTTCAGGGTAAGAAAACATTGGGGGATCCATGCAAGTCACACCTCCCTGGACTCCCTCGGGTGTCTAGTTTTCAGAAATATCTGGGTTTGGTAGGTTTCCCTAGATGGCTGCTGAGCCCAGGACCAAAAACGCAGGTCCCCCTCACCCCCTTGCAAAAACAGGTAGTTTTGTATTTGATCATTTTGATGTGTCCACGTAGTGTTTTGGGGCATTTCCTGTCGCGGGCACTATGCCTAACCACACAAGTAAGGTACCATTTTTATCAGCAGATGTGGGGGAATGCTGGGTAAAAGGAAATTTGTGGCTCCCCTCAGATTACAGAATTTTCTAACACCTCCATAGATAAGCTGCAGACTTGGCAAGTACATCTACAAAACTCTGGATTTTTGAACTCCAGAAGCAGTCACTAACCTCATTATCTTAGAGATGTTAAGTGCCCTGTCTTCATGACTCATGGGAATATTTCCACAACATTCAATTATCTGTGAGGAGGGGAAAAAAAGTTAAGAGACCGATACCCAGGGGTCCAGCCAAATATGTTTTTCAAAAAGGCCTAACCGGACCCAGCATCTGGCCTTTGGGATAACTTGTGCACCAAGAGATCTAGACGAGAACCTCGGGCTGGAGGAGCTCGTGTCGGCCCTTCTGGAGTTCAACAAGGCCAAGGACTCTGGGGGCGATGGATTTCCTGCTGAATTCCACAAAACCTACTCTGATATTCTCATGGAGAAACTGCTGGAGGTTTTCAGAGAGGCGCAGAGAATTGGAACCCGGACTCCCACCATGCGCAAAGGCATTATAGTCCTCTTGTTGAAATTCGAGGGTGTGGGAAGCTGAACCCTGAACACCCATCCTCATACAGACTAATTACTATGATCAACTCTGATGTTAAGATCCTTTGCAAACTGTTGGGGAAGCGGCTGTAGGGAGTGATCCATGACCTAGTGCACGAGCATCAGTGAGGATTCATGCCATCGCACAGCACGGCTCGCAATCTAAGGGGGTTGACTCATCTTCTACACGGGATCGAATCAGGATCTGGCTCTCGTGTCGACTGACCTAGAAAAGGTATTCGACATGGTCAGGTGGAACTATCTCACGATGGTGCTGCGGGAGATGAGCTTCGGTCAAGTCTTTGGGGAATGGGTGCAACTACTTTATACAAACCCTCTGGCCCGTGTCAAGGATGGAGGGGAGGTCTCAGAGGTCTGGACTGTGGGGAGGACTCTGGTCACTGCAAGGTGGGTGTGCTTTCTGACCAAGATGGCTGTACCTCTGTAGCCCTGTGGAAACCTTGAATTATATACCTGGGTGACACCTCTATGGGCCAAGAAGGGGCATTTATTTCCAAGTAAATGTGTCTCCTGGAGCATGACCATATCGGCTTTCGTCTGCGAGGCCGCCCTCACCACCACTCTCCTTTTAATTTTGTCTAACAACCCAATACATTCCACAAGAGGACTCTAATCATGAGGTGGTCCATGATGTCCCGATCGGGGGTTCTGCAGTGTGGTGTGTCGGCCATTCTCTATCTTTCCATGCATAAAATCTCTAAGAATCCAAAGTGTCTGCCTGATGTCCCAGCCACCCCATCCTCGGAGTAAAACCTCATAACAAACCCTGAAAACGTCCCCCCACCCTCAACTCACCCCCCCATACTTTGTGAACTAGAAGTACTTGTCGTGGAGTGACTAGGGATCAAAGCCGATCGGGCTAGCATGTGATAAACATGGGTATCATCCATACCGTCCCAACCTCCCTCCCCAACATAACCCAACTCAACAAACTAAGAATAGTATGTGGGAGACCTGATTACAACCTGATCAAACATCCATGCAGAGCTAGAGTATACTGATGAACAGTCACAACCCCAAGATAAGGAACTCTTTACTAGTTGTCCATGGTCGCCGTACTAGAAGTCCCATTGTCAGGCAATGCAGCGGGATCAACCTCCTCCACAGCCAGGACCTTCCCCACGTCAAATCATGCTGGGTTTAAAGAATAAGCCCTCTACTCCCTCGGGTGCAGTTTCTTTTTCAGTGTTGACTGCCATTCCTTTGCGGGGTTCCACAATTCCTTTGCAGGCCCACCTTACCTCTTTGCCTCCCCCAGCATCCTCCTGTTCGGGCAGATGAGTCTTGAGTTGGATGGTGTGCTCCTCGATCCAGTTCCACACCGCTTTTGGAGTGTGAAAGAAGAAGCCCCTGTCCTGGAAGATGACTTTCAAGCAAACCGGGAAGAGGAGCATATAGGTCATCGTCATTGTTTTCAATTTATGTTTCATCTCCTGAAAAAACCATTGGAGATGACTGGAAAAAACATGCTGCCCTGAGGACCACATCCCTGTTGGTGTAGTTAAGCACCTTAACAATGAAGGGGCGTGGCAGGGCCTTCACGGTAGCCCAAGCAGTCAAGCCTCTGTGAGCTCTTTCAATGATAAATCCATTCAATATGTCATCAGTGGGGACCAAGCTCTTCAACAAGTCATATGAATTTGGTGGGCATAGTTCCTTCAGCCCCTTTGGGAATGTCCACTATACAGAGATTATTAGGTCTGGACATTCTCTCCACATCCTCCACTCTAGCCTCAATTGACCCACTCCGCGCTGCAACTCGTTCTTGGTTAATTTTCACCATATCTTCAGTTTCTGATAACTAGCTCTCCACCTCACTAATCATGTGTGTGCTATTGCCTAGGTCCTGGTGAATGAGTGACAAGTCTACTTTGAGTCCCCCATCTTACCTTCCATAGTTGCTTTAAGGTCTTGGATTGCTAGTAGTATACGTGAGGTCTGGTCAGCCTCCTCTGCTGAGTGACCGCCCCCTACTGTCTCTCCAGAGAATGTACTTACTGTGCTTCATAACTTTATTGATCTTCTCCTGCAAGGCAACTGCAGTCAGTTTATCCTTGGCTATGCGTTGGGTGCAGACCTACCCCCTTGGGTAAGCCCAACAGGAGAACCCCCATATGCCTCTAGGTGGTTGCCTGTTTCCAGGCCCGGATGCAACCTCACCTCACACTCCTCAGAAAGGGGTCACAAATATCTACAGGCAATCGATGAGAAAGTACCCTTGAGTAAGGGACCAGTCCCCACGCTATTAAGAAGGACACAGAATGACAGAAGTTGCCATCCCCTGTTCAGTGTGTCTCGTGGCTCATGTGCTGCCCTCATCCCTAAAAGTGGATTAATGTTCCTGGGTTCCTCAAAAGTCACAAACATTCCCTAGGCCGACAGAACAAACAAAAGACCCAAAGCTGAGGCAACACATCTTAGTGTGCTGAATTATAAGGGAGGTCCTCCGCTAATGTCAACAGTTTGTGCCCAATGTCAGGACCAATGTAAGAGCCAAGTCTTATGGAGGCGGCCCCTCATCTTGTGGACAGCTATCCCCAGTGCAGAATGGTCATCTAAGCCTCCACTGTCTGCTGTCACATCTCACAGTTAAACTTTAAATTCTGGGGTCTACGCCCCCTATCACCACAAGCTTTATTGCAGGGGTATCAGGCTGCACCTTTATGTATTGGCCCCAGGGTCCCAAAGAGATCAGTCCTAATTCCTCCGGGCTCACCGCACACCTCAGAGTAAAGTCTCCAGCGCTGCAAGACCTTCTCTTCCGCCCAGGTCCTTCCTCCCCAGTCAGGCTCTGCTGCAGCGTATTCAGTTTTACCAGTTTAGGTGTGCCACACTTTTGTCATAAGTAAGACTGTTAGCGCTCTAGTTGTTCTTTAGAACACTCTGGGAGGCTGCAGTAGAACACAACAGAATCAAATGACAGGATGCTGAATTACATGTTTTACTGAAAATGTCAGACTTCAATCTTATAGATCTGAGAAAAAGTGTAAATTTGCAGAAAATATGCTCACAATTTAGCTTCTGGAGCACCTTCCACAATCTCTATGGAAAAAGCACGAGAAAACCGTTCTCAAAGATGATTCATGAAATCCCAGCAGAAGGCATTTTCACAGGGTAAAATAAACAAATGATTTATATCGTAACTAAAATCTGTTATCACCCTTTATACAGACTCCTTTTTGTGACCCTCAAAACCTGGCACTCACTACAAAGCCTTTCAAAAGGTGAAATTTCTATGATGTACTTTCTGGTTAACAGCCAATCAGATCTCACCATGAGATCGGGCTTAGGCTCCGCCCAGATATCTATATTTCTTTTTCCTTCAATATCTCAAAAACGACAAATTCACACCAAATCACAGAAAGTACGTATTCTGCTAAATTTGATATAATTCCATCCAGCGGTTTCGGCTGTAATCGTGTTCAAAATCCCTATGGGAGTTAGCATGGGAAACACACTTTTGACCCCATTGTTTAAGCCAGTGGTTCCCAAACTTTTTCGATCCCCGGCTCCTTTGACCTATTGGCCGTGTTGGCCACGGCTCCCCATTATGTTACTTTTTTTTGGCGGGTGGGGGAACGTAATCCCAGCCTG
Organism: Pleurodeles waltl; assembly: GCF_031143425.1. Classification (NCBI taxonomy): domain Eukaryota; kingdom Metazoa; phylum Chordata; class Amphibia; order Caudata; family Salamandridae; genus Pleurodeles; species Pleurodeles waltl. The sequence continues at coordinate 475,108,821 of NC_090439.1, forward strand.
TACCTGTACCTACACTATTTACAGTTTGACTTCTTTATTCTCTCGTTCAGGTTCCTGAAAACCATTTATTTTAAACTATTTCTTTTCTTTTGTCATAGGGATATTATTAATGGTACTCTGGCGGCCTCCGCTGGTCACAATAATTAATGCAGGGGGTTTTGTTTCCAAAACCACGGTGAAAAGCTACCGATTAAAAGCACCTCCGAGTGGTTTCCAGACTGTGTGCGGCGCCCCTGGCTAATTTTGACGGTGCACCAAGGAGCCGCGGCGCACAGTTTGGGAACCACTGGTTTAAGCCTTTTGACCCCATTTTTATCTAAGCCTCCGCTTGATGAATCACCCCGAAACTTACCATCAGAATAAGACCCAGTAGGATATTTTGGGGAAATGTAAAAAGAGCCACTGTTATTTACAAATCAAAAAACGCGTTTCCTATGGAAACTAGGTCAGAACTATAAATACTGGTGCTACTGACGCATGAACACATCTCTACCCATCCCTAAAACTTGAAAACAACCTAATTACCCCAATCCATCCCTTGAACCCTAAAAAAGAAAAAGTTACACACCTGTAACTGTAGTGCTCCAGGATTGGCATCTTTTATGGATTAGCAAGCTTGAATAAACCCAGCCGTTGAGCTGGAAGTCAAACATTATACAAAGAGAGCAGTACAATGTAAAACATAGGCAGAAAACGTTGACACAGTCACAGAAATAGCCTGTTTGCACCATGTTAAAATGATTTGAAGCTCAGCCAATCAATACACACTTCAACCTTCCTCACCCAGGTAAACAATTAATGTAAAATAAGTGAGCTTGAGATGGGAAGGAAGGTGGGCGGCAAGTGAATCTATGAAAGATACCAATACTGAAGAACTACATTTATAGTTTAATAACTTTTTATTTCTCCAATATTGGACCTTTCATGGATTCACATGCCTGAATCCCACTAGAAAGCTGTTATTTACATCTTATACTCACAAGAGTTGATGGTGGGAACACAGGATAAAAAAGGACTCCCATTAATGGAAAACATGAAGTAGCACTGCTTGACTCAACGCTGTATCTATGTTAAATGTTGAGTCAAGACATTAATGGTGACTAAAAATGTGTCTGTTCTTCCATGTACCTGCTCTGCAAATGTACACTATTGGAACTACAGAGAACAGTACTGTAGAGAAACACACTTCTTATGGAATGTGCTCTGACATTCTCTTGGAACAAATATCTTATTTTGTTATGGCAACAGATTATGGCTGCCAACACCCAGCGAGCTATCCCTTTTTTCAATAATTGCGGTCTTCCTCACGAATAACTGTAGGACACTAGTAATACATCAGATTGTCAAAGATTTAAGTCTGTCAATATAGAATTTTTGACATCTGTCAACATTCCTGGTTTTAAGTGCTCTTTCTCCTGCATTGGTTGGATTCTGGAAATACGTTTGGAATATGACTGTTTCCTTTAAGTGGAAATCACAGAGCACCTTAGGTATAAAACAACGATTTGTTCTTAGAATTATCTAATCATTTTGAAACTGGAGAAAAAGTTATTTGTAAAGGGCTGGAACTTGCTAATTCTCTTGGCTGAAGTAAGCATAATAAAATGAAAATGTCACTTACCCAGTGTACATCTGTTCGTGGCATCAGTCGCTGTAGATTCGCATGTTTTGCATAGCTCGCCATCTGGTGTTGGGCCGGAGTGTTACAAGTTGTTTTTCTTCGAAGAAGTCTTTCGAGTCACGGGACCGAGTGACTCCTCCTTTTGTCTCCATTGCGCATGGGCGTCGACTCCATCTTCGATTGTTTTTCCCCGCAGAGGGTGAGGTAGGAGTTGAATTGTAGTAATAGTGCCCATGCAATGGAGTGACTAAGTATGTACCTATTTAAGGTTGAGATGATACATATACAAATAGTTGAAGGTAACTTCCAAACTGCTACAGGCTCCCGGGGAGGCGGGTGGGCACATGCGAATCTACAGCGACTGATGCCACGAACAGATGTACACTGGGTAAGTGACATTTTCAGTTCGATGGCATCTGTCGCTGTAGATACGCATGTTTTGCATAGACTAGTAAGCAGTTATCTCCCCAAAAGCGGTGGCTCAGCCTGTAGGAGTGGAAGTAGTTTGAAATAATGTTCTTAATACGGCTTGACCTACTGTGGCTTGTTGTGCGGATAACACGTCTACACAGTAGTGCTTGGTGAATGTGTGAGGCGTAGACCATGTGGCTGCCTTACATATTTCTTGCATTGGGACGTTTCCTAGAAAGGCCATGGTAGCACCTTTCTTTCTGGTTGAGTGTGCCCTTGGTGTAATGGGCAGCTGTCGTTTAGCTTTAAGGTAGCAGATTTGGATGCATTTAACTATCCATCTGGCTATACCTTGTTTTGATATTGGGTTTCCTGCATGAGGTTTTTGAAATGCAATAAATAGTTGTTTAGTCTTTCTGATGTTCTTTGTTCTGTCAATGTAATACATTAATGCTCTTTTGACATCTAATGTATGTAGTGCCCTTTCAGCTACGGTATCTGGCTGTGGAAAGAACACTGGAAGTTCCACTGTTTGATTTAGATGGAACGGTGAAATAACCTTTGGCAAAAATTTAGGATTAGTCCTTAGGACGACCTTATTCTTGTGTAGTTGTATAAAAGGTTCTTGTATTGTAAACGCCTGAATCTCGCTTACTCTTCTTAGGGAAGTAATGGCGATGAGAAATGCAACCTTCCAGGTTAGGAACTGTATTTCGCAGGAGTGCATGGGTTCAAAAGGTGGACCCCATAAGTCTAGTTAGGACAACATTTAGGTTCCATGAAGGAACAGGTGGTGTTCTTGGTGGTATAATTCTCCTAAGGCCCTCCATGAATGCTTTAATGACTGGTATCTTATATAGGGAAGTTGAATAGGTAGTCTGCAGGTATGCAGATATTGCTGCAAGGTGTATTTTAATGGAAGAGAAAGCCAGGTTAGATTTTTGTAAGTGAAGCAAGTAACCCACTACATGTTCTGGAGTTGTGTGTAATGGTTGTATTTGATTAATATGGCAGTAGCAAACAAACCTCTTCCATTTACTTGCATAGCAGTGCCTGGTGGATGGCCTTCTGGCTTGCTTTATGACTTCCATACATTCTTGGGTAAGTTGTAAGTGCCCGAATTCTAGGATTTCAGGAGCCAGATTGCTAGATTCAGCGATGCTGGATCTGGGTGTCTGATCTTTTGGTTGTGTTGTGTCAACAGATCTGGCCTGTTGGGCAATTTGATGTAGGGTACTACTGATAGGTCTAGCAGCGTTGTGTACCAGGGTTGCCTTGCCCAAGTTGGTGCTATTAATATGAGTTTGAGTTTGTTTTGACTGAGTTTGTTTACCAGGTAAGGAAGGAGAGGGAGAGGAGGAAAAGCGTAAGCAAATATCCCTGACCAGTTCATCCATAGGGCATTGCCTTGGGACTGTTTGTGTGGGTATCTGGATGCGAAGTTTTGGCATTTTGCGTTCTCCTTCGTCGCAAACAAGTCTATTTGAGGTGTTCCCCAGAGTTTGAAATAGGTGTTCAGAATTTGGGGGTGAATTTCCCATTCGTGGACCTGTTGGTGATCTCGAGAGAGATTGTCTGCGAGTTGATTTTGGATCCCTGGTATAAATTGTGCTATTAGGCGAATTTGGTTGTGAATTGCCCAACGCCAAATTTTTTGTGCTAGCAGGCTTAACTGCGTGGAGTGCGTCCCCCCTTGCTTGTTTAGATAATACATTGTTGTCATGTTGTCTGTCTTGACAAGAATGTATTTGTGAACTATTATTGGTTGGAAAGCTTTTAGTGCTTGAAAAACTGCTAGAAGTTCTAGGTGATTTATATGCAGTTTTGTTTGATGTACGTTCCATTGTCCTTGTATGCTGTGTTGATCGAGGTGTGCTCCCCACCCCATCATGGAAGCATCTGTTGTTATTACGTATTGTGGCACTGGGTCTTGGAAAGGCCGCCCTTTGTTTAAATTTATGTTGTTCCACCACAGAAGCGAGAGGTAAGTTTGGCGGTCTATTAACACCAGATCTAGAAGATGACCCTGTGCTTGAGACCACTGTGATGCTAGGCACTGTTGTAAGGGCCTCATGTGCAGTCTTGCGTTTGGGACAATGGCTATGCATGAAGACATCATGCCTAGGAGTTGTAATATCATCTTTGCTTGTATCTTTTGTGTTGGATACATGCGTTGTATGATGGTGTTGAAATTTTGAATTCTTTGGGGACTTGGAGTGGCTACTCCTTTTGTTGTGTCTATTATGGCTCTTAGGTATTGTTGTACCTTGCACGGCAGAATGTTGGATTTCGTGAAGTTGACGGTGAACCCTAGTTTGAAGAGTGTTTGTATGATCTGATTTGTGTGATTTGAGCACTCTATTAACGAATGGGCCTTGATTAGCCAGTCGTCTAGATATGGGAACACATGTATTTGCTGCCTTCTGATGTGTGCAGCGACTACCGCTAGACATTTGGTAAAGACTCTTGGTGCGGTTGTTAATCCGAAAGGCAGTACCTTGAATTGGTAATGTATTCCTTTGAATACAAACCTTAGGTATTTCCTGTGCGATGGGTGTATTGGTATATGGAAATACGCGTCCTTGAGGTCTAAAGTTGTCATGTAGTCGTGTAGTTTTAGCAATGGTAATACTTCTTGTAGTGTGACCATGTGAAAGTGGTCTGATTTGATGAATGTGTTCACTATTCTGAGGTCTAGGATTGGTCTCAGCGTTTTGTCCTTCTTTGGTATCAGAAAGTACAGTGAGTAAACTCCTGTGTTTATTTGTGTGTTTGGCACTAATTCGATTGCATTCTTTTGCAATAGTGCCTGCACTTCTATCTCCAGGAGATTGGAATGATGTTTTGTCAAATTTTGTGCTTTTGGTGGTATGTTTGGAGGGATTTGTAGAAATTCTATGCAATAACCATGTTGGATAATTGCTAGAACCCAAGTGTCTGTAGTGATTTCCTCCCATGCTTTGTAATAATGACTTATTCTTCCCCCCCACTGGTGTTGTGTGGAGGGGGTGAGTGACATGTGAGTAACTGCTTAGTAGTAGGGGTTTTGGGGCTTTGAAATTTTCCTCTATTCCTAGGGAATTGCCCTCCTCTATATTGTCCCCGAAAACCTCCTCTGTACTGTCCCTGGTAACTGGACGGTGTTGCCTGTGAGGTGCTGGCTTGTGTGCTCTGACCCCGAAACCCCCCTCTAAAGGGTGTTTTACGGAATGTGCTGTAATTCCCTCTGCTCTGCGGGGAGTAGAGTGCGCCCATGGCTTTAGCAGTGTCCGTGTCTTTTTTGAGTTTCTCAATCGCTGTGTCCACTTCTGGACCGAACAGTTCTTTTTCATTAAAAGGCATATTGAGAACTGCTTGCTGAATCTCTGGTTTAAATCCAGACGTTCGGAGCCATGCATGCCTTCTGATAGTTACAGATGTATTAATTGTCCGTGCAGCTGTATCTGCAGCGTCCATGGAGGAGCGGATTTGGTTGTTGGAAATGGTCTGTCCCTCCTCAACCACTTGTTTTGCCCTATTTTGTAGGTCCTTGGGCAGATGGTCAATGAGATGTTGCATCTCATCCCAATGGGCTCTGTCATAGCGCGCAAGTAGTGCCTGGGAGTTAGCGATGCGCCACTGGTTTGCAGCTTGTGCTGCGACTCTCTTACCAGCTGCATCGAACTTGCGGCTTTCTTTATCTGGGGGTGGTGCATCTCCAGATGTGTGGGAGTTGGCCCTTTTCCTAGCTGCTCCTACAACGACAGAGTCTGGTGGCAGCTGTGTAGTGATGAAAGCCGGGTCTGTAGGAGGCGCCTTATACTTTTTTTCCACTCTTGGTGTGATTGCCCTACTTTTGACCGGCTCCTTAAAGATTTCTTTTGCGTGCCGGAGCATACCAGGGAGCATAGGCAGGCTTTGGTAGGAGCTGTGGGTGGAGGAGAGTGTGTTGAATAAAAAGTCATCCTCGACCTGTTCTGAGTGGAGGCTTACATTGTGAAATTGTGCTGCTCTAGCCACCACTTGAGAATACGCAGTGCTGTCCTCTGGTGGAGATGGCTTCGTAGGGTATGCCTCCGGACTGTTATCTGACACTGGGGCGTCGTATAAGTCCCATGCGTCTTGATCTTGGTCACCCTGGCTCATGGTGGTGTGAGCTGGGGAATGTGATGGAGTTTGTGCTGGTGAGACGTTAATCACAGGTGGAGGAGAGGGTGGTGGGGTAACTTTTTTCACCACTTTTGTTTGTGGTGTTTGTTCAGTTTGGAACTCCAATCTTCTCTTTCTTCTAATAGGGGGAAGGGTGCTTATTTTTCCTGTCCCCTGCTGTATGAAAATACGCTTTTGCGTATGGTCTACATCAGTTGAGTGTAGCTCTTCCTCAAACCTATGCTTTTGGGAGGTTAGCGAGTGCTCTTCTGTATAAGAGCCTGAAACTGGGTCGGTTGCAGTTTGTTTTGGCACCGAAACCCTGTCTGCATCTTTTTTCGGCTCCGAGGTGACTTTTTTCTTTTTCGGGGCCGAAACCTCTCGGCGTCGATCTTCTTCGGTGCCGCTGTCTCGGCGTCGAGCCGTGTCTACACCGGTATCTCGGTGTCGATGCTTGTCTCCAGCACTTTCTCGGTCCCGAGAAGGCTGCGTGCCGGTGTCTGGACCGGAGTCGGACGATCTCGGCACTGTTTGGGCCTTTTTCGGTGCCGACGGTCGGTCACCGAATTTATGGGTCGAGCCATGGCCTGGTGGCAGTGGCGTCCCCTGGGCCTTGTAAATCTTCTTCTGAGTGGTTTTCGACGTCTTACTCACGGTTTGTGTATCGTCGAATCCTTCGGAGTCCGATTCTTGGATCGAAAAGGTTCCCTCCTCTTCTTGTTCCTCGAACTCCCGGTGGGCTGTCGGCGCGGACGCCATCTGAAGTCTTCTGGCTCGACGGTCTCGGAGTGTTTTTCGGGACCGGAACGCACGACAGGCCTCGCAGGTGTCTTCACTGTGCTCAGGTGACAGGCACAGGTTGCAGACCAAGTGTTGGTCTGTATAGGGGTATTTATTGTGGTATTTGGGCCAGAAACGGAACGGGGTCCGTTCCATCGGCGTTCTTCTGCACGCGGTCGGGCCGACCAGGCCCCGACGGGGGATCGAAAAAATTACCCCGAAGGGCACCGGAGCTCTTCGATCTTAGACGCGGTGTTGAATCTAACTACACCGATCCCGAACGCAACAATACCGACGAAAATCTTCCGAAATTAGCTATCTTTCCGTTCCGAAACTCGGAGCGACAGGAACACGTCCGAACCCGATGGCGGAAAAAAAAACAATCGAAGATGGAGTCGACGCCCATGCGCAATGGAGACAAAAGGAGGAGTCACTCGGTCCCGTGACTCGAAAGACTTCTTCGAAGAAAAACAACTTGTAACACTCCGGCCCAACACCAGATGGCGAGCTATGCAAAACATGCGTATCTACAGCGACAGATGCCATCGAACGTGCCAATTTCGAAGAAAGAAATTTGAATTCTGCCTTATAGATTGATTCAAAAAGAGTCTTTATTAGTTGGACTAAAACTACATTGAATGGCAAAGGGACCAGTGGGGTTCTAAATGGTAGAAGAAGAGTAAAAGAACAAGTTACTTAACTTCAGTTACACCTAATCTGGTAGAGAATATATCTAGCTGCAGATACCTTACCTTTCAATTCTCCCCACACATCAGATTGGATCCGGATGATTTTTTGTGAGTAGTACCCCTGCACGCCGGTTGGTGGAGTCGATCAGCTCCCAGTCAGCCATCATGCATGCCGGAAGGGAAGTCTCCGTTCATATACAGGTACCACCCAGGCGCTCGGACGTCAGTTTCTTTTCACAACTTTCCAACTAACCAAATTAAGATCCCACTGGGGCATAATGAATGGAAAGGGAGTGAACATATGAGTAAGACCTTTGAGGAACCTTTGTACAATAGGAGACTTAAAAAAGGATGGTAGATCAGGCAACCTAAAAAAAACAGAAGTATCAGATAAATAGCTTTTAAGAGTGCCTGAGGCAGAGCCCTTCTGGTGAAGGGAAAGAATGAACAGTAAAACCTCAGACAGAGGGGCAGAATGGGGAATCAACAGATTTTTCTGCACACCATGCCATAAATGTCTTCCAATGGCAGGTTATACCATCTTGGTGGAGGGACACCAGGCAGCCAAGATGACGTTACAGACTTTGGAACAAAGGTCAAAAGCCATCAACTGCTGCTGCTCAGTTTCCATGCAAGAAGGCAGAGAGTGGACAGGTTTGAGTGAAGAACCCTCCTCTGGTGCTGCAACAGAAGATCCTCTTGAAGGGGCAGTCTGAGCGGAAGATCAATGGACATGGTCAGTAGCTCAGAATACAAGACTCTCCAGGTGCAGTCCAGGACAACAAGAATGACTTGGGCCCAGTTGTTTCTGATCTTCTTGAGAACTCTGGGCAGGAGTAGTACGGGTGGAAAGGCAAACAGGAGGCCTGAGCTCCACTCAAGACGAAAATCGTCTCTGAGCGAGAGATGGCTTCTAAACTCTGGCACGCAAAAATTTTGACTTTGTGCGTTCTCGGGGGAGGCTAATAGATCTAACAAAGGCTCTTCATACTGCTGAAAAAGACCTTGCACCACTTCCGCATAGAGATGCCATTCATGATCCACTTGGCAGGTGCAGCCAAGTTCGTCTGCTCTGGTGTTCTAAGAGCCTGCCAAGTGTTGAACCACCAGGGAAATGCCTTCTGTTCTAGCCATGTCCAGAGGAGCAAATCCTCTTAAAAAAGGGTCCATGACCCCACCCCGCACTGTTTGTTCTAGTACCACATGGCGGTGGTGTTGCCTGTGAACACCTGAATTAGCCTTCTCCTGATGGAAGGTAGAAATGCTCTCACTGCCAGTTGAATCACTTGGCACTCCAGCAGATTGATGTGGAGTCTGGATTCTGCTGGAGACCAGAGCCCTCTGATCTCCACCTTTCCCAGATGGCCTCCCCATTCCAGGAGTGACGCAACTGTCACTACTGTGAAATTTGGTTGGAGAGGGAGAGGAATTTCCCTTGGTCCCAATTGCAGTTCATGCGTCAGCACTGAAAATCTTTTGCAGTTCCCTCAGAGATCTGGACCATGTCAGAGAGAGATGTTGCGCTCACTGGAACCTCAGGTCCCACTGCAGAGCCCTCATATGCTATCTGGGGTGTGTCACACGCAGGATGCAGGCAGCCATGAGTCACAACAGCCTCAGACTCAGTTTCATTGAAATTTAGGATAGAGGCTGCAAAGTCTGTATCATAGCCTGAATATCCTGGACTCGCCACGTAGGAAGATAAGCCCGAAACTGCACTGTGTCCAAAACAGCTCTGATTGGAGGGAGCGTCTGAAAGAAATCCAGGTGTGACTTCAATACATTTGTAATGAACCCCAATAAATGAAAGAGGTTCATCACAGTCTGGATGTGGGAGACAACTGCCTGGGACAAGCTCACCTTCAAAAGTCAGTCGTCGAGATAGGGGAAGATTGACACCCCTGATTTCTGCAGATGAGCTGCCACCATAGCCATCAACTTGGTGAACACCCAAGGCGTGCTAGTAAATCCAAAGGGAACTCCAGAATTAAAAGTGCTTGTGGTCTACCGTGAACTACAGGTTACGTTTCTGGGCAGGCAGGACAGGAACATGGAAATAAGCATTCAGAAAGACCAACGCTACCATCCAGTCTCCTGGGTCCAGGGCAGCCAAGTCCTAAGCCAATGTGAGCATTTTGAACTTCTCCTTCAGGAACAGACTGTGGGCTCGGATGTCCATAATAGGGCTAAGACCTTTATCCTTTTTGAGAATCAGAAAGTAGTGGTAATAACAACCACAGCCTACCTCTGGGACAGGAAGTCTCTCTATCACTCCCTTGGTCAATACACCTGTGACTTCCTTGCGGAGAAGAGAGATGATCCTTCGTCATGCGTTTGTGAGATGGTGGCATGCAGGGAGGGGTAGTCTCAAAGGGGAGGGAGTAGCCCCTTCGGACAATTTGCAAAGCACCCCTGTCTGAAGTTATGGCCTGCCAGCAGGGCAGGTGATGATGAATTCTGCCGCCAACCAGTGTGCCCATGGGGGTACAGAGGCAGACTAGGAGGGTTTAGAGGATGTTCCAGGAGACCTGGTGAGGGGGGGTGGAGGTGAGGAGGTTATGGCTGCTGACTGACCAGACCGCTGGTCACCTGATCCACGAGGTCCATGCATACTGCGCCCTTGTCCACACAGACTGGCCAGCATGCACAGTATGGTTGTTGGGAGGGAAGAGGAGTGGCTGGGGGCCCCTTCCATAGCCACAAAAGGAGAGAAAGGCAGTTTGGGCGGGGAGACGGGGGGAGAGGACAGGGTTATGGGCACACTGCACGGCCCAAGGACCTGGCAATAGCCTGAGAGTCCTTAAAGTGCTCGACTGCCGACTGTTGTGGAAATCACTCTGCCTAGCGAGCAAGTCATCAATGAAGTGTGAACTCTGCTGCATCCCTCCAACCAGCAACAGACAGACTATAGCCAGGCCTCCCCGGGGGGACTTATGGCAGCACCTGTGCAGCTGTATCCCTCAGTGTGTGGAATAATGGCCCAAAAGGCATCCTGTGTTCACGAACCACAATGTCATGCTGGCTAAAAAAACAAACCTCTTATTCCCTATGGAATCCAGCCTTTTGGCTCCGACAGAGCTGTAGGGAAAGCGCCTTGGGAAGTGGAGGCTTGGACCACCAAGCTCTCAGGGGTAGGGTGTTGTGTGGGAACATTTGGATCCCTGGGAACAGGGCGATGGTGACGGGCAAACCGTCCTATTCACAGGAGCCCCTGTGCTAGGTTTTGACCAGATACGTCCATAAGTGCATCATCAAATGGGCATAGGGGTTCAGATGTGGAGACTCCAGGCTGTAGCACTTCTCTGAAGGTGTTAGTCTTGACTGCCAGAGGGTAGCTGAAGGGGTAGGACCCTCAGGTGGCCTCTGCAGTACCATTGGGGAGGTACCTCCCTCCTCTGAAGCCACAGTACTGGAGAAAGTATACCAGTATCTGGAGAAGTATCCAGTTTACTGGCTTCACCCAGATCCTCATGCCAGTGTCTCTTCGTCATATAGCTGGCATTCTCAAGGGTTCAGCGATACCTCCCAGTCCTTTCCAAGGCCTAGTCCAAGGGAACAGGGTTCAGGATCTGACCTAGGAGGCAAGGCTCCTGTTGGTGCCGTAGTAGTCATGCAATGCCTGTCCGGCTCAGTGTCTGAGTCAGGGATGACAATGGGTATGGTGTCGTCAGTGGGCACCAGCGGCGCTGGTAGTGTCAACATCGTGAACAGCACTGGGGAACATTGAGGTGGTACGACCGCCACTGGTCCGGATACCGGACCAGATGTTCTTGCGGGGGGCCGTCAGCATTGAGGCTGAAGCTGCCAGCGCCAAACTCGATAGGGCCCTCTTTGACTCTGCAGGGTTCAAAGGCACACTTGCCAGGGTCCAACTGCCGAAAAATGAGACACATGACTGCATAAAATTCTTTTTATTGGGCAGGGGTCGCTCCAGCTTCCGGGGAGGCATGTAGTCAGCCCAGGCTCTGAAAAAAAAAAAAAGGACTTGAATGACGATGCTCAGTTATCGCAACAGCCGAGAATTCGAAGACTGCTCCAACGTCTTACTTTTCTTTTCTGTGCCTCGATTTACCCGACTTTAAGTCATGGTAGTGCTCCAAACACCACAAAAAGACGAGGTGTGGATCAGACATTGGCTGATGACAGACTCTGCAGGGTTTAAAAAACGTCTTACGCGAAAACATCCTCAAAACACCAGGAATAGTCAAAAAAATATTAAGCCTAATGACCACAGAGCCATATCCTGTGGATTGAACAAAATACTTTGACTAGGGGCACTATGGTAGGCATGTCATGTGCAACAGTGACAGCATAGTTCTTGGGGCTGTATGAACTTTTGTGCGTATGAATGAGATTTGTGTAGAGGTGACAGACTGTCATATGCACTTGTGGCTTTGGACATGCTTTGCGCTATATGTCAAATCAAATCAAATCATTAACATTTATAAAGCGCGCTACTCACCCGTGCGGGTCTTAAGGCGCTAGGGGAAAGAGGGGGTTACTGCTGCTCAAAAAGCCAGGTTTTTAGGAGTCTCCGGAAAGCGGAGTGGTCCTGGGTGGTCCTGAGGCTGGTGGGGAGGGAGTTCCAGGTCTTGGCCGCCAGGAAGGAGAAAGATCTCCCACCCGCCGTGGCGCGGCGGATGCGAGGGACGGAAGCGAGTGCGAGGCCAGAGGAACGGTGGAGGCGGGTGGGGACGTAGAAGCTGAGGCGTTGGTTGAGGTATTCCGGTCCCTTGTCGTGGAGGGCTTTGTGTGCGTGGGTGAGAAGTCGAAAGGTGATCCTTTTGCTGACTGGGAGCCAATGCAGGTGTCTCAGGTGTGCGGAGATGTGGCTGTTGCGGGGTACGTCGAGGATGAGTCGGGCCGAGGCGTTTTGAATGCGTTGCAGGCGATTTTGGAGATTGGCTGTGGTCCCATCGTAGAGGGTGTTGCCGTAGTCCAGGCGGCTCGTGACGAGGGCGTGGGTCACGGTTTTTCTAGTGTCGGCAGGGATCCAGCAGAAGATCTTGCGGAGCATGCGGAGGGTGAGGAAGCAGGCGGAGGACATGCCGTTGACTTGCTTGGTCATGGTGAGAAGAGGGTCCAAGATGAAGCAGAGGTTGCGGGCGTGGTCTGCGGGGGACGGTGCGGTGCCGAGGGCCACCAGGAGTCATCCCAGCCGGACGGGGTGTTGCCGAGGATGAGGACTTCCGTTTTTTCAGAGTTCAGCTTTAGCCGGCTGAGCCTCATCCAATCTGCGACGTCCTTCATACCCTCTTGTAGGTTGGTCTTGGCGCTGGCGGGGTCCTTAGTGAGGGAGAGTATAAGTTGGGTGTCGTCGGCGTAGGAGGTGATGATGATGATGTTGTGCTTGCGTACGATGTTGGCGAGGGGGCTCATGTAGACATTGAAGAGTGTCGGGCTGAGTGATGAGCCTTGAGGTACGCCGCAGATGATCTCGGTGGGTACTGAGCGAAACAGAGGGAGGTAAACTCTTTGGGAATGGTTTGAGAGGAAGGAGGCGATCCATTCCAGGGCCTGGCCTTGGATCCCAGTGGAGCGGAGGCGGGTGATTAGGGTGCGGTGACAGACGGTGTCGAAGGCAGCCGAGAGGTCAAGGAGAATGAGGGCGACTGTTTCACCGTTGTCCATCAGGGTTCTGATGTCGTCTGTGACTGAGATGAGGGCGGTTTCCGTGCTGTGGTTGGTTCGGAATCCGGTTTGTGAAGGGTCGAGCAGGTTGTTGTTTTCCAGGAAGGTGGTCAGCTGTTTGTTGACCGTCTTCTCTATTACCTTGGCTGGGAAAGGCAGGAGAGAGATGGGGCGGAAGTTTTTCAGGTCGCTCGGGTCAGCCGTAGGTTTCTTTAGTAGGGCGTTGACTTCGGCGTGTTTCCAGCATTCGGGGAAGGTAGCAGAAGAAAAAGAAGAGTTGATGACGGCCTGGAGGTGCGGGCGATGATGTCGTCGGCTTTGTTAAAGATGAAGTGAGGGCAGGGGTCCGAAGGGGCGCCGGATTGGATAGAGTTCATGGTGGATTTGGTTTCTTCAGTGTTGATATGGGTCCAGTTGTTGAGGGTGATGGCTGGGGGTGCGGGTTCGGTGTTGTTTGGTTGGGTTTGGTGTCCGAAGCTGTCGTGGAGGTCGCTGATCTTGCGATGGAAGAAGGTGGCGAGGGATTCGCACAAATACTGTGAGGGCGTGTTGGCGTTGGGGTTGGAGAACTCTTTGACGATGCTGAAGAGTTCTCTGCTGTTGTGGCTGTTTTTGTCCAGTCTGTCGGTGAAAAAGTTCCTTTTAGCAGCGCGGATCAGGTGGTGGTGTTCGCGGGTAGCGTTCTTGAGGGCGGTCATGTTGTCAGTGGTGTGGTCCTTGCGCCAGGCCTTCTCGAGGGCGCGACAAGTTTTCTTTGATTCTTTGAGGGTGTCAGAGAACCAGAGAGGTTTTTTGATGTTGGTCTGTCGATGCGTGCGTTTGAGGGAAGCAAGGTTGTCTGCGCAGTTGGAGATCCAGTTTGTGAGGCTGAGGGCTGCGTCGTTGGGGTCGGTGGTGAGGGTGGGTTGGTTGGCGGCGAGTGCGGAGAAGAGTTGCTCTTCAGGGATCTTGTTCCACTGTCGACGAGGGATGGGTTGAGTGCGGAGGTGGCGGGTCTCGCGTCGGAATGTGAAGTGGACACAGCTGTGGTCGGTCCAGTGTAGAGCGGAGGTGTGGCTGTAGAAGATGTGTTTGCTGGCGGAGAAGATAGGGTCGAGCGTGTGTCCGGCGATGTGGGTGGCGGTGTTCACCTGTTGTTTGAGGCCGAGGTTGGCGAGCAGGGTGGTGGTGTTGGGGTCGTTGTTTTGTTCCAGATGAAAGTTGAGGTCGCCTAGGAGGATGTAGTCCGGTGAGGCGAGGGCGTGCGGGGAGATGAAGTCGGCGATGGCGTCGCTGAAAGGGGCGCGCGGTCCGGGAGGACGGTAGACGAGGGATCCTCTGAGGGTGGTCCTCGGGTCGGTGCGAATCTGAAAATGCAGGTGTTCAGCGGCGAGAGGGGTGTCTTCGGTGGAGGTGGTGACGCTGATGGAGTCTTTGAAGACGATGGCAATACCTCCTCCTACTTGGTTGGTGCGGTCTATTCTGGAGATCTTGTAGCCTTCGGGGATGGCGGTGGCGATGTCTGGAGCAGAGGAGGCGTTCATCCAGGTCTCCATGATGAAGGCGACGTCCGGGGCTGTGGAGTCCAGGAGGTCCCAGAGTTCAACGGTGTGCTTGTGGACGGAACGAGCGTTGACCAGGATGCACTTGAGGTGGTTGATGGCGCGTGGGCTTGTGGTCGTGGTAGTTGCGTGGTGGAAGATGCGTTTGCAGGAGTTGGAGGCGAAGGGTCCATGGGTGCGTTTGGGGTGACCTTAGAAGCAGGTGTTGGAGCGTCCTGGGTTGAGGGCGTGGAGGGTGGTGGGGTCGTAGCGGATCAGCGGGGCTTGGGAGAACTGGGGACCAGGGGTCGTGGCGCTGGGCGCGGGCCAGGCGCCATATGAGGTAGGAGGGGGGGAGGGGTCAGCTGGGGGCGAAAGGGAGCTGGGGGCGGGGGCGTGCATGAGGTCGCGGCGGGAAAGCGCGAGGGAGGGGGGACAGGTAGAGTGAGAAGAGCTGGGGAAGGGGGGTTTAAGGGTGGAGGGGGTGAGTGTTAGGAGGTTTAGGAGATTAGGGAGAAAGATAGGAGTAGGGTTGTGAAGACAGGGGAGGGGGGTTGTAGAGGTGGGTGAGAGGTAGATTGAGAGGATAGGAAGATAGGTAATAGAGGGGGTGGCGGGTAGGGGGGGAGAGATAGAGAAATAGATAGAGAAAATCGATAGATAGAGAAATCGATAGATAGAGAAATCGATAGATAGAGAAATCGATAGATAGAGAAATCGATAGATAGAGAAATCGATAGATAGAGAAATCGATAGATAGAGAAATCGATAGATAGGTGGAGAGTGAGGGAGTTAGATAGTGGGATAGAGAGATAGAGAGATAGGTAGATAGGAGGAGTGAGGGAGGTAGATAGCAAACGGGTTAGATAGGGGTGATAGAGAGGGGGAGGCGAGTGAGGGAGGGGGATGACCAGGAGCAGGAGGGCAGGCGCGGGGAGAAGAAGACGGAGGAGGCAGAAGAACAGAAGAACGGAAGACCGGAAGACCGGAAGACCGGAAGACCGGAAGACCGGAAGACCTGAAGACCTGAAGACCTGAAGACCTGAAGACCTGAAGACCTGAAGACCTGAAGACCTGAAGACCTGAAGAACTGAAGACCTGAAGACCTGAAGAACTGAAGAACTGAAGAACTGAAGAACTGAAGAACTGAAGACCTGAAGACCTGAAGACCTGAAGAACAGAAGAACAGAAGAACAGAAGAACAGAAGAACAGAAGAACAGAAGAAAGGAAGAAAGGAAGACCGGAAGAACTGAAGAGCAGGAGAACAGAAGAACACAGAAGAACACAGAAGAACACAGAAGAACACAGAAGAACACAGAAGAACACAGAAGAACACAGAAGAACACAGAAGAAGATACAGAAAACGAAGAACAGAAGGCAGAAGACCACAGAAGAAGATGAGGAAGAAGAGAGGCGACAGGAGAGGCTGAGAAGCACACAGAAGAAGAGAGAAGACGGGGAAAAGAAGAGTACAGAAGAAGATTACAGACGAGGAGCGAGGAGGAAGAACAGAGAAGAAGAAAAGAAGCAGGAGCAGGAGAGAGGGTGAGTAGCGCGGGGCAGAGCGAGGGGCTGGGAGGTGGGGGGGTACTTACTGTGAGGTGGGTCTCAGGAACTCAGGAACCTGGAGGAGCTGCAGCGGCAGGGGGAGCGACCTACCCTTGGGTCAAGGGTCGCTACCTCTGTCGCGCAGCGGCCGCCATATGAGGTGGGGGGGGGAGGGGTCAGCTGGGGGCGAATGGGAGCTGGGGGCGGGGGCGTGCAGGAGGTCGTGGCGGGAAAGCGCGAGGGAGGGGGGGACAGGTAGAGTGAGAAGAGCTGGGGAGGGGGGTTTAAGGGTGGAGGGGGTGAGTGTTAGGAGATTAGGGAGAAAGATAGGAGTAGGGTTGTGAAGATAGGGGAGGGGGGTTGTAGAGGTGGGTGAGAGGTAGAGTGAGAGGATAGGAAGATAGGTAATAGAGGCGGTGGCGGGAAGGGGGGGAGAGATAGAGAAATAGATAGAGAAAACAGATAGAGAAATCGATAGATAGGAGGAGGTGGAGAGTGAGGGAGTTAGATAGTGGGATAGAGAGATAGAGAGATAGGTAGATAGGAGGAGTGAGGGAGGTAGATAGCGAACGGGTTAGATAGGGGTGATAGAGAGGGGGAGGCGAGTGAGGGAGGGGGATGAGGCAGGAGCAGGAGGGCAGGTGCGGGGAGAAGAAGACGCAGAAGAGCAGAAGACCGGAAGACCGGAAGAGCAGAAGACCGGAAGACCGGAAGACCGGAAGACCGGAAGACCGGAAGAGCGGAAGACCGGAAGAGCGGAAGACCGGAAGAGCAGAAGACCGGAAGAGCGGAAGACCGGAAGAGCGGAAGACCGGAAGAGCAGAAGACCGGAAGAGCAGAAGACCGGAAGAGCAGAAGACCGGAAGAGCAGAAGACCGGAAGAGCAGAAGACCGGAAGAGCAGAAGACCGGAAGAGCAGAAGACCGGAAGAGCAGAAGACCGGAAGAGCAGAAGACCGGAAGAGCAGAAGACCGGAAGAGCAGAAGACCGGAAGAGCAGAAGACCGGAAGAGCAGAAGACCGGAAGAGCAGAAGACCGGAAGAGCAGAAGACCGGAAGAGCAGAAGACCGGAAGAGCAGAAGACCGGAAGACCGGAAGAGCGGAAGACCGGAAGAGCAGAAGACCGGAAGACCAGAAGACCAGAAGAGCAGAAGACCAGAAGACCAGAAGACCAGAAGAGCAGAAGAGCAGAAGAGCAGAAGAGCGGAAGAGCGGAAGAGCGGAAGAACGGAAGAACGGAAGAACAGAAGAACAGAAGAACAGAAGAAAGGAAGACCGGAAGAACAGAAGACCACAGAAGACCACAGAAGACCACAGAAGACCACAGAAGACCACAGAAGACCACAGAAGACCACAGAAGACCACAGAAGACCACAGAAGACCACAGAAGACCACAGAAGACCACAGAAGACCACAGAGGAAGATACAGAAAACGAAGAACAGAAGGCAGAAGACCACAGAAGAAGATGAGGAAGAAGAGAGGCGACAGGAGAGGCTGAGAAGCACACAGAAGAAGAGAGAAGACGGGGAAAAGAAGAGTACAGAAGAAGATTACAGACGAGGAGCGAGGAGGAAGAACAGAAAAGAAGAAAAGAAGCAGGAGAGAGGGTGAGTAGCGCGGGGCAGAGCGAGGGGCTGGGAGATCGGGGGTACTTACTGTGAGGTGGGTCTCAGGAACTCAGGAACCTGGAGGAGCTGCAGCAGCAGGGGGAGCGACCTACCCTTGGGTCAAGGGTCGCTACCACTGTCGCGCAGTGGCCGCCATATGAGGTGGGGGGGAGGGGTCAGCTGGGGGCGAATGGGAGCTGGGGGGCGGGGGCGTGCAGGAGGTCGCGGCGGGAAAGTGCGAGGGAGGGGGGGACAGGTAGAGTGAGAAGAGCTGGGGGAGGGGGGTGAGTGTTAGGAGGTTTAGGAGATTAGGGAGAAAGATAGGAGTAGGGTTGTGAAGATAGGGGAGGGGGGTTGTAGAGGTGGGTGAGGGTGAGAGGTAGAGTGAGAGGATAGGAAGATAGGTAATAGAGGGGGTGGCGGGAAGGGGGGAGAGATAGAGAAATAGAGAAAATAGATAGAGAAATAGAGAGATAGGTAGATAGGAGGAGGTGGAGAGTGAGGGAGTTAGATAGTGGGATAGAGAGATAGGTAGATAGGAGGAGTGAGGGAGGTAGATAGCGAACGGGTTACATAGGGGTGATGGAGAGGGGGAGGCGAGTGAGGGAGGGGGATGAGGCAGGAGCAGGAGGGCAGGCGCGGGGAGAAGAAGACGGAGGAGGCAGAAGAGCCGAAGGCAGAAGATAGAAGATAGAAGACAGAAGACAGAAGAACGGAAGAACAGAAGACCGGAAGAACAGAAGAAAGGAAGACCGGAAGAACAGAAGAAAGGAAGACCGGAAGAACAGAAGAAAGGAAGACCAGAGGAAGACCAGAGGAACACAGAGGAACACAGAGGAACACAGAGGAAGATACAGAAAACGAAGAACAGAAGGCAGAAGACCACAGAAGAAGATGAGGAAGAAGAGAGGCGACAGGAGAGGCTGAGAAGCACACAGAAGAAGAGAGAAGACGGGGAAAAGAAGAGTACAGAAGAAGATTACAGACGAGGAGCGAGGAGGAAGAACAGAGAAGAAGAAAAGAAGCAGGAGCAAGAGAGGCGGTGAGTAGCGCGGGGCAGAGCGAGGGGCTGGGAGGTGGGGGGTACATACTGTGAGGTGGGTCTCAGGAACTCAGGAACCTGGAGGAGCGGCAGGGGGAGCGAGCTACCCTTGGGTCAAGGGTCGCTACCACTGTCGCGCAGCGGCCGCCATATGAGGTAGGAGGGGGGGGGGGTCAGCTGGGGGCGAATGGGAGCTGGGGGGCGGGGGCGTGCAGGAGGTTGCGCGGGAAAGCGCGAAGGAGGGGGGGACAGGTAGAGTGAGAAGAGCTGTGGGAGGGGGGTTTAAGGGTGGAGGGGGGTGAGTGTTAGGAGGTTTAGGAGATTAGGGAGAAAGATAGGAGTAGGGTTGTGAAGATAGGGGAGGGGGGGTTGTAGAGGTGGGTGAGAGGTAGAGTGAGAGGATAGGAAGATATGTAATAGAGGGGGTGGCGGGAAGGGGGGGAGAGATAGAGAAATAGAGAAAATAGATAGAGAAATCGATAGCTAGAGAGATAGGTAGATAGGAGGAGTGAGGGAGGTAGATAGCGAACAGGTTAGATAGGGGTGATAGAGAGGGGGAGGCGAGTGAGGGAGGGGGATGAGGCAGGAGCAGGAGGGCAGGCGCGGGGAGAAGAAGACGGAGGAGGCAGAAGAGCGGAAGAGCGGAAGAGCGGAAGAGCGGAAGAGCGGAAGAGCGGAAGAGCGGAAGAGCGGGAGAGCGGAAGAGCGGGAGAGCGGGAGAGCGGGAGAGCGGGAGAGCGGGAGAGCGGGAGAGCGGGAGAGCGGGAGAGCGGGAGAGCGGGAGAGCGGAAGAGCGGGAGACCAGAAGAGCGGGAGACCAGAAGAGCGGGAGACCAGAAGAGCGGGAGACCAGAAGAGCGGGAGACCAGAAGAGCGGGAGACCAGAAGAGCGGGAGACCAGAAGAGCGGGAGACCAGAAGAGCGGGAGACCAGAAGAGCGGGAGACCAGAAGAGCGGGAGACCAGAAGAGCGGGAGACCAGAAGAGCGGGAGACCAGAAGAGCGGGAGACCAGAAGAGCTGGAGACCAGAAGAGCGGGAGACCAGAAGAGCGGGAGACCAGAAGAGCGGGAGACCAGAAGAGCGGGAGACCAGAAGAGCGGGAGACCAGAAGAGCGGGAGACCAGAAGAGCGGGAGACCAGAAGAGCAGGAGACCAGAAGAGCAGGAGACCAGAAGAGCAGGAGACCAGAAGAGCAGGAGACCAGAAGAGCAGGAGACCAGAAGAACACAGAAGAACACAGAGGAAGATACAGAAAACGAAGAACAGAAGGCAGAAGACCACAGAAGAAGATGAGGAAAAAGATGAGGAAGAAGAGAGGCGACAGGAGAGGCTGAGAAGCACACAGAAGAAGAGAGAAGACGGGGAAAAGAAGAGTACAGAATAAGATTACAGACGAGGAGCGAGGAGGAAGAACAGAAAAGAAGAAAAGAAGCAGGAGCAGGAGAGAGGGTGAGTAGCGCGGGGCAGAGCGAGGGGCTGGGAGGTACTTACTGTGAGGTGGGTCTCAGGAACTCAGGAACCTAGAGGAGCTGGAGGAGCGGCAGCGGCAGCGACCTACCCTTGGGTCGCTACCACTGTCGCGCAGCGGCCGCCATATGAGGTGGGGGGGGGAGGGGTCAGCTGGGGGCGAATGGGAGCTGGGGGGCGGGGGCGTGCAGGAGGTTGCGGCGGGAAAGCGCGAGGGAGGGGGGGGACAGGTAGAGTGAGAAGAGCTGGGGGAGGGGGGTTTAAGGGTGGAGGGGGGTGAGTGTTAGGAGGTTTAGGAGATTAGGGAGAAAGATAGGAGTAGGGTTGTGAAGATAGGGGAGGGGGGCTGTAGAGGTGGGTGAGGGTGAGAGGTAGAGTGAGAGGATAGGAAGATAGGTAATAGAGGGGGTGGCGGGAAGGGGGGGAGAGATAGAGAAATAGATAGAGAAAATAGATAGATAGAGAAATCGATAGATAGAGAAATAGATAGAGAGATAGGTAGATAGGAGGAGGTGGAGAGTGAGGGAGTTAGATAGTGGGATAGAGAGATAGAGAGATAGGTAGATAGGAGGAGTGAGGGAGGTAGATAGCGAACGGGTTAGATAGGGGTGATAGAGAGGGGGAGGCGAGTGAGGGAGGGGGATGAGGCAGGAGCAGGAGGGCAGGCGCGGGGAGAAGAAGATGGAGGAGGCAGAAGAGCCGAAGGCAGAAGATAGAAGACAGAAGAGCAGAAGAGCGGAAGAGCAGAAGAGCGGAAGAGCGGAAGAGCGGAAGAGCGGAAGAGCGGAAGAACAGAAGACCGGAAGACCGGAAGACCGGAAGACCAGAAGAACAGAAGAACAGAAGAACGGAAGAACGGAAGAACAGAAGAACAGAAGAACGGAAGAACGGAAGAACGGAAGAACGGAAGAACGGAAGAACGGAAGAACGGAAGAACGGAAGAACGGAAGAACGGAAGAACGGAAGACCGGAAGAACAGAAGACCGGAAGAACAGAAGACCGGAAGAACAGAAGACCGGAAGAACAGAAGACCGGAAGAACAGAAGACCGGAAGAACAGAAGACCGGAAGAACAGAAGACCGGAAGAACAGAAGACCGGAAGAACAGAAGACCGGAAGAACAGAAGACCGGAAGAACAGAAGACCGGAAGAGCAGAAGCACAGACGAGCACAGACTAGCACAGACTAGCACAGACTAGCACAGACTAGCACAGACTAGCACAGACGAGCACAGACGAGCACAGAAGAGCACAGAAGAGCACAGAAGAGCACAGAAGAGCACAGAAGAGCACAGAAGAGCACAGAAGAGCACAGAAGAGCACAGAAGAGCACAGAGGAAGATACAGAAAACAAAGAACAGAAGGCAGAAGACCACAGAAGAAGATGAGGAAGAAGAGAGGCGACAGGAGAGGCTGAGAAGCACACAGAAGACGGGGAAAAGAAGAGTACAGAAGAAGATTACAGGCGAGGAGGAAGAACAGAGAAGAAGAAAAGAAGAAAAGAAGCAGGAGCAGGAGAGAGGGTGAGTAGCGCGGGCAGAGCGAGGGGCTGGGAAGTGGGGGGTACTTACTGTGAGGTGGGTCTCAGGAACTCAGGAACCTAGAGGAGCTGGAGGAGCTGCAGCGGCAGGGGGAGCGACCTACCCTTGGGTCAAGGGTCGCTACCACTGTCGCGCAGCGGCCGCCATATGAGGTAGGGGGGGGGGAAGGGGTCAGCTGGGGGCGAATGGGAGGGGGGGGGGGGACAGGTAGAGTGAGAAGAGCTGGGGGAGGGGGGTTTAAGGGGGGAGGGGGTGAGTGTTAGGAGGTTTAGGAGATTAGGGAGAAAGATAGGAGTAGGGTTGTGAAGATAGGGGAGGGGGGTTGTAGAGGTGGGTGAGGGTGAGAGGTAGAGTGAGAGGATAGGAAGATAGGTAATAGAGGGGGTGGCGGGAAGGGGGGGAGAGAGAGAAATAGATAGAGAAAATAGATAGAGAAATAGATAGATAGAGAGATAGGTAGATAGGAGGAGGTGGAGAGTGAGGGAGTTAGATAGTGGGATAGAGAGATAGAGAGATAGGTAGATAGGAGGAGTGAAGGAGGTAGATAGCGAACGGGTTAGATAGGGGTGATAGAGAGGGCAAGGCGAGTGAGGGAGGGGGATGAGGCAGGAGCAGGAGGGCAGGCGCAAGGAAAAGAAGACGGAGGAGGCAGAAGAGCCGAAGGCAGAAGATAGAAGACAGAAGAAGAAGAACAGAAGAAGAAGAACAGAAGAAGAAGAACAGAAGACCGGAATAACAGAAGAAAGGGAGAACAGAAGAACACAGAGGAACACAGAGGAACACAGAGGAACACAGAGGAACACAGAGGAACACAGAGGAACACAGAGGAACACAGAGGAAGATACAGAAAACAAAGAACAGAAGGCAGAAGACCACAGAAGAAGATGAGAAAGAAGAGAGGCGACAGGAGAGGCGGAGAAGCACACAGAAGAAGAGAGAAGACGGGGAAAAGAAGAGTACAGAAGAAGATTACAGACGAGGAGCGAGGAGGAAGAACAGAGAAGAAGAAAAGAAGAAAAGAAGCAGGAGCAGGAGAGAGGGTGAGTAGCGCGGGGCAGAGCGAGGGGCTGGGAGGTGGGGGGTACTTACTGTGAGGTGGGTCTCAGGAACTCAGGAACCTAGAGGAGCTGGAGGAGCGACCTACCCTATGTGGCACCATTCCATATATAACACAAACATACAACCATTTTTCTTTTTAAATGGGAGAAATTTGAAGTGCTGAAAAATGTTCTGCAAAAACGTTCAGAATATGGAACATTTTTCTGCACTTTGAATTTCTCTCACTTAAAATAAGAGTTGCATTTTTCACTTATGAATATAGCACTGAAGAGTTACGTTTGTAAATATGGTTTGCATAAAACTCATCATTTAAATGTTTTCCCATTTCCAAGTGTCACATTTACAAACACCAGGCACCTTGCTCCCAGTGTCCTGTAGGCATGGTGCCATATTTATAGCAGAAAAATAAATTATATATATATTTTTTTTTAATGGGAGAAATTTTAAGTGAAGAAACATGCTTCATAAAACATTAGGACGTAACTGGCTTAATTAAAATTGTAGAAAGACATTAAGCCTTAATGTTTCATAGAAAAGTTTTCTTCACTTTAAATGTCTCCCACTTAAAAATGACTTTTTACATTTATAAAAGTGGCACAGTGTCTACTGGCCACTGAGAGCAAAAGGCCTGCTGCATACAAGTGTGACACTTAAAAATGAGAGAAAATTAAAATGAAGAGTTAATCACTAAGGTAACATTTCATTTTAATTTTCTCCCTTTGAAAAGCATTCAGAAAAACCATTTTGTTCTCACTCTCCAATATTGAGTAGACTATTACATTTATTTAAGAGATAAATAGTTCAGTGCTTCAAGTCCTCTCCCTCAGAGTACTCCCAGCTCACTGGGCTCATACCTGGCAAAGGGGTTTCTATGATCAATAAAAAGCTAATCCACAACTCCCCTGATCAGCTGGTGTCACTGAGGAGCGCCGGGACGGGGATCTCTGTAAATTAGATGACAAGGATTGTCTGGAGGCCCTTTGGAGCCTGAGAGACATAGTCATGAGTGCCCCGTTTCTGTTAGCCCAGTTAAAAGTTCTGCACAGGTCCTACTACTCACAGACACTATTGCACAAGTCACTGTGCCTCAGTGGCTGTGCCCAGGAAAGCACGTTTTTCTATATCCTTTGAGACTGCCTGATGACACAAGTGTATTAGTCCAAAATCACAGGGATCATGTCCAGTGCCCTGTCATTGCAGGTTCCTGTGGATGCCAAGTGGCTCCTTCTGGGGATCTCTGGTGACATAACTTGGCCCCAGAATCAAACAATCTGGCTGAAGCTGGCTGCAGGTGTGGACAAACGGAATATAGCAAGGGCATGGGCTAGGACAACCTCTCTGGAAATTGTAGAATGGGAGTCAGACTAAGATTTGTGTCAAAGGGCAGAACAGGTGATTTATCAAGGTACAGGCTGCCCCAAAAAAGTGGGGAAAACGTGGGAGTTGCCTGGCGAGAATACTAAGGGCATTAATGGGGATGTTTTTGAGAGGGAGGAGGGGAACCTGGAATGCTGTTACATAACAGATAATGAGGACTGTTAAGTATCACGAAAGGTCACAAAAGTGTCATTCTCAATTAATTGTAGTTCACCATTTCTATGTTGTAGGATGCAAATATGTAATCTTTTACTATGTGTGTTGTATGCTGATCACACTTTCAATAAAAAAGAGCTCTGAAAAATAAATAATTCAGTGCTTCAGTTCTTCACCTCTGTGCCCCGGCCTGGCCCCTAAATCTAAATGACCACTGTTCATTATCAGGCTCTGCTATCTGCAGCCTGATGAAAATAATATACAGTAAACACAGCCTTGTCTATAAAAGAAAAATGTGTTTCTGTGCTTTGCTTATTTAAAAATGAACTCAAGGCCAGCTACTCTGAAGGTATTGGTGTCGATGAGCTACTGACAGCTTGCAATTGACTGGTTGGAGACCCCTGCATTAGAGAGTATCTTTTTGAAATTATATGCTGAACTAATTATTCAGATCACTCCTAAACATGAGAAGAGCACTGAGCTAGTCTGTAGCGTTTTGAAATAAGTTGACACTATCCAACATGGGAGGGAACGCATTGGCCTAGATAGTGTTCCTCCCCTGATGTTTATATGTACTACTCAATACGATTTGTCCCTTGCCCTGAATGCTCTTCCAAGAGTTGGATAGATTGCTTGGCTCCCTAGTTTGGGCAGGGTAATACAGCTGAGTTAAGCTTGACATTTTGAAGCTTCCTTTGATAAAAAGGCAGCCTGAACCTTCCTGATCTCTTCTTGCATTATGCAGCTGTACAACTACAGCACGAAGTTCACTGGTTTGACTTACAAGACAGAGAGAGAGAGAGAGAGAGAGAGAGAGAGAGAGAGAGAGAGACAGAGAGAGAGGGGAAGTTGTTGGCTGGGTCTCATCCTCTTTATTCCCTTCTGAGGTCCTTATGTAGGGATTACAGGCGAGGTGCCCTCTTCCATATATTATCAATTAAGTAGTGGCGATGTGGGAGGGGAGTGATTGCAAGGGTTTGGGGGAGACCTCTCCTGACCCTATTATTACAACGTGGGTCTTGAAGCCCCTCAAGGAGATCTGTAACAGTATCAGTACAGAAACAGAGAGGTGGGGTGCAGAGCAGTAGGAGGCATATACTTCATCAAACAATCCCTTATCTATGACTAGGCAAGCAACACTTTTGATTTTCGTCTAGGCAAAGTTTTACAGCATGAACAGATTGCACAGACAGCCAGAGGTTTCTGGACCTGTTTACCTGAAGAGCTTGGAGGTGATGGCCATGATTCTATCTCTGGCAGGGTGTAGATGCTTGGTGCAACATGACTGTAGCATATGATAAGTGGTCACATACGTACCCTAAACTGATATCAGATGCAGACTGGGGAAGGCTTGTACACAGGTAAAGACAATCTCCCCTAATAAGCTTTTCAAACTAATCTAATAAAGACAAGGACATGCATGGCAGTGCTAGCCACAGTGCTAACTAAGTATCAAATTGCCAACGGTTGGCCTCTGCTACAGCTCCAAACCACAAAGAAAAGGGTTTGATTGAATGGTAGAATGGCAGATGAATATCATCTGAAATGTACAAGAAGGGAAGAACAGGAAGGGGCGTATCTTGTTGAATGGGCTGACATGTTTGTTAAACTAATGGATTCATCTAAAGAATAGACCACCTTGAATCAGATTATGTACTTTAAATACTCTTTTGGAGAGATATACTGGGGCTGTAGTAGACTATGTCATCTGTTGAGGGTTACAGAGATCAGATTATGGGTGGAATGATGCAGTAGATAATAGCATGGGTGGATTGGGTGGTGCTGCCGGTTATGCAGGAGGTTGACATGTTCAAATTGTTTCTCAGTTTTTGTGTCTCCTGATAAAACACAAAGTTTTTTTTTTTTTTTTTTAAATCAGACCCTGCTGGTGGCCCAAAACCCTGCAAATGTCTGACAGTACATACTTGTGGGGCTGTTACTACCACTACCTAATCCTGTTTTTCTCCTTATAAAATATATTTTCTTTCAATATGTCTACATCATGAGTGGTTTCTCTGCAAGGATTCAGAGGTAATCAAAATCCTTGATATCATCAGTAGAAGTGTGGGAAGAATTACTATAATGGGCAGAGACCTAGACAATTCGAGACGCCCTCTGCCACAATTCTCGTATTGCATCCTCAAGAGGAAAGACTATGATCCATCCTTGGAAAAAGTGTTTCCTTTGGTGCACAAATAAATGTCAGTATGTAAAACAAACGATGGATACAATGGCAAAACATGTCATCTTCATTTGCACAGACTCCAAAAACTATATGAAAGAATTGTGATGGTGGAAAAGAGTGCTAAAGTGCTTGCAGGACATCAAGTTCATGAAGGACAAAATTCAGTAACTGAGAACAGACACTCCTCACCTCACTGCAAGAGCTGACTATCCCAAAAGACACTTGTGGCGCACTGTGGGTTTGCCCAAATAGAGGTCAGGTGCAACATGCTGAGCTTCATGGAATCGGTTATCCTCTCAAACTTATTTGCTGTTGAAAGAGCATCAAGCACTAGTCCTCTCAGCAAAGAATGGATCCCAGCTTAAGACCACAATAGCCTACCTTCTTACCTACACAAGACAGGGAGGGTATATGATAACAAATTAAACAACAGCAGCGGTAACATAAAACTGGCAGGATACACTGAAACCACAGTTCATCTGGACAACTCCAGCTGCGTCGAGTCATGATGTTTCATAGACGTTAGCAAGACCGTGGGATCATGAAAATTTAGAGGTGCCTAGATGATTCTGGTGGTCCCAGGAGTCAGCCAAGCTGTTGCCTTTCACGCAACTAAGGCTACAACTTAATTAGTACTAGCTGTAGAGTCAGATACCTATTTGATATAGGGTTTACTGCTATAAGTATGGAAGTCTATGAAATGTTCCATACATTCAGCTTAAATTCCAATAATCGGAGGAGGCATTGAAAGACTAGAATCCCAAGGAAACCAGATGTAAGACAACATAGCATCTGCTTCTCACCTGTCAAAGGTACCTCTGCTTGTGAACTTGGATAACCTATACACAGCCCAGTTGTTTAGTTGTTTAGAGGTCATTCCACTTCCATTGTCCAGAACTACAACAGCTGGTTTCCCCTGAGACTCATCAAATATCTGTTGAAAATAAATTCAGAAAGCAATGTTTTAAAATCAATTTGTAAAAACAAAGGAGAGCAGAGAAACAGGTTAAAGTTCAACGTACCAATCTTATCTGTATGTTACGTATTTCTGTATTCTTAGCAGTAGCTGACAACGAATTATCAATCAATTCTGCAAGAGCAAAGGCTGTGGAAAGGGCAAAAAAGAAAAGAACATTTGATATTTATGTAGAGAAGCACATTCCTAAAAACAAATCTGCACACACAAGGTGCTGCAGCTAACATACAAAAACATGGCATACTGTGCATTTAGGTAATCAAGGCTTCTTGGAATTTTCATATGCTGTGGCTCATGTCAACTGATATACCACACGAAAAGTGCCAAGAAAAGCGGAAACAGTTGTTATTCCTAGATACATCTACTAAAGTCATGCAGTAATTTAAAAACAAAAATCAACAACAGTGGAAAATATTCAATTAATAGACAGGGACCAATAACCAGTTTAACAGACATTCAACTAAATGAGTTTCTGCTCAACTGATATTGGTGGGGGGATAAGTACTTTAAAGTGAAGAGAGAACAGAATCAAATCTAGCGACCATTTTTTCTCTCCTTTTTTAAAAATGCATCCTAGTTTAGAAAACAGGCAAATAGCCCAGAGGAAAGCAACAATCATACTGAATAAAATCAAAACTACAATGCTATATTGTTCTGCAGAGCAAATTCTATTGGCGGAAGGATAAAAGAAAATATTTTAGACAGGGCAGTGAAGATGATGTATGAAGCTGGTCTGATGTGTGGTGGACACCTATGGTGTTATCAACTTATACCAGGTCCAGGTATCCCCTATTAGTGAAGCGTAGGCAATGTTTAAGAAGCCAGGGCTCTCTAGAAGTAGCCTTGGATAAGCAGCCAAGACTTATCTAGGAGACACGCAAAGATTATGCAATGCCACTACAGTCACATAGCACTATCACACATGAAAGAACCACACAGTGTTACAAAAATAAGGGTACCTTATTACAGTAACACAACACTAGAATACTTATAGGCAGTCTTCCCTACCCCCCCCCCCACTCCTCCCCCAACTGGAGGTAAGTACACACTAATTATATATACAATAATCAGCAAATAGCATAAAAAGCAACAATATTGGCAATACTTAGTAAAAATAGAAAGGGCCCTAGGGGAGGGCCAAACCATATACTAAGAAAGTGAAATGCGAGATGCAGCCCCCCACCCAAGGATGTGGAATCGTTAGAGAGGAGCTGGAGGAACTAGGAACCCCAAAATATTAGTACCAGAGTGACCCCTAGTGACCAGGAGAGCAGAGCCAAGTAATTGGTTATCCCAGGAGCTAATAGGGGGACTTAGAAAAAGGATTGTACGGCAACAGGACCAGACAGGAAGAACACAAAGGTGAATTCTTGCAGAAGAGGACCTGGAAAGGAAGGGGACCAAGCCCAGTTCGCCATGGAGTGTCGAGACGTGGAAGGTGCCACTACCCACCCTTCTGTGAATGCAGGACCAGTTAGACAGGGGAAGAAGAAGACCAGCTGTCCAGCGCAGAAGAGGAAGAGGAGTCCCTGACGCAATGCAGATAGTGTCCCACTTCGGCTGTCGGGTTGCAGTGGGTCACTAGGGCTGAAGAACCACCAACAAGCCTTGGCAAATGCAAAAGAAGAAAGAGTTTCAAGGCTGAAGAGGACCAGCAAGGCCCAGGGAACTTGACCCTTGGAGGGGACTCTGAGGTGACCCTCAGCATTCGGGAGAGTCACCAGAAGCAGTTGTAACCCCCACAGGCAACGCACTGATGGCAGGCAAAGCAAGTCACAGTGAGGCCCAGTCAGCACACCTGAAGGAGTCCCACGTCGCTGGAGCAACAGAGCGGAGACTGTGCTTGGCAGTAAGAAGTGCTGGGGCCAGGGCTAAACAGAGCCTGAAGATCCCTTGGAGCAGGAGCAAACAAGCCTTGGTAGCTGAAAGAGTTACAGTGGACAGGGGCAATGTCCTGCAAGGAGAGGCAAGAGCTTACCGTCTCCCAAGTTGGACAGCTGACAGAGAGGACCAAGGGGACCACTCCAGACCATCACCCGTGATGCAGAATCCATGCGGTTCTGGAGGAGCGCAGATCCACGCAGCCAGTCATCCTTGAAGTTGGTACCTCCAGATGCAGGGGAGTGACTCCTTCACTCCAAGGGAGATTCCTTCTTACGTCTTGGTGCAGGCTGATGTCTCGCAGACTTCAGTGGATGCACGGCGGCAGAAATGTTGCAGTTCCTGGAAGGAGCCGGAGAAACAATGTTGCAAAGCGGATTTGTTGCTGAAGTTGCAGATTGTTGGTTTCTGAAGAGTCCAGTTGTGGTTCCAGTGGCCAGAAGATGAAGTAAAAGATGCAGAGGAGTCCTGGTGGAATCTTGCATGTCGCATCTGAGGACCCACCCGTCGGTGACCCTAAATAGCCCTGGAAGGGGGACTGGTCACCTAGCAAGGTGACCACCTCTATCAGGAGGGGGTTGTGACGTCACCTGCCTCACCTGGCCAGTCAGATGCATCCAGGGGCCTCTGCACATCTTGGATTCAAGATGGCAGAATCAAGTGGCCACCTGGAGCAGCTCTGGGCACGACCCCTGGGGTGGTGATGGAGAAGGGAGTGGTCACTTCCATTTCCTTTGTACAGATTCACACCAGAGCAAGGACAGGGGGTCCCTGGAATGAAGCAAACCGTTTTATGCAAGGAGGGCACCAAATGTGCCCTTCAAAGCAAACCGGTGGCTTGGGGAGGCTACCCCTCTCCCAAGCCTTTGGACACCTATTTCCAAGGGAGAGGGTGTTACCTTCGCCTCCCACAGTAAAAACTTTGTTCTGCCTTCCCCTGACTCAGCTGGTCAAGCAGCAGGAGGGCAGAAATCTGTCTGAGGGGTGGCAGCAGGGCAGACTGCCTGTAAAACCACAGAAGGCTGGTAGGAGCAATACTGTGGGTCCTTTAAGGAGCCCCAAAGTGCATGGAATAAAACAACCAATACTGGCTACAGTATTGGGGTATGATTCCGACATGTTTGATACCAAACAAGCCCAGGTTCGGAGTTACCATTATGTAACTGGACAAAGGTAGTAAGTAACCTGTGTCCCACATATGGGTAAAATGGCTTCCCCGGACTTATGAAGGCCAGTGTAATGGAACTGGAGCTTGTAGGGGCACCTCTGCTCATTCAGTGGAGCCCTGACACACCGGGACCTGCACCCTCGCTCTGGGCTAGGAGGGCCTACCACAGGGGTGACTTACAGTGACCTGTGGCGAAAGGGTGCATGCACCTTTTCACGCAGGCTGAAATGGCAGGCCTGCAGACACATTTTGCATGGGCTCCCATGGGTGGCATAATACATGCTGCAGCCCATGGAGAACCCCTGGTGCCCCAATGCCCTGAGAACCTAAGTACCATACACTAGGGACTCATAAGAGGGCACCAGTATGCCAATTGCGGGATATGCAAAGTCCTAGGCAACCAACTTTAGACAGAGAGAGCACAATCATTTGGATCCTGGTTAGCAGGATCCCAGTGAAAATGGACTAAGCATTCTGACAGCAGGCAAAAAGTGGGGGGTAACCATGCCAAAAGAGGGTACTTTCCTACAGCAGAGAGCAAAGGTGACAAGGGGGTTGGTAGAGACCATCAGGGCAGCCCACACACCACCAGATTGTTTATACTAAAGGGATGGCCCTCACAGGATACCACCTTCCGTAGGAAACCGGCTTCCAGATTTTATTCAGTTAAGCCATGCGTCTGCCTCTGCTCGCCAATTTATAATTGTCAAACTCAGATTTTGTTAATTTAAAAATAAAAATAATCGCCTCTTTTATTGACGTTTTCACAAACAAAACATTTAAGAAAACAAGTCACAAATAAAGCAGTAACTATGAGGCAACCAGGTTATTAACCTTTGGTGTCCCCTTTCAGGTGGATACTCAACCTAACTGCAAATTCCTCACATGGTTGTTATTCCAAGGCGCCAGAATGGATCAGGAGATTTTTTAAAGCAAAGGCTCCTGTGTGGTAACTGACTCCAATTGGAGGTGACTGTGTACTGAATTTAACTTAAAATCTTTTGAGAATCTGTAGGAAAGTACCTCTTTTGACATGACCATTCCCATTTTTTGCTCACTGGTACGGATACTTTTGACATGAAGTGCACTGGGCCCCTACTAACCACGCCCCAGTGTCAATGCTCTTTACCTCAAACAATACAAGTGTTGATTGTAACACCCTTTTAAGAACCTGGTAAATGGTACACCTGGTACATCGGGCATGGGTACTAAATATGGTCCCTAAGGGCTGCAGCATGTATTATGCCACAGAGAGGAACCCACACCCAAACTACTTGCAGACTGCCATTGCACGATGTGTGAAATGGTGTAAGCCATTCCAAAAACACAACATTATCCATATCCTTTGTGCAATGCCTAAATACACTGCAGGTACTGTATGTAAGAACAATAGATGACAGACGGAATGCAGAACAAACCAAACATTCACCCCCAGTCACAGATCTGGATTTAATCCATCAGTTTTTTTTGCTTGCCATGCCATTCCAGTTTGGACCAAGCCATATGCAAATCAGTCTTGACCCTGTTCCCCATGGGAACTGTCCAGCCCGACCTGCCAGGCCAGGTCCTCCCTGAACCAGAAACAAGCATCCTGGGACCGGTTTCAGGGTATCACCCTTCATCAGCCAGGCTACTGTATGTAAGTCACCCCTAAAGCAGGCCTTAAAGCCCTGAGGCAGGGTGCATTATGCCCCCTGTAGCCCTTCCAGTCTTTTAGTGTGTTGACTGACTGGTAATATCTAGCCTGCCATCAGACAGGTTTCTGGCCCCCTTTCACAAAGAGCCCTTGTTCACAGAGGCCAGGAACAATGCCTGCTCGGCAGAAGATGATCATACCTCCTCCAGCAGAATGGCTAGCGACTTAACATATAAAGGCCAGAGGCTTCAAAGCCTCTGCCATCTTAAAAATGCAATCCCGGCTTCCCCCAGACCTAAGGTTCGCCACCCCCTGCCCTGAGGCCTATTGGCAACAGAGAAGGGGGGAATTGAGATATTCAGGTGGAGTGTTCCTCACAGGCCAGTCACACTCCTAAAGTGGGCTATTTGAAGTGGACAACCAAAAGCGCGTTCACCATCTTGTTTTTGGTGAAAATAGAGACTTATGGGTCGGGATTATGCCCACTCACCACAGAAAGTGGTCATATAGAGGGTGAAGTCCCTCTAATGATAGGGAGCCCAATGGCCACCTCTTTATACCCAACTAAAATGCCCCACAATTCAGTATTTAATGGTTGCCCGACACCAGACTGGCAGATTTGTCTTCCTGGGAACTGATGAAGGACAACGAAGAGGCAACACCGCAAGAACCACGGATCTGCACAGCAATATGCACCAAAACCTGCCTTGTTGCTAGGTCCTCAGTTGCAAGAACCTGACTTGCCCGGCAGCTGTGCATCCACCTCAACGTTTGGAGGTCTGCCCAGCACTAAGACAACTAGCAAGCATCTCCCTTGGGGTGGAGGCGCCATCCTCCCCATCCGCTGGCACAGACCATATCTGCCTGATACACAGTGTTGTTGGCCATCTCGCACACCAAGAGAGCAAAACTTCAGGAGTTGGCTTTTGCAGCTCTGGTAGGTCAGCCCAGTCTTTCTGCCAAGTTCCAAGATGCTAGACACTCCAGGAGCCCGCTGCACTAATACCCTGAGTACCAGGGCACTTGCACCAACCAAGGCTTGTTCTTCATCCAGTCCAGACACCACTAACTTGGAAACCTTCTGTACGATGGACTTCCAGGTGGACGAGATCAACAACCAGAGTGGCCCCGTTGTCTTGTTTTTCCCTCTACAGGTGACCAACAAACGTGAGAGCCTCGACCTCAAGTGGCCAGACAGCTAAGCACCTCTGCACCAGAGCCCATCCATCCCGGGTCCACAACTACTGACTGCCTCCCCTTGGCCTAGGGGTCCCCACGACCTGAGCCCCTTTTTAGGTCCAGCCTGACTTGCGTCAAATCCCACATTGCAGTCTCTTTGTTTCAGGTCCCCTTGACCTTACCAATGTAGCTACTGTTCCGACCAGCACCTCTGCACCTGGACACACCAGGTAAGGTAAAAGGAAACTGCTAGTGGTACTTTGGTACTTGGCCCCCTAGCATCTTAAGTTCAACTCCAACTGCAAGTACGGTTTTCCTACATGTGGTTTTCCCTCCCATAGGATAACATTGTAGAGTTCGAGGCGCAGACCTCAAAAATTATTTAAACTATTTTTCTGTTTTCTTCTAAAAACGATATCTCCTAATACACTAAATATATTCAAAAAATCTTGGTGTCTAAAAATGCATAAAAATCTACTTTATCTTTCTAAATTGGTCTTGGATTTCTTATTGTTTGTGAGTCATTTATTGACTATATGTATGCAACAAATGCTTAATTCTCCCTCCCTGATACGCCTAAGCTGCTCCACCACACTACCACAAACAGAGCTCTTGGGATATTTAAAGTAAGCCCCGTAAACCTAATTGGGGTTGTGCGCGCTTTCTGGAAAATATGACTCTACATTTGCACCATTATTACTTAAAAGCTAGCTTCCTCCAGAATCTATGAAGTCTACTCCCGGCAAAGGGGAGCAGAGAGGGTGGGGAGATATCTGCAGCTAGAGTTCCTCTACAAGGTCTTACTGAAAGATACATCTAACTGCAATTTCCTCACCTTGGGAACAGATATCTAAGTGCCACCTCCCAAACTATGAAATGTCAGAGGAGTCAGCTTATACCAGGGTTCCCCTTACAGGTAAGACAGTGGTATAATTAGATTATTCTAATGCTCTATTTTGCGGTCGAGCAGTAGGCTTATCAGAGGGTAGTGTAAAGCATTTGTTGTACACACACAGGCAATAAATGAGGAACACACACTCAAAGACTAACTCCAGGCCAATAGGTTTTATATAGAAAAATATATTTTCTTAATTTATTTTAGAACCACAAGTTCAAGATTTGAAGTAAATACATAAAATGCAAGGTACTCCACACAGGTAAGTTAGGAACTTTGAATTAGAGCAATAACATACATAGTTTTGGTTAAAATGGCAATAAGCTATTTTAAAAGTGGACACAGTGCAAAAATCAACAAGTTGTCACACACAACACACCCTCAGCAGCATAGGGGCGGCCGGGTGCAGTGTGCAAAGCAGGCGTTGGGTTTTGTATAGAATTCTATCAAGGGACCCAGTGGTCACTCTAGCAGTGCAGGCAGGCCACAGATGGGGCTTCTCGGGCCAGCAACCAACTGGGCTAGGCAGAGGGTCGCCTGGTGGTCACTCCTGCACTGGGGTTCGGTTCCTTCTGGTCCTGGGGGCTGCGGGTGCAGTGCTTGGTCCAGGCGTCTGGTTCCTTGAAACAGGGAATCGCGGTCAGGGGGAGCCTCTGGATTCCCGCTGTATGCATTGCTGTGGGGGTCCAGGGGTGTCGTCTCAGGCTACTCACGAGGTCGCAATCTTCTGGGAGTCCTCCCTGTGGTGTTGGTTCTCTGGAGCTCGAGCCGGAGGTGTTAGGAGCAGTGGGTGAAGTCTCACGCTTCCGGCGGGAAGAGTGAAGTCTTTAAAAGTTGCAAGAAAGTTGCAAAGTTGTTGCTGTTGTTGAGCAGAGCCGCTGTTCTCTGGAGTTTCTTGGTCCTTTGGTTCAGGGCAATCCTCTGAGGCTTCAGAGGTCTCTGGTCCCGGTCGGATGCGTCGCTGTTGCAGTTTCCTTCGAGTCAGGAGACAGGCCGGTAGGGCTGAGGCCAAAGCAGTTATCGTCATCTCTGCAGGGCTTTTAGGTCAGCAGTCCTTCTTCTTGGTTCAGGTTGCAGGAATCTGATTTCCTGGGTTCTGGGGTGCCCCTAAATACTAACTTTAGGAGTGTGTTTAGGTCAGGAGGGCAGTAGCCAATGGCTACTGTCCTGGAGGGTGGCTACACCCTCTTTGTGCCTCCTCCCTGAGGGGATGGGGGGCACATCCCTAATCCTATTGGGGAAATCCTCCAAACTTAAGATGGAGGATTTCTAAAGGCATGGGTCACCTCAGGACACCTTAGGGGCTGTCCTGGCTGGTGGTTGACTCCTCCTTGTTTTTCTCATTATCTCCTCCAGCCTTGGCGCCAAAAGTCGGAGCAGTGGCCTGAGGGGCGGGCATCCCCACTAGCTGGGATGCCCTGGGGTGTTGTAACGAAAGGCATGAGCCTTTGAGGCTCACCGCCAGGTGTTCCAGTTCCTGCAGGGGGAGGTGAGAAGCACCTTCACCCAGTACAGGCTTTGTTCCTGGCCACAGAGTGACAAAGGCACTCTCCCCATGTGGCCAGCAACTTTTCTGGTTGTGGCAGGCTGGCAGAAACTGGTCAGCTTAGCACCAGAAGTCGGACTGGTATTCAGGGGGCATCTCTAAGATGCTCTCTGGGCACATTGTTCAATAAATTCCACACTGGCATCAGTGTTCATTTATTGTGCTGAGAAGTTTGATACCAAACTTCCCAGATTTTTCCGTGTAGCCATTATGGAACTGTGGAGTTTGTGTCTGACAAACTCCCAGACCATATACTCTTATGGTTACCCTGCACTTACAATGTCTAAGGTTTTGTTTAGACACTGTAGGGCATAGTGCTCATGCACATATGCCCTCACGTGTGGTATAGTGCACCCTGCCTTAGGGTTGTAAGGCCTGCTAGAGGGGTGACTTACCTATGCCACAGGCAGTGTGAGGTTGGCATGGCACTCTGAGGGGAGTGCCATGTCGACTTAGTCTTTTTCTCCCCACCAGCACACACAGCTGTGAGGCAGTGCGCATGTGCCGAGTGAGGGGTCCCTAGGGTGGCATAAGACATGCTGCAGC
The DNA here is from genome assembly GCF_031143425.1 of Pleurodeles waltl. Classification (NCBI taxonomy): domain Eukaryota; kingdom Metazoa; phylum Chordata; class Amphibia; order Caudata; family Salamandridae; genus Pleurodeles; species Pleurodeles waltl. Next base: position 475,145,411 of record NC_090439.1, read on the forward strand.
CCTTAGAGACCTTCCCTGCCATCAGGGCCCTTGGTACCAGGGGTATCATTTACAAGGGACTTATCCGAGTGCCAGGTCTGTGCCAATTGTGGAAGCAAAGGTACAGTTTAGGGATAGAACACTGGTGCTGTCCCAGCACACTTTCAATCATAACTTGGCATCAGCCAAAGGCAAAAAGTCAGGGGTAACCATGCCAAGGAGGCACTTCCTTACAACGGCCATTACTGCAAGCATGGCACTGTGGTTAAGAGGCGGGATAGCGAGGTCCTGCCAAATTGGCCGCACAGACTACAGTAGTCTTATAACTTTGTCAAAAGATATAAGGTGCCCACAAGAAGCATTGCGCCATCGGCAGGGCCTTCCCTGGAGTTACTCAGAGTGGGGGGCCGGGTGACGGGGTGGCCAGCCCGGGACACAGCGGGGAAAAGACCCTGGGACCATCATACGTTGATCCAACGACATGTGGTCTGGATTGGCACAAGAGCGAGTGCTAGAGCATATTTAGCTGCAGAGTGCGTCAGGGGACCGGACCTTGGTGCTGGGCCCCGGCGGTGTACAGACTTGCTGTAGATCAGCACCACGAGCGAACATGGTTAAGCCAAAACCAACCAAGGTGCACCACAACATCGACAGGGAAATTTCACCCCCCCGTGGGAGCAGCGGATGTTCAAGTCAGCACCCTGCTTCAAGAGAGTGAAACATTGCGCAATCACTCAGCACAGTTCGACAAGCTACTTCAGGCCGTGATGGACATTAAAACTTAGTTGGAGGGGAAAATTGACTCAGTGGTACTGGAAGTAATCCTACTTAGCACGGATCACGTAAACTAATGGATAGAGTCACCCTCACTGAGACAGCGCTTTGCAAAGCTCAACCTGACATTGTTGACATGAAAACCCAAATACAGCGAATGGAAGTGGAGATCTCCCATCTGCAGCGCAGGGCAGAAGATGCAGCAGGCTGTTCGCGACGGAACAACATCAGATTCCTGGGATTCCCAGAACGAGCAGACACACCTAATACCAAAGTGTTTTTGGAATGTTGGCTGAAAGACACAGTGCTGCTGCACAATGCGCCCTCATCGCTGGTGGTGGAACGGGCCCACCGGGTGCCGGGTAGGCCGCCGCGCCCGGGGACCCCCCTCCATCCCCCTGACATCTAGTTGCACGTTTTCTCAACTACTGCAACAGGGACCAGATCCTTCAATGCTTCAGACCTCTAGGCCCCATCCGAATGGACAATAGTTTAATCACGGCTTATCCTGACTATACTGGGGAAGTACAGCGTAAACGGGCCTCTTTCACAAAAGTTAAACAGCTACTACGTGAAAGCAACATCACGTACTCACTTCTGTTCCCGGCTCGCCTCCGGGTGATAGATGGGGAGAGGACACTTATCTTCCCGACCCCAGAGGATGCTTGGGCCTGGTTGCATGCCAAGGGTCTGGTGGACCCAACTAAGGAGGACACCAGGCGGGACGCTTGGCTCACCCCCATCCCCGAAGGAAGAAAAGAGCTGGGACAGAGACACACGCCCGTCAAGATCGCAAGCGGTGGACAGTCAATCACAAGTCTTAAAAGAGGCTAATTTGTTTGTGGTGTTGCAATCCTTGATTCGCCAAGAGGTCAGAGCCACTGACTTAAGTTCACCGCAGAGTCGCTCCAGTCCACCTACTTCTCCGTTGATATTTGGCCCGGACCTCACCCCGCGCACAGCTGATGATATCTGAAGCTGCCTACTGCTGTGGCTTGGGTGTAATTTAATTAGATGGCATATGCATTAACGGAGCATCATGGCAGAACACGCAGATTGGCACAAGCCTGCTCTCACAATTGCGGGCGGAAGAGGTCAGCTTTTCTGTGCATGTGTTATGGACCATGTCTGCGGGCCTGCATGATCACGCTGCCTGAGGTGACCTGGTCGTCTTGATCCGGGTGGGCGGTGGGGTGCCTGGGACTGCGCAGGAGCACAGACTATCCGGTGCGTGTCGTGACCTGCGGTCCATACATCTTCTCCGTCTGCACCTCCCAACAACCACATGGGTCTCCGAAAGGAACAAGTTCGAACAGTTGTCTTTAACGGCACCGGTCGTGCCAAAGCGTTTCAAGTTGGGCTTAGCTCTCTAAGTTTTCCTTTCTCTCACACTCCTCCTATATTTACTGTTCTTTTTCTTGCTCGGTGGGTGGGTTGGGCCGGGGTGGGAGGTGCCGGGGTGGGGGTTTTGGAGGTTGAGGACTTTTGATATGCTTCTAATCCAGAATCATTATACGGCGGCACATGATATGCTGTGCTCTCCTGCACTCTGATATGACTACATATAATATTTTGACTTGGAACGTGCGGGGCATGGCTAGCGTCACTAAGCGTGGTAGGATACAGGCATATCTTAAACGTCACATGACAAATATAGCTATATTGCAGGAGACACACCTCACATCAGAAGACCTGAGCAGTCTTAGCAGGCAATGGTCTGGATTGGTATATGGCACCAAGACATCGGCATAAGCAAAGGGGGTGTTAGTATGGATTGCTCCATGAGTTAATTACACTGTGGTGCACAGTAAAATAGATGATGAGGGCAGATATGTCCAACTGGAGGGGGCCCTGGATGAGAGACCACTAGTCATAGTGGGGCTATACGCCCCAAATGCAAAGCAAGGGGATTTTTTCTTATCTACCACCTCCCAACAACTACTAAGGGACCAGTCGCTGCCGAGAATATGGGGTGGAGACCTAAATTGCATACCAAACATAGATATGGATAGATCTCACCCCCCACTCACAGGTGCCCCTAGCAGGAGAACCTCTCAAGCACTGCAGTGTTGGATGCTGGAGAGGAGACTCGATGTGTGGAGGCATTTGCATCCATTGGATAGGGAATATTCCTTTTTCTCCCCGGTCCATTGCCTCTACACCAGAACAGATTTGCTGCTCAGTTCTCATGGGCTGACACACACTTTTACCAGGGCTACATACTTAGCAAAAACCCTATCAGATCACTGCCCTTTGATGGCCTCCATTCACTGGGGTAGAACGCTTATAAGCTCCCCTCCTGGCGCCTACAACCGAGCCTGCTCCCTGATCCCCCGTTACGTACAGAACTAGCGGAGCATATTACTACTTACTTCACACTTAATGGAGGAACAGCGTCTTCATGGGCAATTAAGTGGGATGTGCATAAAGTGGTGGTGAGGGGCCTGTATGTGTCAATGGCAGGGGGGTGCGGCGTACATTGGCACGCGAGCTGCAGAAGAATGAAATGGAGCTACGTGAGGCAGAATGTGGGGTAGTGTCGGGCACAGTGAAACGGGAAGATCTGGATGCGCTACGTGAGAAATGGACTGAGGTTGATTCGAGTCTGTGGCAGTTTGACTACCGCCACTATGTAGCTCCGACGCATTTCGAGGGGGACCTCTCCAGCAGGCTTCTAGCCTGGTTAATAAGAGGTGAACAACAGCGCACTCCCATAGGTGCCATTCGACTAGAATCTGGGGTCATAGTAAATACACAGTTAGAAATCAACAAAGCTTTCAAACAATACTATAGTGCTTTGTACATGGCACGACCCCCCCATCATCAGGGCAATTGGAGGACTTTTGAGGCACTCCATTTGACTCGCCTTCCTGCTTTGCAGGTGCTGTACTTGGAGAAACCCATAGACCTGGAAGAAATCCAGCAGGCTTTACGCCAATTAGACCACAATAAAGCCCCGGGCAGCGATGGCTTGCCAGCGGAGTACTACCGTACATTCTCCGCACAGACACTTACACCGTACCTGGACATGTTAAAAGAGGCTTTCAGCGAGGGTCGGCTCCCAGAATCACAACAGGAAGCGGTAATAGTGGTTCTCCCAAAACCAGGTCGTGATCCACTAGACGTCCGGTCGTATCGCCCCCTATCACTGTTGAATTTAGATTGTAAGCTATTGGGGAAGGTGCTGGCGAACCGCCTTCTCCCGTTGATGCCATCTCTGGTTTACTCGGACCAATCAGGCTTTATACCTGGCCGCAACACCTTCATTAACATACAATGCCTATTGAGGCTCACAGCGGTTACCCCGGGGCTAGAGTACAGACGAGTAGCGGTATCATTAGATATAGAAAAAGCATTTGATACTCTAGGCTGGCCCTTCTTAATGGAGGCACTGAAGCGCATGGGTTTCAGCAAAATATTTATGCGTTGGATAACTGTCTTATATTCTGATCTGAAAGCAAGGGTTAAAACAGGTGGGTTCATATCGGACGGGTTTAATATCGGAAGGGGCACGAGACAGGGTTGTCCCCTCTCACCAATACTGTTTGCACTGGCTATTGAACCACTGGCTGTGCAGCTGCGGAGTATGGCTACAGAATGGGGCATACTAGATGGGAATGCTTATCGCTTTGTCTCCCTATATGCAGACGATGCACTGATATACTTACGCAACTACTCTGAGTCCCTTCCGGACTTGCTTAGAGTGCTGGACTTATTTGGGGACCTCTCTGGTCTGCACTTACATCATATCCTGCTGAACGTAGCTCGGTGGAATTGGTGTCGATATGTATCACTGGGGAATCGGACCACACTATACTCACCTAGGATCCCCCTGATTGTCATCCCGAACATCGGGAGGGTTGCCTGACAGCACAGACTGTCTGCTTGGCCCACAAAAGGCATACAAACAATAGGGGACATTTTTGAGGAGGGTCATTTCCTGGCATATGCAGCACTGGCGAGTGCTCACGATCTAGGACAGGGTTGGTTCATAGCATACAGCGCTCTACACCAGCTTGTACGTGCGCCACATGGAAATGCGGGGAACGTGAACCCCGACGGCTCCTATTCTGCATGAATTACTAGCTGGTTTGGGCACACAATTTACTATATCTGGGTTATACAGAACTCTGCTGGCATGCCCAGAGAAGGCACAGGTACAGGCGAAGGCCAGGTGGGACGTGGTTCTATCCGTACCACAGGCACAACAAGCATGGAACACAGCACTTACTTCGACGCATGAAGTTTCGCATAATCCTCGATTCCGATACACGCAATTTAATTATTTACACCAAACCTACTTATCCCCGCACAGGCTCCGGTGCATGTTCCCACAAGCTAGCCGGTAATGCCCAAGATGTGGTGACCCTGACACCACTTTCTTCCATATGACATGGGACTGCCCCTCGGTGTTGCGTGCATGGCAAGACATAACTTCAATGACTGCTGAATTGTTGGGCCATCCGCTATCTCCCATGCCCGAATCCCGTTTATTGGGGTCCTCCCAAGATCCAAAGGAGGGAAACCGGTGCACAGATGTATCGACTTAGCGTTCGTGTTATTTAAACGCCTCCTGGCGATGCAGTGGAAGGCGCCTGACACGCACCGTTGGGCGGGCGAGCTGTTGAATTGGGCTAGAGCAGAGTTGCAGCTACTGCACTCTCTCCGAGACAGAGGGGTGTTGATTAAAGGGGTGGACACATGGTACTCCCTCATTATCCGACTGGAAAATAACGATGATATTCGGACAGTTTCAGCAGTTCTGTCTTCATATGATACACATGCTCACAAGGCAGTGTAGCACGGTGAACAAGAAGTAGATATTGGTACCGTCTAAGATGTTACCTCAGTATCACACAGACACTGCCTTACATTTCACGCAATGGGAACCATTGTAACTGTCAATATATGTAAATGTATACATATAAAAGAGAATATATATATTCATATTCTCTCTCTCTCGTCCTGACCATGAAGCAGATTATAACCTTACCGGGAGCATACATGACGTGATGTCCGCTTTGCCACCTTGACATGTCATGTACCTTCCGATTCCTCCCTTGTCTGACCGCCGTGTCTCTCTCTCTCTCTCTCTCTCTCTCTCTCTCTCCTCTCCCCCCCCCCCCCCCCCCAACCTGGGTTGTCCCTTCCCTCCCGGGATCTCTCTCAAGCAGATTCTATACTACATTTCTGTATGTTCCTATATCTCTTTTTCTTTCACATTTAGATCTTTGAATACCGTTATTTTGCTTGCTACAGGTTGTATTAATTTATATTCGTACAATTTATGCAGACAGTAATGTTGTGCCTGACACATATCTGGACTGTTATGTGAAATAAATAAAAAAACAGATTAAAAAAAAATTATCAAAACAGAAAATGCTTTTTTCCATAGAAACTAGGTCCTAACTATAACTACCTAGTGGTGACTGCCACTAGCTAATTTATATACATATGTGTATATATCTACCTTTCAGGCAGTAAACAAAATGTCAAGATAACTCTTGTGAAGTACCTGCTACAGAGAGAGATCGGAGTTTTGTCTAGAGGCAGTTTCAACATGCCATAAAGTAGCGCAAATGGTTAATATGCCTGCTGCAAAGAACAGATCCATATTATATGTAAAGATAGCCAATACCAGTGCTTGAAAGCAAATAAAATGCATGTGAGAGAGGGGCTACGAAGAGATGAAGGCCACTTTTGCTGGGTGGTAGTGAGGGAATCCGAGGAGGTGGTCAAGGGGCGCCAAAAATGATTGTCGCACTGTGCGCCACCTGTACTAAAGGTTATGGTGACGGGTATGTGGTAAAGTGCAGTAATACTGTGTCCTTTTCTTGTCTTTTTAGTGTGGGAAACTGGCACCTTGTTGCATTACCACCCCCACACACTTGCTGCCTGGTTTCTGACTGCAACGTGGACTGGAGAGCACTGGGATCCTGCTAACCAGGTTCCCAGTGCCGGTGTTCTGTCCCTAAAACATTGTAACAGCAATTGAATACACTCTTACATATCGCTGTAAGACCTTCATAAATGGGTACCCCAGTACTCCAGTACCCAGGGCATGGGATAGTTTGAGTAGGCCCTGAGGGCAGCACCACTGATTGTACCACCTTCCAGGGGCCTGCACCCAGATGCACCCAGCACTACCAGTGCAGGCTGAGTGTACTGGGGCAAATCTCTCACACTCCTGGTGTGCCCTGTCCACCCTACACTGCATATGATATGGGTAAGTCACCCCTCTGGTAGGCCTTACAGCCCTAAGGCAGGGTGCACCATACTATATGTAAGGGCATAGTTGCATGAGGAATATGCCCCCACTATCTCCTTGCCAAACCTGGGACACAGTGCGTGAACAGAGCAGCCATTTTAAGTACATGTACTGGACACTGGTCATTACGAGTTTCCCAGCTACATAACGGCTACTCTGAACCCTGGGTTGTTTGGTAACAAACAACTCAGAATGATAAAGCCTAACTGGTACCAGTACTGGATTTATTATAAAAATGTACCCAGGGGTAACCTTAGGGGTCCCCCTGCAAAAACTAACTATCCTGGCATGGTTGCTGAGTGGTTCCAGCAAGCCTGCCACATCCAGACAGCCAATATACAAACCTAGGGGAGAGCCTCGTGTCTCTGGTTTGTAAAACAATGCCCTTCCTGGGTGGAGGAGCCAACACCCCCCTCTCCCAGGAATGTGCCCTGCAGTGGCAGTGAGCTTCAAAGGGCTACTGCCCTTGAAACTCGATCCCCAGGCCTGCAGCTAGCAGCAGTTGGCCTCCCCCCTTGAAAACCCCCACTTTTGGAGGAAGCAAAGGCGGGAAACCACACAAAGGGTAGGAGGAGAGGCCTCACTGAGCATGCACCACCCTTAGGGGCTTGCAGGCGAAGTGGACCCTCCATTTTATTTTCCTCCATGTTGGATGGCAGGAAAATAGCCAATAAGGTTTAAGGAAGTGACCCTTCCCACAGGAAGTGGTCACTGTAGTGGGTGTAGCCACCCAAGGGTAAGTGTCCCATTGGACACTGCCAGATTCCCCCTAAAACACTCACTAAATTCAGTATTTAGTATTTAGTGGGCTCCCCCTAGATCAAGAAATCGGATTTGAAAAGACAAATAAGACCAGCACCAAAGAAGATCCAAAGCAAGAGAACTGTGGACCTGCTGCACAAGAAAGGAGGTAAAACCCTGCCTGCTGCACACCCAGGACCCTAAAATCACTGCTGCGGAGGAGCTGGACACTGAACCGCCCCCAAGAAACCCAGGGGACCTCCAGGCTTCAAGAATCACCCCAGATCTCCCTTCTGAGTGGAGGCACCACTCAAAAACCAAGCAAAAACCAACAAGCCAGGAAGAGTCACTTCAATGACAGACTGATATCTTCACAACCGGCAGCTGTAGCTGGACCCGACAACACACTGACGACAGCCCAGACGTGACCTACAACTGTGCCAAGTTTGGTGGTACTGTGCCCTCCAGTGGCCAAGTTACGCCAATACCCTGGATAATTGTCAGCTGATGTCGGACAACCAGAAAACCAGCTCCCTCAGAGCTAAAAAAGGATCAGGAGGAAGCCCCAGTCGAGGGACTTCAGGAACATCCTGGACCTCCAACCAGAGTGCCCCCGTTATCCAGTAAGCAGCCCTCAAAGAGACTCACCTCCAGCTCCAAAGGACTGTGTTGCGCACAGCTCCTGGATCTCCAAATCACCCTGCAACAAGCCGCCCTGCGCCCTTCAACGTAGAACGAGCTGTGTTCAACTGGTCCCCAACCCCTTGCGACATCAACAGCCCAAGGGGGCCCCCCCCTCCCCCTTCAGGCACCATCTTTAAATCTTCTAAACCAGCTCTTTTTCCAAGTGGCCCTGTGCTAAGAGACTTTCCAACACTGCTCCTGCCGGAACGGGGAGCCGCCCGAGGCTCTCCAGCTGGCACAAGGTGCCAACGTGTGGTTGCCTGGACCCCCTGCATAGTGTGCCTAGTTTTGCACACTACATAATTTCATATAAACATAAGTGTGTTTTTTGTAAATTGGTGCTGGGTTTCTACATTGAGTGTATAGCTCGCTTACTGGCTCTGTGTCTGCAATAAATGCTTAACACTGTCCCTAACTGCTTCCCCACACTACCACAAAAGAGAGCTTTTAGGGTTATTTTAACCCCGGTCAGCCAATAAGGGTCACCCTGGACTATATGCATATTGTCCCCTTACATTGGTACACTACATAGATAGCCAGATTCCTACTGACAGTACATTGCCAGCAAAAGCGCTTGATATGGGATCAAGCTATACATGCTGTGAGGGAGCTCTACTGGCTATGTGTACAGCTTAGATTGCCCCCACACACTAGGAGTGACAGGAAAGATTGTAGGGGAGTTTGTCTAGCCACTCCTTCACAAAGGTTATACCCTGTATGTGGACAACTTCTATACGGGAGGACAGCTGTTAAGTGAGCTGTATAAAGCCAGCACTGTGGTCAGAGGTACAGTTTGTTGTTGCTGCAAAGGATTCCAGCTGGAGCTTCTTTGTAAGAAGCTACAGAAATCCCAGAGCACTGTGATGCAATCCAACAAACTGCTCTCAGTCAAGTTCTCGGATAGGCATGATGTGTACGTGCTCACTGCAAGTCATAATGAGAGCACTGTCCCAAGATGTCCAACGTTCACAAGCCCACCTGTACACTTGATTATAACAAATACATGGGTGCAGTGGGTAAGAATGACCAGGTTCTTTAACTATATAATGCGAGTCGTAAAACTCACACGTAGTACAAGAACCTGTTTTCCACTTTAATCCAGATGGCAACATACAATGAACATGTTGTTTATCATCAGACAACCACAGAAGACTCATGCCTTTCCCTGGCTTTCAGTTGTCTATCATTTGAAATTCTTACTACTACAGAAGCAGCAGCCTTAACTTCACATGTTCTGGAGGTCGTGGCAAGGCTGCAGGAGCGATACTTTGCTGATCACATTCCTGAAACTCCTAAAAAGGCTCCACCATGTTGTGGTTGTAAAGTCTGCTCAGAGCCAGGAAAGAAGTAGAAAAGTTGTGGTTAGTGTCCCCAGTGCCCATCTGATTCATCCCTGTGTTTTCCTACTTGCTTTATGTTGTAGCATACAAACGTGAAGTACTGGGAAATTGACTGAGGTAGAACTGCTGCTAGGTAATGGCTCTCCATGGATTTCTACCGTCCATTGGCCACTACTTCATTATGCAAGCAGCCGCAGAATTTTAGCTCCTTCACTTGAGGAAATTATGGACTTCTTTATGGCCTGCTCAACACTTATCCACTGTCAGAACATGGTAGGTATTCTGTTTGCTGATTGACAAGTGCATTATAGTCCACAAATGGCACATCGTGGTGAACAGAACATATGCCACATTGTCATGGAGTACCCTGTTTGGGCAAATGTTAAAGGTTTAACTAGGTATTGAAGTGTTTGTTAGGGAACTTATGCATACTACACAAGGACCATCATGACTGTCCACGAAAACCAGAGTAAACGTAATAAGTCAAACAAATGTCTTGTGAGACTTATTCACCAACATTTGTACTTGCTTTGAAAGTGTGCAAACTCAATTAGTGACTTCTATCATAACCAATGTTACTGAAAAGGGGTACAGGTCACAATATCTTATATAATGACTTTTTTCACATCTTTAGTATAAGATGTGAAAACAATCTTCATACAAGATATTGTGCCCTATACCCTTTTTCAATTACACTGGGTATTATACAAGTTATTAATTCAGTTTTCACACTTTCAAAGCAAAAGTAGAAGTGTCAGTGAATGAGTCCCTCAGGATATTTGCTTGGCCTATTACTTCAGGAAAGATAGAGAGCAGTGCCCAGCATGTTTGCCTTAGTTTTAAATGTAGATATGCTTTCTCAGTTTGAGGAACAGGCCTCGAAAGGCATACTCAGACACCCCAAAGTTACATCCACAAACTAGACAGAGTTGAATTTAGCACAGTAAGTGCGCTGATGGTGTATGAAAGACATGTTTTCTTGAGCTTCGAATAGCTAGGGATGGAAGGCATTGCTATAGGTTCACTTGGCAATCATACAAGATTAGTCAGGACTCTGATGATGACAGAGAAATGAAAGGGTAAGAAAAGCTTACGGTTGGTGTGCCTTCCCAGGGATACTGCATAGGTAAAAGGAAGATAGTAAAGCTAGTACAGCTACACGTCATAACTTCATCTTCACCTACGGGTTCAAACCCATTGGTGCCACACTTGCCCACATACTGAAATACTATGGCATGTATGTGTAAATGCATGATCTGCTTGCCACGGTCATCCTACATCAGAACTTGGTAGATGTTCAGTTTGCTGTATAGTTATTGCATTACAGTCACAGCACTGCACATAATGGTGGATGGGACTTATGCTACGTTCTCACGGATTACACTTCTTGTCAAAAACTACTGTACTTTATGGCATTCTCAGTTTCAAAAGATAGATATGCTCACTCGGTTCAAGGAACTATTCCTTGAAAGCATACTCGGACACCCCCAATTTGCATCCACAAACTGGAAGGATTTGGATTTACCACAGTGAGTGCGCTAAAGACGCATGTAAGACATGACTTCTTGAGACTCGTGTTGCTGTCATGGGAGCCATTAGTAAAAGTTCACTAGGCATGCATTTGGTAATGTTCAAGAAGAAGGCAGACACTTGACAGGTGGTAAAATGAAGTCACTGATTCTGTCCTGTGGCGTATGAATATGATGGTCCCTTGCATGAAGGCGGTACGTTGATCTGAGTCACTGATCAGTTGGACTGGGCCTGCAGTAAGAAAGTCATGTGTGTGGTACGTGAATGGCATGTGAATGGACCATAAAGCAGTTGGTGCCTTGACATGGTTAATGGCTCACTTTCAGAAGTCTTGGTTTAAATATTCAGATACTTTGATAAGTATTTGTGCTTTGAGGCCATGATTTCTGTGGGTGCTAAAACCAACCAGTGTAAGTGGTGGATTAACTTTTAAAAAATATTACCAGATTTATATCTGTGGCCGTAAGATGGCTCTTAAAAACAACTGCTTTTTTATTTAGCTCATTATGGATAGCTGTGCATACTGGGCACTAACTCAGCAGGCACCTAGGCAAACACATTTTTTAAATCTAGACAACCAGGGAGTCCAGGGTGCATGACTGCTTCACCAAGTAATATTACCCAGAAGCCCTTGCAAACGTAAAACTTTGATAAACAGATTTTCATGACATTTCTGTGATGGAAAGACATGGAATCTACAGAGCCACATGTTTCCTACCAGAAAAGCTCTCACACGTCTCCCGAAAAGAACAGTACCCCTCTTGTGTGGATGGCCCGAGACAAATGGACACAAAAGACCCTAAATCACTACACAGAGATAAGCAATAGGGGTGGGTTCTTTATTTGGGGTCATGCTGTGGGGCCACCTATGCAAACCTCTGAACCAAAGACATTTTTGAAAACTAGACAACCAAGGGAATCCGGGATGGTGTGCCTTAATGCTGTACAAACCTCAAGCTCTACCTTCGATGTCTGTGAAGGAAAGTTCTGGAATCCGCAGGAATCCACAAAATTACTACCACTCTACATTTCCTTTCTTGTGCCAATTAAAATGCTGCCCCACTTGTGTGGCTGGGCTTACTGCCTGCTACAGGAACAGCTCAAACAAAGGTCAACAGGAGCCCTCAACTAGGGGACTCCCATTGACCTTGGCTTGACCGGTTTCAGTCACTGGCACTAGGCCTACCCACACATGTGAGATTCCATTTGAATCGGGTGATTTGGGGGGCACAAGGTTTGTGGCTCCCCACAGATTCCAGAATTTTCTATCTCAGAAATGAGAAAAAAAAAATGCATTTTTTTTTTTTTTTTTAGTCAAAGCTTGAGGTTTGCAAGGGATTCTGAACCAAAACACCTGGTGAGACCCACCCAAGTCAGCCCACCCTGGTTAAGGGTCAGGTTTTGGTGGAAGAATTTGATGCGGCCATGTTGCGCTTTGGGTTGTTTCCTGGTGTGGCCTATAAGCCTAACCACATACCAACACAAGTGGGGTACCAATTTTATCTTGAGACCTGGGAGAATGCTGAGTGGGTGGAAGTCTGTGGCTCTCCGCAGATTCCAGAACTTCCCATCACAGAAAAGTGAAGAACATGTGTTTCTTAGCCCAAGTTTGAGTTTTACAAGGGAACCAGTGTCCAAAAACCTGGTGAGACCTATGCAAGTCACCCTCCCCTGGATACTCCTAGGTGTCTAGTTTTCAAAAATGTACAGGTTAGCTAGGTTTCCCTATATGCTGGCTGAGCTAGGTTCCAAAATCTAGAGCTACCCAGATTGGGAAAAAAAGGTACGTTTTCGGTGGAAAAAAAAGTGATATGTCCATGTTGCGTTTTAGGCAGTTTCCTGTGGCAGGCACAAGGCAAACCGATACCATGTATATCAAAAGACTTGTGGGAGCACAGAACAGTAGAACATTTGTTATTACCAATTAGATTTCACTGCATTTATGCCTTTAAAATGTAAGCCAGTGTAGAACAAAAAGATAACATTTTGAAAACTAGCCTCTAAATCATACTCTACTGTAGGTACCCACAAATTCAGAGATGTAGAATTAACTACTGCTCCTAAATTCCACTTCTTGTTTCTGTTTTGGAAATACATGTTTCCCTGTATTCTCATTTTTCAATCTGCCTATTTCGCTATATGCTTTGGTATATACTCAATAGTCAATGAAAACCCACTGTACGGTGCAGCTCAGTTGTTGGCTCTCAGAATCTTGGGTTCTTGGAGAACCTACAAAACCCTATATATCCCTGCAACATAATGGTATATTGCTTTTGTAAATCAGCCATCATGACAAAAAGTTTCAAATGCCCGTTGTTTCCTACTCATTTTCGAAATGTCTTTATTTCAACAGTTATTTTCTCAGGGAAAACTGTGAGGGACCTATACATATGACCCTTTGGCTGAATGCGTAATTTTGTCTACTTTTCGGCAATCTATAGCTTTTCTGGAACACCCATGGGTTTTACACCACAAACTGAAAGTAGGCTGAGAACACAAAAAAAAAAAAAAAATAGGCTACCTCTTAAAAAAAATGCCAAAACTGTGGTACACAATTAGGTTTTTTGCTTCAGTTCTGCTTGTTCCTGAAAGCTGGGAAGATTGTGACTTTAGTACAGCAAACCGTTCGTGAATGCCATCCTTCATAAAAACAAATACAAAAAAATAAAAAAAGACACTTTTCCCTACTTTTCGCAAAAAGTGCAATTTAGATATATTTTGCCTATTTTATTGGTCCCCTGCAGGGAAAGCTACAAACCCTAGGTATCTTTAGCATTCCCAGGATGTTGGAAAAACAAGGAGGCAAATTTGGTGTGGATACCATATCTGGAAAAAATGATAGAGCCTAAGCGCAAACTTCCCCCAAATAGCCAAAAAAGGGCTTAGCACTGGAGGGGGAAAGGTCCAGCAGCCAAGGGGTTAACAAGCCATAAACGTACCAATCAATTTTGTGTGAACATTCGCTTCCAGAATAACATCAAAAAAGACACATTAAAAAATGTTTGTATAGACAATCCTATAGGTGTGTGGTTTGTTAATTTTCTAAAAAGTTTCCTCCTGACGAAGAGCCGTATAAGTCAGAAATGCAATGGGGTTAAATCACAGCGTCGAGGTCATGTATAAATTGAAAAAGAAGTTACCAAAAGTCAATGAGCTTTATATACGTTTTCTAAAATAATCAAGGCTGGAAATCATGAGATGAATCACGGAAGATATTCATATAAACTACAACTTTGAGAAACTTATCTGAGTTGAATTCAATCATTTCAATTGACTGATTTTGAATGCTCCATCAACGTGGGTTTAATTACGAAGTGTGAAATATGGCGATCAAAAGCGCGGGAGATAACAAGAGTGTTTAAATCGTGAAAAAAGAAAAACAATGTTCAGCCTTTTACAAAAACTGAATGCAATTTCAGGAACCTTGTAAATTATTCAGTCTGCTACATACCAATTTACATATTACAGTTTTCCTATGGAACCCACATTTGACTTTCTCGCGCACAGCAAATAATGCAAAGAAAATTAGACAAACTAATCACAATAATTGACAATTTCTAACACATGCTCCAAACAAAGTAGTATTTCCAACAGTAAACTAAAATTTCCTAAAAGAACAACTTGCCAACACATCAGGTACTGTAACATTACATATATTAAAAATGCTCTCACCGTAAAAGAAGCTTTCACCTACTGGACCGTATACTGTTGCAAAAAGCACATCACCACTCAAGAACAAACAATTCCTATCTAATCTTAAACACAAAGGTTAAACAATTATGGCGGTAGTGAAGGGCAAGTGTAAGGTTATGCTTTAGATTTAGATTTTCTATCTTTTTTTATTTTGCGCCATAGGTCTGTGAATATATAAGTCAACCTCAATTCCACTTTAAACGTATTTTTGGGCAGGGAATATTTTACAGCACACAGGTGCCGTAGTACCTCTGCTGATAGAAGTTAACATCTTTTTCTAGAAAATCCTATTTTTGCAACATAATTCTGATTCCAGTTTCATTAATTTGCACCAACATTTGGATAGTTGGAGGGGGGCGAGCAAGAAAGTGTTCAGGATTCAAGCCTTCAACGTGCTAAAATTGGTGCAGATTGGCCAAACGATTGAAATATTATACGTGAGATCCCTGTTTATTTTTTTTTAACACTAAACCTGGTGCAGTCAAAACTCAAAAACCTCTGGATAAAAAAAAAAATCCCCAAATCTATATGAGATAATGGCCTTTCCAGTGTCCCTTCTCTGCTTGGTGAATTTTCATCCAGCTGTTTCTGAGACATAAGAACAACATTTCACTGTCAACTATGCATGTATAAGAGCTGTACATGTCTATCATCCATAGTGACAAGGAGAACACACGTCAAACTACTTAAAACGAGCACCGTTCATATGAGGTGGACCCAAATGTTGCTCTCCCTTCATATGTGCGCAAATATAGCAAACATAAATACTCAGCAGTAGAGTAGCACTGCATGATTCATAAGCACGCCCTGATCTGCCCACTTCTGCTGATTTCTCCCCAAACAGTCATACAGAATGGAAGAGACCACAGAAAAGAAAGGCCTCTACCCCAACCCCTGTCTTGGCCTGCTGTTCATTTGGTCAGTATCCCCAGCGCTCCTACACCCTCACAAAAAGGGTGGAAGAACGTAGCTCATAGCTGTACCACTGACTTACTCACAGAGTGTAAACAGGAGAGTAAGACCGCTATGAGCAATTACAGTCTTAATCCCCACCTGAGGCCAGTAGGGAAAAGTTAAACAGGTGACAGCTATGAGCTGTTCCAGCCTTCCAACTCATTTGGTCGGGCCAACTAGATAGTGCATGTGCCGCCTTCTATGTGTCGCACTGTGGGCTTAACAAGAACTTTCAAGGCTTGGTTGGATTTCCTGTCGCTCATTTGCCTGCTTCTTTTCATGTCCCAGCTAGTCAACCTTATGTTTGTCGCGCCCATGGAGCCTAGCCTCTTTACCACCTATTTTGACAAGCTGACTTTTATGCTGCTACTGTCTGCTTTTCAAGCACTTCTTTTTTTCCTTTTTGGTTAGGCACTCCATGGGAGAGCATTTGTTTTCCAGCTGCCTCCGTCGTGTACTTCTCTTCACCTGCGCTATATGTTGCTCACTGCTGTCCATGTGCTTTTTCCCTCCCTTCCATGCTTTGCTCGCCCTCGTGTATTTAACCAATACTTTCCCACATGTGTGCTTCTCCCCACCTTTTACACATTGCTCGTGCCTGTTTTATCTCCCCATCCCAGTCCTCTGTGTTGCTTCCCGTGACCCACAGGCTCCCCTCTCATTAGTTACTTCTCCTCCTTACAACAGCCCTGTGTTGCTTCCCCCTACCCACACCTTCCGTGTTGCTCCCCACTTGTGCCTAAAAAAAAAAAAAAAAGGAAACCCACCACCTCACGCTGCTTATTAATTTGATTATTTACCGTTCCAAATCTGTAAATTGCATCACTTTGTAGGCATGTAGTTCCACTCGCAAATGTGAGACGTGCACCTATAAAATTACGCCTTTTTGTCATAGCGCCTTTTTGTAGCTTTGTTTTCTGTAGCCATACTTCACATCATGGGGATGCAGTACAGCAAAGCTAAGTTGGCAAAGCCAACAGGTCACATGGGTCAATGCTGGTTTTTGAAAGAGCTGGGAAAATAGGGATAATTTGGTGCATGCAAGGAAGACAGTAGAACAGGAGTTCGTTGCCCCGTGGCTTTTGATTGTAGCTCTCCACCTACATTAACCTACACAAACATTTTATAGTAAGGGAAAGACCATGATCACTGCCTACAAATCACACTTGTCCGTTTGTGAGGTTTGTCCCAAAAGGACAATATCTTGGGTGCTCACCAAATTGCCAAAATTAAAGACCTACTGCAAACGGCAAAAAAATGTTAACAGTCACAAATATGCAGACTGGAATCCCCAACGAAAGTGAGCATTCCTAATTCCCAGCCCTTTATCTTTTCCTGGACAGTATCGGAATCCATGAGTATTTTCAAACAAACTGATTTAGTATGAACCTAACATCTGGTAACCAAAAATTCTTCCGTAACTAGCAACCGAGCCACATGCCATGTGTTACCCATACTTTAGTATGCAACAATTATTTCCTTAAGACTGATACGGGTATGAAGCCTACACGGGTATGAAGCCTACATTTTCTGAGGCATGTGCAGCTGTGCCATTCAAAAGGTTTGCAATGACAGGATTACATTTGCAAACATATGCCAAACAATTGGGCGACTAAGCGATTCAGATTGCAGAAACACAAGTACTTTTGCTAGTGAGTCAAAAAATCCAACCCTTTATTTTCTAAACTGACCACATCAGACAATGCTTTTTATGTGCAAGAATGTAACTGGACTTGACACACTGACTGAAAAGAGGCGAGGAACTCAAACAAAGATCTAAATAGGTTTGGAAAAAATAGCTGCCCTGCAGGAAAAGTTGTCGTTAACGCATATGTAAATACCATGGCACATAGGAGTGAAGGAATTTACTTGAGTGGACAAGACAACAGATTCAGCTGGAAATGCAATAGTGCAAACTTGAAAGGTCAACATTATCACTAAACCACAATCAAGGCTGAATGCAGAAACCTCAATGGCAATACAACACAAATGAAAAGGAAAACACTCCTTATAAGCGTATTGCTTCTTAAAACACAGAGCTATCTCAACCATTACCGCTGATCAATCAGTACAAATATACCTTGTTTGTGGTTGATTCATGCTATAGATTATTGTGGGTGCGGCCACAAACAGCTGCCAATGCTTCAACAGTCATCTAAGACTTCCATTTCAGTGCTTGGAGCAATGACAGGAATGTGTGTGTTTCATTCAGATAACAGTCTGCCGCTCATCACCAAGGCCTTTGCTGAGATTGGGAGACCAGATGATCACCTCAGACCAGTTTAATTCCAATCAGTCAAACAGCACTGCCGGGAGGATCACTGGCACAATTAACAAGCCTTGAACACAACAGGATTCTTGTAGAACCATAAACTGTATCAGTTGTAACGGTCTCTCAACAGTTTGGCAAGAAGTATTTTTCAGAACAGCACACCATACAAAAACAACCTTAGAAGAGTATATATCTGATCATTGCCTTGGGGAAGCAAAGTTGCAGACCAATTTATGTGTCACTCTGTTACACACACTCGAGGAAAATAGAAAACTGGGTATACTGAAAAGCCCTCAAGACTTCACCTTAGAAACAAACAGGTACTGGTGGTTAGTGCCTTTCAAAAAACAAAGAACAGCTGAAGAGTTCTCACCAAGGGCAATAAAAAAAAAACATTGCCACCACCAAACTCAACCATGATGTTAGCTGTCACCTTGGACACCATAATGGAAGAATTGCAGGGTATTAAGCTCTCAATATGAACTGTGGAGACATCTACACTGTCTGCTAACAGAGAGATGAGAGATGCACAGTGAGCGGGCCACCTTGAAAATGTAACCCGTTTTTGCAGGGTAATTCAAAAACTAAGACAATGGAAAGAAGACAGACTCCTACTTGGCAATAGGAAGACAGCTCTTTATTGTTGCAACAGGAAGATCAACCCTCCTCACACAGGCAGGCAGCTGATCTCCATCTGCTGTTATATGGACAGCTTCTTATTTACAAAACCACACAATGCTTCGTTCCAAAACAGTAAACAATGAATCACTACATAGTTATATGTGAAGTGTGAAGAAACATGCCTCCCGCGACCCTATGACCTTAAACTTTAACCGAAATTATTACACATCTTTTATTGCTGAACTGCAATTTATAATTGACTTGTCAGTAACCGACTGAAAACAGAAAAACATTAGAACACCTGTGACCCCATAACTCTAAAGTCTAAAATATTTCCCTACACGTTTTTCATTTGTGGCTTTTACAATGCTTGGCAAACTCATTATTCTTTGATATTGAATGCCTGCACATTTGCAGTAAATACAACTTTAATAACGTCACCTTTATCATTGTGAACTAAGACTTCCGGATATTCTCGAAATGATTTGCTTTCCTGAACCCACTGACTGGTGAGATGGAATCTCAAAAGAACGTTAGCGGATTAAAAACACAGATACAGGTGGGTAACATCAACATTTTTGGTATTTTAACATCCGTAAAAGGTACAGACAAAATCAAGTTTGGGCGAACATTCTGCTCACCAGCTCCTACAAATACGGTTCTGGTACATGCAACATTATACTGTCTCTGCTGACTGGTGCAAAGAAGAATTTACAGGTGTCTATCAACTAAGTTTAGAGACACCAGGAGGCCTAATGCACTAAAAGCATAGAACGAAATAATGGAGACCTCGACACAACTCAGACGATCTAACACCATCAAAAAGAACGAGAGCTCAAAACCACATGCAGCCAAACGAACAACTCATCCCAAAATCACCCCACCACTTCCTTTAAACCTTCACGTACAGTACTATGTCAAAAAGTGGAGAAAATAAAGTAGCATAAAACTCTTCATTTCTTGGGTAAATCAGTACCGCAAAATATGTGCAATAACTCTATGGATTAGTTATGGTCACCACCAACTAAATTTATAATTGTACTTTTCTGCATACAATGTTACCAAAAGTAATGCTTATGATTATGTAATGGAATATTTAAAAAAAAAATACCATGTGGCCTACTCTCTTCAGCATGCCAACTACTTTGCAGTGCCCCCACTTCCGGTCACAATCAGTTTGTGCTGTGTGAACTCGTAATACGCTAAAAAAGGAAAGATAGGTTGTTATTTTGTCTCCTATCCGCAGGCAACTGGTTCTGCTATTAGGGTGAATCCACGGTAGGAAATAATTCAAACAATGCAATTGATATACACTGCTGTTCCAGTTGAAGCTGTCAAGGAATCAATCCTCTCCTTCCATCCACATGTGCCTAACAGTCCTTTATCACAAAAGCACATTTTAGCTGTCACAGTGCAACAAGACTTCGCTAGGTAGCTGCATCCACTCTGGTCTTACACTGATATTACTGTGGAAGGCGGAGCCTGGCCATCACCAAGGTGGCTGACTTGAGTAGCTCCAAAGCAGAAACCATAAAGGTGGAAGCTACTGTTTAGGCCATTCATGGGAGTAGTGCCTGAATCCTTGCTGATTTACATGAGGATGACCAGGAGCGGAGGTCGAGCTCCGAAGGCCGCGATGAATCACTGTCCCTGCAGGCCACCACCTCCAGTTTACACTGGCCCAAGTCCTCTTGGAATATCAGACCCTGCCCTAGTAAATGTCACTCTGGACTTGCACCTCAATTCTTAAATGTGGCTACCTTTTCTAGGACCTAGAATAGGGGTTGGTCATAAATATAGAGCAATGGTCCACCTTTTATACAAAACCCTATGGCAACTGTTAACAGTTACCTCTCAAGCATTATTTACATTGGCAGGGGGAATAGTCAAAAGGAGCCGTGGGTGTCTAAAGGCCATACATTGTGTAATCTTGGAGATGCACTCCCTATCCAGTGAGCGAGGCATCTATGATGATGGTTTCCTGTGGAACTGGGTCTAGAAAGACCCTGCAACAGGTTGTTGGTGTTCCACCACTGCAGGGAGCAATGTGCATAACTATGCCAGGAGCCGTATTGTAAGTAACAACAGGTAATCAAAGGATAACTGCCCTTTGATGTGTGTGGGGTGGGGGGTGGGGGGGGGGGGGTGGGGGGGGAATCTGATGGAGAAGCCTTAAACTTTTTGTCAACTTTGGGGTGATGTCTTTCACAGGCTCTTTGAGGATGTCCCCAACAGGCTTGAACATACCTTTTAACACGTGCAAATTCTGGAGGATCCTCTGTGTAGTGGAGAGGGTCTCCAGCAGGAAATCATCTTCCTCAGGCTAAACGTACATCTCAGCTTTATGGAAAGCAGTTGCCTTGTGTAGAACATTGTGGTAAGAGGTAGTATCATCAGGTGAAGAGGGCTTGGTGAGGTTCTGTGAGAAAGTAGCCTTTTTCTAGCATGTTATCCCCATTTTTGGTCTGTTTGTCAGTGTGTTTGACTGTCACTGGGATCCTGCTAGCCCAGCGCTTATGCTCTCTCTTTTCGCAAATTTGTCACTACATACTGGTAACCCAGTATTCCATCCCAAATTGGCATACCGGTGTCCCCTTGTAAGTCCTTAGTATAAGGCACTTAGGTACCCAGGGCATTGGGGTTCCAGGGGATCCCTATGGGCTGCAGCATTTCTTTTGTACCCATAGGGAGCCCATGCAAAGGCTTCTACACGACTGCGATTGCAGCCTGTGTGAAATGGTGCATGCAACCTTTCACAGATATTTTCACTGCACCAGGTCACTTATAAGCCACCTATATGTCAGGTCTTCCAACCCTGAAGGCTAGGTGCAAAGTACCTGTGTGTGAGGGCACCCCTGCACTAGCAGAGGTGTCCCCAGGTAGTCCATGACCATTTCCGGACTTCGTGAGTGCAGGGACGCCATTTTACGTGTGCACTGGACATAGGTCAATACCTACGTCCAGCTTCACAATGGTAACGCCGAATAATGCGAAGGAAGCTGTCTAACACCTGGGAATTGTACCCAAATACTGATTCTAGTATTGGTTGCCATACCAGCCTTCTGAGGTTTTCCAGGCAGCTCCAGCTGCTGCCACCTCACAGACAGGTTTGTGCCCTCCTGTTGCTCAAGCAGCTCGAGCTCAGGAAGGCAGAACAAAGCAATAAAATGCAAGGTACTTCACACAGGTAAGTATGGAACTTTGAATTAAACCAGTAGTACACACAGTATAGGTTAAAATGACAATCTATTTTAAAAGTGGACACTGCAAAAATCAACAGTTCCTGGAGGAGGTAAGTTTGCTTAGGTTTCTCAGGAAAGTAAAGCACTTACAGAGTCAGTCTCCTGGGCATAGGCAGCCCACCACTGGGGGTTCAAGGCAACCCCAAAGCAACCGCACCAGCAACACAGGGCCGGTCAGGTTCAGAGGTCAAAGGAGGGCCCAAAACACATAGGCTCCTATGCAGAACAGGAGTGCTCCCTGTTCCGGTCTGCTGGCAGGTAAGTACCTGCATACTCGGGGAGCAGACCAGGATTTTTTGTAGAGCACAGGGGAGGGGTGGGTGGGTGGCAGGCACACAAAACACACCCTCAGCGGCACAGGGGCGGCCGGGTGCAGTGTGCAAGGTAGGCGTCAGGTTTGCTATAGAAAGCAATGGAGGGACCTGGGGGTCACTTAGGCGATGCAGGAAGGGAACAGGAGGGGTTCTCGGGCCAGCCACCTCACGGTCCTAGGGGCTGCGGGTGCAGTGCTTGGTCCAGTCGTCGGGTTCCTGGTTACCAGGCAGTTGCGGTCAGGGGGAGCCTCTGGACCCTCTCTGCAGACGTCGCTGTGGGGTTGCAGGGGGGTCAGCTCAGGTTACTCATGTCATGGCAGTTGCCTGGGAGTCCTCTCTGCAGTGTTGGTTCTCTGGAGCTTGAGCCGGGGGCGTCGGATGCAGAGTGAGAAGTCTCAAGCTTCTGGCGGGAGGGGAGAGTTTTTTCAAAGTTGTTTCAAAGTTGTAAAAATGTTTTAGTTTATGAACAGTGCCGCTGTTCTCTGGAGTTTCTTGGTCCTTCGGGTTCAAGGCAGTCCTCTGAGTCCTCAGAGGTCGCTGGTCCCTGTCGGATGCATCGCTGTGCAGGTTCTTTGAGTCTGGAGACAGGCTGGTAGGGCTGGGGCCAAGTCAGCTGTTGTCTACGTTGTCTCTGCGGGGCTTTCAGGTCAGCAGTCCTTCCTTTTGTAGGTTGCAGGAATCTGATTTCCTGGGTTCAGGGTCGTCCCTAAATACTGAATTTAGGGGGGTGTTTAGGTCAGGGGGGCAGTAGCCAATGGCTACTGTCCTGGAGGGTGGCTACACCCTTTGTGCTTCCTCCCTGAGGGGAAGGGGGCACATCCCTATTGAGGGAATCCCCCAATTTCAAGATGGAGGATTTCTAAAGGCAGGAGTCACCTCAGCTCAGGGCACCTTAGGGGCTGTCCTGACTGGTGGGTGGCTCCTCCTTGTTTTCCTCATTATCTCCTCCAGCCTTGCCACCAAAAAGTGGGGGCAGTGGCCGGAGGGGTGGCATCTCCACTAGCTGGGAAGCCCTGGGGTGCTGTAACAAAAGGCATGAGCCTTTGAGGCTCACCATCAGGTGTTACAATCCCTGCAGGGGGAGGTGGGAAGCACCTGCACCCAGTACAGACTATGTTCCTGGCCACAGAGTGACAAAGGCACTCACCCCATGTGGCCAGAAACTCGTCTGGTTGTGGCAGGCTGGCAGAAGCTGGTCTGCCTAGCACTAGGAGTCGGACTGGTATTCAGGGGGCATCTCTAAGATGGCCTCTGCGTGCATTTTTCACTAAATCCCACACTGGTATCAGTGTGGATTTATTGTGCTGAGAAGTTTGATACCAGACTTCCCAGTATTCAGTGAAGCCATTGTGGTGCTGTGGAGTTCCTAATGACAACTCCCAGACCATATACTCAATATGGCTACACTGCACTTACAATGTCTAAGAATGGACTTAGACACTGTAGGGGCATGTTGCTCCGGCAGCTATGCCCTCACCTGTGGTATAGTGCACCCTGCCTTAGAGCTGTAATGCCTGCTAGAAGGGTGAATTACCTATGTCACAGGCAGTGGTTTGTGGGCATGGCACCCTGAGAGGGGTGTTATGTCGACTTTGCCTTTTTCTCCCCACCAGCACACACAAGCTACAAGGCAGTGTGCATGGGCTGAGTGAGGGTTCCCTCAGGGTGGCATAATACATGTTGTAGCCCTTAGGGACCTTCCCTGGCCACAGGGCCCTTGGTACCATGAGTACCTTTTACAAGGGACTTAACTGTGTGCCAGGGTTGTGCCAATTGTTGAAACAAAGGTGCAGTTTTATGGGAAGAACACTGGTGCTGGGGCCTGGTTAGCAGGGTCCCAGCACACTTGGGGGGGGGGGGGGGGTGGACACATAACCATGCCAACAGAGGAACTTTCCTACAGACAGCATTTGCATATGAGAAGATCTGTGCTTGAAAAAAAAGGAAACTTGCAGTCGGAGCTCCACTTGAAAAGAACCTGTCCCCCAAATGTCCCTGGGAAAGAAGTGGTGTTATGGGATACGGTGCTGAGGCCAGCAGGGAGACACTCAACTCCACCCTATCTTTCTGATATGCGCATCAGCTGCTGAGTGATAGCACCGCAGCCCCCGCCACATGGAAATCTGTGCGGCCTGAGAGAGTGCCTTACAACACAGTGGCAAGCACAGGTAGGCACTTTGTAAAAATACCGGACTGCTGGTGGTGAGTTGGTTTACTGCTGCTTGTGCGGAGCCCTAAAGAAAGGGCGGTATGAGCCTGTGTTTAACTGACGAGGAAGCGATTGCAAGGCTGGTGCAAAAAAGGGGGTGTGCTTGGCCCTCCCCAACAAGTTTGTGAAGGAGGGTAGTTGGTGAAGGGAAGTGTGCAGGTGTGGTTAAGAGCAGCAGGCTCCAGGCCAGTAGGCTATGTCAGCACAAGAGGCCTGAAAAGGCCATAGATACCACCCTGAATGCGCCCTGTCTCTGAAGCTAAGCAGGGTCAGGCCTGGTTAGTACTTGGATGGGAGACCACCTGGGAATACCAGGTGCTGCTGTAGGCATTTTGCATCTCACTGACAGTAGGTGGTGCTCGCCCGGAACTCAATTACAAAGCTTCCTTGCTGATTTCACTTTTCATTTTTTATACTCTTTTTTTCATACATTTTAAAAAACGCAATGGCACTAAAACTAAAGTGGCCACTAACTTTCCAAAGGAAAATTGAGAATTGGTCTGCAATTTACCCTCAGACCAAAATGAAGAGAACATTTGCCCTATGACAGGCAAGGCGACCCCTAGCTAAGGCTTTGCTTTCTGCCAGTCGGTGTAGAGCTGCTGCCAGCTAGTGCGGAAGGACTGCACCGGTGCCAGCTCCTGATCCAGGCCTCCTTCTTTTCACTGTCCTCAGCAGCCCGGGAGCAAGAGGCAGACAGCCAGGCTGCCGGCAACGGGGACCCAGGACCCAGACAGCATTCAGACCCTCATTTCGCTTTTCTATGTGCACACAGGGGCCGGCACTGGCAATGGACAGGATTTGCATATAAGGAGGTGTCTGTGGCTGTGCTCGGAAAAAGGAAACAGGCAGAGCACCAGGGAAAAGAGAGACAGGTTATTTTCCGTGGAGCTCTAACTGCAAGATTCTTTTTTTCCAAGCACAGCCCCCCTTCCCTGCCACATATACAAATAAATAATGTCCAGGCCCAGTGCCCCCACCCCCATAGACAAGAAACCGAGACAAGGGTCTTGTCTATGGGCTCAGGACACTGGACCTGGACATTATTTATATGCATATGTCACATATGCCAGGCGGCATTCCACCGCATGTGGACCTCAGCAGAACGTTATGTAGTTTTTAGCTAATTCTACGGAGAACAACTCAGTGAGCTCCGTCCACCCTTAAAGTACAGAGGTCCTCACCTTTGCACAGCGCCCTTTTCCGGATGTACTATTACTCCAGGAGACTCATCTCCTGCGCAACTGCTGTCCTTTCTTGGGCCGTAAAGGATATAATAGGGTCTACCATATATGGCATGCCAGGGGATCCAGAAGAGTGGCCATATTGCTCCGACGATCCTTTCCCACAGTGGTTTCACATGAAAAAAGTAACCCCCATGGTATGTTTTTAATCCTCACTGGAACACTTGAGGGACGTGCCATTAACCCTGTAAGTATATATGCTCCACCAGTGGCTCTCCATACCTTCCTCCGAGACCCTTCCCCTCACTTACTAGATCTCCAACAGGGGGTGACCTTGATAGGGTACAAGCTTAACACAGTTCTGGCTCCCAAAATTGATACCTCTGGATTTCCTTCCACTTCTTGACATACTAGTGCTCGTCACTTTTCCGACTGGGCCACTTCGCTTGGCTTGGCTTGTGTGATGTGTGGCGGACATGGCATATGAGACAAGCAATTTACACATACCTCCCCAGCACATCACACTCACTTACGCATAGATTTGATGTTTATGCCAGCAATGGATTGCTGCTGCAATACCTGGGTCCAAATTCTACAGAGAGGCATTTCTGATCAATCCCCAATCTTCCTTCACCTAGGTCCCTCCAGAGGCGGCATACGTCAGATATGGCACCTCAAAGCATGGTTTTTAGGGTACAAATCATATGTCCACGCCTTAGGTGCTTAACTCCAGAACTATTTTAGTAACAATGAATGTTTGGTCTCTTCTGCTGGCACCCTCTGCGCTGCCAGCAAGACGACCCTATGGGGATTCGTTAAAGGCTATCTTCGGACACACAAACGAATCTGCTAGCTTCCAATTAGCCAGTTGGAGGCATGTGCACTTCGCATGGAAGCCAGTATCGCGAAAGAGCCAGGTGAAGCCACCACCCATGAACTTGGCCTCCTGAGAGATGAAATATGGCAACAGTCTCTTGAGGCACCCAAGCATCTATGGCAAGCTACTAAGGCCAATATACACGGCTGGGGTGACGAGAATGGTAAACTTCTATACTGGCTAGTCTCCCACCATCAAACGTCTAGGATTGTGCCAGAACTCATTGACTACGAGGGCAATAAAGTACACATGCTACCTGACATAGCACAAACCTTTGCCATTTACTACCATATATTATACACAGCTCCACATAATCAAGACGCAAACTACTCCATGCAATTCCTCTCGGAGATGTCCCTCCACCACTTATCACATAGGCTCAAATGCTGGATGAACCTCTTACAGATCCAAAAATAGCTGCAGCTCTCTCAGTGATGGCCCTTGGGAAACCCCTGGCCCTGATGTTTTCCCGACCGAATACTACACCTCCTTTGGAGAAACTTTAGTCCTTAAATTGTTGGCCCTCTAATAAAGAGATAGAACATGTCAGCACCTTTCCACCTGAACTGGACACAGCATCAATTGGGGTGATACCAAAAACTCAACCTCCAACTGCCTCTTGCGCAGCTTAACGGTCCATATCTCTTATCAACTGTTAGGCTAAAATATATGCTACCATACTAGCCTCACTGCTTAGTACGTGCTTCCCACACTGATACACCCAGATCAATGCAGCTTTATATCAGCGCAAAGCACAAGGCACTGCATCCAATGCCTCCACTTGCCTCTAAACTGACCTAGCACTGCTTTTCCTCGACTTTGAAAAGATGTTCGATACGGTGGACTGGGGCTATCTGGAGACAGTTTTGTTGCACACCGGCTGCGACCCTATTTTCGTAAAGTTGTCCAGGCCTTTTACTCCAACCCAAAGGCACAAGTACATATGAATGGGGTTTTATCTTGCGACTTTCCTATCAGATGGGGAACTAGACAGGGATGCGCCTCTCCCCTTTGCAGTCACAACTGAACTACTGGCACATCTGATACACAGTGATGCCCAGATCCGAGGCTGGAACTGGAGGGGGAAGGGAGGAGGGGTGGAAAGAAGATCACATTACTCTATACGCGAATAATGTCCTCCTTTACCTGGTTAACCGTGCCATTACAGGTCCCCGCTGTCTTCACATCTTTCAATGTTTTGAAGCAGCCTCAGTCCTCCGACTGAACCCCTCAAAATCAGTGCTCATGCCCTTGGCACCCTCTCAGGACAGCTTTGACCGGCAAACTGACATTCCCATCCGTTGTCTCAGTATTAAGTACCTGGGCATTTGGGTGTCTTTACATCCCAAGCTTGTTTGGAGTCTCAACCTGGAACCTTTGGTGAGGAAAACCAAGCAGGATATTACTAAATGGCAATCTCTTCCATTAAACCTCATGGGCTGTATTGCTCTCTATAAAATTATGATTTTGCCACAGTTCCTTTACGTTTCGCAAAATACTCTGCTTTCTAGACCACAGAGGCCGTTCTGACTCCAAATCAGGACCGCAACCTCATTCCTATGGCAAAGCGCCCGACCCCGGCTTGCATGCCAGTGTACCATGTATGAGGGTGACCTAGGAATGACTAACATGTACCTGTATTACCTGGTTTCCCACCTTCTCATGATCCATGAGAGGTTCAATGGTGGCTGGGCAGACCCTGCTTATTGCTTGGAATTGTCCTTCATGAGTTTTCCTCAAATACTGTCTATGTTATGTGGCTCCCTGAACCCCAAGGATACTACTCCTGTCACCAAAATAGTCTTGTTAACCTGAAGAGCTGCTCTGCGACATATTCAAAGGATGAATACACTCACACAGCAAAGTCCTCTCTGGCACGGCACTTGGCTTCGTGAATCCCCGAAGCTAAAGGGCTTTGAGCACTGGGACCTCATCAGCTTGTAACAACTGGGGGACATCTGGTCAGGAACTTAAATGAGGTCATTTCAAGACCTAAAGCATGACTATGCGCTCACAACCATGCTTCTTTATAAATACCTGCAACTTCTGCATGACCTCTATGTGCAGGTCTCCAGAACCGACCCCCTTCCAGAATTCAGCCCTCTTGAAGGCCAAACTCTTCATGGGGACACAAGGCAGAGGAAAGATATCTCAAATCTATTGCACACTTATCATAAACACTCCCGGGGATTTAACCTGCCTTAGATCTCGTTAGGAGGACAAGATAGATTCCTTTGAAGAGGATGATTTACAGAGATGCGTTAATAGCCCCAGAAACCATTACTATTTCCTTGCGCTTGCAGCTGGTTCAGTTTTACTACCTCCATGCTGCTTAAGACTTCATCTTGCAGGTCTCCTCTCTGAGCCCGATTCCACCCGCTGCAGCGCTACCCCAGCCAATTTCTACCATATGGTGTGGGTATGTGCTCAAATTCAACACTACTGGACAGCTATAGCAGATGAACTCGCTAAGACAGTTGAGTGGGAGGTCCCTCTTTCTCCCAGCGAGATCTTGTTGGGGATTCTGGAGGGTGGTGAGGCACGAGAGCGTACAGAGCATGGCTGGAAATGGCCCTCCTGCTTGCTAAACATGCTATTATGGCCCACTGGACAGCTCATGTACCCCTTCCCCCTCTCACAATGGCGCAGGGGAGCTGACTGGTGTGCCCAACAGGAAAGGTCAGTCTGTGAGGCCAGGGTTACTCCAGAAAGCATAACGGAGTATGGGGTAAATGGCTGGAACAAATTCCCTAGGGGGCCATCTGCTGAAGAAAGAGGTGGTCTATCTCATGCTATCATACTTGCTCTTGGATGAACCTTTTGTATACTCTTGCTATGAGCAATAACAGTTAAGTGCTAAATGCTGCCTATACAATATACTATTTTCTTTTCTCACAATAAAACTTAAAGTTTGTAATAGAAAAAAAGAAGCACAAGAGCTAGATGGTGATGCTTCAGAAGGATGGGTACTCACTGCGGTGCTTGGCAATGGGCTGGCGGCGGGTTTTTCAGCTTCTACGTCTGAGTCAAACTCCTCCAAGAAGAACTCCTGCTCAATCTCGGCACCAGACGTGGCCAGCTGCTGCAGAGCTTCCTCGCCACCTTCTCCAAAGATATCTGGAGTGTAGGAAAATGACTCCCTGTTGCAGTTAACCTCCACCCACTTTTTGCCTGATATTGATGCTGACTTGACTGAAGTGTGCTGGGACCCTGCCAACCAGGCCCCAGCACCAGTGTTCTTTCACTAAAATGTACCATTGTTCCACAATTGGCACATCCCTGGCACACAGATAAGTCCCTTGTAAGAGGTACCAGTGGTACCAAGGAAGGTCCCCAAGGGCTGCAGCATGTGTTGTGCCGCCCTAAGGGACCTAACACATGCACACTGCCATTGCAGATGTGTGTGTGTTGGTGGGGAGAAAAAGACGAAGTCGACATGGCATCCCCCTCAGGTTGCCATGCCCACAAAATACTGCCTGTGGAATAGTTAAGTCACCCCTCTAGTAGGCCTCAAAGCCCTAAGGCAGGGTGCACTATACCACAGGTGAGGGCAAAGCTGCATGAGCAATATGCCCCTACAGTGTCTAAGTCTAATTCTGAGACATTCTAAGTACAGTGTGGCCATATTAAGTACATGGTCTGTGAGTTTGTCAAAACGAACTCCACAGCTCCATAATGGCTACACTGGATACTGGGAAGTTTGGTATCAAACTTCACAGAATAATAAACCCACACTGATGTCAGTGTTGGATTTATTACAAAATGCACACAGAGGGCATCTTAGAAGATGCCCCCTGTAATTTACCCAATCCTTCAGTGCAGGACTGACTGGTCATTGCCACCCTGCCACAGAGACGAGTTTCTGCCCCCCTGCAGTGAGAGCCTTTGTGCTCTCTGCGGACAGAAACAAAGCCTGTACTGGGTGGAGGTGCTTCTCACCTCCCCCTGCAGGAACTGTAACACCTGGCGGTGAGCCTCAAAGGCTCATGCCTTTTGTAACAGCACCCCAGGGCATCCCCCAGGGTGGGGTAGAGCTAGTGGAGATGCCCGCCCCTCCGGCCACTGCCCCCACTTTTGGCGGCAAGGCAGGAGAGAATAGTGAGAAAAATAAGGAGGAGTCACCCACCAGTCAGGACAGCCCCTAAGATGTCCTGAGCTGAGGTGACCCCTGCCTTTAGAAATCCTCCATCTTGAGATTGGAGGATTCCCCCAATAGGATTAGGGATGTGCCCCCCTCCCTTCGGGGAGGAGGCACAAAGAGGGTGTAGCCACCCTCCACGACAGTAGCCATTGGCTACTGCCCTCCTGACTGATTCAGTATTTAGGGGCGACCCAGAACCCAGGAAATCAGATTCCTGCAACCTACAACAAGAAGGACTGCTGACCTGAAAGCCCTGCAGAGACGACGGAGACTAAAACTGCTTTGGCCCCAGCCCTACCGGCCTGTCTCCAGACTCAAAGAACCTGCACAGCGACGCATCCAACAGGGACCAGTGGCCTTTGAAGTCTCAGAGAACTGCCCTGAACCCGAAGGACCAAGAAGCTTTAGTGAACAGCGGCTCTGTTCAAAAACAGCAACAACTTTGAAACTTTCTTGCAACTTTTGAAGACCTCACTCTTCCCGCCAGAAGCGTGAGACTTCACCCTCTGCACCAGATGCACCCGGCTCGAGCTCCAGAGAACCAACACTACAGGAAGGTCTCCCAGGCGACTGCGACCTCGTGAGTAACCCGAGACGACCCCCCTGGACCCATACAGTGAGAATCCAGAGGCTTCCGCTGACCGCAACTGCCTGTAACAAGGAACCAGACACCTGGACCAAGCATTGCACCCGCAGCCCCCAGGACCAGAAGGAACCGAACTCCAGTGCAGGAGTGACATTCAGGGGAGCCTCTGCCTAGCCCAGTCGGTGGCTGGCCCGAGAAGCCCCCCTGTGCCCTGCCTGCACCGCTAGAGTGACCTCCCCAGGTCCCTCCATTGATTTCTATTCAAAACCCGATGCCTGCTTTGCACACTGCACCCGGCCGCCCCTGTGCCGCTGAGAGTGTGTTGTGTGCCTACTTGTTTCGCCCCCAGTGCTCTACAAACCCCCCCTGGTCTGCCCTCCGAAGACGCAGGTACTTACCTGTAGGCAGACTGGAACCGGAGCACCCCTGTTCCCCATAGGCGCCTGTGTTTTGGGCCCCTCTTTGACCTCTGCACCTGACCGGCCCTGTGCTGCTGGTGTGGTAACTCTGGGGTTGCCTTCAATCTGTAACGGTGGGCTGCCTATGCCCAGGAACTTGAACTTGTAAGTGCCTTACTTACCTGAATAACTAACCATTACTTACCTCCCCCAAGAACTGTTGATTTTTGCACTGTGTCCACTTTTAAAATAGCTCATTGCCATTAAACTGTGTATGTTACAGCTCTAATTCAAGATCCTAACTTACCTGTGTGGATGACCTTCCATTTTATGTATTTACTTCAAATCTTGAATCTTGTGGTTCTAAAATAAAGAAAATATATTTTTGTATATAAAAACTATTGGCCTGGAGTTAAGTCTTTGAGTGTGTGTTCCTCCTTTATTGCCTGTGTGTGTACAACAAATGCTTAACATTACCCTCTGATAAGCCTACTGCTCGACCACACTACCACAAAATAGAGCATTAGAATTAACAAATTTTGCCACTATCTTACCTCTAAGGGGAACCCTTGGACTCTGTGCACACTATCTCTTACTTTGAGATAATATATACAGAGCAAACTTCTTACATGGAGTATCTCCCTCTTCCCGGTACTACGCCACTGAAGCTGAGGCAATGCGACTCACCCTACAGTTCCGAAGAGTCTTTTTGCTATGAAAGCGAGACATCCCACACAGGATTCCTCTCGGTGATCAGGGGACAGGCGTAGGTTACAAACTTTGTGCAAGTCTATCTGGTGATAAATGGGCAGAACCGAAAAATCTTTTCTGTCACCTGGATGATGAAGTTGAAGGGGTAGAGCCTCGCTGTGTGATTTTGTCAACCATGAAATAACAGGGTTGAAGTAACACCGGTGGACAGACCAATGAAAAGTGGGATTGCTAGGACCAACGAGGGACAATGCCTTTGGCCTAGTGAGAACACCCAGTGGGGTCGCACTGGAGCTCCTGTATACACGTCTGAACCAAACAGCAGGGAAAAACAACCCAACTTTGGAGCCGATGCCCATGCGCATTACCAACGATAGGTGGACTCACCATACCTCGTGACTCAAAAAGACTTCTTTGAATAAAAGCAAGATGCACAAGTTTAGCGCAAGACTAGAAAGCAGAAGTATGCACAGCATGTTATCTTCAGCTACGCATGCCACAAATATTTTATTGACCTAACAGCTGTTAGTTAACTTCTAGAAAAATCCCTGACCGAGACTATACATGCAAGGAAGTCAGAGAAAAGACAAAAATTCAGCTTCTTGAAAATACTCCATGAATGGGACTGGTGGCCCACTAGTTTACACTGGGACATTTTATTACCTTTCGCCTGTTGCGTGCACTATAACCCACCGAGCAGAGACCTAATGCACATTTTACATCCATATGACTCCGGACAAAGGAGACACAGTGGTCCTTATCCTTCTGGGCCTCCCCACAGCATGATAGTCTCCCACCACATTCTTATCCAACATCTACACAAAACTGGAATCTAAGGACATGCACACCGATGGATCTGCTCCTTCCTAATAGGAAGGACCAAGCCAGCCACCCTAGCACTGTACACCTCTGATGCACATCACTTCATACGCATCCAGTTTCAGCACATCCATGTTCAGCATCATCCACTTTCACTATATCAAAGCCCTTTCCTCCGCTGATGACACGCAGTTCATTCTACCCCTCACGAAGAAGACGCCCAATTCCCTGATCTATTTTAATGCCTACATGACTAATCGCCCAATGAATAAAGACCAACTGTCTAAAGCTGACCACTGACAAGACCAAAATTGTGATCTTCAAGAAGAGCATATCACTGTGGGACTCCACCTGGTGACAAACAGAGCTAAGACCGACACCCACCCCTATCCCTACCACTCACACCAAGAACCCCAAGATCATCATCAACAACCACCTCGACAGGACCACCCATGTCATGCCATCACGGCCTCATGTTTCCATACCCTGAAGACGCTGACAAAGATTTTCAAATGGCTCCAAATCAGCACTTGGAAAACCATCACACACGCCATGTTCATAAGCAAGCTGGAATATGGTAACACCCTCTATAGTGGGATCAACAAAAATCTCACCCGGAGGCTGCAGACCATTCAGAAGCCTGTAGTCAGAATCACTCTGAACCTCCCATGCTGCACTCACATCACACAACACCTAAAGTAGCTCCACTAGCTCCCCATTCACAAACGAGCACATTTCAAACTCCTCACCTACACTTTCACAACACTACCTAACACCAGCCCACTCTATCCCAACAATTGAAACAACTTTCACAAACCTTCCAGACAACTAATCTGGTTCGGACTCCTACCTGCAGAAATACCAAGCATAAGGAAAACCAGAGCTGGCGATCAAGCCTTCTCCTACATTGCTCCTAACACATAAAACAACCTGCTGTTACACGCAAGAGCCTTCTTATCACTTCTTGAATTCCTCAAGAAGCTGAAGACCTGTTTTTTCAAGCAGTTCCACTAGTCCTTAGATGTGCCTAGACTCACACCTGCTCAGCGCCAGAATACCCACCTGGATGATAGTATGCTGTACAAATTTGCATAACATAACACAATGTTACAACTGTGAATGTACTACTTTGATTGTAATCAAATCAAATCAAATCGTTAACATTTATAAAGCGTGCTACTCACCCGTGCGGGTCTCAAGGCGCTAGGGGGAAAGGGGGGTTACTGCTGTTCGAAAAGCCAGGTTTTGAGGAGTCTCCTGAATGCGGAGTGGTCCTGGGTGGTCCTGAGGCTGGTGGGGAGGGTGTTCCAGGTCTTGGCTGCCAGGAAGGAGAAGGACCTCCCACCCGCCGTGTAGCGGCGGATGCGAGGGACGGCAGCGAGCGCGAGGCCAGAGGAACGGAGGAGACGGGTGGGGGCGTAGAAGCTGAGGCGACGGTTGAGGTATTCCGGTCCCTTGTTGTGGAGGGCTTTGTGTGCATGGGTGAGAAGTCGGAAGGTGATCCTTTTGCTGAATGGGAGCCAATGCAGGTGTCTCAGGTGTGCGGAGATGTGGCTGTTGCGGGGTACGTCGAGGATGAGGCGGGCCGAGGCATTTTGAATAAATTGCAGGCGTTTTTGGAGTTTGGCGGTGGTCCCAGCATAGAGGGTGTTGCCGTAGTCCAGGCGGCTTGTGACGAGGGCGTGGGTCACAATTTTCTAGTGTCGGCGGGGATCCAGCGGAAGATCTTGCGGAGCATGCAGAGGGTGAGGAAGCAGGTGGAGGACACAGCGTTGACTTGCTTGGTCATGGTGAGAAGAGGGTCCAAGATGAAGCCGAGGTTGCGTGCGTGGTCTGCGGGGGTCGGTGCGGTGCCGAGGGCCGTGGGCCACCAGGAGTCGTCCCAAGCGGACGGGGTGTTGCCGAGGATGAGGACTTCCGTTTTGTCAGAGTTCAGCTTTAGGCGGCTGAGCCTCATCCAATCTGCGACGTCCTTCATGCCCTCTTGTAGGTTGGTCTTGGCGCTGGCGGGGTCCTTGGTGAGGGAGAGTATAAGTTGGGTGTTGTCGGCGTAGGAGATGATGATGATGATGATGATGTCGTGCTTGCGTACGATGTCGGCGAGGGGGCTCATGTAGACATTGAAGAGTGTCGGGCTGAGCGATGAGCCTTGAGGTACGCCGCAGATGATCTCGGTGGGGTCTGAGCGGAACGGTGGGAGGTAAACTCTTTGAGATCGGTTTGAGAGGAAGGAGACAATCCAGTCCACTGCCTGGCCTTGGATCCCGGTGGAGCGGAGGCGGGTGATTAGGGTGCGGTGACAGACGGTGTCGAAGGCAGCCGAGAGGTCGAGGAGGATGAGGGCGACTGTTTCACCGTTGTCCATCAGGGTTCTGATGTCGTCTGTGACTGAGATGAGGGCGGTTTCAGTGCTGTGGTTGGTTCGGAATCCGGTTTGTGAAGGGTCGAGCAGGTTGTTGTCTTCCAGGAAGGTGGTCAGCTGTTTGTTGACGGTCTTCTCTATTACCTTGGCGGGGAAGGGGAGGAGCGAGATGGGGCGGAAGTTTTTCAGGTCGTTCGGGTCAGCCGTAGGTTTCTTTAGTAGGGCGTTGACTTCGGCGTGTTTCCAGCATTCTGGGAAGGTAGCAGAAGATAATGAAGAGTTGATGACGGCCTGGAGGTGCGGGGCGATGATGTCGTCGGCTTTATTGAAGATGAAGTGAGGGCAGGGGTCCGATGGGGCGCCGGAGTGGATAGAGTTCATGGTGGTTTTGGTTTCTTCAGTGTTGATGAGGGTCCAGTCGTTGAGGGTGATGGTCGGGTTGTGGGTTCGGTGATGGTTGGGTCTGGTGTCCGAAGCTGTCGTGGAGGTCGCTGATCTTGCGATGGAAGAAGGTGGCGAGGGAGTTGCACAAGTCTTGTGAGGGCGTGACGGCGTTGGGGTTGGAGAACTCTTTGACGATGCTAAAAAGTTCTCTGCTGTTGTGGCTGTTTTTGTCCAGTCTGTCGGTGAAAAAGTTCCTTTTGGAAGCGCGGATCAGATGGTGGTGTTCGCGGGTTGCGTTTTTGAGGGCGGTCATGTTGTCGGCGGTGTGGTCCTTGCGCCAGGCCTTCTCGAGGGCGCGACAAGTTTTCTTCAATTCTTTGAGGGTGTCAGAGAACCAGAGAGGTTTTTTGGTGATGGTCTGTTGATGCGTGCGTCTGAGGGGAGCAAGGTTGTCTGCGCAGTTGGAGATCCAGTTCGAGAGGCTGAGGGCTGCGTCGTTGGGGTCGGTGGTGAGGGTGGGTTGGTTGACGGCGAGTGCGGAGAAGAGTTGCATTGTAATGATTATTGCTGTGAAAATATTTAGCGTTTATACACTCAACAGAAACAGATCACTGCCTATGGTATGTCACTCCTCTTGTAAATTACCATGTTTATCATTCTCACAAAGATAGTTCTTGGACGCCATCTTCCAGAACACTTACCCCCACCATTTCATGTACAACAAGAACCGCAGCCACATGTCTTGTTCTAGCAAGTGTTTAGGAATTATCAACCAGGCAATATCACAACTTATCATTTGCATGATGGAAGAAATGCTAAGAAAAAGGTAACTAGGTAATGGGACTGACAAATGCTCCAGATCTCACACATTCTTCGTATGAACATGGATGGCACTGCCGCTCAGGAACCTTAAGCAAGCACATGGGACATTAAGGCACTTAAGTACTCGTTGGATGACCTCAACACTTATGCATCTTTTGGAAAAGGCAATCTTTACCTCAAACTGGTAAGTACTGTGAGATTTACTGCTTTCATTACTATGATAACTTTTAACTGCATGCAATCCAAATTCTGATAAACTCCTTGTTTAGACAGCCCAAGGTTTTTGAACCAAAATGTGTTTGTTTTGATGTAAACCTATTTTATGATTTGTATTTGTAGGACCTAGAGACTGACACACTCAACATCTAGTATAAAGCCTCTATTTGTCTCAATTTATTGAATGTTTCGATGAGTCCATTTAGGCATACTGGGATAAAAAAAGATACCTTTTTAAAGTACATGGGGAATAAAGTCCTGGCAAAATCAGGGACTTGACAAAGTTGCCCGTGTTCCAGAGGGATTTGCTCTTCCTTACTGTGCATTTGGCCACAGGGTCGGGATTGCATCCCTTATCGATATGGGGATCCTTTTACCACCCCAAAATAACTATTTTCTTCCACACTGAACTAGGGAGGCAGAATCCTACTTCTGTCACTGCATTAGTTGCTAATGGCACATTTAAGAATTTTACTTATGTCGGCACAAACAAATTAATGTTTCTACAATTTATGGGTTTTTTTCAACCCACATAAGCTTGCCACCTCAAGGCCATACTGTCCTCTCTAATGCAACAACGTTGTGCTTTCATGGATAACGGGTGCTAAGTTTCATGAGAAATTTCTTCTTGTCCGCTGTGGTCCACTTTATCTACATTCTGAGAATTCAACTGCTTACGAAATGTTGCGGCATGTAATTTACTCCTGTTCCTCCAAGGGCATCAGAGGCCCCTATTTAGCACATTATTACCCTTAGGCAATTGCACTTGAATAAATTAACAGAATCTAATTTCGATCTCAACTAAAAAGATTATTTTTTTGACAACCAACTTAATTGATTTTCGCAGCAACAACAGTATACATGACCACTGCCCATTCGCCAACACAATAATTACAGCACATAAGTACAATCATTACATTTTTACACCCAGTTCATAATAATCCCACCATCTGTCCCAGATTTTCACGTTTGCAGGGGTAACCCCTCACTTCATAAATAGGCTGTTTCTGCTAGGTACACCAGTCCACCACTCTCATCCACTCCACCACCAACAGGGGTTCCAGCAACTTTCACTTACCAGCAACATCACCTTTGGCCAACAGTACTGCCACGCTGATGAAAGTGTGTTCCATCATAAGTCCCCCACCTCCTCCAACAGCCACAACATAGCAACCCTGTTGGTGAGGTCAAACCGGCGATTCAGGATCAGGAGAGCTCTCCCTCAGCCTCAATCACTTCTCAGAAGGGGACCAGTCACAGACACACCCAGACCATGTGGAAGAAGTCAGTCTCTGCTACTTAGCAACGGGCACATCGGGCTTGGGATGCCCTGCCAGTTTGGGGGAATTACTGGGAAGTCATGTACGTGGGGTGCAAATAGTTAAGTTGGGTCATTCGGAGGCACACAGACAGCTACTTCTCTACGGGCCAATCTGGCCTCACGCAAATAGTAATCTTCGAGTTCACCCACCTAGGTCTCCAATCACTCATGCATATCACGAAAGCAGTCTAGCTGATTATTAAGAGGAGATCAATAGATCTAGGAAACAGCTCTCTTGCCAGCTGTATAATCAAGATTCTGGCATCACATGGATTGTATTCAAAGGCTTGTGTACCAGGGGAAATATTAGCTAACAAGGCATGACGTACTTGCAGGTGTTGGGTGTAATTGTGCGTGGGGCAGCTGATATTGTTCCTACATTTCCTGAAAAGTCTGTATGCCATCACTGCACCACACATACTCAAGATGGATAATATCTATCTTGTCCCACCTCGCAAATCCTTGCAGCCCAGCAGTGCGATGTAACCACCTCCCGTGCCGCAGTGGGGGTCAACCCGGTGAGCTTGCGCTCTCAGTTGATAAATCAGAGTGGCGGATTCCAGCACAGCAGCATTACTCATGTACAGTCAGGGTGGGCTTAGTGATGAGGGTCCGTACAGCAAGCCCAGTAGCCCATTTAGGCCTACTCATTAATCCTAGCCTGCTGCACAGCTAAGTTGTAGCATAAAGGTCTGCCATACCTATTGCTCCATCACATTGGGAGTGATAACCATTAACAAAGGCCATACGCGGGCAGCCGCCCACCCAAAGATAGGTGGCAACCTTCAAAGCCAGTGCCTGGAACCATTTCCTAGATATCGGGAGGGATAAATGTGAAAAAAATATATAGAAAGCATGGCAGGACCATCATTTTAAAAAGGGCCATTCAACTGCAGATGGTCCCACAGCTGCAAATCTCTGTTCATCCCGGTAAACAATGAGGTCAAGATAAGGCTCCAAGACAAATCTGGGAGGTGGGATACATAGGGGCCTAAGTATCTAAAGGACGACTGGTGTATTAGGATAGTGGCTCCCCAGCAGCAGCAACTGTCACCACCACCATTAGGTACCAGTAAGGATTTGGATTCATTGACCCGGTGTCCGGAGGCCTCCCATATACAAATAGGATTTCCAGACACTGTGGGCCTGAGAACTGTTGACTCCCTAGGAACACCGGGATGTTGTCAGCATAGAGTGCTATGCGCTCCTCAGATCCCCATCCTAAGACCATCTCTGCATCAGAGCGTCACATCGAGTGAGGGCTCAATCGCTAGCGCAAATATAAGGGTGGAACGGGGGCAGCCTTGGCGTGTGCCTCTGTGAATCGGGAAGGGCGGAGAGATGGTCCCCGTTAAATCGAACTCAGGTGGCTGGGCTGGCATTAAGGAACCAACAAGCTTACAGAAATGGGATTCCAGTCCTACCCTCCCCTAGCGCCGTCTCTAAGATGGACAAGTTGACTGTGTCACAGGCCACCTCAAAGTCTATTAAGAACAGGGCCGTAGGGCCTCGGAAGCAATGGGAGAAAGAATATTATTTTAACGTCAGCCGTAAACTGACAATAGATACCACAATAAGCATCTAAAACAGTCTCCCTGCTTAACACTCCAAATCCAACATATTATGAAGACTTGCTCCCATCTGTTTTGCATGACTAATG
Organism: Pleurodeles waltl; assembly: GCF_031143425.1. Taxonomy (NCBI): domain Eukaryota; kingdom Metazoa; phylum Chordata; class Amphibia; order Caudata; family Salamandridae; genus Pleurodeles; species Pleurodeles waltl. The sequence goes on from NC_090439.1 coordinate 475,185,513, forward strand.
CTAAAGCTTTATCCTCTACCTAAGAAAATATTGTGAATGCTGACTTGGAATAAGGTTTCCTCCTCATGACTTGTGTGAGAACATTAGCATCAGAATATTTGTTTGTTTTGGGAACATGCAAAATGTGGCTACTGACATGTATTTAATTAATCTACCACGTGCCAGCAGTCCATCACAAAATCTGATGCATGGCTGTGTGCTTGGTATGATGCATACAATCTTTCTATCAGCAGCTAGAGAAGCAATTCACAGTCCTTCTGGGAGTAAGAGCATAGCACTGTTGTTAAATATATATAGAGAAAATGTGGATGCACACCTTTATCCTTAAGAACAACAAATACCTGTATTACAATTCGTAAGTTCGCCAAATATAGCTACAGTAAGGTGCTGGTTTAAAAAAAAAAAAAAAAAATTTACTTTTCGCTCTATAAATATGAATTGCATGTGGATTTCATGCTGGGTTAGCAGGTTTCTTGTTCACAAGACGGAAACTACCAATTTGCCAAAACAAACTATAGACCACCTGCAGTAGGTGATGGAACTGCCCTGAAAAATGTGTTAATAACCTTGTAAAGAAACAGTCACTGCACCATAGAGAACTATTCAGATATGGCATTAGCACAATAAATTACTTACGCAAAGGATTTTGGCCTTCACTAGCATAATATTCATACATGCCACTTTTGACCAATGTATCATAGTGTGGTAAAAAATCAATGCGTTCTCTTGTTGCCAATGATAGTGTCTGGTTGACAGATTGGAGAAGATACAATGTAACTCCATCCTGAACAATTTGATCTGCAATTAAAAGACAAAAATGGAAAACGTCAACATTAATATACCATTAACAAATTAACAATTTACATTAACAAATTTATGAATGGAAATTAACATCACTAAATGCAGAATAATAAAATCAGGAATATTGAGGGTTTGCACACCTTAGTGTTCCCCAACGAGAGGAAAAAAGACAACAATTCTTTACTGAATGCTGAAATACAATGCTCCTAGAATAAAACTTAAGAGCAAACACAATTGGTAGGCCTGGTCATATGTGCTCAGCTCTCTCTTTATACAATGGTGTCAGTCTTTGAGAGAAGGGGGTTGCTAGGTGAACTATTTGTGTGAATGTGGATTGGTTGACAGTTTACATTTCTTTGACCACAAGACTTCGAGAAATGCATGTAACTATCATCAAGAACGATCCAAAAACTCGTAGGCGACCAATCTTCTTACAGTTTTCAAGTGCATATTTTCCAAAACTTTCTAGTACAATCAACTTTATAGTGCCTACTGTGAGTCCTGACTCTCTAACACACAACATGCATCCCTCCTCCCTTCACTTTAACCCCTTCGCTGCTAGGCCTTTTCCCCTCAGGTACCGTGCCTGTTTTTTGGCTATTTGGGGCTGTTCGCCCTTAGGCCCTCATAATGTTTTGTCCACATAAGCTACCCATGTCAAATTTGCGTGCTTTTGTTCCAACATCCTAGGGATTCTAGAGGTACACAGCCTTCATGGGTTCCCCTGAAGGAGACCAAGAAATGAGCCAAAATACAGTGAAATGTCGTTTTAAAAAAAACAATGGGAAAAAAGGGCTGGAGTAGAAGGCTTGTGGTTTTTCCCCTGAAAATGGCATCAACAAAGGGTTTGCGGTGCTAAAATCACCAGCCTTCCAGCTTTCAGGAACAGGCAGAGTTGAATCAGAAAACCCCATTTTTCAACACAATTTTGGCATTTTACTGGGACATACCCCATTTTTACTATTTTTTGTGCTTCCAGGACCCTTCCAGTTAGTGAGAGAAATGGGTGTCAAACCAATGCTGGATCCCAGAAAGCGAAACATTTCTGAAACGTAGACAAAATTCTGAATGGAGAAAGGGGGAATTTGTGTAGAGCCTACGAGGTTTTCCTACAGAAAATAACAGCTGAAATAAAATAAAAAAAATTTAAATTGGGGTGAAAAAACAGCCATTTTTCTCAATGTTTTACTCTAACTTTTTCCACAAAGTCTTGCATTTGGAAGGACAAAATGTAGAGAAAGACAAGGGGTGCACTTGTTTTGCTATTCTGTGTTCCCCCAAGTCTCCCAATAAAAATGGTATCCCACTTGCGTGGGTAGGCCTAATGCTCACGACAGGAAACACAACATGGACACATCCCATTTTTACATTGAAATCTGACATGTTTTTTGCAAAGTGCCTAGCTTCTGACCTCTAGCTTAGCCGGCACCTAGGGAAACCTGCCAAACCTGTGCATTTCAGAATACTAGACAGCTAGAATCCAAGATGGGATGATTTGTGGGGCTCTCACCAGGTTCTGTTACCCAGAATCTTTTGCAAACCTCAAAATGTGGCTAAAAAAAAAAAAAAACTTTTTTCTCACATTTCGGTGACACAAAGTTCTGGAATCTGAGAGGAGAGACAAATTTCCTTCCACTCAGCATGCCCCCAAGTCTCCCGATAGAAATGGTATCTCACTTGAGAACTTGAGAGTTAGCCAAGCTCTCATGGCCCAAATGTAAAACCAAAACCCCAAATAATCAAATGTCCTCTTGCTTGCCGTGGGTGTTTTAGTGTGCGGGGGGAGAGCTGAAAGACTGTTACACCCTTCAGTTAGGGTGGGGGAATAACCAGACCCATACTGGTTGATAGCCACCACCCCACTATTTTCTCGTTTAAAAAAAAAAAAAAATGTTTTAATTCCCTGGCATCTAGTATGCTTTCTGCCCACCGGTGTGGATCCGGGATAACTGATCCATCTGTCCAACGGTGGGCAGAAAAACTTTGGCCCAATTTATTTGGGGTAGGGGTATGGCTATACCCCCACCTTCTTAATTTGAAAAAAAAAAATCTTCCCTTGTCTCTGGTGGGCTTTCTGCCCCCCTTCCAAAAATAGTCCAATCTGCCCCCGGCGGTGCAGATATGGCCAACAGTAATGTGCCCCCATGGGGAGTGACCCTTGCCCAAGGGGCTGCCCTCCCCAAACAAAACACAGACACCAATCCCTGGTGCCAAAGTGTTTTCTGCCTAATAGAAATAGGCTGATCTGCCCCCAAGGTGTCAGGAATAAGGCTGTGTGCGGTCCAGTACCCGCCCTGGCCTCCGCTTCACGCTTTTGCAGCGCTTCATGCGCGCCGCTATTTATCCCCTCTTGCTCCAGGAATGGTCATGGACGTCGGCTGCCCTGTGGTAAAGCTCATGTAGCTGCAGGGTCAGGGTATTGGTGAACACGATGTACCTATCAGTGGCATTCTATGAATGGACTACAACTCCCAAGATTTTAGAGGCAGCGGCCATCCTGGGGTGCGGCAGGCCTATTAAGGCCAGCCACACCCAAGCACATTCCTCACTATTTTGCAGACTTCGGTTCCGTCTGACCTCGTTGGAGTTCCTCTCAGGAAAGAGCTGGATGGCAACATGGCAGAGTGGCAGCATGGCAGAGTATTCGTGTTTCCTCTTGTATATTAAAAAAACAAGTAGGTCGTACTCTTGGCGGTAAGGTCTTGTTTGGTCAAACTTAAAAGCGCTTCGGGCACAACGAGCAAAGCCCTTCGGGCACAACGAGCAAAGCCCTTCGGGCACAACGAGCAAAGCCCTTCGGGCACAACGAGCAAAGCCCTTCGGGCACAACGAGCAAAGCGCTTTGGGCACAACGAGCAAAGCGCTTCGGGCACAACGAGCAAAGCCAGCTGTAGTTTTTATTGTTTTTTTGGAGTGCGATATGTGAGATATATATATTATATATATATATTAAGGTTTTGAGGAGTTCTATGCCAAGAACAGGTATTCATTTAACAAGAGTATAATTGTTATCCAGTTATTATTCTAAGTGTGATCATTATCTAAAGCTCAATCCATCCTCTGGTATTGTGAGTATAGTTTGTTCTTGTCTCATGGTTCAAAGAAGGGCCACGCCTAGTCCATAAGGGTCTCAACTTGCTATTGGAGACGCCTTTGTCCAGGAGTATATTTGTGAGTTAATACTGTTATGGATACTTGAGATCACAGTTTAATTTGTCACATGATTCAAAGAAGGGCCACGCTCAGTCCAAAAGGGTCTCAACTTGCTATTGGAGAAGCCTTTGTCCAGAAACATATTTTGTGAGCTAATACTGCTATGAATGAGTGTATGCATATATGTTTTAACCATTCTTTTTCAGATCTCCTTCCCTGCAATTCCCTATCCTAATTCCCTTCCCCCCCGCCTGGCTTCACCAATACTCGGTGATCTAATAGCTTTCTGAGTTGGTGACGCCTGGAGGTGGGCCTTTTGTCAGCAGCGTGCAGATCCTGGGGAAAGGGCCGTGTGACACAAGGGGAGCAGAAATGGCCTAAAATAAATTTACCCACCCAGGGGAGCAACCCTTGCCTCAAAGGTCGCTTCCTCCCCCCCCCCCCCCCCCCCAAACAAAACACACAACCCAATACCTGGTGCTTAAGTGTTTTCTGCTCCCCCCCCCCCGATCTGCCCCCCATGGGGAGCAGAAATGGGGTAAAATAAATGTGCCCCCCAGGGGAATGACCGTTGCCTAAGGGGTTGCTCCCCCTGTGTGAAATTGACACAAAAAAAATGAAAATCCCTGGTGTCTAGTGGTTTCTGCCAGATTGGCCTAACAAAAATAGGCCAATCTGCAGAAATGGCCTAAAAACTATTTGCCCCCCCAGGGGAGTGACCCTTGCCTAAGGGGTCGCTCCCCACTTATTAAAAAAAAAAAAATCTCTGGTGTCCGGGTTTTTCTGCCCCAAGGGGTGCAGAAATGGCCTACAAAACATTTGTCCCCTCCCCCCCCCCCCCTCTAAATCCCCCCAGCCCGGGTCGCTCCCCATATATATATATATATATATATATATATATATATATATATATATATATATATATATATATATATATATATATATAAAAAAAAGTAAACAAAAAAAATATATATCTCTGGTGTCTAGGGGTTTCTGACCCTCACCCGGGGTAGAGCAGCCTAATTAGAATAGGCCGATCTGCCCCCAAGCAGGGCAGAAATAGCCTAAATACAATTTGCCCCCCAGGGGAGCGACCCTTGCCTAAGGGGTCGCTCCCCATATAAAAAAAAAAAGTAAACATAAAAACAATATATATCCCTGGTGGACAGAACAGCCTAAAAATAAATTGCCCCCCTGGGGAGCGGCCCTTGCCCAAGGTGCCGCTCCCCTTATGACATACATAAAAACAAAACAAATTCCCTGGTGTCGTGGTTTCTGCCCCCCTTGGGAGCAGACTGGCCCAATAAAAATAGGCCGTTCTGTCCCCAAGAGGGGCAGAAATGGCCTAACAGTAAATTTGCCCCAAGGGAGTGACCCTTGCCTAAGGGGTCGCTCCCTACATACATAAAACAACAACAACAGAAAAAAAGAAAAAGAAAAATGATAGGAAAGGGGAACACAGAAGTGTTCAAGAAAGTTAATCTAAAAGAGACTAGTGTGCCAACCATGGTGTTACTATTTTTGCAAGGATCTTGGGTTCATGAAGGAAGTTTGCTGAATGTGCCTGGCAGACAGCATGTGTAGAACCCATGAGTCTGGAGTTGAAGATGAAGTTAAAGCAGGAACGACTATCAAGATAAGGTCAAAGAAGAGATATTTTGGATTGGATACTGCAATGTCTGAGGTGCTCAGACAAAGGCGGGATGATGAGGGCATTATAAGATATTAAGAGCGAAGCTGGGCTACTTGAGGAAGAATGGAAATAGACAAAGGTTTTTTTGAGGAAAAGGAACATTGCGAGTAGAAAAGAATACAACTGAAAGGGAAATTGCTAATTATCAATACAGCGCCACCTAGAATGGAGCACGATCGCTGCAGTGGCAAATGAACCCTAGATGAAGGAGATTAAGTAGAACTGGGGTGAAGTCAGTACTGCACAATGTTTGTTGCACATAATACCAAGACATCTGTTCTAGATCAAGCTGTGTATATTAAGGCAGTATTTCAAAGATAAATGGACATTCAGAAGATGCTCTAACTACAGAAGTCTTCAGTAAAGGTAAAAGGGAGCACAGAGTGCATTGACACAGTGGATGACGGAGGAGCAGCAGGCAGTATATGCCAAGAAAATGCAGGACTTTGCAAAGTTCTGATCGCACAGTGATGGAGTGAGCTCATTTAAAATTTGCTGATCTGCATTAAAAATAATAAACCCCGAGGGATTAACATGTAGCAAACTTTGCATATCGCCTATTGAGTAATAGATAGGTTCACAGCAAATGGAAAACCTGCTAGAGGTACCCTGAGGGGAAGAGTTGTTCGAGGATTCAGCAGACGACACAAGTAGCACGGGAGGGCAGCTGCCTGCCACACTCCGGTTATGGAGCCTGATTCCCCAACATGGAGAGATACTTTCATTGAGGGTTTCCTCTCCCCTCTCCCCCCCAGCAACATAGAGCTGATACTTGTTTAAAAGGTGAGGTCGTAAAAAGTTTTTTTTTTTTTACTGTTATTTCTTTATCGAGTTGGAATAAATGGGTTGTTTTTATGGTTGAAGCATGTACAGCTGCTTGTACATCGATGATTAACTTATAGAAACGTGGAGTTGTGGATACACAAGTTCCTTTGAAAAACATTATATATTTGTGAATACTGTATCCTGGTACTTAGTTGCCTACGAATGTGTAACAGTAACTATGCTTCAAATGTCTGGATGTATATGTTGCTGCCAATAAAAAATAAAAAAAGGGGGCATGTAGCTGGCAATAGTTGTACTATAATTAATTTGCAGCACTAGTATTTCTGTTAAACAGCACTAGCATAGCAAAACAGACTTTACCCAACTTGTTTAAAATGGTCTGCTAGATGATACTGAGAATGTAGTTTATATAATCAATATTAACATGAAATGTTTATGAACTAATGGGTAATAATGCCGCCTAGAAAATGTATTAATGTATTGTGCTAAAACGTGTGCTTGAAATGTGCCCACGGGGAGTGGCCGCCAATCTATACGGGGACTAATGAAACTGACTAATAATTATGAAATGTTTATTAAAACTGTGATTGTGCATTAATATTGAGAATCTATATGCTAAAGGTTTTGTTAAATAAATAATTAGGCTTTAGTTAGCATGAGTCGAGGCCTAGCTGCCTGACTCTCATATTAAATGTGTTTTTCTAACGTGCAGTGTGCTGACTTGCTGAAGGACATGAACTCTTGTTTTTCTCCAAACTAGAAGCTGAATGTAACCGTAGTAGATCCGTTCTCATGAAATTCGACTTGCTTGTAGAAACATTTTAGCTGATTGCAACACTGTAGACCACTCGTAGGTACAAGGTCGCCTGAACCGGTACAGACAATGGAGCCACTGACCAAAGATGTGCAAAGGACCACAAGACTATGAAATCATACCGGACATTCTACCCGCTTAAGACGTCAATCATAAGGACCAATAAAATACGTGAGAACTGTTATGGCGTGACAAATTCAATGAGCTAATGTGAAGATAATTGGTTAAAGATAGTGGGGTGCAACCCCTTGTCCAACCAAATTTTAGAGGAATGTACAACGAAAAGGGGATAAAAACCCTTGACACCAGGAAGTAAATTAGACTAGAGATCAGGAGAGAATAGGAGGGATAGGAGAGAGTTAGGGGAGATGCTGATGCGATTTGCTATGATCAAGACACTTTGTCACTCTGCATAGAGACTTTGCTGTTTGGTCCTTAAAACCATTCTTGCCTTATAAATTGCCCGTTTACACTTTACCTCCTTATGAGGGAAGTGCCCCTTTTTCCCCGATTGCTATATTCCTGATGGCGAACTAACTGATGTCCTGAGGACGAAGACCGAACCTGAGTGCTGACCCAAAGACGGAGGGTAACTATATGACAATGAAATTGTGATTGTCTGTTTGCTTTTCCTTTCTAGGTACCAACTGCTTCTTTTGACACAGACCATAGCTAGATGTTTTCCAAATTGGTGTTACTAAATTGTTTTGCATGAAGCCCAACATGCCAATGCTAATTCGAGGTTAGGAGAGGGGTGCACTAAACTGACGCAAATAGACAAATGACCAAATCTATGCTTTGTTGAAGAACATTATGATGATACTCTTCTAAAGTTAACCTATGCTGACACTGTGTTATATTCTAATGTTTGTGATTCTTGCTTTGATGAAATCTTATCAGAGTTGCCATATTGTGACTATGCTAATGTGTTTCTTGGTTTTTAGACTAATAAACTTGCTGGTAGAATTGTAACTAATAGGGAATAAACTTCACAAAATCATATTAAACTGGTATGGTTATTCATGACCGCAAGGTCATGGTGGTCGTTCGAGTTCATTAAATTGCTTTGAGTAATTTGAATTGTCGTATTACTGTGAACTTTGATGACATTATGACATATTGGCTGACATGTTGATTGGCTATCTCGTCCTAAGGTGTCTTCAATCAGGGTCAAAAGATTCATTGGCCTAAAACGAGTCCCAAAGAGAGCAAATTAGTCATAAAGGGACACGTTAACAGTTCTGGTAACAGAGGGACGGTTTAGGCCCTTTGGGGCCCGAGGACGGAAGACTATTGTTTTTCGAGATAATGAAAATTGGAGGTATGATGCGTTTCTAAATTCCCCATGACTTTCCCGGAATCTCGGAGCCTGCCTAAGTGAGTTGGGTATGTTCTCGGCGTTTTAGCATGTGTGGTGTAGAATTTGCACTTGCTCAGCTTATGCATATTGCAGGTGTTTTGTGAAGTTTGTGGGGATTTAGGCCAGGTAATGTTGTTTTAGTAGGAGTGGGCATACTCCGCAGTACGAGAGTAGGGAAGTCGGTGAACTTCATGAGTGTGGCGCTTTGTGCTCAAAATTATCCACGTGGTTGTTGTTGGTGATGTACGGACCCGTCGTGGTCTAAGACTCCGGAGTATATTGACAAGTGTAGGAGACACTTGGGTTTATATTGTAATTTGTACGGTTTAATAAGTCAATCAGGCGTGGTTGACAAGTCAAGTTTGAGTCAAATTGTGTGAATGAAACCTTCGATGGAGATTTGGCAAGTTCTAAAGTGCACTAGAGCAAACCATTGACAAGTCGAGAGTAGGATTTGCGGGTCGAATTCTGCTTGCGTATGTGGGAGCTGAGAAGGAGAGAGTAGCGGCCGAGGCTTCAAGTGAAATCCCTGTAAAGTTCTGAAGCGATTGTGTTACCCTTCCTGTAGTAAACCAGCAAATTTGGGTTTTTGTTGTTAAAGGTGCTCGCAATATATTGCATTAGTTTTGTGTGAGGAGATCAAGCCACAAGACTTTGTCAGCTGCAGTGTGTGTGAGTGTGACGTCAGAGGTGCCGCGCTGGGATAGGTCAGTTGCCGAGAGGGGTCGCGCACAGATTGGCAGCCATCCGTGGGAGGCAATAGGTTGAGAAAGGTGGGTGAAGAGTGTTCTGGGAATTAAAGTCACTTTCTCATTAAATTCTAAATAAAATAAAAGATGCAAAAATGAAGTTATTCAAGGCTCTAAAGGGTGCTTGGAAGGGAGATACATATATTATGGCAAGTGAAGGGGAGCCTATACCTCCTGAGGGTACTCCAGCTTATATTGTAATGGAGGAAAAGGGAGTCGCGCCATGTCTTTGGATGAAGCAGTGGCGCAAATTAACAGAGAAGGAGCGTTTCCAGAGCATGGAAAGTTCAATACAAGAATTCTAGAGAACCTGAGGTGGATATTAAGTGTACAAAAGCCGCCTTCTATACGAGCTCAGTATGAGGCATTAGCAGTCTGGGATTTAATGGCCATACGACAAAGACAGCAACATTTTTAAAGGAGAATGAAAAGGGCAGAGAAGACTTTAGCTGAGGCTAGATGGGACAATGAGAGCAGGATGTGGAGAAGAGGTATAGTTGATGGACTTAAACTGTTTCCGGCAATAGCCCAGGAAGATGAGACACAGGGAAAGAAAGCCACCTGTAAGACAGACAGGGCTCTAGCAAGTCAAAGGAGACTCAGAGGTCTTGGGTAGAGGATGATTCAGATGATGAAGAGTTTCCTAATCAGTTGTTACATGATCGCCCGCCACCATATACTATAAATGACACTGCTCCGAGCACTAGTACGGGTCCTGAGGATCCGTTACAGAGTAAGGGAATTTCAAATACAGTGCAGACAAGTGATACAGTTTTGATACAAAATGGTGTCAGTGTACCAACTGCACCAGACATGCAGATACAGTTGCAACCTCCTCCTCAGATTCAAAGGATTTATCCAGATGTCCCAGTACTAGAGACAAATACGAGTTTGATGGTGCCGCCTGATCCGATATATACGAGATCAAAACTAGTGCAGATTGACCCAACTCCGCAATTGCTGCCCCAGCCACAACCGATTCTGGGTTACAATCCAGTGGCAGGACAGCAGTCAGTACCTACAGCACCAACGATGAGTCAAGCTTTGGGAGTTAATGCTCCACAGGGTTTGGGACCTGGTCAGACACCAGCTGCCATATCGTTACCAATTACTGTTGGTCCACCAGTACCGCTGTATATGCAGGGTAATCCTGGCGTGTGTGTGATCAGGGAGGGATGACCCAAGAGGCAATAAGAGGAGGGTTCACAGGAACTCCCCAACTAATGACACCAAGAGAACAAGCAGCAGAAGGACTCCGGTCTTTGCTAGACCTCAGTCCGATTGGGGCTCCTTTAGAGACAATGAGGTAAGCAGGGCTAAGTGTGCTAGCCCCACAGACACGAAGTACAAATACGACACAGACACCATTGATGCAGTCAGGAAACAAATTTGTTGCAAGGCTTTTCCTTGCAACAGTTGAATGAGTGGTTAGAAAAGATCAACGCTTCACAAACTACTACAGTGACCGCAAAGAAGTCAGAATGGGAAGAATACCTGAATTTTGGGAGACTGGGGGTAGAAGCTGCGGAACTAGTGGAAGGAACAGATTAGAGTCATACAGAGAAGCAGCATTGAGGTATCTGTGCCCTAAAATCACTAAAGAAGGGAGCAAGGTGCATCAGAGGTTGGCAAACCTGGCAGAGATATTGAGAATACTAAACATTTGAAAAGAAGCTACATATTAGATTTCGATTCTAAAGATTTTGATCACATGAGATCTACCGGAATGAAAGTGCTTCTTAAAGAAATACTGCAAAGTGCGCACATTTGGGGAGCCTTAGAGAAATGGGAAGGCAGACGGGCAAAGAAATGAGATAAAGAGAAAGGCGAAGGTCCGGAACCAAAGCAGACCAAAGCCGCACCAGACACGGGGACAATAAAAATGTTACCAATGAGAGAGACAGCCAGAGGGGTGCTAGTCCATGTACCATGGTCCAGGGGAGACATCCTGTCATTCACAAATGATTATCCCAGGTTGAGGGAGAAGCCAATAGAATGGTACCAACAGACGGACAGGTTTGTGAAGCTTGCGAAATGTCTCTGGAATGACTTGAATACACTGTTTGAGATTATAGTTCCTTCTGATTTATGGCTTGAGTGCAAGAGAGGTGTGGATTGGCCGACACAGGAACCGGCAAGGGATAAGGTGACTGGAGCACCATCTGAGGAGGTGATGAAGTATTATCACAAAGTGATTGAGTTTTTGAAGCAGAAAGTGTCGCCAAAAGTGACTGATTGGCAGAAAATCAATAGAACATCACAGGAGGCCAAAGAATCGATTCATGCATACTATGAGAGTTTGTTGAAGGCATTCAAACATTACAGTGGCACTGAGGTCATTGAGCCGAAAGACCCTCATCTTGTGTTCAGGTTTGTTGAAGGTCTGAGACCAGAAATTAGCCAGATGATAAGAATCATTTGATTTGTTGGCAAGCAAAGCCGACTGACGAGGTGTTGCAGTATGCAAAATACTGTAGTGACAAGATTGAATTGAAGCAGAGAAAGTTGAAAGAGAAGGTGATGGTGATGCAGATTAAGGCAGCGCAAGCAGGGATGCAGGGAAATGGAGTACAGCAGGTGATACAGCAGCAACCGCAGGGGAATGACATGTTTCAGGCACAGCCGAGAGGTCGAGGTTTTGTGAACCACAGTCTAGACTTGAATACTGTTGTGGTTCAATCTGATGTGCAGGGGATAAAAAAGGTGTCACCATGTCACGCGTGCGGGGGCGTGGGGCACTGGAAGCGGGAATGCCCAATGGTGGTGCAGGATGGTATTGTTCAACAAAGCAATGATGTCGGTACCTTTCAAAATGTGAGTGGTCCAAAACTGAGGGGTCAAAATCAGAACTTCCAAAATAACATGGTAAAAATGCAGGGGTAACAGCCCATGCAGCAAATGCAAATGCTGCGTGTTCAACCAGCACAAATGCAGCAGGTACAACAGCAGGTTCCCATGGTACCTAGACAGCAAATGCAAATACCATTAGCTCAAATGGGACAACAACAGGTGATGCTTCCTCAACAGGTCACAGGCCAAACGATGAGTCAAAATAACACAGTACAGCAGTTCCCACTGCGTGGTGAGGATGGAATAAACGATGAATGGTCGGATGATTGTTCAGACAGTGAGGAGTGCAGGCTTGCAGCATCCCTAGAAGTAGATCAGAGAGGAGCCTATGTAGAGGGGAAGGTAATGGGTCATAAGGTTTCATTCCTAGTTGATACAGGAGCTACACGCTCTACAGTCAGAAGTGCAGAGGTTCCGAAATTACCACTTTCGGGGCGTACCATAAGGGTGGTAGGAGTAGCAAATCAGTTTCTGACAAATCCGATTACAGACCTGGTCCAAGTTGAGATTGGCAACTTCCAGGGACTGCACAAATTTGTAGTCTGTGATTCTAGTCCTGTATCCCTACTGGGAAGAGACTTGCTGTGCAAAACGAGGTGTTCAATTACCTGTTCCAATAAAGGAATTAAAGTGCAGACAAACAGTGATGATGAAGGGGAGGATGGCCAATTTTCAGAGTTAGAGACGGAGATTCCAAATGAGGAATACCCTTTAATAACATTATTCCCAATGCTTACAGTGAACGACTTGCCACCCGAGTTGCAGGGGACAGTGACAGAGAAAGTCTGGGACCTGACAGGAAAAGAAGTGGGACCGATAAAAGGAGTAGAACCGGTTAAAGTACAGGTTAAGCCGAATGCAGTGTTTCCTCAGGTACCGCAGTACCACATGGCACAAGATGTCCTCATTCAAGTAGCACAGATAATTGCAGACTTTATGAAGCAAGGGGTTCTGAAAGAAGTGAAGAGCAGCCTGTGTAATTCACCAATAATAGGTTTGAAAAAGCCTTGTGGGAAGGTTCGAATTGTTCAGGACTTGAGGAAAAAGAAACAAGATTGTGGTAAAATGCTGCCCCATAGTGCCAAATCCAGCTGTAATCATGTTTCAGGTTCCGTGTGATGCAGAGTGGTTCACAGTTGAGGACTTGTCTCAAGCATTCTTTTCAGTGCCTCTTCATGAGGATAGCCAATTTCTCTTCAGTTTCAAATTCCTGGATAAGGTGACCAGTTAGTGCAGAATTCCTCAAGGGTTTTCTGAGTCACCTTCCATCTTCAATCAGATATTGAAGAAGGATTTAGAGTCACTAGAACTGCCTTTCAATTCGACTCTAGTACAGTACATTGATGATTTGTTAATCGCGTCCAGAACAAAAGATGACTGCAGGTATGACACAATTGCATTACTGAACCATTTGGGAAAGAGCGGACATAAAATGTCCCCAAAGAAGCTGCAATACTGTCAGAGAGGTGAAGTACTTAGGTCACCTGACTGAGAAAGGGTCGAGAAAAATATCCAAAGAGAGAGTGACAGCCATATTGCAGATGAATCCCCCGACAACAAAAAGAGATGTCAGAATGTTCTTTGGAATGGTGGGCTACTGTCATCAGTGGATTATCTCTAGACCATTAGTGAAACTGACAGGCAAGGAAGTTCAGGATGACCCGGGTAATATAATCCTGTCCGAGAAAGAGATGAAGGCATTCATGGAATTGAGAGAATGTATGTGCAGGGCACCAGCTTTAGGTATGCCTGATTACACAAAGCCTTTTCTACTGTTTTGTCATGAACGTGATGCATGTTCTTTGTCTGTTTTAACACAGGTCCATGGAGGTGCAAACCGCCCAGTAGCATATTTTTCAGCTACTTTGGACCCAGTCGCAGCAGCCTTACCGGGTTGTTTGCGTGCAGTTGCAGCAGTTGGTCAAAGCCTCACACAGTGTGAAGGCATAGTGATGGGACATCCCTTAACAGTAATGGTTCCTCATTCAGCTGAAATTCTGCTAACCCAAACCAAAACACAGCATATGACGAATGCTAGGTTAAGGAGATACGAGACCGTTATACTGGGGTCTCCAAATGTTTCCCTGAAGAGATGTACTGTATTGGACCCGGCAACTTTACTTCCTATTGAAAATGCAGACATTAATGATGCTGAGGAAGTGGAACACGATTGTCTTGAGGTAACAGAATTATGCACCAAACCAAGACCTGACACCAAAGATACCCAGTTAGAAGAAAATGATTATATAATGTTTGTTGATGGTTCATGCTTGAGAGATTCAATAGGAGTACTGAGAGCTGGTTATGCTGTGTGTACAATCAGCTGTATTTTAGAAGCTTCCTGGCTCGAAAGAGTGTACTCCGCTCAAGTGGCTGAATTAATTGCCCTTACTAAGGCATGCCACGCAGCTGAAAACCTGAAAGTCACTATCTATAATGACAGTAGAAACGGATTTGGAATTGTACATGATTTTTGCCAAATATGGTAACAAAGGGGTTTCATGACCTCTTCTGGTTCACCAGTGAAAAATGATGAAAAGATTAAGGATTTGTTGCATGCGATTCAGTTACCTCTTGAAATTTCCGTGGTGAAATGCAATGCTCATGTTAAGTCACAAGACTTTGTGCCAATGGGAAACGGCTATGCAGATCAAGTCGCAAGGTTTTGCGCATTGAACTGTACATCGTTCCGAGATCAGTGGGAATTGTTACATGAAACTGAGAATGAAACATGTTGAATTTTGCATTAAGGGTGGTTGACACATTAGATGAGCTAAAATCACTGCAGGGACGTGCTGGCAATAGAAGAGAAACGCTCCTGGCAAAGAATGCACTGTGTACAAAGAGCTGATGACTTATGGGTCTCAAATGAGGGGAAAATGGTTTTGCCAAACAGTCTTCTGTCACAGTTTGCGAGGTTCTATCATGGCCAAGCCCATATAGGGAGAGATGCAATGATCGGGTTGTTCAAAATTGATTGGTTCAATCCAAAATTCAGACAAGCTGCAGAGGTTATCTGTCACAGGTGCATCATCTGCCAGCAGATGAATGCAGGAAAAGGGACGGTGGCAAATATGAGCCACGTTGGGAGAGCTGGCGGTCCATTTAGCAGGATGCAGATGGACTTCATTGAAATGCCTGTGTGTGGAGGACTGAGGTATGTGTTGGTGACTGTGTGTGTTTTCAGTCATTGGATTGAAGGTTACCCTACACGTAGGAATAACAGTTCACAGTAGCCAAGTTGCTACTTAGGGAGTTAATACCACGTTTCGGATTCCCGATCTCTTTAGAATCGGATAGTGGCAGACACTTCGACAATGAGGTGATTAAGCTCTTGTGTGCCGCACTGAACATTGAGCAGAAGCTGCATTGTAGCTATCGCCCTGAAGCATCAGGATTAGTGGAACAGATGAATGGTACTTTGAAATCGAGAATGACAAAAATGTGTGCAGCTACCAATCTGAAATGGCCAGATGCATTGCCCTTAGTGCTGATGTCAATCAGAAACACACCTGACAAGAGAACAGGACTATCTCCTCATGAGATTCAGATGGGTCGAGCTATGCGATTACCCGCAGTGCCTGCAAATGCTCTTGTGAATATCACAGATGATATGGTGTTGGACTACTGCAAGGGTCTGGCTGATGTGGTCCGCTCTTTTTCTCACCAGGTGGAAGCTAACACATTGCCACCGATCAGTGATCAAGCTCACATCCTGAAAGCCGGTGAGTGGGTTGTTGTCAAGAAACACTTGAGGAAGTCGTGTTTGGAGCCGCGTTGGAAGGGGCCATATCAAGTAATTCTGACAACCACTACTGCTGTGAATTGTGCAGGCTTTCCGAATTGGATACATGCCAGTCACACAAAGAAAGTGACATGTCCGACTGACGGGGAACTTGAAGTGTCCAAAAACAACAGCTGCAGAAAAGGAGGTTTCAGGGCTGGACAGTATTCAAAGGGGAACTGAGACTGAAGGAGGGCCCACTAAGGACAGCTTAGTCACTCAAAGTGAGTTCCACAGGGGTGACAGTGAGCCTATCTCAGCTGAGGTAACAGGGGACCAACGCAAAGAGAGGTTCTCCCAGAAGCAGACGGATAAAGGTTTGAAGTTGAACCCGTAACAGACCCTGAAGGCGAGGGGGAAGAGGCAGAGGGAAGTCAAAGTGAACTAACTCCTCCTGAGCCGGTTGCAGGTCCATCAAGAGAAAACACCATAGCACAAGAGGAGGGCGCTGTTCAACGTTCTGAAAGGCCAAGAAAGAAGAAAACGCATAAAGGAGATAACTGGCCGAAGCAACAAGCTGTAGGAGAGAAAGTGGTACCTTGTGATACAATATAGGAAGAAGTTTACACAACCAGAAAAGAGGATCTCAGTGAAGGAGAGTTACAAAGTGAACGCAAACTGAAAAGAAAGAGAGTTGCAAATAGAAGGTAAGCAGGTCCTGAATGGGCATATGCAACAACAGCTGAATGGCAACAAGAATTCTTGGCGTTCTGTTTTGATCGAGAGGTACCAGGTCAATACTACGGCACCTGAATTCATCTTTAGAAACAAACTGTGTTAAAATATCGAAATTAAAATTGAAAGCTGAGAAAAGAGACTGATAAAATCACCGGATGTGACACTGATAACCTGAATTGACTCTGAAAACCGATTATGAAAAGCTGCTAAGCTGATTAGACAAAGGAGTCCTGGAGTGAGTGAAACGCTGTAAAAACTCGCAGAGAGAGACAAGGAAAAGAAAAAAAAAAAGAGCTTTTATATCAGCCTCAAGTTGATTGTTTTGTATTATTCTATCATTTGATTCTTTACAGATCATGAGTTACACTAAAAGTGTAGGATGTGTGGTTGGTTGAGTGCTATTCTAGGTTTTATATGTGCAATAATAATTATAGGTGTGATTGTGGGAATGCTATGGATGGATAAGAAAGTGGGATGCAAAATATTCGCACTAGGGAACTAATTCAAAAAGGGGAACTATCTACTAATGTCTTCTATCGTTTGTTGAATGAGTATGTTGACACAATGGATGCAAAGAATTGTTATGTGTGCACAAAGATTCCTTCGTCAGTACAAGAAGGGGTTACTTATCATAGCTTGCCTCTACGGGATAAGCTGTAGTTTGCTGTTAACAAGATTCTGTGATCAAGAGCATGTGCAATACCTCTACTCTAACTTTGATGTGGTATTTTCTTTTGTGCCTGTGATTGAGTTTTTAAATAAATTAGCTAAAGAACACAGCATAAAATTAGTTAGGGGTTTCTTTGAGCCGACACTGACATTTGGGACAGCTTATGCGCACCGCAATAATCTAACTTGCTTACTAACGCCTGTAGAGAAGAGCTTGTTAGATCACACTGATGATAGACGAAAGGCATTAAAGGAAAGGCTAGAAAAGAAATTGGAAAAACGCACGCTTACAAATGATTATGCTTACACCGCAATAAAAACGCATGGTAAATTAGCTATAGATGCATTACATGTAGGTAGGCTTTGTATAGATAGGCCAAAATCTGAGCAGGACACTTTATTTGTGGGAACGAGTGAGTGCAGGCATGTGTTTTTGTTTCAGAATAAATGGACATTCATGTTAAATGGACAGGATCCAGCGATCCCTGGGATCTATTATATATGTGGACTTAATGCTTATTACCGTCTTCCAAAGGGATGGTATGGGACATGTTATTTGGGAATAGTTTTCCCAAAGATTTACCAGATTGAGGACTTAAAGCAAATTCCTAAGATGTCTGAATTACAACACACTAGACAAAAGAGAGAGACAGCGGCTGCTGTCATTGGTGATATATTTGGAGCCCTAATTCCTTCAGTAGGGGTTATCTTAAATTCCATAAAGATTCGAAAGTTGTCTACTATTGTGGATAACATGCTGACAAACTTCACAGGGGCTATACTCCTGACGGATACTGAACTTACTGCGGAAAGAGCTATGAATCTTCAAAACCGGCTTGCTTTAGACATTCTTTTAGCAAAGAGTGGCAGAGTCTGTAAGATGCTTAATGAGCGCCATTGTTGTGCATTGATACCAGATAACAGCAAAAAGATTAGAGGTATGCTTACTAACCTAACAAGAGATAGTGCAGATTTGAAGGAGCTGAAGGAACCTGGAGTTTGGGAGAAAGTTGGGAAAGGAATTACCAGAGTAGGGAATTGGTTTAGTAATATTTGGAATGGGGTTCTTGGAAAAATATTAGGGGGTCTACTGATTGTTCTGATTTGTTTATTGGGATTATGGTTATCATGTAAAGTTAATGAAAGAATTAAAAGAAATTTAACAAAACGAAACAAAAGAAATGAAGAAAATGAAAGGGAGAAAATGTTTAATGAAGTTTGGGAAAGCTCACACAAAGGACCAGATGTTGAAATGCGCATAATGCGGAAAGTGAAAGGTTAAGAAGGGAAAGGTTTGTGTGATGACAAGTGTCATCAGAGGAGGGACTGAGAGAGTTTAGTTTATATCATTAATATTAACATGAAACGTTTATCAACTAATGGGTAATAATGCCGCCTAGAAAATGTATTAATGTATTGTGCTTAAACGTGCGCTTGAAATGTGCCCACGGGGAGCGGCCACCAATATATCCGGGGACTAATGAAACTGACTAATAATTATGAAATGTTTATTAAAACTGTGACTGTGCATTAATATTGAGAATCTATATGCTAAAGGTTTTGCTAAATAAATCATTAGGCTTTAGTTAGCATGAGTCGAGGCCTAGCTGCCTGACTCTCATATTAAATGTATTTTTCTAATGTGCAGTGTGCTGACTTGCTGAAGGACATGAACTCTTGTTTTTCTCCAAACTAGAAGCTTGGGGCCATATGTACGAACACATTTTCCCATTGACACAGAATGGGAAAAACCCTTTGCTACATCTGGCCCTTAATGTAATTCGACCTGCTTGTAGAAACATTTTAGCTGATAGCAACACTGTAGACCACTCGTAGGTACAAGGTCGCCTGAACCGGTACAGACAATGGAGCCACTGACCGAAGATGTGCAAAGGACCCCAAGACTATGAAATCATACCGGACATTCTACCCACTAAAGACGTCAATCATAAGGACCAATAAAATACGTGAGAACGGTTATGGCGTGACAATTTCGATGAGCTAATGTGAAGATAATTGGTTAAAGATAGTGGGGTGCAACCCCTTGTCCAACCAAATTTTAGGGGAATGTACAACGAAAAGGGGATAAAACCCCTTGACACCAGGAAGTAAATTAGACTAGAGATCAGGAGAGAATAGGAGGGATAGTAGAGAGTTAGGGGAGATGCTGATGCAATTTGCTATGATCAAGACACTTTGTCACTCTGCATAGAGACTTTGCTGTTTGGTTCTTAAAACCATTCTTGCCTTATAAATTGCCCGTTTACACTTTACCTCCTTATGAGGGAAGTGCCCCTTTTTTCCCCAATTGCTGTATTCCTGATGGCGAACCAACTGATGTCCTGAGAATGAAGACCGAACCGAGTGCTGACCCAAAGACGGAGGGTAACTATATGACAATGAAATTGTGATTGTCTGTTTGCTTTTCCTTTCTAGGTACCAACTGCTTCTTTTGACAGAGACCATAGCTAGATGTTTTCCTAATTGGTGTTACTAAATTGTTTTGCATTAAGCCCAACATGCCAATGCTAATTTGAGGTTAGGAGAGGGGTGAACTAAACTGACGCAAATAGACAAATGACCAAATCCATGCTTTGTTGAATAACATTATGATGATACTCTGCTAAAGTTAACCTATGCTGACGCCATGTTATATTCTAATGTTTGTGATTCTTGCTTTGATGAAATCTTATCAGAGTTGCCATATTGTGACTATGCTAATGTGTTTCGTGGTTTTGAGACTAATAAACTTGCTGGTAGAATTGTAATTATTAGGGAATAAACTTCACAAAATCATATTAAACTGGTATGGTTATACATGACCGAAAGGTCATGGTGGTCTTTTGAGATTATTAAATGACTTTGAGGAATTTGAATTGTCGTATTACTGTGAACTTTGATGACATTATTGACATATTGATTGACATGCTGATTAGCTATCTCGTCCTAAGGTGTCTTCAATCAGGGTCAAAAGATTCATTGGCCTAAAACAAGCCCCAAAGAGAGCAAATTAGTCATAAAGGGGCGTGTTAACAATACCAAACAGATCAGCCTTCCAATATGTCTGCAATGTCACCAATCACTTCAGCAGCTTTTCTCTAACTTCTATGCTCATAGAGGAAGTTGCTGATTTAAGTATTATAACCTTCTCTTTGTTCTTGGCTTCTTCAAAACTGTAGTTCTTGCTCATCTTATACATGGGTCCACCCTTCACCTAGGTTGAGTTGAGTAGTCCCATCATCTGCAGTTGTCCTTTCTTAAATGTTGCAAAGTCCAGTCTTCCAGGTCTCCACTACATTCACCCGACTAAAACTGTCCTTTCAGCTGTCTGACCTCTGTTGCTGGGATCTATGCTTGGGGCTCGCAAGGGCAGGAGACCTACAACCCATTTCTCATTAGAGTTATTTGGTTGGCCCTCTAAAGAGACTCCTTGCTTTCTAATTGCTCTGACATTATTCCCAAATCATATTTCTTTTGCAGCCAGTAGTGAGGTGCCTGCCTCTTTTCTGTAGATACATGAAAATGAATCTTCCAAGCATTCCTTATTCTCCATTCATGTTTGTTTGCTGGCATGCCAATGTTTCCATGACAGAGCCTGTCTATGTCTGCATCACCTATTCACTGCCTCTTTTTATGTTAGTGTGTACTTGATGGGGTCGACTTTTCATCTCTCTCTCCTTTAAGCATTACCTCCCAGTGGTTAGAGGTCATATCCAGATTATTCTCTAAACAATGTCTTCAGCGCTGATCTTTCAAAGAACCCCGTGGTGCAATCATTGCCCGTTGTTAGGGTGGGAATCACCAATACTTTTAAAATTGCTATTTGAACAGTGTTTGTTGCTAAGGGGCAGGCAGGGAGTTTCAGAGCCAGGAAACTGAGACTAGTAACCTAATAGAGTTGCTTTGTCTCTTCAGAACACCTCCATAAGCCCTTTTATAACACCACTTATCAGTGCCTCAATACTAGTGATGTAGCCACCTTTAACCAGGAGCATGGCAGGGAAGGAGGGGTTCAAGCTCCATAGATGGGAATCACAAACCATTCTACACTGGGTAACTTGGCTGCAAACATGGACCTCTCCTGAGGAAGCCTGCACAAAGTCAAACAGAAGGGAGGACAGAGATTGAAAATTGCCATCCAAACCACTGAGCAGTGGTATATCTTGCTAATACTGAGGTACATGGACTACCAGGAGAGGAGGTGCATAGCTATGCGGAGTATTGTGATAACATTTGTGAAAGTTGGAACTTCACAAAGCCAGGGAAGATGCAAGGAGCTACCCAAGAAAAATCTGATCGAAAGACACATGTAGATGCTCACCGATTAAGTGGGGACTACTGGAATAGGTAACTCACCTACTCCTTTAGAACTGAGGAAGTATGACTTAGCCTTACTCAACTCAGTGATGATGGAAAACCTTAAACCTTTCTAAGGCAAAAAGTGAAGCCAAAAAAATGAGTAAACACAAACTTATAATGAATGATATGGTGGCATATAAACAAATCAAGAAGGGCAAAGTGCCTGTCCCTATTTCCTATACCTGTCCCAACATCAGACCAGCATCGACAGCCATCAGGCTACTGGGAAATCACAAAGGACTTCATGAATCAGTTCCTGACAGACATCAGGAATGAAGTTGGGAATGCTGCAAAAACTGTTTCAAGATCTGTCTTAAAACAACAAAATGGGATTCAAAGTTTTTTCGTACTAGAGTGGATGATCTAAAGAAGCAACATCAACAAGCGCTCTGAGAAACAGCAAAATATGTGGGGTCTAACCCGCAAATTAGGTGACCACAATACAGAACTACAAATGAAGCCTGAATATTTGAAAAACAGATCACAGAGGAATATACACATCACAGGGATGCCTTAAGTGGTTGAACATGAAGATCTATAAAGCTTTGTCACAGATCTCTTTCAATCTATCACAAACTTGAAAATGACCGCTATACGGTTAGACCCCACTCACTGTGCGCAAAAGGGAGGCCCATTAGCCATAATGTTCCTCCAGATATTCTGACAATACACTTTTATGTTAAAGACAACAGTGTACAAGGCAAAGGAGAATGGAGATGGTGTTCATGGACATAAACTACAGCCATGGCAGGACTGAGTAAGCACTACCTTGAAATAAAGAAGGACTTTCAAGTCTGTCACACAATTCCTATGTATGTAATCTGTTTCATACTCATCTGCAAACAGAACTTATGCCAGGCTAGAACACTTCTTAGGGTAGCTGACTCCCATCTGATAAACAGAATAACATGCGCACAGAAAGAACACGCACCAATTTACTTATAATTTGAAACTAACACACATTAGATTAGGTAGTGGAGATGTGCCTTAATGGCCTCACAGTGATGACTCCGTGAGAAAAATGTTTTATCATGTGAATTATAAATTTCGTGGTGAAGAATAACAAAGGGGATGTAGATGATGGAACCTAGTCGGATTCCAGAAAGTGAGGGTAACAGACTGTCTTAGCTCAGCCTCCTCTACGCTGACCAAAAGTTTTTAAAAATCAGGGTGGAAGAACAAGTTACTTACTTTTGGTAACGACCTTTCTTGTGGATACTGTTACTAACCACAGATTCCTCACATTGTGAATATTTCCCTAGCGTCAGATCGCATCCAGAAACTTTAAAGTAGTACACCTGTACGGGGATAGGTGGCAACGTGCGGCTCCGTGCTGATGTTCCGCTCCAGAAGTTATGAACGGTGCCACATATAAGAGCCATCCATGTGCAGTGACGTCAGTTGCTTTCTTAGCCTGCCCGTTCCATCAGGTGCAGAGCCTACGAGCAGATTAGCATGACCAGTGTGCACGTCTTTAGATTGGGACCATCAGGATGGGAAGAGAGCCCACTTCACAGGACTAGAAGGTGAAAGGGTCAATGAGGAATCTAATGTTAGATAGTGTATCCACCAGAAAGACTGCTACTAAAGGTAAGCAATATGTTTTATCTGATGGATACGTTTAACTACATGTTCTTCACCTTATGAATAGTTACCATGGCAGTACCTCCCAGTTGGTGGGTATGTGAACTGGCTCAAAATGAAAAGTCCTGGAGGACTAAGTAGGCAGATGTCCGTCTTGAAGCATCTGACTGTCAGGGTAGTAGTTCTTTGTTAACATATGTACAGATGCCCACGTAAATGCCTAATAAAGATTTGTGACCGGTACTTCACATGCAAGTGCAGTGGCAGATGCATTAACTCTGGAAGCTGTTTTTTAGCCAATTTTTAGCAGATCTTCATGCAGACAATAAACCATCTGAGATGGTCCGTTTATGCACCGCTTAGCTTTTTTTGCCTCGGAGAAACCCACAAAGCTGACAGTTTACCTAATATTCTTTGGTGTGATTAATATAAAAACACAGTACCCTCTTAGGGTCCAAACGATAAAGACTCTCTTCCTCAGAGTGATGAGGGGGCAGAGAATGTCAGCTGGGTGATAGTCTGATCGAAATGAAATGGAGAGACCGCTTTCATCAAAATGGAAGCACAGGTCCTCAACACCAACTTATCTGGGAAGAAAATATCATAAATAAGGTGAGCTGACAAAACAACCCTGCAGCTCGCTCACCTGTCTCAGTGATGAGAAAGACTATTTTTAATGGCAGGAGTTTTAACAGATAACTGTGCAGCTGCTCCAAACGAAGAACAAATTTTAAAAAAAGGGAAGTTAAAATCATACTATGGCACCACAAAGGGTGTTTGCGAACAAATCTTACAAACCATGTAAAAATCTCATTACGACAAGTGCCTTAAATAAAGTAGGCTGATCCGCTAACTACAAAAAAGCCAAAAGAGCTGATAAATAGCCTTAAACAATGCCCAAGCCAAGCGCTTGCTGGACCAGAGACTAAAACAAACAACAAAATGTCAGTCAACATGGCTTATAGAGGGTCAACTTGTTGGCTACCACATCAAGCCACAAGTTTATACCAAGGACGGGCGTACATTGAATTTGTGGAAAGACGTCTCGCTGCTAAGATTACATTATCTCAGGAGGAAGGTAGAAAGACATCAACAGCAGTGGCTCTATCTTGAGGCATGGCGGTTCAAATTGTGCAGGCCCCAGTGCAGTACAATGCCCTGCTGCCTTGAATGAAGATCCGGCAGAAGCAGTGGTTTAATCGGAGGGCAGATGTTCATGTCTAGAAGTTCAGAGTGCCATACTCGCCTGGCATAATCTTGGGCCACAAAGATGACTTGGGCTCGGTCACTCCTGATCTTCTTCACAACTCTGAGCAGGAGCGAACGCAGAAAGAAGGCATACAGGAGTCCAGAGCGCAACTTTACATGGAAGGCATCTACAAGAGAGAAGTGCTTTGGAAACGCCAACACGCAAAAATGCTAACTGCATGTTCTCTGCAGTGGCAAAAAAGACTGAGCCAGGGTTCCCCCAATTTATGAGACATCTTTTCCACCTCCAGATGCAACTGCCATTTGTGATCTGCTAGGCATGGGTGCCTGTGCTTGTGCTTGTGTGCACTGGCGTTTACAGATCTGGCCAGGTGGTTTACCACCAGAGTAATTCCTTTGTGGTCCAGCCACTTACGGAGATGTAGCAACTCCCACCAAAGGGCCTAGACCCCACCCAGTCTTTGTTGCAGTACCACATGGTGATGGTTTTGTCCATGAGTACCTGTTCCAACCTTCCTCTGATGATCGGCAGGACGGCCTACAGCAACAACAAAAATCACCCTCAACTCAGTTTATTATTGAGTAGAGTTTCCATCATAAGCCAGCGGCCTTCAATTTCCTCCTCTCCTAGATGGACTCTTCAACCCATAAGTGTTGCATCTGTTGCCAAAGTTAAACTTGGTAGGGTAAGGAAGGTGTTCTGCCACTGACCAATCACGGTCCAGTAGCCGCCACTTCAGATCTTTTGCAGTCTCCCTCTAAAGCTAGGTACAAGAGATCCCCCTGAAGCTGTACCCACTGGGGCTTGAGATCCCACTACAGAGCCCACATATGCCATCTGGTATGTTTCACCAGCACGATGAAGAAGGCAAACAATCCAAACTGCCTCAGAGACATATGCATTAAGTTCCAATATAGGTGCTGAAACATCGGGATCAGAGCCAAAACGTCCTAGACCCTCTTTTCAGGAGGAGAGGCACAAAATGGAATGGTGACCAGAATGGTGTTGATGAACGGCATGTGTGTGAAGGAGTACAGCATGTTGATAGTTAACCTCAACAATGTAAGGAGGTTCACTGCTGCCTGTAGTTACAACATCCTGGGAAGAGCACACATTCAGCAGCCACTAGTTGAGGCGGGAAAAGACTGGTACCCCCAAACTCCAAAGGTGTACTGTGACCACCACCATCAATCTTGTGATCACTTGCGGGGGAAAAAGGGACCATTGCAAACGGAAAATGCTCCCGACCTACTCTGAACCACAGATAGCACTTGTCGGCCTGCCGGATGGGAATATGGAAATAAGTATGTTGCAGGTCCAATGCCACCATCATGTTTCTGTGGTCTAGGGTAGACAGGACCGGGGCTAGCGTGAGCATCTTGAATTTGTCCTTCTGCAGTCATTGAGAGGGTGAAAATCAAAAACAGGACGAAGGCTACTAGTATCAGCTGGTGTTTGCTTTGTCACTGTTCACAAAAATCAAATAAGAACATTAAATAAATAAATAAATAAATAAATAAATAAATAAATAAAAAATAGGACAAATGCCTCCATCCTTCTTCGGTACGAGTAAGTAGCAGGACTAACACCCAGATCTACTTGCAAGGCTGGAACCCTCAGTTTGGTCCCTTTTGGCCGAACGGACCCACACTTACCACTGCAGGAGAGACAAGTGGTGGTGGATGATGCAGCATGGTGGACAGAAATGGGAGGATGCATTCCGGATGTAGAATGTAGGTGTAGAATTTAAAAGGATCCACTTTTCTGAAGTGATGGCCTCCCACCCTTGGAGGAAACATCAGATCCTGCCTCCAACAGGAGTGCTGGCAAGAACAAACTAAATTGGTTTTGCACCTGCAGGTGCAGGAGA
This sequence comes from Pleurodeles waltl, assembly GCF_031143425.1. NCBI lineage: Eukaryota > Metazoa > Chordata > Amphibia > Caudata > Salamandridae > Pleurodeles > Pleurodeles waltl. The sequence continues at coordinate 475,211,873 of NC_090439.1, forward strand.
GGCGAGGGATTGAGCTGCATCTTGCCCCTGCTGTCCTGAGCATTGTTTTTGTGAACCGCAGAACAGACTGAAAGCCTGCTGGGCAGGTAGAGGGGGCTGGACCTCCTAAAATTGAAAATCTCGACCATCGCCATAGAAAATAAAATTGATGCAGGATCGGGCTGGTGGGGCAGAGAGACCCATGGAAAGTGCTGTGTCCTCTTTAAATCATTCCAGCGCCAAATGAATAAGTTTCTTACCTTCGGTAACGCTTTTTCTGGTGGAAACAGTAAGTACCTGTGAATTCTCCCCTTGCGCTAGCCTCGACGGAAATTTCTTCTAGCTCTGCACATCGACGATGACGTCCCAATCGCCCGACTCCACGCGACGCCGTATGACGTCATCTAGGCAATAAGAAGCCCTCTTCGACGTGCAGACGTCAGTTATCACCATTTTTTACGTGCCATAGAGGCGAACAGGTTGACACATCAAATGAATGAAAACAGAACATTTATTATAATAAAAAATAAATTTAGATAACAGTAATAACTGGTCTATACAAGAGTAAAATAGGTCATTCAAGTCCAAACATGTTTCCCTTGAGCTATCTAAATTTGAGAAAGAAATGTATATACAGATGCCACAACTATATACATGATTCAGGTATATACATATGTACAAGGCAAAGGATGCTCACCCAAGGATTTCATGGTATGACCAGCCAGGTGACGGGGAGGCGGGTGGGACCGTGAGGAATCCACAGGTAGTTACTGTATCCACCAGAAAAAGCGTTACAGAAGGTAAGTAACTTATTCTTCTGATGGATAAACCTGTGGACTCCTCACCTAAAGAATAGAGTCCCAAAGCAGTACTACCTCCGGAGATGGTTTCCCGAATGGTCAAACCAAGAAATCCTGCAGCACCGAGCGAGCAAAATGGCCATCCCTCCTAACCTCAGAATCCAAACAGTAATGTTTAACAAAAGTATGGAGGGACGCCCAAGTCGCTGCCCTGCAGATGTCAGCCACAGGAACACCCCCAACCAAAGCCGAAGAAGCAGCCTTAGCTCTGGTGGAGTGGGCACGAAGCCCCACGAGTGGTTCTTTCTTCGCCAAAGAATAACAAATCTTAATACATAGAATGACCCACCTGGATAGCGTTCTCTTGTGGACAGCTCTACCTTTCCTCTTCCCCACGTATCCAACGAAGAGCTGTTCATCACGCCTGAACTCCTTTGTCCTGTCGACATAGAAGCTCAGCGCTCTTCGTGGATCCAGCCGGTGGAGCCTCTCTTCCTCCTTGGATGGATGAGGTGGAGGGTAAAAGGAAGAGAGAGTAATAGACTGCCCCAGGTGAAAGGGTGTAACAACCTTCGGGAGGAAAGCCGCCTTGGTCCTTAACACCACTTTGTCCCTATAGAAAGAAAGGTATGGGGGCTCCACGCTAAGAGCCTGAAGCTCACTAACCCTTCTGGCCGATGTTATAGCCACCAAGAAAACAGTCTTGAGAACTAGCAACCGCAAAGAGCAAGAATGCATCGGTTCAAAAGGGGACCCCATTAAAAAAAGTTAATACCAAATTAAGGTCCCACTGAGGCATAACGAATGGTGATGGTGGAAATTTGTTAGTAAGACCCTTTAGAAATCTTAAAACAATAGGAGATTTAAAGAGGGAGGGGTGATCAGGAAGGCACAGAAAAGCCGACAGTGCAGATAAATAACCCTTGACTGTGGCAACTGCACATCCCTTCTGTGCCAGGCAAAGAGCAAATGACAATATGTCAGACAAACGAGCCTTTAAGGGATCAATTCTATTCTCTCCACACCAGGATATAAATTTAGCCCAACGGCTCGCATAGATCGATTTGGTGGAGTGTCGCCTGGCCGATAAAATAACAACCACCACTTCTGGTGGGAGAGAAAAAGCACTCAGATTGCCCTGTTCAATCTCCAGGCATGAAGGTGCAGGCTCTGGAGGTGGGGGTGTAGAATCTGCCCCTGCGCCTGCGAGAGGAGGTTCACCCTGTAAGGGAGACGGAGCAGAGGGCACTGAGAGAGTTGGAGAAGGTCTGTGTACCACACCCTTCTTGGCCAATCCGGAGCTATCAAGATGACTTGGGCCCAGTCTTGGCGGATCTTCCTCAGAACTCGCGGAATGAGGGGAATGGGAGGAAACGCTTAAAGCAACTGTCCGTTCCAGGACATCTGAAACGCGTTCCCCAAAGCTCCTTGCACCGGATACTGGAGGCTGCAAAACAACGGGCACTGCGCGTTCTCCTGAGTTGCAAACAGATCTATCTGCGGATATCCCCACAACTGGAAGATATACAGAACCAGATCTGGATGAAGACGTCACTCGTGGTCGACCGAGCTGCGTCGACTGAGAACGTCCACACGCACGTTCAGAGCTCCGGCCAAATGATGTGCTACCAAGCAAATCTTGTGGTCCTGAAGCCAGGACCAGAGTCGAAGAGCTTCTCTGCAGAGAAGATACGACCCCACTCCTCCCTGCTTGTTTATATACCACATCGCGGTAGTGTTGTCTGTTAGGACCTGGACTGACTGACCGCGAATGGAAGGGAGGAAGGCCTTGAGAGCCAGACGTACTGCCCGCAATTCCAACAGATTGATGTGAAATCTCTGTTCTACCGGAGACCAAAGGCCTTTGACCTCCAGGTCCCCCAAATGAGCTCCCCACCCTAGAGTGGAAGCATCCGTTACCACTGTGGCCACTGGTGGCGGCAGCGAGAACGGCCTTCCTTGTGACAGGTTGTCGACAGCTGCCCACCACTGAAGATCCACTGCAGTGTCTCTGGAGATCGTTATCGAATCCTCTAGATCCCCTTTGTGCTGAAACCACTGCCTGCGGACGCACCACTGAAGAGCCCTCATGTGCCAGCGTACAGGAGTGACCAACAGTATGCAAGAAGCGAACAGACCGAGCAGATGAAGAACCTTGAGGACTGGAACTACCGCTCCATTTCGAAACATTGGAATCAACGCCTGGATGTCCTGGACCCGCTGGGGTGGAGGAAAGGCCCGATTCAATGTTGTGTCCAATACTGCCCCTATGAACAGGAGGCGTTGAGAGGGCTCCAGGTGAGATTTGGGCACATTGATTGAAAAACCCAGGTCGTACAACAACTGAGTTGTCGACTGGAGAGGACGCTGCACGAGCTCCGGAGACTTGGCTTTGATCAACCAATCGTCCAGATAGGGAAGTACTGCTATCCCCCTTCTTCTGAGCTCTGCCGCTACCACCGCCATCACCTTTGTGAAGACTCGAGGTGCTGAAGTAAGACCAAACGGGAGGACCGCAAACTGATAATGCTGCGATCCCACCACAAACCGGAGATACTTCCTGTGCGATTTGAGGATTGGAATATGAAAATATGCGTCCTGCAAATCGACAGACACCATCCAATGTCCTTCGTTCAATGCCAAAAGAACCTGTGAAAGGGTCAGCCTTTTGAACTTTTCCTGCCTGAGGAACCAATTCAAAGCCCTCAAGTCCAGAATCGGTCTCAACCGACCATCCTTTTTGGGGATCAGGAAGTATCTTGAATAACAGCCCTGACCCATCTCCTGCTCGGGAACCAACTCTATCGCGCCTTTTGCCAATAGGGACAACACTTCCTGTTGTAATAGGAGAACATGGTCTTCCGAACAGAAGGATGGGCGGGGAGGCTAGGGAGGAGGGAATTCCCGAAAGGGAAGAGCGTACCCCTTCTTCACAATGTCGATGACCCAGGAGTCCGATGTTATTACCTCCCACATCGGAAGAAAATAGGCAAGTCTCCCCCCTACCGGAGACGAGTGGACAGGGAGTGGAGGAGGACTACGGCTGCTTTCCTTGCTGCACCCCTCCTGAGGAAGAGGAAGAGGCAGAGTGCTGCTGGGTGGCACCTCTTGTCCGGACTCTGCCCCTGCCCCTGAAAGATCTATATGGCAGGGTGCTTGTAGTTTGTTGTGGTCCTTGAAATCTGCCACGATAGGAGGAGCCATGTCCAAAACCCCTAAACCTCCTATAAGCCCTAAAGGAGGATGAGGCAGTTGACTGAAGGCCTAGTGATCTCACTGTGGCTGTGCTCTCCTTAAATCGTTCTAGAGCAGAATCCACCTTCGTTCCAAAGAGCTTCTCGCCATCAAAGGGCAGATCCAGTAGAGTCACCTGTACATCTGATGAAAAACCAGACGAACGCAGCCAAGATTGTCACCTAGAAACTGTGGTCGTGCCCATAGCCCTTGCCACGGAGTCTGAAGTGTCCAATCCAGACTGGATCACCTGGGTCGCTGCCGCCTGGGCGTCCACCAGTAACTGCAACATTTCCTGGGACAAGTTCGGATGGCCTTTAGCTTCCTTCATAAGGGCGTGGATATAACGTCCCAATATGCAGGTCGCATTGGTCGACTTTAAGGCCATACTACATGAAGAAAAGGCCTTTTTGGCAGTATGGTCAATTTTCTTCGATTCCCTGTCCGCAGGTGTTCCGGGAAACGAGCCGGGAGAGGACCTGGATGAACAGGAGGCCTGAACCACTAAACTCTCCGGAGTCGGGTGTTTAGAGAGGAAAACAGGATCGCCTGGTGCCGCCCGATAGTGTCGTGCCACCGCCCTGTTGACAGCAGCTGTAGACACAGGTTTCCTCCAGATGTCTCTGATAGGATCCAGAAGTGCCTCATTAAAAGGCAAGAGAGGCTCTGCCGTCACAGAAGTTGGATGCAAAACCTCTGTCAACAGGTTTCTCTTAACTAGGAAGATCTAAGAAGTCCACAGCCTTCCGAATTACAGCGTGGAAAGATGCAGCTTCCTCAGTGTATTCCCCAGGGGAAGCTAGATCCCACTCCGGGGGAGGTATCTATGCCACTCGCCGTGTCAAGACCTTGTAAGTCACCGGAAGGCTCCAAAATCTCACCCTCTTCCAGGTGCTGTCTGCTGTATTCTTCCTCCTCCAAAATGCGCAAAGCCAGAGGTCTAGAACGAAGCCTTGATTCGAGACCCGGCATCGATAAGGCGTCGGCCGACGCCGAAGATCTCCGTCAGCGCTGAACCTCGGATCCGTCCGACGCCGGACCCTACAGCTCCACAGGAACCTTGACTATGGATTGGAACCGAGGCGAATCCAACAGCGCCGTAGCAGGTGTAGTAGGCCTCCTAGGCGACATCAAGGGCATCGGCGCCGCTTCAGGTGCAGCAGACAAAAATGGTGTGAAAGGCGTCGATTTATAAGATGCCGGAACGCCCAAATTAAAGGCCAAAGGGCCAGACGGACCTGCTTGACCTCCACCCGGCGCCATGGTAGAAAAAATGTTAAACATGCATTCAAAAACGCCGCAGGATCCGTTCCCGGAGTCGGGAAAGCCGGGTATTGCTGCTGCACCGGCGCCAGCATAGACGCCGAAGAAGGGCCAGATAACTCCTGGCTAGGAGAACCCTCTGGCCTCTGAAGAGGCTCAACCTCAAAAACCGACCCGGGTGAAGCCGGGGTCATAGGAGGTGGTGGGGTGACGGTCGCGGTAATCTCCCACGTCAGACGGCGGCGAGCTGGCGGAGATGCCGATCTGGACCTGGACCGTCCCTTACTCGATCAGCGCCGGGTGTCGTGACGGCGCCGAGAGTCACCATGGCGATGATGGGTCCTCGAAGATCTTGAAGAGGACTCCCTCCGATGACGCCTCTCCTTTTTCTTGGAACGGGCCAAGAACAATTTTGCCTCCCGTTCCTCGAGTGCCTTCGGGTTCATGCGCTGGCAGGAGCCGCATGACTCAACCTCATGGTCGGAGCTAAGGCACCAGAGGCAATTCTCATGGGGATTGGTAACCGACATCCGACCCCCGCACTGGTTACATGGTTTAAAGCCGGATTTCCATGGCTGCGACATTGTAACCGTCGACTCGAAACTGTAGCTCCCTGTGAGCCTCGAACCATTACTCGGAGGCACGGAAAAAAGGAAACTGATGTCTGCACGTCGACTAGGGCTTCTTATTGCCTAGATGACGTCATACGGCATCGCGTGGAGTCGGGCGATTGTGATGTCATCGTCGACGTGCAGAGCTAGAAGAAATTTCCGTTGAGGCTGGCGCGAGGGGAGAATTCTTTAGGTGAAGAATCCACAGGTAGGTGTATCCATCAGAAATGCTTTGTAGTCAAAGAGGCTAGAGTCATCAAGTTGTAGGTTCATCATGGTTGCTTGAACAACCCTAGAGAAGCCTGTAGACTTTACTCAGCCATGGCACTAAAGTGCCACACTTGTACCTATCACCCAACCTAGGCAGGTGGTTGTGTCCAGGCCAGACTGAATCATGAAATCTACTGCACCACAGCCATCCTGGATAGCTTGGGTTAGGCACATCTGATTGTCATGCAGAACTGCCAGTAAAACTAGAGCACTGTGTCTCATAGTGCATGAGTGTAGCAGCCTATAAGACAGCTGCTGATTACTGAGTGCAGAACAAGGCTCGCAGGTAAGAAATACGCTTGCAAACATTTCTATTCTCTTCAACTCACAATCAAGTGGAGTGGGACAGAAGGTACTGGGATTTAATTTCCTGGTGGTACCAACAAGATCTCTAGTGTAGGATATTGCATGATAAAGACTGGGTAGCATAGTGTTGGATTAGGAAGTCAAGAAACCTACTGACTGGTAATCCTGAACCTGGCATCCGCCAAGTGCCCAAAAGCATATCTATAGGGGCCTCATTAAATGGCAATAGATGTTTTGTAGGGACTTGACCAGGCTTGTAATAACTGTCAGAACATTAGTTCTCAACTTCATGGTTAAGTTTTTTAGGTCCAATATTTCTGCAGCCATTCACTTAACCATAGAGAGGCACTTTCTTCAGCAGTAGGACCAGAAGGAGACAAAAGGCCAGTACCTAGAGAAGTATTCAGGCCACTGGTATCTTGGAGTTCTTCATACCAGTTTTCCTCATCATACTGAGGTACAGAGTGATCCCCTTTGAGACAATTATCATTGTATGAGTCATTGCTGAAAAGATTGTGCAAGGTTTGGGCCCTACTGCATTGTTGTGGTAAAGTCTTAAAATCATAAGAATTGCCACTTGGCTGCACTCTAGTGGGAGCTGGTGCAGCTCCGTCAAGGTTGTGGTGGACAGAATAGGCTGCAAATCCTAATCAACTGCCAATGGCTTTGGCATTGGTATCAGAAACATGCGTACAAAGTGGTGCTAGAACTGAAGTCGGCACTGGAGCCAGTGCTGAACCTGCTGGATGTTTGAGGCGCACAGATGGTGCAGAGGGCAGACCAGCCAGCAGAAGCCAGGATGGAGTTGTCTGAGCTGTAAGGCCCTTACCATTCTAACAAACATTGGTAAAAAAGCACACACAAAAAAACAAATGTTGGTTTCTATTAGACCTGACAGCCTTAGAATGGTCAACCCTCAACCTTTTGCCTGCCCCCCTCCACTTTTCTGACACTGTTTTTGCTGGTTTTAGGACTGTGCACACTTCACCACTGCTAACCATTGCTAAAGTGCATATAGTCTCTTCCTTAAACATGGTAACATTGGCTCATTCCTAATTAGCATATTTGATTTGCTTGTAAGTACCTAGCAAAGTGCACTACCCGTGCCCAGGGCCTGTACATTAAATGGTACTAGTGGGCCTGCAGCACTGATTGTGCCACCCACATAAGTAGCCCTTTAACCATGTCTCAGGCCTGCCACTGCAAGGCCTGTGTGTGCACTTTCACTGCCACTTCGACTTGGCCTTTTGAAAGTATTTGCAAAGTCCTAAACCCCCCTTTTTCTACATATAAGTCAACCCAAAGGTAGGCCTTAGGTAACCCATAAGGTAGGGTGCTGTTTAGGTAAAAGGCAGGACACGTACATAAGTGTTTTAGATGTCCTGGTAGTAAAAATACTCCTAAATTCCTTTTCTACTACTGTGAGGCCTGCTCCTTTCATAGGCTAACATTAGGACTACCCTCATATACTGTTTGAGTGGTAGATTCCGATTAGAAAGGGGTAACCAGGTCATATTTAGTATAGCCAGAATGGTAATAGGAAATCCTGCTTATTGGTGAGTATGGAATTTATATTACTATTTTAGAAATGCCACTTTTAGAAAGTGAGCATTTCTCTGCACTTATAATCCATCTGTGCCTTATAGCCTGTCTCCAATCAACGTCTGGGCTGGTTGACAGCTTCCTTGTGCATTTCACCCAGTCAACCACAAACACAGGACACTCCGTCACATCTGCATACTGAATGTGTCTTCCTGGGCTGGAAGTGTGGAGGGCCTGTCACTTACATTTCAAAGGCTAGCAGCCTGCCCTCACAAAATGGACAGTCAAACCCTTCTACTGCGACCCTGGCAGACAGACCTGTACTGAAAGGGGAACTTGTGCATTTCAAAGCCACACTTTAAAGTCTCCCCACTTCAAAGGCATTTTTGGGAACATAACCTGGGTCTCTCACCCCACCAAATCAGACACTGCTGGACCTGAACCTGCAACCTGTGGACAGAAACTGTCTGTCTGCCCAAAGGACTCATCTGGACTGCTTTGCTGAGAAGGACTGCTGCCCTTACCCTGCTGACCTTTGACTTTGCTGAGAAGTGCTCTCCAAGGGCTTGGATTGAGCTTGCCTCCTGTTTTCTGAAGTCTCAGGGCCAAAAAGACTTAATCTCTTCAGAAAACTCCTTGTGTGCCAAAATGGCCGCACAGCCTGCCGAAAACGACGGACATCCTCCCTTGCGACTGAGAAATCGCCGCACAGCCGAACTGGAACAACGCAGCAAATTCCCTGAGTGGAAAATCGATGCAGCGCCTGCCACGCAACAGAAAATTCGACACAACGCCCTACCAGATCGAGCAACACCCTACCGGATCGACGCAACACCTGTAACTTCTAGTGCGCCCAGGATTTTCCAGCATCATCCCTGCGTGTCAAAAAGATCCCAGCATCACAGTGAGGAACCAAGACTGCGCGCCAAAAATGAAGCAAGCCCCTTGCAGCTTGGAAAGAAACAACGCAACGTCTGTGCCGCGTCGGAAAATCAGACACACCCCCCCTTATTTTTCCACGCATCTCCTCCTCTGAAGTCTCCGTGCGTGTTATTTTTGACGCAAACCAGGTACTTTGTGTAATTAAGAGACAACTGTTGATTTCTAAGATTTAAGACTCTTTTCAAACCTGCAAAAGTGATATTTCAACTTGTGCTTATAGAATCTTTATCTTTTTAACCTTATTTTATTCAGATAAATATCAACTATGTTTCTAAATTTGTGTGGTGTATTTTTGTGGTGTTTTCACTGTGTTACTGTATGATTTATTGCACAAATACTTTACACATTGCCTTCTAAGTTAAGCCTGACTGCTCAGTGCCAAGCTACCAGAGGGTGGGCACAGGATAGTTTGGATTGTGTGCAACTTACCCTGACTGGGATTGTGGTCCCTACTTGGACAAGGGTGTATGCCTCTACCAACTGGACAGCCCAATTCTAACAGTCTCAAAAAGCACACATTGCCACAGTAGTTCCTGGCACTGAACAAAACTACTTTGCGTGCCAATATGCTCTTTGTGGAAGGGAATAATGCTATAACTCATAGGATTGCCAGCAGATAGGTGGATAGAGAGAGAAATAGAATTTTAATAAAAACAAAATGTCTTGGTTAACGCCAGACCTAATTGGGTGCCCAGTTCTTAAAGAAAGTCACAAAAGTGCACCCATGGTATAGCTCTTCGCATCACTGGTTTTCATGAAAACACAAAAATTGCTGTACGTAGACCAGAAAACCGCACTCCTCGAACATATTTGTAAACTCTACTTCAGCACGAGCAAATATGGCAGGGATGTGGAATTCCTATCGCCCGACGCCAGGGACATCTTGTTTGGGGTCAAGGGCAACAAGTTTTTATGTTTACTTTGTCCTTGGGACAAGTAGGCCCAACCCCCTGCAGCACAAACCCTTTGGCTGCCTGTTTACAGAGAGTTGAACTCTCTGCAGTTGAGGTAATGTGTTTCCAAGAGATAATGCTGTTCGAACTTGTATTTATGGTTCATTATTTGAAAGCCTTCATTATTAGGGTGCGTGCTGTAAATAAATGTTTTAAGGTCACACTTCACTACTGACGTTGTTCCAGTACAAAACAAAAAAACATGTACACACATGTTTGAAAAGTTTAGGCTAAGAGGCTAAGTATAATGCTCCCAGAATGCTCTCTGATTATATGCAAATGAAGTGTCATTTAGTAAAATGTGTTGATGCATGCTAGTATTTCCCAAAAATATTTCTAATGGAAAATCAGTGTAACCATTTTCAACACGATTATGGGAAGCATGAAAATAAACAAACATTGACAAAGCCAACTGATCTGACATATTTTTAGAAGTCTTTTAGTTTCATCAATGCGTGTCTTGTTTTGACATGGCTTTTGTAACACTTTATTGTTGTGGGAGCTACCAGGCCCTCAACATTGTAACAAACATTGGCAAAAAAACCCCAAAAAGTTTTTGAACTCTAAAAGCACACGTTGCCACCAGCGGCATAACAAAGGCCCAGCAGCCGCCCTCCAGGGGGCCCCGTCAGCACAGCACCTGCCCTGAGTGAGTCTGGAGAGGGGGCTCCTCCATGTTCTTTGCAAAGGGGCACCCTCCAGTTTCGTTACGTCACTGATTGCCACTGTAGTTCCTGACAATGAACAAAACTACTTTGTGTGGCAATATGCTCCTTGTGGAAGGGCAGAATGCGTTCACTCACAGTAAAGCCAGCCAAAAGAGAGAGAAATAGAAGTTTAATAAAAACAAAATGTCTTTGTTAACAACAGACCTAATTAGGGACCAAGACCCACATGTAGGTAGCTTTTTGCATGTCGCAAACAGCGACTTTCGCTGTTTGCGACGTGCAAAAAGCACATTGCGATGCACAAACCCAGTTTTGCGATTCAGTAAACTGGTTACCGAATCACAAAACGGGTTTGTGACTCGCAATTAGTAAGGGGTGTTCCCTTCCTAATTGCAACTCGCAGTGCAATGTAGGATTGTTTTGCGAACGCGGGCGCAAACCAATCGCAGTTTGCACCCATTTCAAATGGGTACTAACACTTTCGCAAAAGGGAAGGGATCCCCATGGGACCCCTTTCCCATTGTGAATGTCACTGTAAACATTTTTTCAGAGCAAGCAGTGGTCCTGTGGAAAACGTTTCATTTTTCGTTCTTGTTATGCATCTCGTTTTCCTTTAAGGAAAACGGGCTGCATTACAAAAAAAACTGCTTTATTGAAAAGCAGTCACAGACATGGTGGTCTGCTGTCTCCAGCAGGCCACCATTCGTGAGGGGGTCGCAATTTGCGACCCACCTCATGATTATTCATGATGTGGGCATTTGCGAAGCCCTTGCGAATCACAGATGGTGTCAAGGACACCATCCTACATTCGGATTTGCGACTCGCAATTTGCAGGTCACAAATCTGAACCTACCTACTTGTGGCCCCAAATTCTTAAAGAAAGTCACAAAAGTGCACCCATGGTATATGTCGTACCCCTATAAAATATTTCTGAACTGTATTTTAGCGTGGGTAAATACGATGTGTAGATTTGCTCATGTGAAAATCTATTGAGCATTTGCAAGTTCATTTTCCCTCCAGCCACTTTCTTCCCAACCCTGGAAGAAGTTCTAATGGGAAAATATTAGAGAGAAGCTGGTAAAAATCTTTAAAACATGCAGGTTAGTAGGTTTGCAGACTCAAAGGCATTCCAGCCCTGGAACTATTGCTTACTGCTTCCTCCAGCCCCAGTATGCAGATCTGCAGAAAGGTGGCAAAATAAGGAAATTGCTGCAGTAGGGATTGAAACTCCAAGTATTCAAGCCCTACTATGGTAGTAGCCCTGGCATAATCAGAGAGGCTATTAATTGCTGCCATAATTTGTCGCCACACTACATGGCACCAAAGGGACAAGCAGATCTTTTTACAGGACAAGTAGATTTGAGAAGCAACCTGTCCCCTGGACAAGTAGATATTTTAATAAATTCCACACCCCTGTATGGATGTGTAGATTTGCTCACGTGAAAATCTATTGAGCGATTACAAGTTCACTTTCCCTTCAGCCACTGTTTTCCCAACACTGGACGAACTTCTACTTCTGCCCTTATCAGAAGTAAATTTCCAACCTTTTTTGGTATGGGAAAAGATTACAGAAGAGATGGTGAAAATCCTTGAAACATGCATTTTAGTAGGTTTACATAGGCTCAAAAGCATCCCAGCTCTGGAACTATTGCTTCTTCCAAGCCCAGTATGCCGATCTGCAGAAAGGTGGCAAAATAAGGAAACTGCTACAGTAGGGCTTAAATTGCTAGTATTCAAGTCTTACTAGAGTATTAGCCCAGGAATAACCAGAAAGGCTATTATCAGAGCTCTTACATAATGAGATTGCTGCCATAATTTGTCGAGGCACTACATGGCACCAAAGGGAAAGTAGATTTATGAAGCAACCTGTCCTATGGCCAAATAGATATTTTATTAAATTCCACACCCTTGCACTATCCCTGCCCTCTCTGTAGTTTGACATGTTGGGAAGAGGCCAATCCCGACTTGGACTTTTTTGTATTTTTTTTACGACTTACCTGAAGACTTCAACAGCAATGAGGATTGCCAGGGTACAAACTTCCTTTCGACCTCTCACTGAATGGAGTCTTTTGATGTTTGGTGACAAACAACTTTGCCGTGTGCTCCCATGCAGCCTTTGGATTCATCTGAGTGGAGTCGTCGCAGGCCCTGGAATCATGCTGTGACCCCAGGCACCATAAGAATACTTTGTGAGGATCTGTCACAGATATCGGTTTGCTAAGCTTGAACTCTGTTTTAGGGGGGTGACATTTTTCCCTTGCCCACTATGCAGAAGTTTCCAAACAGCGCCTAAAAGAGTGGAAAGAAAGGAACTGACCTCAGCACGCATGGGTGAGGCTTATAAATGGCTCAGTTCATCACTTCTGGAGAAGAACGGCATTGATGCGAAGCATTACAATGCCACCTACCAACATGTAGAAGTACTCCTTTAAACTCTACAGATACACTGTGATGCTTGGGGAAATTTTCACACTGAGTTTAAAGGGAGTATCTAGCACAAGATTTGTCATAACATTTTAACAGTCATAACAGTTTAACTTCAACTGAAAGAGTAAGGAGAAATGTACAAGGTCAGAGGGTGCCTAAATTCATGAGCAAACTGCTACCACTGAGAGCACATTTAGGAAAACTGGATATGCACAGGTCAGAACATACTATGCTTCGCGCTAAACAGTGGTTTTATATCAGATGCAATAAAGGAAGGTGAATATCTGCCTCAAAACAGAGAGAAGTAAGTGAATGAAAACATAATACAATTACTATCAACCGGGGAGATTTGGGATGACAAGGGCAGCGCTAGTACCTTTAGTGACTTTTATTCAAACCTCTACAGCAATGAAAAATCCCCATTGATTTAGCCCAGTCATTTCTAGAGGACTCGCTCAGGTACAGTACCGTACACCAGAGCAGGCAGGACAATTGGAAAGTCTTCAAATGCTGGAAGAAGTCATTGCAAGTATCTATTGTCTCAAAGCTAGCAATGCTCCACGTTCAACCCTCTATGCATCTATACTTGATAACATTTTCAGCGTCATCCTCAATCTGATACTAGCACAACTTTTTGCTCTTAGAATAACATCATGTAACACCCATACATGTAAAGACCTGTTTATAGCTTACACAGGTCAATCTCACTCCTTAAGCTTGATGCACAAACTGTTTACTAGCACACTGGTGGAATAAGGTAGGGCCAATGCACCATCATTAATCAACCTCGATCAATATGGCTTCCCAAACAAGTGAAACTGTGTGGACAACACGAAAAAGGTACTATTCACAATCAACAAAAAGCACACACAAGCCATACAATAATCACGGACCTCTATTAGCATCATCTGAAGTGGAGTTGCTTAGGACTTTTGGACCAAATCCTAAATTTACTAGTTGGGCCTTACCAATATGTCTATAGTGCCTTAGTTGTTCCTTTATTCCAGAACTTACAGCCTACACTTCCTCCTACCGCTTAAAACAATTCCAGAGAGCCTTTGACAACTTTCTTTGGTCTGGCAAATGATCATGCATTGCACGGATAGTGGCACTCATTTCTCCTACAAACAAAAGGCTTGGGTCTCCTTTGTGATGTCCAATACTACCAAACAGCATAACGGTATTATGTTTTGGAGAGAACAGAGGAGGAAAGCAACAGTGTTTTGTGGGCCAGCAGATGCGCACATGCCCACGTGGAAAAGTTAAGGATAGAAATGAAGCACCAAGTTGAGGCTGTATTCTCCTATTACCAGGGCTACGAAGTCTTGGATAGAGTGTCAGTCAAACAGGTCTTCCCATGTTCCCCTTGCCCCGTCATCTATAATAGACAATACCAATTTTTCACTGTTAATGGATGACAAACACTTTGACACTTTTAAAACACAAGGATGTGCCAAGAGCATTGGTAACTGTTTGAGGAAAACATTATCATATACTTTGACAAGCTGAAAGCGATATACGACCTCGCTGAAACAAAGGCTTAGGTATCATATCAAACAGGAACTTCAGCTATTCATCAGCACATTCACTTGTAGACACTTCACACAATTTTTTAAATGATGATACACAAAGAACAAGCCCATACATCTGATCACAGATTTATACAAATTGATGGGTACCCATTTAAGTGGGTGGTAGAAAGCGATGAGGGAACAAACAGGGTTAGACTATTTCAGCCACAGAATGGGAATACATCCATGGTTGGGTCTGCGCCACTGCTAGAAGTGCCAGAGGGATGGAGGCCTTGGTTAAAGTAATTCTGCTTTGGTATTACATTTCATATACAGGACGTTCATAGGTCAGAGGAATAACAACGTGGATCTGGGAACATTTGCTAGTTCATATTCCTTGGCTCTGCCCCCACAATTTGCACCCCTTTTGCTGTAATGTGTTAGACACTACAGGTGTCGGCAAAGGATAAGGAAGATGATCTGTACAGACAGTGTCTTTACAGCCTCTGTTATAATTCTAAGACTTCTCACTGTGACATTTGGAAAACATCACTTCAAAGACCCATAAATACAGAGAGAACAGCCTCCTCCTATACCTACTAGGGAGAGAAAGTAAGCTTCCTCCTCTAAAGGTGGTGTCCCATCATCAGGAAACAATACAATGCAAAGTACCTCACCAAGCACTTCCAAAAAAGTGATGCAAAAATAACATATTGAACTCCAGAAAAAAAGTTCTCCAAGAAAGTGCTCATTCCCACCTCTACTCAGGAAAACTCCAAGGTTTGTTCAGACAAGGCATCAAAAAAGGCCCCAGAGCACTCTGTGCAGAAGATGTCACGACAATAAAGCTTGTAAGGATCTGTCAGCTTTTCCACCTAAACTGTTGTCAACAGAACGCCTCCAATCATCTACAAAGAAGCAGAACACTGCCATCAACAATCACTGAGCAGATGACCACCTCATCAGCATCAATGTTGCAACATAACACAGCAGTGGCCCAGTCACTTATCACTTCTTCAGTACGACTTCAGTTACATAATCCAGTTTTCTGCCTGAAACAACCCTGTCAACGAGTAAGAAGGCTCCGTTGATAACAATCTTCTCAACAATGTCACCAAAGAGTATCTCATTGACGACAAATTAGTTGACTACTCCACCTCAAGAAATTATGTTTTCATCATTGCTTGAGACAACTTTTTCCATGCTACACACATTTCTTTTGAAAGTATCCACAAAGTTGCTGGTCCATATCCAGGAGTCTAAAGCATACAGACAAAAATCAGTACACAGGAGCAGGCTTCAAATTCCGCTTACAGCACAACCTAACTCCATGTTCATGCATATCAGACTACGAAGAGGAGTATGGATTATCACCACAAGATGCTCATACTTCAGAGGTCAGTACCATTGTTGCCTCAGCAACAGCCCTCCACCCCCCCCCCACCACCTCAACAACAACAAAACTGCTTCCTAATCAAGAATCTTATTTGTGTGCCTCCACCCATTAAGTATGCTCAGCACGTCCCATGCCTCTCAATAAAGAGAACCTGCAAGACTGCCACAATGACATTGTGGAAGATTAACATCAAGAGGCTGAGAAATGTAGAGACATCATTCTACTTCAGTAGGGAGGAAAAACACCTCCACAATCAAATTCACCTATGGACAATATTGCCAGTTAACCTGTTTTGTCATAAAGGGTGGCTGAGGTGTTTTGTCTGCTGATGAGGACAGTACAGTAAAAGTGTTTCCTCTATTATTTTAAAGAACAGACAAGCTAAGTAGTCCTAACACTGCATGGGGAAAGAGGCCCTAAAACTGAAGTAAGCACTGACCAGTCAAGGAGTGTCATTTCAAAATAAGTGTAGAGCACCAGACTCTAGACCTTAGCGTCTCTCTGGCTAAGCCAGATTACATCACTGAGGGAGCACCTCAAAGGTAGTTCAAGAACCCTATAACGCCTAGCTCCTCTTCTCAAAGCATTTAGTCAATCTAGAGTAAATAGTAACGTCTATAAAAGCAGTCAACGCTCTGACTTAATGACCGCCAAATGTGGTACAACATCTTGCCACTAGTAGATCTCATCCATGAGGACAGAAGAGATAATATGAAGGCCAACATCAATGAGAGAGCAGACACCTCAGTAGCCATTACTTTTGCTGTCATTGACATGCTGAACAGGATTCCACCAGCTGGCAGGAGTATAGTGCTGAGGAGTGAAGACTGACTGAAAAAGTCCACCTGTTTCCAACCAGCAAGCAAGCCAAGATACTGAACATGCCCTTGGATCGACAAACAGGTTTTGAGGAACATGGCAGTTTCTAAAAGGCATTAGAACTGACAGATGTTGCTTATTCTATAGATGTCTTCCAGTACAGATGGCCTTCCTTGTCGTCCTATTGAATAGCCAGACAATTCCAGCCATTTGTGTCACCTACATCCAATAGAAGGAGCAAAGACATCAATATTAACCTTACAATCAATAAAGACATGACAAGTGAAATGCATTAGGTAGACACCAGCAGTTTCAAACATAGCAGAGACCACAGGGAAGAAGCAGGATACATCCTAGTTATGTTCTCAAGACAACCCCACATGCTGAGCTTTAGATGCTGCCCTTGCCATTAAACTCCACTCAGGCTGTGAGGGGAAATCTCTTTTGCATCCTTCAAATGAAACAGCACAACTAACCATTGTGTGTTGCAAACTGAGTAATCAGGACACGTATCAGTGTTACCACTAAAACTGTCTTGTCATCCATTCAAGAAGGAATACCATCCAGACAGTCACTAACGCCAACAGGAAAGTCTTCCATTTCTTCACTAGAGAGTGGCTGAAAAGCTTCCAAAATACCAAAGAAATGTTGCCTTCTACTTACCATTGTTTCTGGTGAGGTGGGGGATGGAGACAGATACTATTGGATGGTAACCTATAGGTCCTTCTCTTCGACTCATTCTCACAATCTTGCAGAAGGCCTAGGCAAAATTACGTAGTGTGATACTAATAACCCCACACCAGTTTTGGTACACCTATGTAGCCCATCTGTCTCAACATCCACAGACTGTGCTAAAGCTCAATCCCAATCTTCGATCCAAGCACAACAAACAAGTTTATACTACAACTTGAAGTCTCTGAAGTTTGAAGCCCTAATAACCTAAAATGATGACATGTGAATAATCTGAATGACTGCAGAGTGATTCTGGCTACGACACGCATTGATTCAACAACCAAAACTTTTCTCGACCAGAAGCCAGAGGTCGCCTCACAGGTGATTGGTGATGTGTTTGCGGCGGGGAACGTCCACGATGAGTCTGGTGGAGGTGTTTTGGATGTGCTGTAGTTTCTTCAGGTTATTCTGGGTGGTGCCGACGTAGAGGACATTGCCATAGTCGAGTCTGCTGGTAACCAGGGCATGGGTTACGGTTCTGCAGCAGTCCTTTGGGATCAACATGTAGATCTTCCGGAGAAGTCAGAGTGTATGAAAACAGGAGGTTGCGACTGAGTTGACTTGGCAGGTCACTCCACTCCACTTCCATAATGATAGCATTTTTTCTTTTCTCGTGTGTTTCAATGTTCATGTGGAAACCTCCCTCCTCCAATGACAGAGGTTCACCTGCTGTGTGCTAATTCCTAAGCACCTTGTCTTATAAAATCTTTGTTGTAGTGCCTTCTAGGGGTTAGTGGTGAATTAAAAAAAAGTTTGGGCTGTCTCAAATGAGATGGATGTGCTACTGAAGTAACATGATATTTTTAACACTGTTTTTTATCATTTGAAAACGTACTATGGACTCCCAGCCTGACAAGCAGAGTTACATTGCTCTAACAGAGGACTGCCAAGAATATGTGCTATAAAGTAGAGCACCTCAGTGCAGACTATGAGTGAATGCAAATTGCTGATTGTGTCCATATAGCAGCAAAAACATATCACATAAATTACATCCCAAGTTTACAGTATAACATTATCTTCACACAGTTTTTCAACTGACATTACAGTTTCTACTTTAGGATGTGCTGGCAAGGAGACAGTGCGCAGCAAGGTCGGGGCACTATCTCTGGAGAGAAATGTACAAGGCAGTTAAAACCAAAGAACCAGAGATAATTCATAAAGCAGACGAACACAAAACAAACTGTCAGAGAAACAAACTAGTGTACATATGAAGAAAACAAGGTTAAAAATCCCTTTGTCGGGAGAGTTTACTCAGAAGATACCATATCCATTAGATGCATACTTACGAAAATTTAAATCGGATACTACAGTCCGGCTTGTTGTTGTGATGACAAATGTGCCATCTGAGGCAATTCCAAATGCCTTAAAAGAGCAAAAACCATAAAATAAGAAACAGTTTAATAGGATGATACACAAAAGTAATCTTTAAAATAATATATTATTGAACTTTAAATAACTAAATGTATTTCTATATTTGATTTTCCACAATATTTATACCAACAAATGAACTTAATAATGTAACATTAAATATGTACACACAATACACAATTCACATGATAAGTAAAATGATATGCAAATAGATCAGTTTCGATCCCACAAGTTTGTATGTATTCACAAGTTTGTACCTTATGAAAGAGTATTTGCTTTTATTGTAACTCAATTAAAGAATATGTATTATATGGAGTGGGTGAGTGCTCACTTCAAGGATCATTAACACTTGTCAGAATGAACCATAAAGTCAAGTTAATAAAATGTGAGCTCATAGTAGCTATGGCACAGAGCAGATGTGCCTTATTCAGGACAATGTGTAAAGTTTTAATGAGGTACCAAAACAATAATAAAGGCAAAACACCAAAGAATAAAAATCACAAACCGAGTACATTTTAACCCCTTCTGTGCCGCGGACGTAGTGGTTACGTCCCGCGGCACAGTGCTGCTGTGCCGAGGACGTAACCACTACGTCCTCGGCACACAGCCCAGAGGGAGCGCTCTCGCTCCCTCTGTGTGCTTCCCTCCCACCCCCCAAAGTCGGGGATGGAAGGGGAAGCCCTTCCCCTTCCACCCCCGACCCCCCCACCCCCCCCATAATGACGTAAGCGCGCGATCGCGCGCTGACTTCATTATGGGATCCTCGCCGCACAGGAAGCCATTTGCTTCCTGTGCGGCGACGAGAGAAGAGGTAAGAATCTCTTCCCGGTGGGTGGGGGGTTGGGGCTAAAGAGGCACCGGGGAAAGGGAAAGGCTTTTTCCTTTTCCCCGGTGTCTCTGAGCATTCCTGCTGCCCGATCGCATTGCGATCGGGCCGCATGAATGCCCACTAGACACCAGGGATTTTTTTTTTTTGTTTACTTACCTGTTTCTGGCACGCGGGGAGCGGCCCCTTGGGCAAGGGTCGCTCCCCTTTGGGGGGCAATTAGTTACGGCCATTTCTGCCCCCCTTGGGGGCAGATCTGGCTACTTTTTAGCCAGATCTGCCCACAAGGGGGGCAGAAAACACTAGATCACCAGGGATGTATATTGTTATGTGCATTTATGTGTGGGGGGTGCCCCCTTGGGCAAGGGGCGCCCCCCCCAAGGGGGCAGAGAACTGTTGGCCTTTTCTGCCATCGGCTTATTTTTTTTAGGTCCATCTGCCCCCAAGGGGGGCAGAAGCCACTTAGGCACCAGGGATTGTGTGTGTAGTGGATGGGGGGGCGCCCCCTTGGGCAAGGGTCGCTCCCCTTTGGGGGGCATGTCTTTTCGGGCCATTTCTGCCCCCCTTGAGGGCAGATTGGCTACTTTTTAGCCAGATCTGCCCCCAAGGGGGGCAGAAAACACTAGATCACCAGGGTTTTTTATTTTTATGAGTATTTATGTGGGGGGGGTGCCCCCTTGGGCAAGGGGGCAGAGAACTGTTGGCCTTTCCTGCCCCCCTTGGGGGCAAATCGGCCTATTTTTTTTAGGTCCATCTGCCCCCACGGGGGGCAGAAGCCACTTAGGCACCAGGGATTGTGTGTGTAGTGGATGGGGGGGCGCCCCCTTGGGCAAGGGTCGCTCCCCTTTGGGGGGCATGTCTTTTAGGGCCATTTCTGCCCCCCTTGAGGGCAGATCAGCCTATTATTTTTAGGCTGATCTGCCCCAAGGGGGGCAGAAACCACTAGAACGCCAGGAATTTTTTTTAATGTGTTTATTTTTGTGGGGGGGCGTCCCCTTGGGCACGGGGCACCCCCCCAAGGGAAGCATTGACCTGTTGGCCATTTCTCCCCCCCTGGGGGCAGATGGGCCTATTTTTGTAGGCCCACCTGCCCCCAAGGGGGGCAGAAGCCACTTAGACACCAGGGATAGTGTGTGTGTGTGTGTGTGTGTGTGTGTGTGTGTGTGTGTGTGTGTGTGTGTGTGTTAGTGGATGGGGGGGGGGGGGGGGCCTTGGGCAAGGGTCGCCCCCCACTTTGGGGCACATGTACCCAGGCCATTTCTGCACCCGTTGGAGACAGATCAGCCTATTATTTTTAGGCTGGTCTGCCCCCAAGTGGGGCAGAAACCACTAGAACGCCAGGGTTTTTTTTTTATTTGTTTTTTTTTGTGGGGGAGCGTCCCCTTGGTCACGGGGCACCCCCCCAAGGGGGGCATTGACCTGTTGCCCATTTCTACACCCCCTGGGGGCAGATGGGCCTATTTTCTTAGGCCCACCTGCCCCCAAGGGGGGCAGAAGCCACTTAGACACCAGGGATAGTGTGTGTGTGTGTGTGTTAGTGGATGGGGGGGCCTTGGGCAAGGGTCGCCCCCCACTTTGGGGGCACATGTACCCAGGCCATTTCTGCACCCCTTGGAGACAGATCAGCCTATTATTTTTAGGCTGGTCTGCCCCCAAGGGGGGCAGAAACTACTAGAACGCCAGGGTTTTTTTTTTATTTGTTTATTTTTGTGGGGGGGCGTCCCCTTGGTCACGGGGCACCCCCCCAAGGGGGGCATTGACCTGTTGCCCATTTCTACACCCCCTGGGGGCAGATGGGCCTATTTTCTTAGGCCCACCTGCCCCCAAGGGGGGCAGAAGCCACTTAGACACCAGGGATAGTGTGTGTGTGTGTGTGTGTTAGTGGATGGGGGGGGCCTTGGGCAAGGGTCGCCCCCCACTTTGGGGGCACATGTACCCAGGCCATTTCTGCACCCCTTGGAGACAGATCAGCCTATTATTTTTAGGCTGGTCTGCCCCCAAGGGGGGCAGAAACTACTAGAACGCCAGGGATTTTTTTTTAATTTGTTTATTTTTGTGGGGGGGGCGTCCCCTTGGTCACGGGGCGCCCCCCCAAGGGGGGCATTGACCTGTTGCCCATTTCTACACCCCCTGGGGGCAGATGGGCCTATTTTCTTAGGTCCACCTGCCCCCAAGGGGGGCAGAAGCCACTTAGGCACCAGGGATAGTGTTGTGTGTGTTTTTTTTTTTTTTTTTTTTTTAGGGCTGTCCCCTTTGGCAAGGGTCGCTCTCCATGGGGACACACTACTAAAGGTATTTTCTGGCTTCCTTGGGGTAGACAGGTCTATTTTATTAGTAGGCCCATCTGCCCCTATGGCAGAATCCACTTAGGCACCAATTTCTAAATGTTTGATGGTGGGGTGTTTGTCAACTGAAGAAGTCTTTGCATTTGTGATAAAAAATGTTTTCCTCCTTTTTGTTCTAGTTCAAAGCTTTTGCTTTATTTGCTGTGGCTCCTTGCGGTTTTGGCAGTGGCTGACCTGCAGTTTGCACAGTTGCATGTTTTAGGTAAGTAAAAACAATTTACTCCAAAGGAGTATTGTTGCCATGCATGAATGACATGTTTGTAGGGGGTGTACTAAATGCAGGATTGTGTGTGAAATTGTCCTTAGGTTTGTGCACAATGATATTTGTTTTGTCTTATTTCTAATTTGCCTTTCTTTCTTTATTTTTAGTGGGATATCATTGGTGATTGCTGTGTAGTTGCTGGTGAATCAAGCTTTTTCAGGCAAGTGAGCGGTATAGTTTTTGAGTTTATAACTCTTACTAACAAAGCTACACTTTGTTACTTGTCTTACACAGTGCTGGTTGTTGGTGGTGAATTTGTCCAGTTAATTTTAGCAGGAGAGATCATGGCTAGCCGCAGGATGACCGCTCAGCAGGTGGTTGGTATGCTTTTTGAGTCACAGTCTGATCATGACTATGAGACAGACTCTGCATCTGAGGCAGAGGAGGAAGTCAGAGATTCTGGCAGTAATGTTTCTCTTGGAGGGGAATCTTCTGATGATGAAGCCACACTCAGTGCAGATGAAGGGCCTGTTTTAGAGGAGGACATTGATGTGCCAATAGTGCAGCAACCTGGGGCTGAAAGGTTTCCCGTTATAAGACCTGATGTCTGGGTTGCCCCAAACATGGAGCAGCCAGAGTTGCCTGCCTTCACTGGTCTCCCGGGGTGTAACACCAATACAGAGAACTGTATGCCTATCAATTTCTTTGAGTTATTCATGGATGATGTTTTTTTGGAAGAGATTGTTGAGCAGACTAATTTGTATGCAGAGCAGCATTTGAGGGACAACGCTGCTAGACTTAGGCCACACTCTAGAGCTGCCCAGTGGATTCCCACAAATTTGGAGGAGTTAAAAAAAGTTTTTGGGTTTGACTTTTTTGATGGGGTTGATAAGGAAGCCGTCACTGGCTTCTTATTGGTCTACTAGTCCCTTGATGGCAACAGATATATTTCCAGCGACCATGAGTCGTAATCGGTATTTGCTTCTTCTTAGGATGCTGCATTTTGTTGACAATGCATTAGCCTTGCCACGAGATCACCCAGATTCTGACCGTCTTTTTAAGATTAGGCCTGTCCTTGATCATTTTGTAGATCGGTTTTCGGAGGTCTATGTTCCAGGCAAAGAGTTAAGTGTGGACGAGTCTTTGGTCCTCTTCAAGGGTCGTTTGGTTTTTAGGCAGTACATTCCTAGCAAAAGGGCACGATATGGAATTAAATTGTATATGCTGTCTGAAAGTAGGACAGGATATGTGTATAGTTTCCGTGTGTACACTGGTAGGGATTCCAATATTGACCCCCCTGGTTGTCCTCCCACTTTTGGAGTTACTGAGAAAATTGTGTGGGATCTTGGTAGACGACTGTTCAACAAAGGTCACCATTTGTATGTAGATAACTTCTACACTGGTGTGCAATTATTCAAGGAATTGTTTAGAGTGGACACAGTTGCTTGTGGCACAATCCGTTCTAACCGGAAAGGCTATCCAAGGGAGCTTGTCTGTAAAAAAACTTGAGAGAGGACAGTGCTGTGCCTTGCGGAACGAGGAGCTGCTAGCTTTGAAATTTTCAGACAAGAGGGATGTCTACATGCTAAGTACCATCCATGATGAGAGTACTTCCCCTGTGACTGTTTGGGGCCAGGTTGCTGAAGTGCGCAAACCTGTGTGCATTTTAGATTATAATAAGCACATGGGAGGTGTAGATAGAGTTGACCAGAGGTTGGAACCTTATACTGCTATTCGTAAGTCTTACGTTTGGTATAAGAAGTTAGCACTTCACCTCTTCCACTTAGCAACCTTCAATGCTTTTATTGTGTTTAGGGATAGGTCTCCAGAGTCAAAGATGACATTTGTGAAATTTCAGCAGTCAGTGATAGAGAGCCTTATTGTGGTGGAACAGGCCAGAGTTCCTAGAGAAGCAGTGGTGGAGGATGTGGCTAGATTGAAAGATCGCCACTTTGCTGAGCACATTCCTCCCACACCCAAAAAAGACTTTCCAGCTAAGAAATGTAGAGTGTGTTTTCGAAGAGGTATCCGGAGGGAGACTCAAATGTACTGCCCAGATTGTCCTTCAAAGCCTGGGCTGTTTGTCGGTGCTTGTTTTAAGAATTACCACACCCAGAAGAATTTCTGGGAACAACCATGAGTGTAAACTCATGTCTGTTTTGTATTTTCATGTGTTTAGTTTCATGGTTAGCATTTCTGTCATGTTCTTAGTTAGAGCTTTTGTGTTTGTAGTTTTGTAATTCTTTCTACTTAGTTAGGGGTTCCTCTGTTAAAAAAAAAAAAAAAAAAAATGATGCCATTGTGGGTGGAGTGGGGCTTGGCTGAGAGTGTACATATTGACTTGCTGTTGGCTACTGCAACACACTGCCAGCCAAACACCAGTCCACACACTCCCATCAGCTGGTGTGATTGTTGTATCAGGCATGTGGGCGTATGTAAGTGATGGGCCCTTGAGTGGCGCTGTCTGTCGATGTGAGTGTTGTAATGTGCTGGGCCCGTGGCTGGCGGTGTGAATGGCCTTGTGTGTGTCATGTATGAAAGTTGTGTGAATGGACTGTAAAGCGGTTGGTGCCTTTTCGCGGCTTTACAGCTCACGAGCTGTGAGTCATTGGTTCAGTTTTTTGCCTTTCAGTTACTAACAGTGCATTTCATTTTTGTGAAAGCTCTTGTTAGTAAAATTTGATCCACTGAACCATCACTCACCCTTGTGCCAAATCCAACCAGTATGTGTGGTAAAAATGACAAAACCTGCTCCGCTGTAATCAGGCGTCGCAGCACACCTGTGACACGCTAGGTGCCTCAGGTGGGACCCCAATGATGGAGCATGCCACCAACTTGGTTGGTGGGTGAGGGGTCTTTTTCACATAACCTAACTGTGTTTCTTTTCAAAATTTTAGTGTTTGGCACATCACGGATGTATGTGGGCACATCAAAACGATATATTACAAAACTACCTGTGTTTGGGGGGGAGAGGGCACCTATGTTTTTGGTCCTGTGTGCGGCCTTCATCTAGGGAAACCTACCAAACCCAGACATTTTATAAAACTAGACACCCCAAGGAGTCCAGGGAGGTGTGGCTTGCGTGGATCCCCCAACATTTTCTTACCCAGACTCCTCTGTAAACCTCAATGTGCTTAAAAAAGCATATTTTCCTGACTTTTCTTCGTAGGATCACCACTCCAGCACACAATTCCTACTCCCCAGTGTTCCCCTCAGCCTCCCAAGTAAAATGACATCTCACTTATGTGGGTCCCCAAAGCAGAGTCAGTCTAAAGATGTATAAAAGAATATGTCCTTATAAACTTGCTGTGCTATCCCCTCTCTCTCTACAAGTTTTGGGCCTTATTCTGTTGCAGGCACCTGGCCCACCCACACAAGTGAGGTATCATTTTTATCGGGAGACTTGGGGGAACGCTGGGTGGAAGGAAATTTGTGGCTCCACTCAGATTCCAGAACTTTCTGTCACCGAAATGTGTGGAGAATGTGTTTTTTTAGACAGAATTTGAGGTTTGCAAAGGATTCTGGGTAACAGAACCTGGTCCGAGCCACACAAGTCACCCCATCTTGGATTCCCCTAGGTCTCTAGTTTTCAGAAATGCACAGGTTTGGTAGGTTTCCCTAGGTGGCGGCTGAGCTACAGGCCAAAATCTACAGGTAGGCACTTTGCAAAAAACACCTCTGTTTTCCTTCACCAATTTGGCTGTGTCCACGTTGCGCTTTGGGGCGTTTCCTGTCGCGGGCGCTAGGCCTACCCACACAAGTGAGGTATCATTTTTATCGGGAGACGTGGGGGAACGCTGGGTGGAAGGAAATTCGTGGCTCCTCTCAGATTCCAGAACTTTCTGCCACAGAAATGTGAGGAACATGTGTTTTTTTAGCCAAATTTTGAGGTTTGCAAAGGATTCTGGGTAACAGAACCTGGTCCGAGCCACACAAGTCACCCCATCTTGGATTCCCCTAGGTCTCTAGTTTTCAGAAATGCACAGGTTTGGTAGGTTTCCCTAGGTGGCGGCTGAGCTACAGGCCAAAATCTACAGGTAGGCACTTTGCAAAAAACACCTCTGTTTTCCTTCACCAATTTGGCTGTGTCCACGTTGCGCTTTGGGGCGTTTCCTGTCGCGGGCGCTAGGCCTACCCACACAAGTGAGGTATCATTTTTATCGGGAGACGTGGGGGAACGCTGGCTGGAAGGAAATTCGTGGCTCCTCTCAGATTCCAGAACTTTCTGCCACAGAAATGTGAGGAACATGTGTTTTTTTAGCCACATTTTGAGGTTAGCAAAGGATTCTGGGTAACAGGACCTGGTCCGAGCCACACAAGTCACCCCATCTTGGATTCCCCTAGGTCTCTAGTTTTCAGAAATGCACAGGTTTGGTAGGTTTCACTAGGTGGCGGCTGAGCTACAGGCCAAAATCTACAGGTAGGCACTTTGCAAAAAACACCTCTGTTTTCTGTGATGTGTCCACGTTGTGTTTTGGGGCATATCCTGTCGCGGGCGCTAGGCCTACCCACACAAGTGAGCTATCATTTTTATCGGGAGACTTGGGGGAACATAGAATAGCAGAACAAGTGTTATTGCCCCTTGTCTTTCTCTACATTTTTTCCTTCCAAATGTAAGACAGTGTGTAAAAAAGACGTCTATTTGAGAAATGCCCTGTAATTCACATGCTAGTATGGGCACCCCGGAATTCCGAGATGTGCAAATAACCACTGCTTCTCAACACCTTATCTTGTGCCCATTTTGGAAATACAAAGGTTTTCTTGATAGCTATTTTTTACTCTTTATATTTCAGCAAATGAATTGCTGTATACCCGGCATAGATTGAAAACCCACTGCAGGGTGCAGGTCATTTATTGGCTCTGGGTACCTAGAGTTCTTGATGAACCTATAAGCCCTATATATCCCCGCAACCAGAAGAGTCCAGCAGACGTAACGGTATATTGCTTTCGAAAATCTGACATTGCTGGAAAAAGTTACAGAGTAAAACGTAGAGAAAAATTGATGTTTTTTTCACCTCAATTTCAATATTTTTCTTTTTCAGTTGTTATTTTCTGTAGGAAACCCTTGTAGGATCTACACAAATTACCCCTTGCTGAATTCAGATTTTTGTCTACTTTTCAAAAATGTTGCGGTTTCTGGGATCCAGCGTTGGTTTCATGCCCATTTCTGTCACTGACTGGAAGGAGGCTGAAAGCACAAAAATCGTAAAAATGGGGTATGTCCCCGTAAAATGCCAAAATTGTGTTGAAAAATTGGGTTTTCTGATTCAAGTCTGCCTGTTCCTGAAAGCTGGTGATTTTATCACCGCAAACCCTTTGTTGATGCCCTTTTCAGGGAAAAAAACACAAGCCTTCTTCTGCAGCCCATTTTTCCAATTTTTTTGAAAAAAACGAAATTTTCACTGTTTTTTGGCTACTTTCTTGGCCTCCTTCTGGGGAACCCACAAAGTCTGGGTACCTCTAGAATCCCTAGGATGTTGGAAAAAAAGGACGCAAATTTGGCGTGGGTAGCTTACGTGAACAACAAGTTATGAGGGCCTAAGCGCGAACTGCTCCAAATAGCCAAAAAAAGGCTCGGCACAGGAGGGGGAAAAGGCCTGGCAGCAAAGGGGTTAATGAACAAAATTACAACAAAATGGCAAAAATGCAATAAGGCAAACCGGAGCGAGTAGTTTTTGAAGATTCAAGTAAAAATAGCACCAAAAAGCACTAAGCGCAAAAGGTTGTCCAGGAAAGTGGCAGACCGGGACCTAGGCAAGATTTCATGCTGAAAGCAAGGGATTGCAGGTGAGATGCACCAAGCAAGTTCATCTCCGTCCAAGATTTTACCTCCTGACTTAGGGCCTCATTACGAGTTTGGAGGAGGAGATTACTCCGTCACAAATATGATGGCTACCCAGCCGCCATATCACAAGTCCCATAGTATATAACAGAACTTGTAATAAGGCGGGCAGGATATCCGTCACGTTTGGGGCGGAGTACTCCCCTCCGCCAAACTCGTAATGAGGCCCCTAGTCTTTGATTATGAAGCGCAAAATCCTCCAGTGATGACAATCCTGAAGCTGTATACGAGGAAGATGCATAGATTATACTTTTGCACAAGGTCACCCAGACAGCTCCAGAGGTCTGGAAGGAGAACAATTTTTCAAGCCTCAGTTTTTTAGAATTTCTGGAACAGCTTCTCCACAGGGACAACACTTGGGCCAGGACTCACTCCGGCAGAGGTCACAAGCAAGGTCCAGTCCAGGTCAAGTGGGTAATGCAACTGGACACTTCAGGAAAAAGACATTCTGCAGCCTGTGGCGTCCCTGTAGTCTCATAGGAGGTCAGCCAACTGACCCTTGGAGTTCAGTTCTTTGTCCTCTGTACAAGAGGAAGCAGGTACCAGACTATCAGTGCTCTTCTCATGTCACAGAGAGCAAGAGATCTTCTGTAGATCCAGTAAATATTCTGAGTAGCGTCCCTCGCCTTGACATATTTATGGCTGGCACTAACCAGTGGGTTGGAGTAACTCCTGGCCCCATTCTAAACAATGGAAAGAATGTTCCAAGAGAAAGCCCTACCAACCCTTTTCAGCAGTCCCTGCTGGGCCTACTGCAAACAATTCTACTGTATCCCTCACTGCTAAAATCCAAGGGTGGGCATTACTCCTTTTTGCAGCATTATTGTTTTCACCCAGAAGCATGACCTGAGAAATGTGCAGTCCCCTCACCTTGTCCACTCCAAACCGGTTTTGGGGATAGCTTTTCTACCACTAGGTTTGTTTACCTGTCTGGCTTGTGGGACAAATGGTTGCCTTCTCCAGGACACACCTAACAATTACTTGTGAAAATGCCAGCCCCTTTACAAGTTAATGAAGTTCCTGGGTCCAATCTAACTGCCTTTCTGCAAGATGAAAAACATCTCCCATACTCATTCAATATCCCTGCCCTGGGAGCAGTTTTCATACCCCATTAAAGCCAAACACTGGCTGGGCAGCTGCAGGAAAGCAAATGTAAACTAGCCTCCAAAAGCTTCTGAAAAGAAAGGATAACTTTCTAAAAGTTACTTTTTCTAAATATTTATGAAACCTTCTGCAGTCACCAGTGAGTTAGACTTTTATTAAAATAGGAAACAGTCTTTGAACAACTTTTGTAGCTGTTCCAACCATCACCAGCACCATCAAACCAGTTCTGGGGGTAAGCAAGCAAAATGTAACCTTTGCTTGCTTAATTGACCAGCAGCATTCTGAGATGCTCTATGCCATTGGTTAGATTCTACAATGGGTAACTGTATTTGTGGTGATCTCCAAAACCAGCCATCAATTACAACTGAGACTATAATTCTGAATAAGAATGTCACTCCTGTTGGACTCTTTGAAGAAAGAAAAAAAAAAAAAAAAAACACAACAACAATTCAACATACTCAAAGAGTTTCATTTGACATGAAAGAAATGTCAGAATTCAACAATACTATCTTATGTTTGCTGAATTAACTATCAACTACAAGTTCATTGGAAATAGAATATGTGTTCAAATCTGTACTGTCAGACATAAAAATTGTATCCTTCTTGGAGAATGAGAATGAGAATGAGAATTGAGTGCTCCGCTAATTTAGCATTTGCAAACCCAGCAATCTTACAGCCTGGGCAGTAAGGTTATTTAAATCAATTAGTAACTCTACATAGATGACTCAGGAAGTATATACTGCTGAATACAGCAGACAGAGGAGTTCCACTAGGACCTGCAACACAGGTACATATTGCCATATAGGCAATCAGTCCACAGACTAAACACTATGATGAGCAAAGTATCCATAAAACATGATGAAATTGCCTTCTGGAATGCTCGCAGACAAATCAGTTGGAAGTGCTCTATCCTAATACAACATCACAGGAAATAGACTCTGAACTATGTGCCTTCCCCTTTGAATGGTGCCTACCGCAGAGGGTTGCAACTCCTGGGGAAGTATATATACATGTATCTTTACTACTACACATAGCACACCTCATAAAACAGGACCACCCAATGCACTAAGAAAACTGCAAACTAAGCACAGAGATGCACTGAATTCAGACCAAGGAATGAAACAAACTGGTAATTTTTAAGCCATTTCTTCAATCACTGAGCAAGATTCGCAGAGAAGCAGCTGCTCTGGCCATACACCACAGACTTGCATCACTCCCTGTTCAAGAACATTAACAGGAGTTACCTAAAATAATTTAGGAAATTCATACATCCATGGGTCGTGAGACACTGAAATCCCTAGTTGTTACCCAGCACTTCAACACAAAAATAATATCCCAGGTTTTAGTAAGGAAAAAACATCAGAAACTAAGAAGACATGAGAGTAAGACAGAAGAAAAGGACTGGCTCTCCATCAACGTAGGAGTCTTGCCATGGTGATTCAAATTTGAGGGACCATTACACAATATGAAAGCCAGATTGGTAGCTCTATTTCTTCTTATTCTTTTCAGGATTTACAGTAAAAAGACAGAGGACAGAAAGGGCTTACATAGATAAGAGGAGTATACCAACCAGAAAAATGCATAAGGACATGAAGCTGAAGTTAGTGTAAAGAGAAAGAGTCAGAATCCCAAGACTCATTTTAAAAAGAAAAAAAAAATCTGACTTGTAGCAGTGTTCAATGTCAACCACCAGAAATCAAAAGCAACGGGGAGGGAGGAGGAAAAAAAAAAAAAACACAAGATGACAGCAAGACAGTGGCAACAAGTTCTGGGTATAATTGGCCTCGATGGGCATTAGTTGTTTGGAAGTGATTATTCTTTCCAGGACAAGCGAGTTCTTTCAAAGCAATGTACCTCTGCTACTTGACACCCCATGTTAAGATATGTACCAATGAGGGTAGAATGGCTATTTTGTGGGTGGGTGGAATAAACTGCATTAAGAAGAATTTTAGGCCACAGCTGCTTTATCTATTCCATCACTACCAGTGAAGGTCCGTTCAGATGTTTGGAAATCAGACCAAACAAAATGTGGGCTTTCATATGGAATAATAAATTACCACACAGTCAAATCCCTCTGGAGAAGGATCCCTAAAGTGTGAGGCATGGGAGTCCATGACACTGAATGTTACATATTAGCCACATCATTGTATCGAGCTTTAGTGTGATGTACCCCGGGTGAAGACAAACACTGGTGCCCTCTGAAACACAAGACAGTAAGCTCACTCTTCCCCAAATGTTATAGATTCCCCCTTAATGCCCCCCTTCTGCTCCTGGGCACTCTGACGTAATCGGAAGTGAAGGCAGTTCCTACGCAGGGAGTTACAAATTTTCCTTCTCCTGACCTCAGTGGTTAAAAACCATGTATTCCAGCAAGCATGGCTTTTGAAGCATATTTATCGAGGGGGTAAAGCGGGGAAGGGGGCGGGACACATTGGCCCTCAATATGACATTGGCGGAAAATCTTGTTTACCGCAGCGGTGACGCCCACCAACATACGGGCGCGAACATCCGTTAACCAAATTATGACACACACACACCAATCCGACAGAATACTGCCACATACACAAATCCGCCAGCCCAAAGGTCGGTGCTAAAGTGTCAGTACCAACACCCATAATATTACGCCAACAAAACAACGGCCACAACATTATGACCCACGAATCACCACAGCGGACATTCAATGGCGGTAAACCATTGGTGGTACACACCGGCACGCTCAGAATAGACACCCATATACTAAACTACACAACATTAGCAAATACCAAAAACACACACACCTGACACTCATACACACACCACACCCAACCACCCACAGCACTATAAAACACACACCCACATTACCCACAACCCTATACAAATCATGCCACCAGGCTGACACCAAGACCAACAACTAGACGCACAGACCACATACACCCATACATCCCGCACACACCTCACTTCACACACCCAAACACAGTACCCAACACCCACACACTTACTCAACACCCATGTCCCCACAAAGGCAACACCGTTTCACAAATGAGGAGTTGCGGGTCGTGGTGGAGGAAATAGTCAGGGCAGAGCCACAGCTGTTTGGAGCACATGAACAGCAAATATCCATTGCCAGGAAGATGAGCTATGGCGGAGAATCGTGGACAGGATGAACGCTGTGGGACAGTATCCAAGAACAAGGGACGACATCAGGAAGAGGTGGAACGACTTACGGGAGAAGGTATGTTCCGTGGCAGCAAGGCACCAGCTCGCCATGCCGAGGACTGGCAGTGGACCTCCACCTCCTCCCCCACAGCTCACAGCATGGGAGGAGCAAGGCTTGGCATTACTGCATCCTGAGGGACTCACTGGAGATGCCGGAGGACTGGACACTGGTGAGTCAATATTTACTACTTTTCAACCCCCATACCTGCATGCCATCTCACCCCCTCACCCTCACTCCACTCCACTCCACACACTGCACCTAGACATATGACTAACCCCAATGCCAAGCCCTGCATGCCATACCAATGCATTGACAGCCCACCCAGCCCTGCAAGGACATCCATCACAAAAGCATGCAACGCATGGAGAACTAACAATCCTACAATCACCATACACAAACAAAGGTGGCAGGGCAACAGCAACGATAGAGGGGAAGATAGGGATGTACAATATGTCACAGACTACATCACTTACATCCCCACAGGTGCCCCAGCCAATGTCAGCGGAGAGAAGATGCCACGACAAACCAGAAGATGCCCCCAGTGTTGACAGTAACTCTGGACTTCTGGATCTGGAAGAACTACCTGGCCCATCAAGGACCAATGGTCAGTGGGTCACCCCAGCCCACTCACAGACCACCACAGAGGCTCCCCCATCAGTATCCAACACCACAGCACCCACCCAGTGTCCTCATACCTCTGTCCCCAGGACACGTCAATCAGCAGTGTGGCGAACTGTACAGGGACCCCAGTCCACAACTCGCCCCAAAGACAATCAAGAACCTGGGGTCAGTGTCAGTGGGTACACCATTCAGGGGACAGAGGCACAGGGAAACAGGGGCACTGGGAGGACCATTGTGCACCAGGGGGAGGAAAGGCCCAGGGAACCGACTCTTCAGGAGGCACTCACCAAGATACTGGAGGCCTACCAATAATCCTAGGACATGATGGGCCAGATCCTTAACAACATGCAGGAGAACATACAGCTGCAGGATGACCACCATAAGGAGATCAGGGAGGACTTGCAGGCTCTCAATACCACCATGATCGCCATAGCAGGGGTGCTGGCAGACATGGCCAACATCATGAGGTAAATCAACAGCACACCGGCAGACCCCTACCACTAGCCAGTCAACTGACCAGCCCTCCACTTCTGCTGCAGCTAGCGGGCAGGAGGCCCCATCACAGGACCCACAGGCCACCAGCACCCCTCCCACTGCAGAAGGTGAACCACCACACAAACGTTCACTGCAACCCAGACAGAAGCCAGAGACACTTGCCAAGACCACCGCCAGAAAATGAGACTCTCCTGATTGTCCCCCCCCTGTGTCCCACCCGGTCACCTTGTCCACTTTGAACTGCCTTTCCTCCCCTTCCTATGGCCCCTTGGACACTTGACATATGCCACAAACAGACTGGAACAATATCCTAGTTCTTCCTGTACTATCACCCCATTCCATCGCACTTTTCAGTCAATTATTTGCACTACAATAAACACCCTGACCACAACTTGAGTGACACTGTTTTATGTGTTGAAAATGTGCATTTATGGAACAGTCACATCTAGTGCAAGTAATCTGAACACTGTGATAGCTAAAAAATAATGACCTGTAGCTGTCTGTAGTAAACACATCTGGACACTTGTCATATCACCAACATCTGTAAAATGACAAGCCATAGGTGACAGTAAGTTGAGATGCAAAGGAAGTGAATGCCTTCATGATACAGCCACACAGATAAACCAATAGTCACAGTAATGGTCTGTTCCACTGTCTCACCTGTGTGTCATTGGAAGTATTGTCGTATAACTGATGTTCTGTTGTCCTCATCCTCATTCTCTGCCTCCTCATCCTCACTGTCCCCGGGGTCCACTGTTGCCACAGGGTCATCTCCAGTCTCCTCCTCCTCCTGCAGAAAGGGCACATGTCATCTAAGGGCCAGGTTGTGCAACATGCAGCATGCCACTACTATCTGGCAGACATTCTCGGGTGAGTAGCACAGGGATCCACCTGTCAGATGCAGGCATCTGAACCTGGCCTTCAGGAGGTCGAAGGCCCTCTCGATTAGTCTCCTGGTTCACCCATGTGCCTCATTATAAGGGTTCTCAGCCCCGGTCCTGTCATTCCTCAGAAGGGACAGGAGCCACAATAGGTTTGGTTAGCCAGAGTCACCTGCAAGTATTGAGGGACAACATTTAGCCTTACACAATGCTATGGGGATAACACTTGAAGGCATACACTGGCAGCATT
The DNA here is from genome assembly GCF_031143425.1 of Pleurodeles waltl. Lineage (NCBI taxonomy): Eukaryota > Metazoa > Chordata > Amphibia > Caudata > Salamandridae > Pleurodeles > Pleurodeles waltl. The sequence goes on from NC_090439.1 coordinate 475,246,456, forward strand.
ACATTTGGGATGCTGCTATTCCTCAGAAAAAAGGCGTAATGCACCGACCCAGGATACTTGGCAGTAACGTGGGAGATGTACTGGTCTGCCAGGCACACCAACTGCACATTGAGTGAGTGCAAACTCTTTCGATTCCTGAACACCTGTTCATTCCGGTGGTGGGGGGGCTGAATGACAAATGCTATGTGTGTACCATCAATCGCCCAAATAAATTTGGGATTATGTCCCACTGCATAGAATCCACATTTTCCTCCTTGGTGAAAGAAATGTAGCTGCACATGTGTTTCACCAAGGCAG